>NC_064629.1:62615287-63240287 GCF_023864275.1 Schistocerca cancellata
TCACAGTGTTCTTATTTCAATTTGTAGGAGTGTATATTTGTGTGGTGCGAAATTTGGCAGTTGATCCTGAATAACGAAGAGTGTGACGTCATCTAAGGCCCGAAAATTCAACTAAATACCTAGGAATTACACTTACGAACAACTTAAATTGTAAGGAAGACGTAGAAAATGTTGTGGGGCAGGCTATCAAAGACTGGCCCATCCTTCGTTCATGGGTCCATAAAGCGGTCTCACCATCGCTACGGCATCCGGAATTTGTCTTAAACGATTTAGGGAAACCACAGGAAATCTAAATCTGGTCAGCAATACAGGGATTTGAACTGCCGTCCTCCGAATTATATATCCTGGGTCATATTACTGCGGCGCATTGCTCGGCGACTTTCGGACAGGTCTGGAATACTTAAAGTGCTTCATGCAGTTTCAAATGGAGTTTAATAGGGATTTTGGTCTGTGCACTTTGAGGGGCCAGTAGCTGTCCTTCTGCTTAAGTCCAGCACCCACCGAACTGTCAGCTGAGATTAGAATAGTATTAGCATATAGGAACCACATATTTCGACATACATTCAAAGTATAGTAGTATCTGCCAGGAGTTCCAGGAACACATCAAGGAAGTGATGGTAAATGCGTCTATTCTGCCTTGACGGTAGCATGTTTGATCCAGACAGTTGCCGACGAAAGTTATGAGTTACTTACTTGGAACTATCGTTTGTAATCACAGAAATGATTGGCGTGAGGATTCTCATTTGCCTAGATATGCCTCTTTTTTCTCATGTGAAACACAATTCGCGAGTAAGAATAATGTAAGGCTTTGTGACATGCATTGACGCTTAGGAAGCTTTAGGATTTGTCTCAATGACTGTTGCTGCCCTGCGGAACGCGTTCCCACCCTTGGGGTCGTGACACCTGTCATTCTCTGGTGGCTGAATATTGTTGGTTTAGGCTCACGTGTAAGCTCTGAAGATCCTCTAAATTACACACACCCTGGGAATTAATACAGACCGTTCCCATTTAGCAATTCGTGTGAAATTATGTAGAGCCTTTCAGATTAACTATACTTAACTATAGTACGAGTTTCAGATTAATATTCGAGAAGGATAGATTGCTATTCACCATAAAGATGACACGTTGAGTTATAAACAGGTACAACGATACTGAGCATTCGTCCAAAGCTTCCTTTAGAAAGGAAACGGAAACATTCACATAAGCAAGCACACCTCACACACACACATGACCGCTCCAGCCAAAGCGGCCGGAGATAGAGACCATGTATGCGTGAGGTATGCTTATTTGAGTGAATTTGTGTGTGTTTCCTTTCTGAAGAAGGCTTTGTCATCATGCCTGTCTGCAACTCAACATTTCACTGTGAATAGCAGTCTATCTTTTCCATAAAATTTTTGATATTCCAGCCTGAACTTTCCACTGTTAAATTGATATTTGAAGTACTTTTCAAAACATTCAAAATAACTGAAAAATCAAAATTTATAACTTTCCATTTCAATCTATATTCTGCCACTTAAATATATTCTTTCTTGTAAATGTATTAGAGAATAATTTAACTCAATAATTAGTCACAAAAAGTTAATAAACCACTATTTTGCTTAGCAGTATAAAGTTTTCAAAAAGCAATGATATTTTTGTGGTGTTGGATATTACTATTGTGATCTGTTATGGTGTTTGAGTGAACGACGGAATGAATGTGGCATATACTCGTATGTGAAGTAGTTCTCACTGAAACTATGAATAACGAAATGTGAGTGACTGTGGAAACCTGACTGTGCAGTCTTGAGGTGAATCACATACACTCCTGGAAATTGAAATAAGAACACCGTGAATTCATTGTCCCAGGAAGGGGAAACTTTATTTACACATTCCTGGGGTCAGATACATCACATGATCACACTGACAGAACCACAGGCACATTGACACAGGCAACAGAGCATGCACAATGTCGGCACTAGTACAGTGTATATCCACCTTTCGCAGCAATGCAGGCTGCTATTCTCCCATGGAGACGATCGTAGAGATGCTGGATGTAGTCCTGTGGAACGGCTTGCCATGCCATTTCCACCTGGCGCCTCAGATGGACCAGCGTTCGTGCTGGACGTGCAGACCGCGTGAGACGACGCTTCATCCAGTCCCAAACATGCTCAATGGGGGACAGATCCGGAGATCTTGCTGGCCAGGGTAGTTGACTTACACCTTCTAGAGCACGTTGGGTGGCACGGGATATTTGCGGACGTGCATTGTCCTGTTGGAACAGCAAGTTCCCTTGCCGGTCTAGGAATGGTAGAACGATGGGTTCGACGACGGTTTGGATGTACCGTGCTCTATTCAGTGTCCCCTCGACGATCACCAGTGGTGTACGGCCAGTGTAGGAGATCGCACCCCACACCATGATGCCGGGTGTTGGCCCTGTGTGCCTCGGTCGTATGCAGTCCTGATTGTGGCGCTCACCTGCACGGCGCCAAACACGCATACGACCATCATTGGCACCAAGGCAGAAGCGACTCTCATCGCTGAAGACGACACGTCTCCATTCGTCCCTCCATTCACGCCTGTCGCGACACCACTGGAGGCGGGCTGCACGATGTTGGGGCGTGAGTGGAAGACGGCCTAACGGTGTACGGGACCGTAGCCCAGCTTCATGGAGTCGGTTGCGAATGGTCCTCGCCGATACCCCAGGAGCAACAGTGTCCCTAATTTGCTGGGAAGTGGCGGTGCGGTCCCCTACGGCACTGCGTAGGATCCTACGGTCTTGGCGTGCATCCGTGCGTCGCTGCGGTCCGGTCCCAGGTCGACGGGCACGTGCACCTTCCGCCGACCACTGGCGACAACATCGATGTACTGTGGAGACCTCACGCCCCACGTGTTGAGCAATTCAGCGGTACGTCCACCCGGCCTCCCGCATGCCCACTATACGCCCTCGCTCAAAGTCCGTCAACTGCACATACGGTTCACGTCCACGCTGTCGCGGCATGCTACCAGTGTTAAAGACTGCGATGGAGCTCCGTATGCCACGGCAAACTGGCTGACACTGACGGCGGCGGTGCACAAATGCTGCGCAGCTAGCGCCATTCGACGGCCAACACCGCGGTTCCTGGTGTGTCCGCTGTGCCGTGCGTGTGATCATTGCTTGTACAGCCCTCTCGCAGTGTCCGGAGCAAGTATGGTGGGTCTGACACACCGGTGTCAATGTGTTCTTTTTTCCATTTCCAGGAGTGTACATGGGGGAAAACGCGAGCTTTAAGGCAGCCAGTTTTCGGTATTTTAGAAACATAAAACATAGTTCCGTCCTTCAGACGGTTACAAATGGGGCTGATTTGATTTTAGTTGGTTTTTGCGAATGTTTTATTATTTAACTTTATCTAACTGACTTCTGACTTCAGAGCGTGCCTTGGCCTAAGGAAGAAAAGTATGGGGTTATGTGAATCTTAATATTAAGCTGATTGGCTATTGTAGTGTTCTGTCAATCAAAGAAGAGGTTTTTCGCATGATTTGATACTGGGAGTGAAATTTCGTGCGTGATTTAAGAGGGGTCGGTGATCAGCTCTCCTGGCCTTAGGTCATACAGTCTCTAGAGCCATGCAATTTTCTAAGTAGTGAATTTTCTGAGATTTTGATATATCGTAGAAATTTTAATATCAAATGTAGATGAAGATTACGGAAATTCAGAATTTTTCTGAGAGACGTGAAACTTTCTTCCGGTGTACGTTAGCGGTACAATTATACTATTTCCGTTAACGGCCGGAGATTGTTATATCGCCGAAATGTATTATCTTTGACTTGATGCAACAGACACCATTTATTTTTGCATATTTAGCTGTTTTGTATTACAGTTTGCAGTAAGGCGTTTGAGGATCTTGGAAAATAGGTCAGTCTTATCGTTAAATGTTACTTAATGATGTATCAACTATATAAGCTTTCGAGAGAAAGCATGATAACCAAAACGACAGCGAAAACCACCATAACACGGGCCTAGCGTCATGGATAATGTGGTGGACTGAGGAGTTAAAAGATGTAGGTTCGTGTAACATTCTATGTTTTTTTTTTTTTTTTTCTCCATCTTATCGTTGTTAAGACATTCTGTGACTCTCCTATGGATGTAATATGAGTAAGTTCTGAGATAGTCGATGTTATTTACATTTCCGTCTGATTACGAAACTAAGGATTATATACATATTTGTCTGTTTATTTCCGAATATGTGGCGATTTCCGAGTGTGTGGTTAGGCAGAAATATAAGAGGACAGCTTAAATTTCTGCAAGTGAAGCAAGGAACAAAAACACACATATTCTTCATTGTGACAAATAACATGGCTCTTTACCGAGAGTTATTTAATCGGTATAGGTCGTTGACTGTTTATTTCGTAGCCTGCGGCACGACTATGGAGTGGGACATACTTCACATGTTAAAAATAGTGGCACTTCCCGTTGGTATATTTCTGCCACTGATGTAATGTCTCTCTTTCGTGGCGTAAAAATTCCACGTGGTGTCCTGTGCAATCATAGCTGTGAACTTTATAAGTCCAAATGTGACGGTTTGCATAGCATTTGAAAGAGTATTCAGAACTGTCAAACACCGCATGTATTTATAAACTACTCATTAACCGATGATAAGTGCTTTCTTTTAATTTCAGATATGAATGAAAACATACTAGAGAGAGATTGTGTGAAAGGATTAACCACAGTGAAGCGTGGTGAGCGAGAGGCTGTGTAACACATTGGACAGAAAGAAAAAAAGAATTTCCATGTGGCGAAATTGATTCGTCGAAACGTGATGGGTCTGGTAGTGATCAGTCATGCGACAGGAAAAGCAGCGTGACATCAGACGGATGGAGCGGCAGAGTCTGCAGCTGACCGCCCGGCAAGCTGGAGGCAAAAATGACAGCTTACGTATCGGACAGTAGCCTGTGTTCTGCTGCTAGAGAGCCGTGGTGACATCACGTTATGATTGCCGCTAAAGACGAAAGATAAGTTCAATTTATTTTGCTTGGTACTTATCGTCGTGAAAAGAATTGTCAGTACTGAAAAGCACAAGTTCAGTGGTAGTCAAGGAAAGTGAGCTGGTACATTTTAGAGTGGGTGCAAGTCAAATTTCCACTCCGGGGCTAAGACAAAGAGGCGACACAGAAAATGATGGTGTTTCAGTTGCAAATCTACTCCGGAGGCGAAATTGGAAAGGGATTCGTTAACAGTGACAACTATGGGGAAAAGTTTGTATTTGAACAACAGTCAACTGAACGGTTTTACTCATTCTAATTCTAATTCTAATTAGTCACGATGAAGAGAATGAACAGAAAACAACGGAAGCTGATGTTAGTTAAATTTTCGCCGTTTCCTGTAAAACACATCAGGCAGAAAGCTATAAAGAAAAATGAACCAGCAAGCACGCGATGACTTTTACAGCCTCAATGTTTACAGTGAAAAAATATGTTAGTGAAGTGAAACAAAATATGGCTCAACAATCTTATAACATTAGTAGTTTGGCTAGTAAGTTCAAACAACAGACAGGTAACATGAGTAATTTGGCTAGTGAATTCAATAATAAAACTGACCTACAGTCTGATAACATTATCAATTTGTCTAGTGAGCTCAAATAGCAATATGGTATTATAACTAATTCGACTGGTGAGCTTAAAAGTTTCACATCCGAAATTAATGCGAAAACAGAACTGATGGCTTCTTATATAATGTAGATGTGGGAAAAGGATTTGCACCTGTTTGAAATAAGGTCAAGGAAAATATTACCCAAGTTAAGACAAATTGTAAAAAAAAATTCACAAATGATGCGAAACGCGAATTAACGGATGGAATTAAACAGATAGCTGATGAAAGTAAACGCTGGGAAGATAAACTGAATCAGAATGTACAAAAGGTCTAATTTCTTTGTATAAGTACATGTGAAAGTTTGTATTGTAAAATTAACGTTGAAGGCCAAAAGTGGTTACAATTTCGAGAGAACGTGTCCGTTCGTGTGGATGTGCTGGAAACTAATGTCGATCGGCTGACTAATCAAGTTAATGCTATACAGGGTGTATCATAATTAATGGCATAAACGCACGTAGTTGAAAGTACACGATACTAGCAACAAGAAAGTTTCAGTAAACATAGGGTCGAAAATGCATACCGCAAGAGCTACGAGCAATTTTTCGTCTTCGATAATTTGAAACAAATCTCTTCTACTGCAAATTCCTTGCTTTCCACATTTTGGAAAGTAGTAGTATGGACCAAAACAAGAAAAAATGTCCCGTAAACATTTGCTCTAAAATTCATACCTTAAAAGTTATGAGCAATTGTTCGTTAGAAGAGTTGTTTTTCCAAGTAGCGAAGATGAGCACGTGCTCATAGTTCTTAAGGTATGCATTTTAGAACATATGTTTACTGGAAACTTTTTTCTTGTTTTGGTCCACATTAACATTTCCCAAAATATGGAAAGCGAAGAGCTTTCAGTAGAAAAGATTTGCTTCACAGTAACGAAGATGAAAAATTGCTCGCAGCTCTTAAGGTATGCCCTTCCGACACTATGTTTACTCAGACACTTTTGCGTCTAGTATCGTGTACTTTCAACTGTGTGCGTTTAATTATGATAGACCCTGTAGAAATTACTCTGTATGAGCGTGCTAATAGAATGGCTAGTGTAGAAAAGAATCGTAGTATCTGCACTAACATAGCTGAATGTAATTTTGTAACTGAGTCATCTGAAATGGCTTATATTACTAGCAGACAGTTTTTTCGATTTGATCCTTCTGATAAAGTGCATGTAAAAGGATTTTGGAACGATTTTGAAAACGTTTCACCCAGATTACGTAGCGACACACAAAATGTTTTTGGAGAGGCTTGACCGTGGGGCCGATTACTGGGACTGAACGGCATGGTACGTTGGAAAAATTTAAGGAAGCATTTTCTAAAGAATATTTGACTCGAGAAAATCAGATGGAGTTGAGAAACAGTTTCTGGATTGGAGAAAATTTCAATCGTAGAAAAGAAAAACTAAAGACGTTTGTTTCAAAAGTGACAAACATGTCATATTTATCTAATAAATTGGAGCCCGGACATATTATCGTGGGTTTAGATGGGCTGCTGAAACAAAATCAGGGTTGCTCCCTGAGATAACATTGGCTAGTTCATTCATTGTTTGGAAATGCTGAATAAGTTAATGCAGGAAGAGGAGCAGGCGAACCAGAAGTTTACTACCCCGGAATTGCAAATAATAGACAAAATATCAATAGGACGAGATTACATCGGGACAGCAATAGAGGTAGGACGGCGGAAATTAGATGCTGTATTCCAATCCAATAGACAAGTAACGAAGAGAAAGACATATTTATAGATGGCACTCACCAATGTGTGATACATCTACATACACACTCCGCGCGTGGCGGAGAGTGCCCTGTACCACAACTAGTCGTTTCCTTTCCTGTTGCACTCGCAGGTAGAGCGACGGAAAAACGACTGTCTATATGCCTCCGTATGAGCCCTGATTTCTCATATCTTATCTTCCTGGTCCCTACGCGAAATGTATGTTGGCGGCTGTAGGATTCTTCTGCAGTCAGCTTCAAATGCCAGTTCTCGAAACTTTCCCAGCAGTGTCCTTCGAAATGAATGTCTTCTTCTCTCCAGGGATTCCCACTTGAGCTCCCGAAGCATATTCGTAACACTTGCATGCTGACCAAAACTACTGCTAACATATCTAGCAGCTAGCCTCTGCATAGCTACGATGTCTTCTTTCACTCCGACCTGGTGCGAGTCCCAAACACTCGAGCAGTACTCAAGAATAGGTCACACTAGCGTCCCATATGCTGTCTCCTTTCTAGGTGCTCCACACTATCCTAAAATTCTCCCACTAAATCGAAGTCGACCATCAGCCTTCCTCTCCAGATCCTCACATGCTCGTTTCATTTCATATCTCTTCGCAACGTTCCTCCCAGATATTTAAATGACGTGACTATGTCGAGCAAGAGGCTACTAATGTTGCATCCGAACATTATGGGTTTGTTTTTCTACTTATCCCCATTACCTTACATTTTTCTACGTTTAGAGCTAGCTGCCATTCAACACACCAATTAGAAATTTTGTCTAGGTCATTTTGTATCTGCCTACAGTTTTTCATCTTCGAAACCTTTCTGTACACCACAGTATTATTAGCGAACAACCGCAGATTGCTGCCCATCATGTCTGCCAGATCCTTTACGTATATGGAAAACAGCAACGGTCCTATCACACTTCCCTGGGATACTCTTGATTTGACCCCTGTCGGCGATGAACACTTTCCGTCGAGGACAACGTGCTGGGTTCTATTACTTAGGAAGTCTTCGAGCCAGTCACATATCTGGGAACCTATTCCGTATGCACTTACTTTCATTAACAATCTGCGGTGGGGTATACTGTCGAATGTTTCTTGGAAATCTAGAAATATCGAATCTGCCTGTTGCCCTTCATCCATAGTTCGCAGTGTATGATGTGAGAAGGGTTTTGCACGAGTGACTCTTTCTAAAGCCATGCTGATTCGTGGACATCAGCTTTTCAGTCTCAAGGAAATTTTTTTATATTCGGAGTCAGAATATGCTCCAGAGCTCTGCAGGAAACCGATGGTAAGGATATTGGTCTACAATTTTGCGGTTAGATACTCTCTCTGAGGCCGGCCGGTGTGGCCGTGCGGTTGAAGGCGCTTCAGTCTGCAATCACGTGACCGCTCCGGTCGCAGGTTCGAATCCTGCCTCGGGCATGGATGTGTGTGATGTTCTTAGGTTAGTTAGGTTTAAGTAGTTCTAAGTTCTAGGGGACTGATGACCACAGATGTTAAGTCCCATAGTGCTCAGAGCCATTTGAACCAACTCTCTCTGATCAGAAGTACACCCCTGTTTAATATAGAATTAACCACTCAGTGTCACGAAAGGCGGAGCCGCCAGAATAAAGGAGACGGGGAGTACTGTGTTGTCAACAGAGAAGCAACAATAGCAAAATGAGTTGGCCAGGTTTGAACGTGGGCTAGTTATGGAATGTCATGTACGTAAAAAATCCATCAGGGACATTTCAACACGTCTAAAGATGCCCAACTCGACTATTAATGATGTGACTACATGACTGTACATTTACATTAAGATACAAGAGACTCTATACAGAAAAGGTAACACATACATGTGTCTCTTATATTTTTTAATTTATAATCTCTCATATATAGTTGAATACATGTACACACTAAAATAAGAACGTTGTTTAGTGCCTACATCTGGAATGGTTGGATGAAACATATTTCCAAGAACTGATGCACAGCGATGATTTCTCCCAACGGATGTAGAGGTTGGCGTACTAGCTCCATCAAATTGGTCCACATTTTCTCTTGAAATCTGTACACACATGGCTGTCCGCTCAGTCTAGAGCAGGCTGGTTTCCATAACTGACAGATATTAAGTTCTTAAATGTTTGCTCCTGCAGATGAGTGCACTCTCTCTTGTTAAAAAATTGCATTGTTCGTAGGAAGTCCCCTATGGAGATTTCTCCTTAATGTACTACATAACGGTGGACATTAAAAGGTGTAGTCTGTTTCCATGTGACTGTTTAATAAAGTATGGTGTACTAATTTGAAGTAAATTGGTCAAGAACTTTTCGCGATTTTTGGTAACAACATTTGCTCTTAATACATTACATAAATATTTATATATTATGGACATCAAGAAATAAATAATATAAGTCCACCTGAATGTACAGTAGAGTATTTTGCAATAGTAGGCAGTAAATGGGTTGAAATATTTTCGAGTTTTTTGGTAACAACGTGCCCTTTTTATAGATTACATATATATTTACATAGTGTATATAATACAAGTCCATTAGAGGATTATGTAAATATTTGAAGTAAATTGGTCAAGAACTATTCGAGATTCTTGGTAACAACATTTCCCCTTAATACACTGCATAAATATTTTTGTATTAAAAATGTATAATATGTCTGCCTGAATGTTCGGTAGAGTACAGTGCAATAATTTTAAGTAAAGTGGTTAAAAACTGTTCGAGATCTTTGGTAACAACGTTTCACCATTGTATGTTACATAGACATTTATATTGCAGATAGACTTTGTGATCAAAAGTATCCGGACACCCCCAAAATATACGTTTTTCATAGTAGGTGCATTGTGCTGCCACCTACTGCCAAGTACACCCTATCAGCAACCTCAGTAGTCATTAGACTTCATGAAAGAGCAGAATGGGCCGCTCCGCGGATCTCACGGACTTCAGACGTGATCAGGGGATTGGGTGTCACTTGTGTCATACGTCTGTACGCGAGATTTCCACACTCCTAAACATCCTTAGGTCCATCGTTTCCGATGTAATAGTGAAGTGGAAACGTGAAGGGACACGTACAGCACGAAAGCGTACAGGCCGACCTCGTCTGTTGACTGACACACCGACGACAGTTGACAAGGGTCGTTACGTGTAATAGGCAGACATGTACCCAGACCATCACACAGGAATTTCAAACTTCATCAGGATCCACTGCAAGTACTATGACAGTCAGGCGGGAGATGAGAAAACTTGGATTTCATGGTCGAGCGGCTGCTCATGAGCCACACATTACGCCGGTAAATGCCAAACGACGCCTCGCTTGGTGTAAGGAGCGTAAACATTGAACGATTGAGCAGTGGAAAAACGTTGTTTGGAGTGACTAAGCACGGTATAAAATGTGGTGAGCCGATGGCAGGGTGTGGGTATGGCGAATGCCCGGTGAACTTCATTTGCCAGCGGGTGTAGTGCCAACAGTAAAATTCGGGGGCGGTTGTGTTATGGTGTGGTCGTGTTTTTGATGGAGGGGGCTCGCACCCCTTGTTGTTTTGCGTGGCACTATCACAGCCCAGGCCTACATTGATGTTTTAAGCACCTTCTTGCATCCCACTGTTGAAAAGCAATTCGGGGATGGCGATTGCATCTTTCAACACGATCGAGCACCTCTTCATAATGCACGGCCTGTGGCGGAGTGGTTACAGATCAATAACATGCCTGTAATGGACTGCCCTGCACAGAGTCCTGACCTGAATCCCATAGAACACCTTTGGGATGGTTTGGAACACCGACTTCGTGCCAGGCGACACCGACCGACATCGATACCTCTTCTCAGTGCAGCACTCCGTGAAGAATGAGCTGCTATTCCCCAAAAAACCTACCAGCACCTGATTGAACGCATGCCTGCGAGAGTGGAAGCTGTCATCAAGGCTAAGGATGGGCCAACACAATATTGAATTCCAGCATTACCGATGGAGGGCGCCACGAACTTGCAAGATGTTCGGATACTTTTGATCACATAGTGTATATTACAAAAATATATAGCATGCATCTGAGCGAATGTTTATTAGTGTATCATGCACAAATTTCAAGTAAATCGATTAAGTACTTTTCGGGATATTTAGTAATAATGTTAAACAATGACTTGTCTTTATATAGCAGTATATATTTGTATATTTATATATTGTAATTTTATATTGACATATTAAAAATATGTAGCTTATGTCCATCCAAACGTTTACTATAGCATCATATTAATATTTAAAGCAAGTTGGTCGATAACTTTACGAGATTAGTTGCTAACATTTCCCTTGAAGCATGCATTTAGAGCCTATGTTTACTAGACTTTCCTACTTGTTTTGGGGACTATTGACACCTCTCAAAATATTGGACAATTTTTAACACCCTGTTTACACAGGCAGCACTCACCAAAACAAGAAAGTTGAGTAAACATAATCTGTAAAATGCATGCCTTAAGAGCAATAGACACTTGTTCATCTCCAATACTATGAAAGAGATCTCTTCTACTGCAAGCACTTTGATTTTCATCTTTTGAGAGAAGTTAGTGTGAACCAAAGCAAGTAAAAAATGTCCAGTAAACATGAACAGCTTTTCCTCTTCGATACTGTGAAACACATCTATTATATTGAAGAAGTGCTCATAGCTCTTAAGGTATGCATTTTAGAACCCATGATTACCTGACTTTTTTAACTGTTTTGGTCCACTCTACCTCCTATCAAGAGATGGAAAGCAAAGAGCTTGCACCAGAAGAGATCTCTTCTATAATATCAAAGATAAACAAGTGCCCACTGCTCTTAAGGTATGCATTTTAGTGCCCATGTTTACTGGATTTTCTTTCTTGTTTTAGTGAGTTCTATCACCACTAAAAATATTGTACACTTGTTTCAACACCCTGTGTATATATTTCCATCTATAAGAATTAGGACATTGTGTAAGAAATTCAAGCAGATTGGTCAAGAGGCTTTAGAGGTTGTTGCTAATAATTAAAAGCTTTACTCTATCCGTCCCAACAATTATTAGGGTATCATGTAACAATTTGAAGTAAATCAGTCAAGAACTTTCTGAGATTTATGGTAACAAAGTTAAACAACGACTTGTCTTTCTACAAGGTGTCTCAAACCTTTTGGGTCACATGGAAACAGGTAATAGAGGGTCCACAACCGATCATATTGATGGAACAAATGGCCGCAAATGTATATTTATTGCGTTATGGACATACACAGTGCACAATGTATAACAACAATGTACTAATAGTAATTGTTCAAAGTAACGATCATCAGTCTCAGTGCATGTACTGCAATGGTGTATACTGTTCTGTTGCACTTTTCTGAAGATCATGTGTGTCTGTTGTACACTGGAACAGGCAGAAGAGCAGGTGATAAACAGCATACACCCTTGACTGCCAAACAGACATACTGTACACAACTTCACTCATATAACATGTGACGACTGTATGCATCACACAAGCACATGACTCAGTGCTGCACGCACACCACTATCCACAGAAATAGATTTAATGTATGGTGTGAAGGATGTAGTGCCTGTAAAGCAACAAAAATATACAGAGAATGCTTTCCTACCAGTCTTCATTCTGATTTGAAGAATTTTATCTCCATGGATATCAACTTATGAGGGACAGGCTTTTTCACACAACAGAGAGCCAGCCAAGTTTCCCAGCAAAGACAAGTCCAAACATCAGACCTCAAGGAAATGATGTTGGCTTGTGTGGCTGACTACCCAGCAATGAACACCCATCAACTTCCCGATGAAATGCGCACTTCGAAGGATACATGTGTAGAGTACTGATGGAATAGGTATTACAGCCCTAGCATAAAGAACTTGCACAAGCACTGGGACCAATGGATTTTGAGACCCACATTCACTTCTGTCAACAGATTATTCACCACAGTGCTGTACTGACAAACTTCATAGAGTTTACATTGCCCACGTATGAGGCCTCATTCACTTGTGATGGTGTTTTCAACAGCCATGTCAGGAGTGAGGACAATCCCCACTCAATCCGTATCACATGTCACCAGCAACGATTGTTTATCAATGTATGGGTGGGTATTGTCCAAGATCACACAATAGGACCTTATTTGCTGCCTCCTCATTTGACTGGTCTATGTTGCTTGGTGTTCCTGAAAGATGTGCTGCTGCAATTCTTGGAGACTGTACCCCTTGTTGTCCATGAAAGGATGTGGTTTCAACATGATGGTGCACCAGTCCACTTTGATGTTAATGTCCATGAGCACCTGAACAACACATACACTCCTCGTAGGATTTTAAGGGGAGGTCCTGTCCCATGGCCAGCACAACTGATAGATCTCACATCTGTGTACACTTTGCTGTGGGGTTGGTTGGTTGGTTGGTTGGTTTGGGGAAGGAGACCAGACAGCGTGGTCATCGGTCTCATCGGATTAGGGAAGGATGGGGAAGGAAGTCGGCCGTGCCCTTTCAGAGGAACCATCCCGGCATTTGCCTGGAGTGATTTAGGGAAATCACGGAAAACCTAAATCAGGATGGCCGGACGCGGGATTGAACCGTCGTCCTTCCGAATGCGAGTCCAGTGTCTAACCACTGCGCCACCTCGCTCGGTTGCTGTGGGGTTATGTCAAGAAATTGATGTATGAAACCACAGAAGAAACAGAGCAAGGCACGCTGGCTAGGGCAAAGCTGACTGTCTCCGGGTACAACAGAGAGTTGTTGAGTCGGCAGAACTTCATGCGCTGTTGCCATGCATGTATTGGGACTGGTGGTCATCAATTTGAACAATACTGTGAGTTATATTGTTGTTATGTGGTGTACACTGTGTGTCCATAACACAGTAAAATTGCATTTCCGACCATTGGTTCCCTATCTCAATATAATCGGTCATGTACCCACTGCCACCTGTTCCAGTTTCACCCAAAAGGTTTGAGATATCCTGTATAGTAGTATAAATGTGTTTTTATTTTTCTTCAAAAACTCCTTACAATGTATGCAGTCATTACAGCTGAGCCAGTTGATGTCAATATTATAATGGGACTAGTCTATTTTTTGTATAAACCTCTGTCATTACTTTATCAACTGGTCTATAATTACTTTGGATGTTTATAAATTTTAAAATCACAGAGTGTGAGAAATGAAATATTTTTGTAAGAAATATTACTATTTTGTTACATACTTTTTTGATACAATTATTTCTACATAGTCATCATCCACAGCAATATTTTGCGAATAAATGATTTTATATGCCCTAATTTCACCCTGTTATGTTCAAACAGATACAAGTGCCCAGACACTCACATAATACATCTGTGCATTTCATTTTTATTCGTTTAATATCTATAGGGTTAATACTAGCAGACTTTGGTACTGTACGCATTTATACACTGATCTAAGACGTCCTCATGCTCACTACGTTCATGCATATAGTTCGTGATATCATTAAACAGAGCTTTAACATACGTTTGCCACCAGTGCAGCCTGTCTGTCACTGTCCATAATGCACTGTATAGAGCACGCTAATTCACATCACTAGGTTGATGTAAATAAAAGCATTGCGAAGATTCTCTTGATGTTAATTTCAGTGTTTGAGCTCCACACATGTTGATGACAGATGCCTTCTTGGTAATTATGTACATTTCTGGAAGAGGATGCGATGGGGCAAACTTGTTTTCCATCATGTTACACAGATGTCTCCACTCCATCACAGTAAACTGCAGCGTGTGCTGAACACTCTAGGTTGCAATTATTACATCAGGGCACCATCTGGTGCTATGCCTAAATTTACATGTTTAGATCCACTGGCAGTCAGCTGAGAATTAGTGGTGAAGAGCAGTATACTGAATACACTTATCTGCAGCTTGACAGATGGTGGTGCAGACACTGTACATTCAGTGTCTGCGAACAGCTGTGTGTCCTGTTACAATATATTACATTGTCTATGTATCTGTGCTGATGACTTAGCTGCTTCTCAGTGAGTGGCAGTGTAGACAATGGAAATTCAGTGTCGGTTCAGTTGTGCATCGTCCTCCACATCAGGTAGTCATCGTGTTAAGGCACTAAGGCACAAATAATAATAAATAAAAACACAGGGTTGGAACTTAAATAGTGGCAACTATTTACTCACCACCGATAAAAAAGACTTACATATTTGCACTTATTACTGCCCTTCAAACTAATCACCAGCGTTGTGTACTGCCTGTCGAATCTCTGGAAGCGAATACCACGAAGTGGTCCCTTCGTCTTCGGTATCAAATTAAAGTCACAAGGACTTAAGTCCGGGGAGTATGGTGGATGGTACAGTATTCCCCAGTCCCATCAACCGAACAGAGTATCCACAGCTCGCGCTGTATGCGCCCGCGCATTGTCGTGCAAAATGATGGGTGGGTTACTCACAAAGTGTCGCCGCTTCTTTCGCAAAGCTGGTCGCAGGTGGTGTTCCAAAACTAACAGTAATACTATGCATTGACGGTGGCATTAGCTTCAGAACTGTTCCAGAGATTCGATAGGCAGTAGACCGCTCCATTCGCACCATCAACAGAACAGGCTCTGCTAACGATATACTACGCCTTCCACATCGCTGGCAACGGGTTCTACACAACGCTGGTGACTACTTTGAAGGACAGTAACAGGTGAAAACGTGTAACTCTTTTGTATCGGTTGTGAATAAATACACTCCTGGAAATGGAAAAAAGAACACATTGACACCGGTGTGTCAGACCCACCATACCTGCTCCGGACACTGCGAGAGGGCTGTACAAGCAATGATCACACGCACGGCACAGCGGACACACCAGGAACCGCGGTGTTGGCCGTCGAATGGCGCTAGCTGCGCAGCATTTGTGCACCGCCGCCGTCAGTGTCAGCCAGTTTGCCGTGGCATACGGAGCTCCATCGCAGTCTTTAACACTGGTAGCATGCCGCGACAGCGTGGACGTGAACCGTATGTGCAGTTGACGGACTTTGAGCGAGGGCGTATAGTGGGCATGCGGGAGGCCGGGTGGACGTACCGCCGAATTGCTCAACACGTGGGGCGTGAGGTCTCCACAGTACATCGATGTTGTCGCCAGTGGTCGGCGGAAGGTGCACGTGCCCGTCGACCTGGGACCGGACCGCAGCGACGCACGGATGCACGCCAAGACCGTAGGATCCTACACAGTGCCGTAGGGGACCGCACCGCCACTTCCCAGCAAATTAGGGACACTGTTGCTCCTGGGGTATCGGTGAGGACCATTCGCAACCGTCTCCATGAACCTGGGCTACGGTCCCGCACACCGTTAGGCCGTCTTCCGCTCACGCCCCAACATGGTGCAGCCCGCCTCCAGTGGTGTCGCGACAGGCGTGATTGGAGGGACGAATGGAGACGTTTCGTCTTCAGCGATGAGAGTCGCTTCTGCCTTGGTGCCAATGATGGTCGTATGCGTGTTTGGCGCCGTGCAGGTGAGCGCCACAATCAGGACTGCATACGACCGAGGCACACAGGGCCAACACCCGGCATCATGGTGTGGGGAGCGATCTCCTACACTGGCCGTACACCACTGGTGATCGTCGAGGGGACACTGAATAGTGCACGGTACATCCAAACCGTCATCGAACCCATCGTTCTACCATTCCTAGACCGGCAAGGGAACTTGCTGTTCCAACAGGACAATGCACGTCCGCATGTATCCCGTGCCACCCAACTTGCTCTAGAAGGTGTAAGTCAACTACCCTGGCCAGCAAGATCTCCGGATCTGTCCCCCATTGAGCATGTTTGGGACTGGATGAAGCGTCGTCTCACGCGGTCTGCACGTCCAGCACGAACGCTGGTCCAGCTGAGGCGCCAGGTGGAAATGGCATGGCAAGCCGTTCCACAGGACTACATCCAGCATCTCTACGATCGTCTCCATGGGAGAATAGCAGCCTGCATTGCTGTGAAAGGTGGATATACACTGTACTAGTGCCGACATTGTGCATGCTCTGTTGCCTGTGTCTATGTGCCTGTGGTTCTGTCAGTGTGATCATGTGATGTATCTGACCCCAGGAATGTGTCAATAAAGTTTCCCCTTCCTGGGACAATGAATTCATGGTGTTCTTATTTCAATTTCCAGGAGTGTAGTTGCCACTATTTAAGTTCCAACCCTCGTACATAAATGGAATAACAACAATAATGAGCAGTGAGATATAGAGGAAAGTGATAATAATACTTATGTCCGACTGTGTGTATTAGTTTTTTTTATTATACTGTCTATAGATGGTTTATCTCTGCTGATGCTTCACAGTGACCAACTTGTCAGTACAGGAAGCATGAGTGATGAGTCCCTCTGACAACTAGCATACCTGGGTGAGTGGTGGGGGTAGGCGATTGCAGTGCCACAGTAATTTGAATAATTACTTTTTGAAGTCTGGGTGTTGGTAGTGGGGGGATGGGGAATCTTAGGTAGCCATACTGAATCATAAATGATACCAATTAAGATAATGATAATGAAGGTATATCTTTCACAAAGTTTCTACCTGGCTCGCTGGAAGGAAATCCTGATTGTGATGAAACTAAGGATAGCTTGGCTATATTGCACGATAAATGCTAGCGAGAAAGATAAGGGTGGCATAAATACATAGTGACTGTCAGCTTGGTAACCATAACGATAGTTTATTAGATACTAAATTAAATACTGAAATCTACTATGGAACGTGCACGGTCATGAATTACATATTAAATAAATGCAGAATAACAGACCAGGTGGCTTAATGTCAGATGAGAGAGGGGGAGCGGGGATGGGTGTCAGGTGCAGTTTGTTCACATAAAGTTCGTAATTCACCGGGCCAGAAACTGCAGTGTTACTGTTCAAATGTCCTCGAAGAAACGACAAATCATGCAGATAGCAAAGACAAGCTATCCATTTAATGTTTTGAAGCAGGTTGTCCATCATCACTTCGAAGGTGCTGGACCTTTACCTAGTCCAAACGGCGTAACTTTAAATTTGTAGAGGTCATCAGAAGTTATAAAGAGAGCATTTTAGCAGTCAGCCTCATGAACCTTGTTTTTCCAACACCCTGTCTGAATGTCCACAGTTGAGAAATAATTTTCTCCTTTACTGATCCCCAGTATAATCACATTGCTTTACCATGCGCCGCTTGATCTGTCTTTCCTCCACACCTGATTTGTAGGAATCCAGAAATTGATGCAGAGCGGCTGTCACTCACAGACATTGTTCTTACGTCAAGCCAGATCGTATTGGTAGTTCAACAGTAGCTGTCTCCTTTGCATTGTATTTTGTGGTAGTGGAATATGGTTCTTCGTTGATGAACTTACACTGATAAGCCACAACATTATGAAAACTGTCCACCCCGACGTTGGATGCCGCCTATCACCCTAGCGGAGATATGGGCTGCAAATGGGGGAATCCGTTAAGGTAAGCGACTTTGACAAAGGGCAAATTATTATTAAGGAGAGCCTGTGGACGAGTATCTCGACAACGGCGAAGTTGGTCGAATGTTCACGTGTTACTCTCGTGAGTATCTATGGGAAGAGGTAGAATGACAGTGAAACTATCACTAGTTGTTAAATGGTTGGACGTCCACGACCCCTCAAAGAATGTGAGGTTCGGAGGCTTGCTTGCTCTGTATGCAGGATAGATGGTGATCCGTGGCATCTCTGACGAAAGAGCATAATGCTGGTGCACGCCCAAATGTTTCGGAGCACACCGTTCATCGTACGTTGTTGGACATGGAGCACCACAGCAGACCACCCTTATGTGTTCACATGTTGACCCACCGACATCGTCAATTACGATTGCATTGGGCACTGGACCATCGAGATTGGACTATCGATCAATGGAAATATGTCGGTTCTTCGGGTTAATCACATTTTTTCTACACTAGGTCGATGGTCATCTCCACAAACGTCGTCATCGAGGCGAACAGCTGCACGAAACGTGCAGCGCGCTACGGACGCAGGCTGGCGGTGGCTGCATTATGCTACGGAAGACATTCTCCTGCGCTTGCATGGGACCTGTGGTAGTAATCGATGACACTCTGACAGCTGCGAACCACCTGTATCCCTTCATGTTTGATGTCTTCCCCGACAGCTGTCATCTTTCAGCAGCATGATTGTCCGTGTCTCAGAGCCAGAACAGTGCTACAATGGTTTGAGGACTATTATAGTGAACTCACATTGATGTGTCGGCGACCAAATTTGCGTGATGTAAATCCTACGGAACCTATCTGGGTCGCATAGGGCACCATCACCACGTACGTAGATCAGCGGCCCGTTATTTAAGCGAATTACATGACCTGTTCGTAGATATCTAATGCCACACATATCTACAACCCTACCAACAAACGGTAAGACTCCTGATATGCAGAATCAGTGATGTATTTTGTCACAAAGACGGACAAACAACCTGCAGGGGGTCATAGTGTTTTGACTTATTTCGCCTTGCTCTACGCACATACCTTTAGGTATGAGTTATGGCTGCTCGCTGCAGTTAGCGATCCATAGCTCTCCTTGACTACCTATAATGCTTATAATCGTAGATTTCTGTTCTGAGCCTGAGTAGGTTTTGCAATCGACAACAGCTGCACGGTTTAACTTAGCGTCTTGACTGAAGACTGGAACTCTTGTTATTGATAGCTGCGGGATAACATCGTCTTCAGCGGCAAACAACTGCACAGGGCAATCTTTGTTACGTATCCTTGCTAGAATAGCTTCGTCAGTCTGGAGCTCTGATGTTCCACAGTTTACGACTCCTTGTTGTGCATGAAAGAAGTTTCACCCAAGAATACCCTTCCATCTACCTGCTGCCAAGACGAAAAATCTGAAAAGCTGTGTCCTGTCGTTGATAGAACTTGCAGTCATGATCTTGTCAGCTGTACGTATTTCCTATCAGCGACCTTCAGCACAATCACTTTCGTATCGTAGAACGTAGCCTTCTTTAGGTGACGACGATAAGTATTCGAAACTACAGAAAGAAGCCCCTGTAAATTGGAAACTTGTGCAAGTTCCTATGGGACCAAACTGCTGAGATCGTCGGTCCCTAGGCGCACACACTACTTAATCTAACTTACACTAACTTACGCTAAGGACAACACACACACCCATGCCCGAGGGAGGACTCGAACCTCTGACGGGGGGAGCCGTGCGAACCGTGGCAAGACGCCTGAGACTGCGCGGCTACCCAGCGCGGCCAGAAGAAGCACTTGTGTCGATTTGCTTCTAGACACTTTGATCATTGATTATAACGTTAGCGTTATTTCCTGACATCTTGGTGACTTAAGTCCACGGAGAATTTTCATCTGTGGCAGCCTTATCTCCACGGACGGTCACCTCGCTTAATTTTTTTCTGGAGGCGGCAGCTACGCGAGCGGCTGGTACATCTGTACGGTGACGAGGAATAGCTACGGCGTGTTGGGGAGCTACCTAGTCCAGGGTACAGCGATGGGCTTCGTCCCATAGATCGACTGTAATCGTCTGCAGTCGACTGGCGTGAATAGGACTGCTGTGATGGTTCATGTCATGTAGCGTAATAGTCTTCTCTTTCTACATAGGCTTACCATGTGTCCATGGCACCAACAGTAAAAACATACAAGTGTGTTGTTTTCCGTCTGTTTTTCTGTAGGGCACTGTATTTTCCAGAGGAGTTGGTTGCACCTGCATTGGTTGGCAGCTGGGTTTTCGTTTGACAGTCGCAGCATAGGTTTGAGTGGGCTGATTCTGTTCTTCATGGCGCAGACGGCTAGTGACTGAGGTAAGTGCAAAAACTGATACACATCTTATTCATTGTTCTCTATTATCTGCTGGTGTATGAAGTGAACATTGATTGCTGCTATCTCTGGTGTAGTTGGCTGTATCTTTTCCTTTGCCATCTGGTGTATGAGAGAGGTGCGCATGGTGCTCTTCCACAACAGTCGTAGAGACTACATTCGTCAGTTGGTCATACCTCTTTCTTTTGACTTCTTTTCTTTCTTCTCCTGTTGCGTTTCCCCGATTTACTGAATTCCTCTGCCGTTCTAACATCTTTTAAAGGAGAGGTTCGTACATGCCTTCTGCCACACGTTTGTCGACTTTTCTCATATTCTGATAGGCCATAACATGCTGTATGTGCGACAGTGTCGTTTCCCCATAACATTGGGCCCTGTCCTTCACTTGTTATTCCGCTAAGCGAGCTTGCTATTGATTGTCGATGAACGGTTTCTTCAGTTCGGCCTGCAATTTGTCCCAGGCATTGAGCTTCTCTTCATTTTGCTCGAATCACTTCTCGGCTGTGCCGTCCAAATAAAAGTACATCTGCCAAGCACATTATGTCATCCCACCTGTTTTATTTCGCGACACCGTCGAATTCTTTCCGTCATCTCGTCGGGTCCTGACCAGCGGCTCCAGAAAACGCTGATGAGCGGCTGACTTACTGCTATTTTGGAATTCATGTGTCTCCTGAGTATGCGGATTTTAGGAACAATACTCCTTGAATACCGGTTCCTGTCAGTGTAGGCAACGGCTTTTACGTTACCTAATTGGAGCCACGATGATGCAGATGTTTTGAAACATCCAGCGTCTCCACTAAACCACTATAACTTTGATCTGTTGTGTTGTTGGAGTGAATGGGGGAATAACTGTGGCAAGTATGTTAACCAAGAATTAGTGAAACTATGAAAAACAAAGGAAAATGCGAATTCTAAAGGAACCAGTTCTCGGTGCTGTAGAAGCATAAAACTTAATTCCGTTTATTCAGGCGATTAAAGATGGAATTAATTTTTTTTTTGGGGGGGGGGGTTGGGAACATGCTCTTGCGTAATTTCATGTAAAGTGAGTTCGGGACGAGAACTGGTTTAAGGAGGTTGGTTGTTGTTGTGTTCAGCTGGTCAGAAGAGGAGGAGGAGGAGATTAATGTTTAACATCCCGTCTACAACTAAGTCATTAGAGACGGAGCGCAAGCTCGGATTACGGTAGGATGGGAAAGGAAATCGGCAGTTCCCTTTCAAAGGAACAGTCCCGGCATTTGTCTGAAGCGATTTAGGGAAATCTCGGACCTAAGTCAGGATGACTTGACGGGGGGTTTGAATGTCGTCCTTCCGAATACGAGTCCAGTGTGCAAAAACTGCGCCACCTCGCTTGTGGCCAGAGAAGAGATGGTTGGCACGCTTTGGCAATTTGAGAGGAGTTCCGCATCTGAGTTAAGAGGAGTCGGTGGTCAGTTCTTGTGACACCAAGTCATGTAGGATGGAGCACCACACACTTTTGTTAAGTATGAGTAATAGTGAATTTCTGAGACCGTGATGTATCAGGAACGTTTTAAGATCAAACCTAGATGGCGTTTACGGAAATTTCGGAGAATACGGAACAGATTTCTTCTGAAAGGACTTCCCTTCTTTTAGTGCTTATAGCCATATTTGATCAATTTAATTCATTATGCAAGTATAGTACAGCTAATTTTTTACAGTTCTTCTCAGCTGAGGGTACGTAGCTTGAGGAAAGGCCGTTTTGTTTTAATATTTCACGAAAGTTGAGTGTCTTCGACGTCAATAGGAAGGAATAACAAGAAACCGTGTCACCCCAAGTGAACGAAAGAAACTGAGCTCTTTGCAGCGTCATATACAATAACCATCGGTTAAAACAACAACCATGAAAGGAAACAGCTAAATACATATTATAAACGAACTGTTGATGGAACGGTTGCAACCGTTCCACACTAATCGGCTACTAATACACTCCTCCCATTACTCTCTCATCAAAAGCTGGAGTATGTACCGATGATCTGCGTCTTTTATCAGTCTGCTGCCTCTTGCAATCATAGGTCGATACCAAATAAGCGTCTCACACAGGGTAACTGTATTCGGACTCCATTCTTGATATTCGGCTCTCTGCATGCGTATTACCTTTTGCCGTGTCACAGTTTCTAAGTTTTCCTCTTAATTCAACCAGTGTAAGGCGCTGCATCCTTTCAGCTATGGAACCGTCCAAACACTGGCTGGTTCTGGTCCCAGAAGTAGTACCCATAGCGCAGACCATGACATCACTGCCAGTGATCGTACGTGGGCATAGTCCAGTGCTCAGAATTCTGGCGATCACTTTAAAAAATAGGGAAGAGGAACGTCTCATTGTCGAGGTTATTAGATAGTGTTCGCAAGATTGGACTCACAAGGACAGAAGATGGAATCCATCACGTCGTTTCCAAGGGTACCATACTATAATTCACCTCAAGAGATTTAGAAAATCCATGGAAAATATAAATCTCGATACTCGTGCTGGGATTGGACTCCAGTCCTCCATAATATTAATCCAGTGTCTCCACCACTTCATCATCTCACTCGTTGATCGTTCGAGAACTGTATAAGGATTCGTGTCCGTTTGCCCATCTCCGAGCAATCACTTTGTTCACCATGAGTGAGCAACTATACTCTATAAGCAAATTTTTCTCTGTCCATATGTTTTACGGGATCAGCTTTTCCAATATTAGAGTTTTGATAGAAAATAAAGAAAAACCAGTGTTGATCCCAAAATAGAAGATAGTTCATCAGTGCTAACCAGTTTCAGGTTGGCTGGTTGATTTAGGGGAGGGGACCAAACAGCGAGGACACCGGTCCCATAGAATTACGGAAGGATGGGGAAGGAATTCGGCCGTGGTCTTTGAAAAGAGCCATCCCGGCATTTACCTGAAGCGAAAACCTAAATCAGGATCAGAAGCGGCTTTGAACCGCCGTCCTCCCGAATGCGAGAACAGTGTGCTAATCACTTCACCACCTCACTCGGAGACCAGTTTCAGTCTATACAGATCGTCTGTAGACTACAAGGCATCTCTGAAAATTTACGATACATTTTATTACAGGGAGATCAGGAACTATTAAACATATTAACAGCATACCGAAAAACCAATATAAATTACGAGAAATCCGTAATATTTATACCCTTCAATGATCCATGGAGGCAATGAGTGGAGCAGAACTGCATACCAGAAGGCAAATTCATCAACTGCTAAATAGCGTAAAGTCGCTGTGAATTATAACGGTGAAGCTCTGCTTACCGCCTAGTACATGATGAAGAAGGCCTCTATTGGAAGAAACCACGATAGTAACATATATAATTATATGCAGAGAAATATTTAGTAAATTAAACAGTTGAAAAATATGAATAAATAAGACGAAACAGGTTATTATTAATTGTCAAACACATTAAACACATTTAAATAATATAACATGACGAATAAAAAGCAAAACCAATAGAAAACGGTTATAGTAAATCACCTGTGAACAAAACGTGAAAGTAATAGACCACAGGGTCTTTGTCAAAGATTGTAGTAAACCGGGAATCACTGCAAAGATGTATCGAAACGACGCCACCAGTCACCATGGAGACGAACGGCCTCGATTTCAGCGATGAAACGTGTCCGCGGCAGGGCAGACGTTCAGCCAAAGATACACCTACAATAGATGCCGCCAGTCGCCATGGAGACGTAAGCGTCGATGAATGCCGACAAAGCGTCCGTTGCCATGGAAGTAGCCGGCCCGAAGCCCAACGATAAACGTACGTCTTAGGCTCTGAAGTAGTCCATTCGAAGATATTTCGCCACAAGGCGCCATTGGTTTACGGAAAAGTAGTAAATTATTGACATGGGGTACTAACACAGATCCATATAGACATTTTATATAGATATTTATACAGATATTTAAAGAACATGAGAAAAGAAAATGAAATTTAAAGGTTAATTGACATATATCAGCTTCATAATTAGCAATGAATACTATAAAAAGAGAAATGAGACTGGTTAAAAATGAAGAAGCTCATGGCATAAAAGAAGACACTATCAAGTATATAAAAACATTAGCCTGTAGAAAGTAGGTCAACCTCTAGTAGAATACCACATCCTATGGTCAGGTGTGACCTATGATATTATTTGTAAATATTTAAAAACTGATGTAAAAGGGGAAAAAACAAGTAATATAAGTGACAAGACGTACAATAGGAAGAAAGGTGAAACTGATAAAAATGTACAAACCCCAGCATAAAAGACGAAATAAATCAAACATGTAAAGCAATAAAGCTGTGGAGAGTACGCCAAATATGAGAATATAATGAATTTTTTTAAAGAAACAGAACAGCAAAAACATAAGCAAATTTTTAGTCAGTCGTCCAACAGGCAGTAAAGTTGTTTTCTTTAAAATCTAGTTGTTATTTAGCAAATTTGGGGGTGTTATTTATTGTGAGGGTAAGTTTCAATTTCCTAAAGAATACCTAATAATGTCCTTTGGGGGCGTTATGTAAAATTACGAGATTATTTTGGATAGAGCCCTCAGAATGTTTATTTTGTATTAAGTGCTAGCCTAAAATTCATTTGTTACAAGCAGCCCAGTTCTATGTTCTATAAAACGAATGAAGAAATTGCGACCTGTTTACCTTATATATCGTTTGTTATACTCACTGTTGTGGCGTAGCAAGAGCCACGCCACTCTGAGGTAGCCGAAAGGCACGCGATGTAATGCAGACGGGCGTGAATTCTGGAACAGGATAACTATTGAATGGTAGCAAGAAAAGTACGTAGCTTATAATATACTTAACTTTTATTCTCTGATGAATACAGCGTTCTTCTTGAGACATTTATACTATAACTCTCAAAGTAGGTAAGGCTAATGGCGCCTTGCTAGGTCGTAGCCATTAACTGAGCTGAAGGCTATTCTAACTGTCTCTCGGCAAATGAGAGGAAGGCTTCGTACGTCTAGTCGCTAGCAATGTCGTCCGTACAACTGGGGCGAGTGCTAGTCCGTCTTTCTAGACCTGCCATGTGGTGGCGCTAGGTCTGCAAGTACTGATGGCGGCGACACGCGGGTCCGACATGTACTAATGGACCGCGGCCGATTTAAGCTACCACCTAGCAAGTGTGGTGTCTGGCGGTGACACCACATTCCTCCCCCGCAAATCGGCGAACGGTCGTGTTATAAGGCTTCCGCCCGCCGTGGGGAGGGCCCCATGTTGACGTATGCGATGAGGTGGGGAGCCTAACAACAGGCGAGGCTGTGCCACCCGCACCCGGCCATTCGGTCCGAGGGGAGCTAGGAAACGCCTGGAAACCTACTCCAGGGTGCACGTCAACATGCGGCGCATGCGCCCGTAAGGAGACATGAGTGGCCGAAGGATCGACCTCCATTGCGTCGGGGTATCCGACGCGCGATGACGCCATGTGGTCCGGAGCGGGCAAGAGTTCCATGGCGGAGGACAGCTGGTCACGGGAAGCGATCGGCGGCGCGTGACCCAGGGAGGCGGATGGCGGCTGCAGCGAAGCGTCCTCTGCGGGCTGCGCCGGCGGCGGCGGCGGCGGCGGCGGCGCGACGCCTTGAGGCAAAATGGAAGGCATCGTCGGTAACACCTGGGGATGAGGCGAGCCAGTAGATGGGTCCCCAGGGCGCTGACCGGACGGCTCCGTCGCTGAAAGCAGACGGGGAGCGGCAGAACCCAGGCGACGACAGAGGCGCAGTTGATTGAGATGCCGACGCACCTCACCAGAGGCCCCCAAAACCAAATACATCGCGCGGCCGAGGCAGCGAAGAATGCGCCCTGCGAGCCAACGCCGTGAACCGCGATAGTTACGATAGAATACAACGTCGCCAGGAGCAAAAGCAGGAGTGTGCCGCTGCACAGGAACCTGATGCGGCGGATGCAGCAAAGACATCAAGGTTCGATGAGGACGACCGTGAAGCCACTCAGCCGGCGAGCGACCATCGCGGGGCTGAGAGCGATACGAAGACAAAAAGAGCAACAACGCGTCCTCCCGAGAATGCGACTCTTTCAATTTCAACATCTGTGACTTAAAAGTCCGGACCAAACGTTCAGCGGCACCGTTTGACTGAGGCGAAAACGGCGCGGATGTCAGATGTTGAATACCATTGGCCTGGCAGAATGACTGAAATTCTGCGGACATGAATTGTGGACCATTGTCGGAAACAATAGTCTGTGGGAGACCTTCAATGCAAAAGATAGCGGACAACGCTTGGATTGTGGCAGAGGACGTCGTGGAAGACATCCGGGCAACAAAAGGAAAATTACTGAAGGAATCGACAAAAACCAACCATCGAGCATTCCAGAATGGACCAGCAAAATCTATGTGTAAGCGTTGCCAAGGGGAAGTGGCTTTCGGCCAAGCAAAGAATTTCCGCGGCGGTGCGGATTGTTGGTCGGCACACGCCATGCAAGAAGAGCACATATTCGTAATCGCTGCATCGATTCCGAACCAAGTACAGTGCTGACGAGCAAGTTGTTTCGTACGCACTATACCCCAATGTCCTTGGTGGAGAAGCTTTAAGACAGAGGACTGGAACGAACGGGGGACCACGACCCTAGACTGATCATTATCAGAACGCAACAACAAAACACCACGTCGTACAAAAAGTCTCTCCTTGTGAGCAAAAAATCGGCGAACCATCGGATCCTCGATCCGTGACTTCGACAAGGGCCATTGCGTAGTAACAAAACGCAAAACGGTAGCAAGGACAGGGTCTGCAGCTGTGGCTGTAGCTACACGACGAAAATCAATCGGAAACGATTCGACCACGTCATCGGTTTCCGCATCAATGAACATGCAAGCAAGTTCGGAAGAATCGAATGCTTTATCCTCGGCAACAGGCAAACGGGACAACGCATCTGCGTTTCCGTGCTTAGCAGTGGACCGGTACAAGATAT
Source organism: Schistocerca cancellata (assembly GCF_023864275.1). Classification (NCBI taxonomy): domain Eukaryota; kingdom Metazoa; phylum Arthropoda; class Insecta; order Orthoptera; family Acrididae; genus Schistocerca; species Schistocerca cancellata. The sequence goes on from NC_064629.1 coordinate 62,643,211, forward strand.
CGTAGCGGTACTGCGATAGGAAAATAGACCAGCGAATGAATTTCTGCGCTGTACGTGGAGGTACAGGCTTGTTCGGATGAAAAAGCGATGTCAAAGGTTTGTGGTCTGTAATGATGGTAAAGTGACGACCATACAAGAAATCGTGAAACTTCGTAACACCAAACACGAGAGCCAAAGCTTCTTTCTCTATCTGGGAATAATTTCTTTGCGCTGACGAGAGCAATTTGGACGCAAAGGCAATAGGGCGATCATGCGAACCATCTGTGTGCGCAAGCACAGCACCGATCCCGAAATCCGATGCATCTACCATCAACAAAAGGGGTTTCTGGGGATCGAATGGCGTAAGGTAAGTATTTGAAAGCAACGCCGATTTCAATTGGCGAAAGGCGCGTTCGCATTCCGTCGACCAGACGAACGGAACACCTTTACGGCGTAAGCGATGAAGCGGAGCTGAAATGGAAGAGGCATGAGGAAGAAATTTATGGTAGTAATTTATTTTTCCCAACACACTCTGTAGCTGCTTCACATTTTGCGGCGAAGGCAAGTCCTGTATGGCACGGAGGTGCTCCGGACTCGGATGTATGCCTTGAGCATTGATTACATGTCCCAGATATGGCAAGTCACGAGCAAAAAACACACATTTGTCCTTCCGCAAGCGAAGACCATTCTGTCGCAAGACCTGAAATAGTGTTCTGAGATTTTGTAAATGTTCTGCTTCTGTCTTTCCTGAGATCACTATATCGTCCAGATAGTTAGCTGCAGTAGGGACCGACGCACAAATAGTTTGTAAATATTGCTGAAACAATGCAGGGGCGGATGCACACCCGAATGGCAGTCTTTTGAATCTGTATAGTCCAAGATGCGTGTTAACCACCAATACGCGCTGGGATTCTTCGTCCACCGGTATTTGCAAGTACGCATCTGCTAGGTCCAACTTTGAAAAATATTTTCCCGGGCACAGTTTGTCAAAAAGATCTTCCGGGCGGGGCAAAGGAAAAGTAGCAGTCACTAGTTGTGGATTCACTGTTGCTTTGAAGTCCACGCAAAGTCTCAATTTGCCGGAAGGTTTTTGCAAAATCACTAAGGGTGAGGCCCAGAGAGAAGCCTGCACACGTTCAATGACACCTTGCGATTCTAAATCGTTTAATGTCCGTGCGACCTCATCACGCAATGCGTGAGGAACATTGCGTGCTCTGAAAAATTTCGGTTGCGCGTTGACTTTTAGTTCCAAATGTGCTTCATAGTTCTTAGCGCAACCAAGGCCCGGTGCAAAAATGTCTGCAAATTCCTCACATAGTCGAGAAACACTGGCTGAAGGCACAGTCTGGTTCACTGATAGGACCTGATTCACTATAGACAAGTTAAACAATTGAAATAAATCTAAACCAAACAAGTTCACTGCAGCAGAAGAACGTAGAACGTAAAATGACACAAGTTTTGGTTGTCCCTTGTATGTTGCAAGAAGGCTGCACTGTCCTAACACAGGGATATGCTGTCCTGAATAACTAGTGAGCTGAACTTTGGCGGCACGCAACGGCGGTGCGCCCAGTTGTTTGTACGTGGCGTGATTGAGCAATGAAACTGCAGCTCCGGTATCGAGCTGGAATGGTATCACTTGTCCGGCAAAGTCCAAATCTACAAAAAGTTTATTGTCCTGCTGACGACAAGAGCGACTGTTTTGTGCAACTTGAACAGACACTGGTACGGAATCACTTGCGACGTGACGGGATTGCCGTCGACGTCGACGCACATTTTTTGTGGGACGAACACAGTCACTATTAGAGAGAGGAGCATTGGACGGAGTGGCATTAACCACATGAATGTCCATGGGCGAATGTTCCCGAGCCTGAGTGTCCGTGGTTCGATTCCGGCGCGAAGCAAAGGGCCTGGAACGGTTGTGATTGTCTGATCTGAGCTTTTTCTGGCAAACACTTTGAACATGGCCTTTCTTTTGACAGTAAAAGCAAATAGCTTGGCGTGACGGGCAGTTTTCACGCGAATGTCTAGTTGCACACCGCGGGCATGATTTCACTGCATTTGTGTGCTGGCGAGGCACACCTGGTTTAGAGCGCGGCGGCAGCTGCGTCGAAGTGCGCGAGGGCCGGTTACCGGGCCGCGCAGCGCGTCCAGCGGGCCGGTTAATGTTACACACTGCTGGCGAAGTTTCAAAAGATTCCTGAGCACAGTCAAGTGTGTCTTGCCTATCCAATATGTCTATCACTTGTTGAAGGGAGGGATTAACTAGTTTCAAAATCTGTTCCCTTATGCGAACATCAGAAACGTTCTGTGCTATTGCATCACGCACCATTGTATCTGAATAAGGAAGGCCACAGTCACACTGAAATTCACAATCCCTAGTAAGGCCTTGCAAAGTTGCAACCCACTCCCTATTAGTTTGACCGGCCGTACGTTTCGTACGAAAGAACGTATACCGTTTTGCAACCACATTAACTGTTTCTTTGAAATAGGCATCTAAAGCCGACACAATTTCTTCGTAGGACAGTGTTGCTACGTCGCGTCGGGGAAACAATTTCACTATCACACGGTACGTTTGCACGCCGACACAGGACAATAAGTGAGGCTGCCGCTCGTTACCTTTAATTCTGTAGGCCGCTAGATGAAAATCCAGCTGTCGGGAATATTCCGCCCAAGATTCTTGAGTGGAATCGAAGGGTCTGAATGGCGGTGCAACTGCATGGTGTGGCTGCGGGAGCGGCGAAGCGGCGGCGGCCGCATCGTTTTGCAGCGCACGTTGACCCTGGACGAGCTGTCCCAGGGCATCCAATAACGCCTGCGTCTGCTGATTCTGCAAGCGATAAAATTCGGACAGTACATCCGGAGATTGTGGAGAAGCCATGACACAAGTAAATGTAAGCAATTAGAAAGAACAAAACCCTTTAACTCGTCGCCAAACTGTTGTGGCGTAGCAAGAGCCACGCCACTCTGAGGTAGCCGAAAGGCACGCGATGTAATGCAGACGGGCGTGAATTCTGGAACAGGATAACTATTGAATGGTAGCAAGAAAAGTACGTAGCTTATAATATACTTAACTTTTATTCTCTGATGAATACAGCGTTCTTCTTGAGACATTTATACTATAACTCTCAAAGTAGGTAAGGCTAATGGCGCCTTGCTAGGTCGTAGCCATTAACTGAGCTGAAGGCTATTCTAACTGTCTCTCGGCAAATGAGAGGAAGGCTTCGTACGTCTAGTCGCTAGCAATGTCGTCCGTACAACTGGGGCGAGTGCTAGTCCGTCTTTCTAGACCTGCCATGTGGTGGCGCTAGGTCTGCAAGTACTGATGGCGGCGACACGCGGGTCCGACATGTACTAATGGACCGCGGCCGATTTAAGCTACCACCTAGCAAGTGTGGTGTCTGGCGGTGACACCACACTCACTACAGAACATTTTGTAGTCACGAGAATTAAGGTATCTGCTATATTGACTACCAGCTGTGTGCTGAAGCTTATTTTGAAGGAGATTGTTAGTGTTAAAAGCTACAGTTACGTCTCTGTTTTAAACAGTCTCTTACCTTACCAGAAATGTCACCCACATAGGTAATTTTAACAAATTTTGGTGTTATCGTAATTGAAGAATCTGGGGAATCTTTGTTTAATCGTACTGAACAGCATATCAACTTCATCTGTGTGGAAATCATATGCTCTACCTACTTTCTTAAGAATACTAATTTCTTTTTAAACTTCATCTGTTTCTAACGGTAACTTAATTGTTCTGTAAATAATTGAAAAAAAGGAAGCTGTTTTATATTTATGTTGATGACATGATTTAGCATTTATGATGGTATCTGTTGCGGCAGATCTCCCGTAAAAAGCAAAATGATGTTCGCCTTTATAGTTAGTGATGGTAAGATCGTGGAAGTTGTTTCTTTTATCATTTTCATGTTCACCTCTAAAAGAGAATTTAACATGAATATAATTTACAGCGTCAGCCAGAGCATCTATTTCGTTTCTTGTGCCTTTATATAGCAAAATCGTATCATCTATGTATCTCCCTTAAAGATAATTTGTTTATTTCATGGTATTGACTTATTGGTCACAGGTGGCAGCTCTGGTTAGTGTAACCTTTTTATATTGGTTGCAATTTTTATTCGTTACGTTATATTATTTAATTGTGTTTAGTGTTTGACAATTAATACTGATGTATTTCACCTTCTTTTGTTATATTTTTCAGCTTATTAATATACTCGGTGCTATTTCTCGACGTGATTATATACATTACCACCGGATTTTCTGCTCATTTGGGCCGTCTGCGATCTTGCACTAGAACGTGGGTGGAGCTTCACTTTTATAGCTCACAGTGCTTTTACACAATTCAGCAAACGGCAAATGTGCCTTCTGGCATACAGTTCGGTTCTTCTCAGAACCTCCACGGATCACTGCAGAGTATAAATATTTTGCAATTCATCGTAATTTATATTGTCTTTTCTGTAGACTGTTAATGTGTTTAATAGTTCCCGATTTCCCTCTAAGAAAATTTATGATAAGTTTTCAGAGACGTGTTGAGAAGATAGCCTGTATAGACCGAAAGAGGTCACTACTAACAAATTATCTTCTGTTTTGCGATAAAGACCATTTAAGAAGAAAATTAGTAGGACTTAAAAACATATATTTTCAAATAAAAATTGTAAATTGCTATTTTATATCCACCACCCTGATTTTGTTTCATTATAACTGGAGTCAGATCACTGTATTTCAAATATGTTATCAAAACTGATTTTTATAGAAAAATTTTCCTGCATAACGTTTATAAAGGAGAGTAGTCAGCCAAGAGCAGTTTGCTGTGGAACTCCATTCAGATTCAAACTTGCTCTTTGTCTACTGATATTACAAAAGCAGTGATACATGAAAGCAACCAAACCCTCTGACTTCTATGTTATAATACAAAAGCAGTCACTGACCAAACACAGTTTCTATATTTTATTCAAACCCTGTTAGTCAGTCTTTAGAATATACTTTCCTTCAGATAGAAATCAGTAATAAGATTGTTCCTTACGGTTTCGCCTCGGTATACCATTTAAGAAGAAAATTAGTAGGACGTAAAAACATCGGTTTTCAAATATAAATTGTGTTCCTCGTAAATTGCTGTTTTACATCTACGAACCTGAATACCATAAATTGTGAGATCTTTTACTGCTTGAATAAAAGCATAGAAGTGAAGCCTGGAGAATTTAATCCGTTGCTCTTTCATCTCACAATGTGGAGTATTTCTTTTCCCGGAGAGCACACTAGACAGATTAGGAATGAAACATGGTGATAATTACAGTCGACGCGGACGACTGTACAGACGAACGACGTATAGATTAAAATCCAGAATCATTCGCACGATGGACTTTGAACCTGAAATCTGGTGATGAGAAACTCGAATTATAAAACAAGGCTAATCGGCCTAGTAAGCTGGGACACAGTAAACATTATATTTATTTTCACTAGGTAAAAACATCACGTAGACCTGTGGTCTCAAAAGCGCCTGTTAGCGCAGTCATCGCAGCAGTTTTATTTTTCTTCCCGTAACAACGACATGTGCTCGAATTCACCAAATCAGAAGCGATACCATTTTGTCTGCAAAAAATAATGTTGTTTAACGTTAGATTACTTAACCCTCGAATTGCAGTCGGGTATAAAACAGGACATTTTGTACTTAAGTTCGTATGTAATTGTAATTAACTAATGCATAACCTATAAAATATGACTTCTTTTGAATAAAATGTGGAGTAGTAAACTTAAGGATGTTTTAGTAGCAATGTAACATTTTCCCTCTCCCTTTAGTGTTCTGTGGTTAAATAAACTCACCTGGATAGCCGAACGCATCGTGAGCGAGGGCTCCAAGGCAGTGATCAAGTACATGAGCTCCAAAGTAAGAAGGTGGCTCCGATAAACTCTCCAACAATGTTATCAACTCTAAAACAAGCAGAAGACAGCACGACAGAAAAATGATGGCACTGCGCACAGTTACTGATGGCCACTCTCTTTACAGGCGATACTGCGGAGGACGAATTTGATTAACACAGAGAACTGCGGAACAAAAGTATGGAAGCTTACTGTCGAGAAGGGATAGGTTGTCCATTTTTGGATGAGGAGGTGAGAAAAGAAATACGGAACCCTACATTTCCACATTACTTTACATTTATGCCAACTCTGTAACACGTGTTCATTGCAAGGAAGAATACCAGACACATGGAAGAAATCAAATGTGAAAATCTTGAAAAACGGTGAGGACAAGGACCCCCTAACTACAAAGTCCTACAGACCGATTTGCTTTCTCGAAGCGTTATGGAAGGTTCTGGAGAAACTGCTATGCGGTAGACTACAGGAGAAAACACTTTTTCATGCAATGAATTCGAAACAGTATGGTTTCAGAAGCGAGAAGTCAACATATATATATAAATATGACGATAATACTTGTGAAAAACGATCCACATAAATATGTCGTAGCTATAAAGGTGGACTTCGTAGGGGTGTTCGACCGCTTATGGTGGTCAGCACTTTTTGACCGCCTGGGAACTTGAATTGCTCACAAGCATTATGGAGCTGCCGTAAGACTACTGTGAACACAGAGGAGCAAGACTGTCGTGACCAGGAGACAATCTAATAAACGAAATTTCAAAATGCTGCGCGCAGGGATCCATAATCGGCCCTGTTATCTGGGATCTAGTACTACTCGACTCGGTATTAGGAAAGCTACAGGATAATGAAGAGGTAGAAGGAGTTGTGGCATATACCGACGATCTCACGGTCCTTGTGAAGGGAAACTCCAGAAGCAACCTGGAAAATAGGTGAACATAGTTCTTCAACAATTGCATCGGTAGTGCCAAGGAGTCAAATTGTCTGTTGAGCCTGAAAGGACAACGTACATGTTGTTAAAGGACAATCTTGTAAGATACCCGATCATGGAATTAAGCGAAAGAGCCATAAAGAGAAATTCCGCCACCAGATACTTTTTGACCAGCGTTCAATACAAAATAAACATTCTGAGGGCTCTATCCAAAACAATCTCATAATTTTACATAATGCCCCCAATGGACACTTATTAGATATTCTTTAGGAAATTGGAACTCCCCCTCACAATAAATAACAGTCCCCAAATTTGCTAAATGAACAACTAGATTTTAGAGAAACAATTTTACTGCCTGTTGGACGACTGACTAAAAAATTGCTGATGTTTTTGCTGTTCTGTTTCTTTAAAAAATTCATTATATTCTCATATTCGTCGTACTCTCCACAGTTTTATTGCTTTACATGTTTGATTTATTTCGTCTTTTATGCTGGGGGTTATACATTTTTATCAGTCTCACCTTTCTTCTTATTGTACGTCTTGTCACTTATATTACTTGGTTTTTCTTTCCTTTTACATCAGTTTTTAAATATTTACAAATAATATCATAGTTCATAGCTGACCATAGGATGTGGCATTCCACCAGAGATGGATCTCCTTTTTATAGGCTATTGGTTTTATACACTGCTGGCCATTGAAATTGCTACACCACGAAGATGACGTGCTACAGACGCGAAATTTAACCGACAGGAAGAAGCTGCTGTGATATGCAAATGATTAGCTTTCCAGAGCATTCACAAAAGGTTGGCGCCGGTGGCGACAGCTACAACGTGCTGACATGAGGAAAATTTCCAACCGATTTCTCATACACAAACAGCAGTTGACCGGCGTTGCCTGGTGAAACGTTGTTGTGATGCCTCGTGTAAGGAGGAGAAAGGCGTACCATCACGTTTACGACTTTGATAAAGGTCGGACAGTAGCCTATCGCGATTCCGGTTTATCGTATCGCGACATTGCTGCTCGCGTTGGTCGAGATCCAATGACTGTTAGCAGAATATGGAATCGGTGTGTTCACGAGGGTAATAGGGAACGCCGTGCTGAATCCCAACGGCCTCGTGCCACTAGCAGTCGAGATGACAGGCATCTTATCCGCATGGCCGTAACGGATCGTGCAGCCACGTCTCGATCTCTGAGGCAACAGATGGGGACGTTTACAAGACAACAACCATTTGCACGAACAGTTCGATGACGTTTGCAGCAGCATGGACTATCAGCTCGGAGACCATGGCTGCGGTTACCCTTGACACTGCATAACAGACAGGAGCGCCTGCGATGGTGTACTCAACGACGAACCTGGGTGCACGAATGGCAAAACGTCATTTTTTCGGATGAATCCATGTTGTGTTTACAGCATCATGATGGTCACATCCGTGTTTGGCGACATCGCGGTGAACGCACATTGGAAGCGTGTATTCGTCATCGCCATACTGGCGTATCACCCGGCGTGATGGTATGGGGTGCGATTGGTTACACGTCTCGGTCACCTCTTGTTCGCATTGACGGTACTTTGAACAGTGGACGTTACATTTCAGATGTGTTACGACCCGTGGCTCTACCCTTCATTAGATCCCTGCAAAACCCTACATTTCAGCAGGATAATGCACGACCGCATGTTACAGGTCCTGTACGGGCCTTTCTGGATACAGAAAATGTTCGACTGGTGCCCTGGCCAGCACATTCTCCAGATCTCTCACCAATTGAAAACGTCTGGTCAATGGTGGTCGAGCAACTGGCTCGTCACAATACGCCAGTCACTACTCTTGATGAACTGTGGTATCGAATGGGCAGGCTGTACCTGTACACGCCATCCAAGCTGTGTTTAACTCAATGCCCAGGCGTATCAAGGGCGTTATTACGACCTGAGGTGGTTGTTCTGGGTTCTGATTTCTCAGGATCTATGCACCCAAATTGCGTGAAAATGTAAGCACATGTCAGTTCCAGTGTAATATATTTGTCCAATGAATACCCGTTTATCATCTACATTTCTTCTTGGTGTTGCAATTTTTATGGCCAGTAGTGTATATTCGATTGTGTGCTCTTTCGTGCTATGAGATTCTTCATTTTTTACCAGACTCATTTCTCTTTTTATTGTATTCATTGCTAATTATGAATCTGATAAATGTCAATTAACCTTTAAATTTCATTTTCCTTTTTCATGTTCTTTAAATATCTGTATAAATATCTATATAAAATGTCTATACGGATCTGTGTTAGTACCCCATGTCAATAATTTACTACTTTTTCGTAAACCAATGGCGTCTTGTGGCAAAATATCTTCGAATGGACTAATTTACAGCCAGAGACGTACGTTTATCGTTGGGCTTCGGGCCGGCTACCTCCATGGCAACGGACACTTTTTCGGCATTCATCGACGCTTGCGTCTCCATGACGACTGGCGGCGTCTATTGTAGGTGTTTCTTTGGCTGAACGTCTGCTCTGCCGCGGACACGTTTCATCGCTGAAATCGAGGCCGTTCGCCTCTATTGCGATTGGTGGCGGCATTTTGATACATCTTTGCTGTGATTCCTAGTTTCCTAAAACCCTTGACAAAGACCCCATGGCGTTTTACTTTACGCCTTTTTGACGAATCATAAAATTATGGTGCACATATTGAAGAAATGAGCAAGAGATCCAGGAACACGATGAACAAAATTATAGGTCTCGTCAGTTACGATTATAACCAGCCAATGCAAACAATAGGAACGTATCATAACACTATCTTGACTGCGACCGTGCGATGCTGTGCGAGTGCTGAGGCCCACAGACTTTTGCTCGTAGCACCAGCAGAGATAGTTAACAGCGTGTAACGCGGAATACTTCCGTTGACGCGAGCTTTTGACACAGTGTCAGTTGAGGCGTTGCAAGTAATACTTGGAAAGTGTCCACACGACCTCTGGTTAGGAAAAAAGCGGCGATGTATTGGCTGTAGAAAGAAGTGCTGAATGTAATAGGAATACAGGCCATAAGTAACCAACAAATTCAAACTCGGATCCTCCACCTATGGCAGAAACGATGCCCAAACGGCGAGGCACAGCTATAGGTTTTTTCCAAATATAAAAGAGAGGCTGCGAATGAAGCACCTTAATCCCTCGAGAGCTCTGACACACATTTTGAATGGTTATGGGCCCTACGACGCCTTCTAGCATCGAAGTGATAGAGAAGTACCTCCGAGAGTGCCTGTGGTGAAGAAGGTACGCCAGGATATTTTATTTTGGGGTGTCCGCTGTATGACGATGTAGCTCATACTGGTCGGCAGCAACTGAATCAGAACGAATGCCTCGATGTCAAAGATATACTACATTGCGCAGCATAATGGCATACCTTGGATAACATTGCTTACGCTATTTCAAGATCGGCTGGGTAGGGCGTTGTCTTACCAACCAACCCCCGTGTACTGTACTACGAGAGGTTGAGACAGAAGACCGAGAAGCAACACAGCGAAGGCAGCTGAGGTCAACGGTAGCGGCAGAACTGACAACACCGTATGTGCACAGATCGTAACAACACTAGAAAGAAACGCAGTCGTGAGCCGTGTCTCACCACGAAGAAGAATTAATACAGTCTGTGTTTCAACTATAGGTAATACGCTGCCGTGTTCTGGAATAAATAAATAAATATTACCCACGTACCAAAACTAATGCTGTAACTTGGCTTCATGGCCACTCAGTGCATTATTTGTTTCAAGACAGCACTAAGGACACTTTGGACTTCTGGAACTATTTGCAGGAACGACATTGCAAGATCCTCTGTAACTCAAAATACAGACAATATTTCTCCAAATATTTACGAAGTGCACTTCATGGCCTTCCTTGCAGATCCATCATCACGGATAGGAGAAGCTAGAATTAAAAGACGATGGTTGCACAACGTAGTACATACCATAGCCAATACGTGAAGTCACACCTGAATGGTTAAGCGATGAGTCAGTTTCGTCATACCCTTTGCACTGTACAGCGATATGTTGCCCTCTTTTCAATTTTCGTCTTAACCAAGGACTAATCCTCGGCTGTTTTCGTTTCCAATCCAGCGCACCATGTAGTACCATCCTTCGCTTTTATTTCATGGCTTCCTCACCCACATACTTTTATTTTGCTGCTGAGACTATACTATGTAGCTATATACACTCCTGGAAATGGAAAAAAGGACACATTGACACCGGTGTGTCAGACCCACCATACTTGCTCCGGACACTGCGAGATGGCTGTACAAGCAATGATCACACGCACGGCACAGCGGACACACCAGGAACCGCGGTGTTGGCCGTCGAATGGCGCTAGCTGCGCAGCATTTGTGCACCGCCGCCGTCAGTGTCAGCCAGTTTGCCGTGGCATACGGAGCTCCATCGCAGTCTTTAACACTGGTAGCATGCCGCGACAGCGTGGACGTGAACCGTATGTGCAGTTGACGGACTTTGAGCGAGGGCGTATAGTGGGCATGCGGGAGGCCGGGTGGACGTACCGCCGAATTGCTCAACACGTGGGGCGTGAGGTCTCCACAGTACATCGATGTTGTCGCCAGTGGTCGGCGGAAGGTGCACGTGCCCGTCGACCTGGGACCGGACTGCAGCAACGCACGGATGCACGCCAAGACCGTAGGATGCTACGCAGTGCCGTAGGGGACCGCACCGCCACTTCCCAGCAAATTAGGGACACTGTTGCTCCTGGGGTATCGGCGAGGACCATTCGCAACCGTCTCCATGAAGCTGGGCTACGGTCCCGCACACCGTTAGGCCGTCTTCCGCTCACGCCCCAACATCGTGCAGCCGGTCTCCAGTGGTGTCGCGACAGGCGTGAATGGACGGACGAATGGAGACGTGTCGTCTTCAGCGATGAGGGTCGCTTCTGCCTTGGTGCCAATGATACTGCATACGACCGAGGCACACAGGGCCAACACCCGGCATCATGGTGTGGGGAGCGATCTCCTACACTGGCCGTACACCACTGGTGATCGTCGAGGGGACACTGAATAGTGCGCGGTACATCCAAACCGTCATCGAACCCATCGTTCTACCATTCCTAGACCGGCAAGGGAACTTGCTGTTCCAACAGGACAATGCACGTCCGCATGTACCCCGTGCCACCCAACGTGCTCTAGAAGGTGTAAGTCAACTACCCTGGCCAGCAAGATCTCCGGATCTGTCCCCCATTGAGCATGTTTGGGACTGGATGAAGCGTCGTCTCACGCGGTCTGCACGTCCAGCACGAACGCTGGTCCAACTGAGGCGCCAGGTGGAAATGGCATGGCAAGCCGTTCCACAGGACTACATCCAGCATCTCTACGATCGTCTCCATGGGAGAATAGCAGCCTGCATTGCTGCGAAAGGTGGATATACACTGTACTAGTGCCGACATTGTGCATGCTCTGTTGCCTGTGTCTATGTGCCTGTGGTTCTGTCAGTGTGATCATGTGATGTATCTGACCCCAGGAATGTGTCAATAAAGTTTCCCCTTCCTGGGACAATGAATTCACGGTGTTCTTATTTCAATTTCCAGGAGTGTAAGATTACCATATTCCTGTACATAGCCATGAAAATAAATGTATAGACACTTTTGTCAAGTATCAGAGATATATGTGAGAATAATAGTAACATACCAATACCAAAGGAACTTCAGTTTGTCAATTGTAAATAGCATTCAGAACCAAGTTAAGTAATTTTTATGCTCACAAATCAAATTTAAAAGTAACATTTCACAATTGCATGATGGGAAAGACCTGGACCAACACCGCCTCCACCGCCTCCTTCCTGTTCACCAGTGTGGCTTCTGTCCCAGCTTCTCCTCTGTTGTACCTCACTGATCTCCCATTATACTAGTTCAATAACCGTCAATTATCTCTGCCTCCCTCATCCTAGAGAAAGCCTGTGACTATGTAAGGCATTCCAGTCTACTTTTCAAGTTGCAAGCTTATACACTTCCAGTTAATTATGTCCGCTTTACTGCATCCTTCCTATCTACCCGCCCATTCTTTGTCACTATTAGCAATACCCGTTCACATTCCTTTCATCTTACAGCGGGTGTACCCCAAGGCTCCGTCCTCCCTTCTCTCCACTGCCACACTACCGACATATCTAAACCACCTCCACAGGTCCACCTCTTTTAGTACGCTGATGACACCACCTTTGTCTCCCTCTGCTACACTCTGGAAATCCCAAAGATCCCTCCAATTCCAGCTCAATCAGTTTACCACCTGGTACAACCAAATGGCTCCTTAAGATCAACTCATTTTTTCCCCAGTCAATATTGTACGACATACCACTCGTACCTTCACCCTTAATGACTTACACATTAATATTTATAACCATCCTGTCCAGTTAACTAATATTCTAAAGTATCTTGGAATAACCCTCGACTGGCAACTGACATGGTTCAAATGGCTCTGAGCACTATGGGACTTAACTTCTGAGGTCATCAGTCCCTTAGAACTTAGAACTACTTAAACCTAACTAACCTAAGGACATCACACACTTCCATGCCCGAGGCAGGATTCGAACCTGCGACCGGAGCGGTCGCGCGGTTCCAGACTGTAGCGGCTAGAACCGCTCGGCCACACCGGCCGGCGCAACTGACATGGAAACCTCACCTACTAACGATCCAACAGAAAGACTGAAATTGCTAACTGGCCAATCTTGGGATTCATATCCCTCCACTAACCTCCATTCCTACAAAACCTTGATGCTGTCAATCTACTCTTAATGTTGAATGGATATCCACTGGACTTAAGTTCTATAAATTGTCCCAAATCCTTACCCCATGCACTTGCCTTGCTTTCCACATCTGTTTACCTTCCCCACGTGGATTCTGTATCATCTCATATAGTTCCCACCCCTCCCCACCCCCATCTAATATCTCTGAATATCGTACACTGTCTGAAAAACTAGATTCCAATAACCCAATTGTTTTCCCTGTGATCATCAATTCTGGTTTGCTGCCATGCCTTTACCAATACATCCCACTGCCCACTGTCCTCACACCTACACACACTCCCTTTCTCATCACAGTTTCAACTGACTCGATGTCCCAGACAATGTAATCCATCCATATATTTATCCATCCTACAAACTATAGCTCCGAACACCTCCACCTATCTCACTCCATATTATGGCTCCCCTCTCCATCCCTCCCCGTCCCTTCTCTTCTTGATACCATGGCCCTGTGCAACCAGCAGACTCCTCCTCACCTTCTGTCTTCCCAATATCTACCACAACTCCTACCTTCATCTCCACTGTTTCCTGCCCAGTTAACCCCTATATTATTACCCACACACTGATACGCTACACAACGCTTCATTTGCAACAGCTGTCACAGTAGAGGAATACAAAGAAAACAGCACATGTATAAGATAAATTATATAGTTCACCTGTTTCATTTGTAATTAATTGTTGTTGTGGTTTATCAATTATGCTGCATCGAAGAGTCCCTGGTGCATTGAAATGTTCATAGAAAGGTTCTCGAACTTGTTTCGGCCGTCTTAGTTAATTTCTGCTTTTGTTCTGCAAGGCTATATACATCCACATCTTCGAGTGCCGACTTCTTTGCTATGAAGCCAGAGTTCTAAGTGACGTACTTCTGCGCAATATATTGACACTTTTTTTGCATTTGTCTTTATTGATGATCTATCGCCTAGCCAACTAAATCGACCATTTTCTGTGTAATTTGGCGGAGCTGTCATTTGTACTGAGGTGATTTGTGTGAGAAGGTTTCCGACGTGATTATGACCGCACAATGGGAATTAACAGACTTTGAACTCGGAATGCTAGTTGGAGCTAGACGCACGGGACATTCCATTTCAGAAATCGTTTGGCAGTTCAATATTTCGAGATCCACAGTGTCAAGAGTTTGCCGAGAATACCATATTTCAGGCATTGCCTCTCAAGACAGACAACGCAGTGGCCGATGACCTTCACTTACCGACCGAGAGCGGTGCGACGAATGTATCTGTTAGGAGAACCGGTGAAATTTGGCGTTAACGGGCTGTGTCAGCAGACTACCGACGTGAGTGCCTTCGCAAACAGCACGACATCGCCTGCAGCGCTTCTCCTGGGCTCGTGACTACACTCATGCTCATAAGTTAAGGATAATTGCAGAATGTAGTGCCACACAACGTGGCACTACACAAAACTGGCGCTAATAGCATAGGCACATAGGAAACACACATGACACAGATCTGTAAGTCCACGGTATTGGTGATAACTTGAGAAAACCGTCCCGAAACATATGTGCTACAAAACGCCACTGTTTCCTGCGCATGTACCACGACATCAATATGGGATATGATCACCACGCACATGTACACAGGCCTCACAACTGGTTGGTTTACTCTGGATCAGGTGGTCGAGCAGCTGCTGGGGTATAGCCTCCCATTCTTGCACCAGTGCCTGTCGGAGCTCCTGAAGTGTCCTACGGGTTTGAAAACGTGCAGCGATACGTCGACCGAGAGCATCCCAGACGTGCTCGATGGAGTTTAGGTCTGGGGAACAGGCAGGCCACTCCATTCGCCTGATATCTTCTGTTTCAAGGTACTCCTCCACGATGGCAGCTCGGTGGGAGCGTGCGTTATCACCCATCAGGAGGAAGGCGGGACCCACTGCACTCCTGAAAAGGCGGACATACTGGTGTACAATGACGTCCCGACACACCTGACCTGTTACAATTCCTCTGTCAAAGACATGCAGGGTTGTACATGCACCAATCATAATCCCACCCCACACCATCAAACCACGACCTCCATTCAGGTAACTTTCAAGGACATTATGGGGTTGGTATCTGGTTCCCGGTTCACGCCAGATGAAAACCCGGCGATAATCACTGTTCAGACTATACCTGGACTCGTCTGTGAACATAACCTGCGACCACTGTTCCAATGACCATGTACTGTGTTCTTGACACCAGGCTTTACGGGCTCTCCTGTGACTAGGGGTCAGTGAAATGCACCTTGCAGGTCTCTGGGCGAATAAACCATGTCTGTTCAGTCATCTATAGATCGTGTGTCTGGAGACAGCTGTTCCAGTGGCTGCGGTAAGGTCCCGAGCAAGGCTACCTGTAGTACTCCGTGGCCGTCTGCGGGCACTGATGGTGAGATATCGGTCTTCTTGTCGTGTTGTACACTGTGGACGTCCCGTACTGTAGCGCCTGGACACGTTTCCTGTCTGCTGGGATCGTTGCCACAATCGTGAGTGCTACGACCTGCTGTGTTTGACCAGCCTCCAGTCACCCTGGTATTCTACCCCTCATAACGTCGTCAATATGCATTCTTTGAGCCATTTTCAACGCAATCACCATTAGCACGTCTGAAAACGTCTGCGCATTTACTCGCTGCACCGTACTCTGGCATGCACCAACACACCTCTGCGTATGTAGACTACTGCCAGCGCCACCGTGCGACGACCGCAGGTCAACTGCACCCCGCATGGTCATGCCCCGAGGTGATTTAAACACGTAAACTGCCCACCAGAGCGTTGTTTCACCATGTATCAGCATTATCCTTAATTTATGAGCATGAGTGTATATTGGTTAGACCCTAGACGACTGATAACGTCGAGTCCCGATTTCAGTTGTTAAGATCTGATGGTAGGGTTAGAGTGTGGTGCAGACCCCATAAAGCCATTAACCCAAGTAGTTAACAAGACCATGCGCAAGCTTATGGTGGCCGCATAATGGTGTGGACTGTGTATATAAGGACTGGGTCCTCTGGTCCTACGGAACAGATCACTGACTGTAAATGGTTGTGTTCCGCTACTAGGAGACTGTTTGAAGCCATTCATGGACTTCATATTCCCAAACCACGATGGAAGTTTTATGGATGACAATGCGCCATCTCATCGGACCACAATTGTTCACGATTGGTTTGAAGAACTTTCTGGACAATTCGATCGAATTATTTGGCATCCAGATCGGCTGACGTGAATCCTATCGTACATCGAGAGGTCAGTTCGTGCACTAAATCCTGCACGGCTAATACTTTCGCAATTATGGGCGGCTACAGAGGCAGCATGGCCCAGTATTTCTGCAAGGGACTCCCAACGACTTGTTGAGTACATGACACGTCGAACTGCTCGACTATGCCGTCTAAAAAGCGGTCCGACATGGTATAAGGAGTTATCCCAAGACTTCTGTCACCTCAGTGTATACTTATGATTTTACAATTAAGTAAAAACTTTAAAAAATGGGTCACATTGAGAAATTAGAAGAATTTAACTTAAGATTATTTAAATAGAAAGGAATATAAAGGAGACGTGGTAAAATTTAAGATTTCACTACCAGTGTCATTCCAAATGTGAAAACCTCTGTGGTACACTTCGGGCCACTCGCTTTTGCGTCGCATCCAAATTTTAAGTCCCAGTGACTGACTGACTGTGGGGAAGTATCTCCGACTGAACAGGGGATCACTGACTTATGTCTGTCTTCTATGTTATTCTATTCTAATGACTATTCTATTCTAATATAATCTAAGTCCCCGTATCGTTCTACGTGTAAGGTTAGTGTATTTCATTCACATCCGATCTAGTGATCTAGTGGTACTACTTCTGTACTATAGCTATTTCAGATTTAATGTACCTATTTAGAACACAGCCTGGGACGATTGTAGTTAGTTACAGTTTACAGATGTTTTATCTTGCTGTCTACTGATTTGGGAGGTGTTAGCCGTTCGTCTGTAAATTTTGTGTGCCATATTTTGCTTCGACTGCGTCGCTCATTAATTACAAACTGTCAGTGTTTTCGTTGTGCCCTATGTCGGATACTACTCCTGGTTCATATTCAGCTCCAGTAACTGCTAGTGATTTGGGAGGTGTTAGCCCTTCGTCTGTAAATGATGGGTGCCCCATTTTGCTTCTACTGCGTCGCTCATTAATTACAAACTGTCATATTCAGCTCCGGTAACTGCCTGCATGGTTCATCTGTATGGTCTCGTTTCAATGTATTCTGCATATACACACATAAAAAAGTGTTGCATCACATCGGTTTCGAGAGTTCCGGTACCTGTTCAGAAAATTGGAATAAATATCAACATAAACATCATTTCCGCCCTTTTTATTGCTCATGAAAACTACACATTGCATGTTGTACCACCATAAAGTCAGACCTTCAGACGTGGTGGTCCAGACTGCTATACACACCTGTACCTCTTAATACCCAGTAGCACGTCCTCTTGCATTGATGCATGCCTATATTCGTCATGACACACTATCCAGAAGTTCATCAAGGCACTGTTGATCAAGGTTGTCCCACTCCTCAACGACGATTCAGCTGAGATCCCTCAGAGTAGTTGGTGGGTCAAGTCATCCATGAACAGCCCTTTTCAATCCATCCCAGGCATATTCGATACGTTCATGTCTGGAGAACATGCTAGCCACTCTAGTCGAGCGACGTCAGTATCCTGAAGGAAGTCATTCACAAGTTGTGCACGATGGGGTCGCGAATTGTCGTCTGTGAAGAGAAAGGCTTGCCAATACGCTGCCGATATGGTTGCACTATCGGTCGGAGGATGCCATTCAGGTATCAGACAGCTGTTACGGCGCCTTCCGTAACTACCAGCGGAGTACGTCGGCCGCAAATAATACCACCCCAAAACAGCAGGGGGCCTCCACCTTGCTTCACTCGCTGGACAATGTGTCTGAGGTGTTCAGCCTGACCGGGTTGCCTCCAAACACGTCCCCGACGATTCCCTTGTTGAAGGCATTTGCGACACTCATCGGTGAAGAGAACGTGATGCCAGTCCTGAGCAGTCCATTCGGCATGTTGTTGGGCCCATCTGTACCGTACTGCATGGTGTCGTGGTTGCAAAGACGGTCCTCGCCATGGACGTCGTGAGTGAAGTTGCGCATCATGCAGCCTGTTGGCCACAGTTTGAGTCGTAACACGACATCCTGTGACTGCACGAGAAACATTACCAACATGGTGGCGTTTCTGTCAGGGTTCCTCCGAGCCATAATCAATAGGTAGCGGCCATCCACTGCAGTAGTAGCCCTTGGGCGGCCTCTCTTTATCTCCTCCATGTCCGAACAACATCGCTTTGGTTCACTGTGAGACGCCTGGACACTTCTCGTGTTGAGAGCCCTTCCTGGCACAAAGTAACATTGCGGACGCGGCCGAACCGCGGTACTGACCGTCTAGGTATGGTTGAGCTACAGACAACAGGAGCTGTGTACCGTCTTCGTGGTCGAGGGACTGGGACTGATCGACTGTCGGACCCCCTCCGTCTAATAGGCACTGCTCATGCATGGTTGTTTACATCTTTGGGCGAGTTTAGCGACATCTCTGAACAGTCAAATGGACTGTGTCTGTGATTCAATATCCACAGTCAACGTCTATCTTCAGGAGTTCTGGGAACCGGGGTGATTCAAAACTTTTTTTGATATGTGTAGTACACGTGATGTAGAGTCAGCCGCCGTGTTCAGGTCTTGTCATATGTCTAAGTCTCTTATGGATTAGAAGATGTCATCTGTAATTTTTTTTTTTGGGTTCGCATGTGTAGTGTGTATTGTAGAAGTATATGCTAAGGGTTCCTCTTTCCCCTGAGCAACAATCTATTCGCTAACTGAGGTGCATTCCATAAAGGTGCGATGGGTAGGGGCAGTGTCCTGTAAAAAAAAAGTGCGCAATGCCTCGACTGAGGCCTGCATGGCGTATTTTCAACTGCCTCCGGACGTCGGTGAGGATGGAGTAAATCCCATGGCATTTAAGGGATAACAGAACTGTAACAGCCTAAAAACGCGTTCTCTTGGCAATTTCTTCGGGTGGAAGGAATTATGATAGAGAAATAATACATGGGATAGTCACTGAGCACATATTTAAGTATATAACTAAAAAAATTGTCAAAAAACGGCGATACTACAGCAATTCTCCTGGTGCCAATTTGAATCTTGAAAAAAGAAAAAGATTCTGTGTAATCTGCATTAGTGTAGCTAAAAAACTACATAGGGGATCTGAGAAATATTGACTTTTGTGTAATTGGCGAGTGTTTGAATGAAATCGTTCAATGTTCATCAAAAAAGGCACTTATTTGTTAAAATATATTGTTCAAATTAACTAACAGAAAATCCCCTACGTGGTTCTCTTCGAAATTTTCATTTCAAAGTTATGGTTAAGTTTTCATGTAAAAAGATTTGAAAATTGCTGGAATTAAGCTGTTTTGAAAAACCATATTCCGAGGAAAACGCGTTGAAGTTTTGAAATGTGTTATAGACATGAACAAATGAAAAAATTCTGCTCATACAAAACTCTTACCATTGATCTGCTATCCCAGGACTGGTCTGCCGTACTTATGCCATTGCAATCGAAATCATATCCACTAGTTTATCACAGAACAATTGAAATATCGATCGTGGCAGTTCGATGAACGCACAAAACTTTACAATTTCGTTAAGGCCTACTCCAAGCAGGAGCTTTGCTAGGTCGCTTCCACGGTTGATTTCATATGCATTCCATATAAACTTAGTACTTGATATAACAACTTCTGGGCAGTTTGGGTAAGCAATAATTATTGCAACTTCGTTCTTGCAACGTGACGTCTGCATTTCACATTTCACATTCCACCTGTTGAGAAACAACAGACAAAACGACAGGAAAATTTCTAATTCTATAGCTTAATATGTAATTCACATCAAATTCCTGATCACTGTCTTTCAACTTCTTAGCAGAGGCACTGACTCCTTCCGAACTCCTCTCGGCCGCACATCTATGTTTTGGACGCTTTGATTACATACTACTTCGACGCCGTGTTGGATACGATGTTTTCGTACCTTTTCTGCCCGAGTACGCATTCTTTTCGGTGATTCTTACTTCAGAGACAGAACTATATGCTATTAGATCTCAAATATACTATCAAAAGTCAATACTGCACATAAAAATCAGAATTCAAAGCGAAAGAATTGTCGTTTTTGTAAACGTACTGAAGCTTCCTGGCGTATTATTGTTCTGAAATGCTTCTAATTACACCCAGATACTACAGAAGGAATCGAGTTGGCACAAGTAGGCGCTAGAGGAGAAATTCGGAATTCCACAGAATAATTTTTTTTCAGAGATAGACTTTTTGCCTCATATTTTGAAAGATTCAAATCATCTTTTAAGCCAATTAAAAAATGATTTTTTGAAAATTCTACAGTGTTACTACCTCTTAACACAGGTTGCCCACACACATTGCCACGCAGTCACCTGGCATTATTTTAGTTGGCACTAGTCCCTTAAATCCTCCCCTATTATTTCCATGTACTCCTTACGGCGAGAAAAGAGCTCTGACATTCGACGCGGTCTTGGCGCACGTGCTTTGCGCATCCACGACGGCCAATCCGATCGTGAGCTTTTGTTTACGTTGCCGTGGCAACGCCCCGCCTGTTGTGAGTTTTTTGACATGTGTATAAGTGGAAAAGTGTATATAAGTGTGTATAAGCGAAACTGGGTGCCTGTAGTGCAGAGAAGAGGGTTTTTGGAGAAGGAGCAGCTCTAAAATCCCAAGCACGCGAATTTATATACAAATTGTGTGTTTATTTTGAAATGGAAAGGGACAATGGTGGGCCTTTGATATCAGTGAGTAAAGTGGTTGACAGAGTGGCAAAAGCACTGAACATTACAGCAACAGTGAAGAGAGTCACAAGTGATAAAGAGGCTGCCAATTCAACTGCGAACTCTGTTATTCTGACGCCTGGACATTCAAGGAAGAGATTCTGTTGTGTGACTGAAACAGCCAACTTTGACGAAAGTGCTATCAGGCAACACTTATACATATACTACAGTAGGTTCAAAAATGGCTCTAAGCACTATGGGACTTAACTGCTGTGGTCATCAGTCCCCAAGAATTTAGAACTACTTAAACCTAACTAACCTAAGGACATCACACACATCCATGCCCGAGGCAGGATTCGAACCTGCGACCGTAGCAGTCGCGCGGTTGCAGACTGTAGCGCCTAGAACCGCTCGGCCACTCCGATCGGCTTAACCTAAGGACATCACACACATCCATGCACGAGGCCGGATTTGAACCTGCGACCGTAGCGGTCGCGCGGTTCCAGACTGTAGTGCCTAGAACCGCTCGGCCATTCCGCCCGGCACTACAGTAGGAAGGATTATCCAACACTTAAAAAGTTGATGGCATCATTGTCGTTCGCAGGCAGAACGACAAGGCTCCCCATTGTTTTGAAAAAAAAAATGGCTTCCGTTGGAAAAAGTTCTCAGGACGAAAGGTATCAATGGAACGCGGAGACATTGTAGCATGGAGATGTCGTTTCCTGCGCGAGTTGCTAGTAGTGAATCCGGAAAATGTACTATGGATTGACAAAGCATGGGTCAACGTGCGTCACGCACGTTCCGTCGCATGGACAGACAACACATGGCACGGAACTATGAGAGTTCCGACTCGAAAGGGAGGGGGGGGGGGGGGCGATTAATTCTAGTTCATTCTGGCTCTATGAACAGTTTTGTACCCGGTGCTATGACGATGTTTCAGTCAAAAAACACTGTCGACTACCACGAGGAGATGAATGCAGATACATTCAAAGACTGGTTCGTTACTAATTTGCTGTGATTTCCCTAAATCGCTCCAGGCAAATGCCGGGATGTTTCCTTTGAAAGGGCACGGCCACCTTCCTTCTCTGTCCTTCCGCAATCCGATGAGACCGATGACCTCGCTATCTGGCCTCCTTCCCCAAACAACCCAACCCCTTACTCATTTGCTACCAAACGTCAGTTCTGGTAGTGTTTTTGTAATGGCAATGCGCCATACCATTCTGTACTATTAAATAAGGCACCAATGGATGCCGCAGGGAGGGACGAAATAGTCAGCTGGTTGAAAGATAATAAAATAGGCTCTGAACAGAATATGCAGAAAGCAGAACTTCTGGAATTAGTGAAACGATACAAGCCACAAAAGACGCATTATGTGATTGATACATTAGCAGAGAACCACGGCCACAAAGTTCTACATCTTCCACTGTACCGCTGCCATTACAAAAATGGTTCAAATGGCTCTGAGCACTATGGGACTTAACTTCTGAGGTCATCAGTCCCCTAGAACTTAGAACTACTTAAACCTAACTAACTAAAGGTCATCACACACACCCATGCCCGAGGCAGGATTCGAACCTGCGACCGAAGCGGTCGCGCGGTTGCAGACTGTAGCGCCTAGAACTGCTCGGCCACTCCGGCCGGCGCTGCCATTACAACGCAGTTGAGCTCATCTAGGCTCAAAGAAAATTAGATGTTGCGGAGCGAGACACAGAAAGGCTGGTAAATGAGGATGTCACACGAATAACTCCAGAAAATTGGAAAAACGTCGTGAACTACGTGTGGAAAGAAATTACAAGGTCAAACACAGAAGAAGGTGTGAGAGAAGAATCCGTTCATAATATCGTAATTTCTTTATCATACTATGAGGACATTGGCGGCCAAGATAGCGAAGACTATGTGGTTGTGACGAGAGATGACCAATCAGATGACGATGATCTTGGGGTTTCCGTTCTCCCGCACGAAAATTATAAATGATTCAAAGCACTATGGGACTTAACATCTGAGGTCATCAGTCCCCTAGACTTAGAACTTCTTAAACCTAACTAACCTAAGGACATCACACACTTCCACGCCCGAGGCAGGATTCGAACCTGCGACCGTTGCAGCAGTACGATTCCGGACTGAAGCGCCTAGAACCGCTCGGCCACAGCAACCGGCACAAAAATTACAGTTAACGTCCTTATTCGATATTTTGCATGTAATATTTGTGCAATTTGCTTTACCTTGTTAATGTTGAACATCTGATTGTGTGTAATTTTTATTTTGGCTGGAACCATAGTGATGTTAATTTTTTTAATGATGTTACCGCCATTTGACGGTAACTATTTTTATTTTTTTGTTGTACGTTCCAGAGTTCGGCCATAGGCCATTTTCAAGTATAGTAACTTATTTATCTGTCAAAAGATAACAGACTGGTATGAAATACAGCGAAATCTGAACTGTATAACAATTAAATAAAATTGTTGCAATCGAATGGCTGCAACATCATTAAAGAAAATATTTGTGTGTGTGTTTATTTAAGATGACAAACACTGGTAGTGCATGTGAAAAAATATTCCATCAAGGAACACATCGGTCAGCAGAATGCTGCCCTACAGGAATGCTCCAATGAACGACGCGGCATTGTTAGGTTCTGAAGGAGCCGAGTGTTTCCGCGGGCCGAAGGGTGGAACGGGAAGGTCTGTCAACCTGCTTCCCCCGCCGCTGGCTCGCTGCTCTCGACATACGGAGTACAGTCCTCTTAGCCAGAATGTCGCAGCTAGCTGGTCAGTGGAAGCACTGCGCGTGGTGCTTACAATATACCCGATTGGCCTAACAAGCCGCCAGCTAGCTGCGACGTACTGGCTGAGTTAGACTAGACAAAGTAATGGAAACTAAGGAGGAAGATTTAAGGGCCAAGTGCCAACTGAAACAGCCCCCCGATAGTCTCAGCAGAACACCTCTTTGATCTCGACAAACAACGGTACAGATCGTTGTGAAACAGAGTCTGTGTGCCCACGTGCTCGCTCTGAAACATGTAATTGACTCAAAAAAGTGACAGTTACAAATTCTTATACCTTGTAGCAGAAGTTTGTAAGTGACTGTGTTGAAGCCTGCGACTTTGGATACACGTTTTTCTGGTTTATCATTTGCCTATTTCAAGGGTTAGCTAAACATACATCGATCGTCAATCTGTAACACTAAGTACCCGGTTATAGATTTCCTCTGTGTATTTGTATTGTGCAGTTTTTTAATCTGATCTCTCTGTAGTTTTTCTTTCAGTAATAAGTACACAGTCATATCTGAAGCCACAACGAGTCTGTTTTTCAGGCACCATCTACCTATCCTGTGTGGAATATCACTGGCTTTGATTTCCTGTTCTCACCCTCAGTTGCCTGACACCACAACCAACAGATCAACAACGTATGCCACAATTCCGTCATTCTGTGTACCCCTATCCGCTTCTGTTAAGAGGGGCTCAATATAAAAATCGCAAAAGATGGACCTACAGACTGAACCCTGGAGGCACCCTTCCGTGATTCTCTCGATCGCTTTCAGTTTACCCACTCGCCATTCAATTGCTACTCTAGCAGACTCTTCTATAGAGTTGCTGGCACCTATAGTACCCTTAGTCTCGAAAACATCGCATGCCACCAGAGATTATTAAATGCCTTGGCAAAGTCTGCGAGTATGGCCATTACGTACTTGCAGTTGACTGTGGTTGCTAATTCGGGTGCCCAGTAATTGCATCGTCAGTTGGCTTATTTCCACGAAACCCATTTGGTGCAGGCTGAGTCCCAGGATCCGTCAGTCATCTTGCAATCGGTTACACAGAAGCAATTCCTTGACCTTAGCCAAGGTGCTGATCAAGCAATTTGGCTTGCACTACATCAGATTGGCCGGGAATTTGACTTCCGATTTTTTGATGATAACTGTATTTGCTAACTTCCAGGCTGCAGATACGCTTTCCAATCTTAGGAATTCATTTATCATCTCAGCTAAAAATGGGGCAACACGTGATGCTACTCGTTTAAGAGTCTCCAAGTGATTGTTGAAGGGGCCTGGTGCTTTTTTAACTTTTAATTTTGCTACGGTTAGCGTTACCTCCTCCTATGCGAAGGGGCAGGTGACGGACTCGTTTGTGTATTCTGTTCACATTAGAGCTCTTAAACTGCAGTTGTGTGGATCGCCTGTGTTGTGGTTGCCATCGGGAAGGATTGAACATTTTTTCTCTCCCCAAACCCTAATCCCTCATGGCACGTCCTTTTGCATTTAAGTGAAAATGCATTGCTGCTTTTTGTGTTTTAAATATGTATTTTTGTTTTTATGTTTCATTCCTTGAATTTTTGGTCGAAACAACGAAGAAAATCAATAGTTCTAATATAATTACTTAAATTCCAAAATATGTCATTCTTTTTATAGATTTTAAAAAAACATCTGTAAACGTTTCAACTTGTATGACATTTATGCCATCTTTGTTTATATTTTTAAAATCATTTGGCTGAAGACCGGCTTGATTGTACCCCTGCAACCCATCCCCCACCCATACGAGGCGAGGGGATGAAATAACGATAAAGAACAAATTACTGCATGATAGTGTGGAGACACTACAGCCAAACAGAACATTTTCAGCTTAACCATTTACCTACCAGTTGTTTAAATCAATTGCAGATAAAATACTTTGTAAGTAGATTGAAACTCCGATAAAATAAATAAAACAGCTATAAAATATAAGCGCATAAACTGCACCCATGCAAATTTCTGATGGAGCTTCAGTATACATATAATCTGCTCATCCGATCTGTAGTATAAAATAAAATATTGGATAAAACGTATTACAAAGAACTATCGTAAAGAAACATCTGAAACTTCCCACACATATTAGCGTCAATTAAACATTTAAATCTACATCTACATACATACTTCACAAGTCACAGTACTGTGTGTGGCAGAGCGTTTCCTCTACCACTACTAGTCATTTCCGTTCATTTTCCACATGTAAATAGACGAGGGAAAAACGGCTGTCTATATGCCTCCGTTCGAGCCCTAATTTCTCTTACCTTATCTTCGTGGCCCTTATGCGAAAAGTACGTTGGCGGCAATAGGATCGTTCTACAGTCAGCTTCAAATATCAGTTCTCTAAATTTTCTCAATAATGTTCATCGAAAAGAACGGCGTCTCTCCTCTAGGGATTCGCATTTGAGTTCCCAGTCCATTTCCATAATACTTCTTTGTTGTTCGAATCGAGCAGTAATAAATCTAGTAGCCTACCTTTGAGTTGCTTCGATGTCTTTCTTTAATTCGACCTGGTGCAGATGCCAAACACTCGGGCAGTACTCATGAATGGGTGGCACTAGTTTCCTACATGCGGTCTCCTTTACAAATGAACCACACTTTCATAAATTTCTCTCAGTTAACCGGCATCGACCATTCGCATTTCCTACTAAAATCCTTCAATGTTCGTTCCAGTACATATCCGTGAATAACTGGGGCGAAAGAAATAGAAAGGAAAAGGGATGGGAAACTGATAGGAGGGAAATACTGACTTCCAAACCCAGAGGGCATTGTGGGTATCCAACGGCGAGAGCTGGAAAAAAGTGCCCGACTGGGACTCGAACCTAGATACTCTGCTTCTCTAGAATGGTTGCATCAACCATGTCAGCTATTGAAACACACTTTCTGCCACCTCTAAATTCCCAACATCCCGCTTGCTACACTGCAACAACCCCAGTCCTTTACCCCCTTACTTTCTGATTCCCGTAGGAGCTGGGACATTTGTTGTGTGTCCCCACTGAAGCATTTTCATCAGATAGCCGTTGCGCCCGTAA
Source organism: Schistocerca cancellata (assembly GCF_023864275.1). Taxonomy (NCBI): domain Eukaryota; kingdom Metazoa; phylum Arthropoda; class Insecta; order Orthoptera; family Acrididae; genus Schistocerca; species Schistocerca cancellata. Next base: position 62,670,369 of record NC_064629.1, read on the forward strand.
AATCATAAATATGACTGGTGTCTGTTCTGTAGGACATGTCCAACAGGGCAGACACCACTCATATCTATAATACCATTTCACATCGCTCTGCAACGTTACGTCTAGATATTTAATTAATGCGACTGTGGAAATTTGTGGTAAGAGCCAATGGAACCAAACAGCTGAGGTCATCGGCCCCTAAGCTTACACACTACTTAATCTAAGGACAACGCTCACACCCATGCCCGAGCGGAGGACTCGAACCTCCGACGGGGTCAGCTGCCCGAACCGTGACAAGACGTCCTAAACCGCGCGGCTACCCCGTGCGGCGCGACTGTGTTAAGCAGCACACTACTGATGCTGTATTCGAATATTACGGGTTTGTTTTTTTTGCTCATCTGCCTTAGCCTACATTTTTCTACATTTAGAGCTAGCTGGCGTTCATCACATCAACTACAAATTCTGTCTACGTCATCATGTATTCCCCCATAGTCACTCAACGAAAACACCATCCAGTGCACCACAGCATCGTCAGCAAACAGCCGCAGATTGCCGCTCACCCTGTTCGCCAGATCATTTATGTATATAGGAAATAACAGCGGCCCTATCATGTTTCCCTGGGCCACTCCTGACGATACCCTTGTCTGCGATAAGCACTCGCCGTGAAGGCCAAAGCACTGGGTTGTGCTACTTCAGAAGTCTTCGAGCCTCTCACATATCCGGGAACCTATTCCGTATGTCCGTACCTTCGTTAACAGTCTACAGTGGGGCACCATGTCAAATGCTTTATTCAACACGATGACATAGGCGAGATAATAACTTAAAATCGAACTTCCCAGGGGCCATGTTTAAGCTGCCGATGGAAGCCAGCATCTTCACTGCCAAAGTTCTTGCAATTAAGGAAGCCCTTCAATGCATCAAGGGACACACTGGTATCGCATGTAACAAGATGTCGGACCACCTGGCGAAACAAAGTGTGACTGATGGGCAACTTTACGAGGTGCATTCAAGTTCTAAGGCCTCCGACTTTTTTTCTAATTAACTACTCACCCGAAATCGATGAAACTGGCGTTACTTCTCGACGTAATCGCCCTGCAGACGTACACATTTTTCACAACGCTGACGCCATGATTCCATGGCAGCGGCGAAGGCTTCTTTAGGAGTCTGTTTTGACCATTGGAAAATCGCTGAGGCAATAGCAGCATAGCTGGTGAATGTGCGGCCACACAGAGTGTCTTTCATTGTTGGAAAAAGCCAAAAGTCACTAGGAGCCAGGTCAGGTGAGTAGGGAGCATGAGGAATCACTTCAAAGTTGTTATCACGAAGAAACTGTTGCGTAACGTTAACTCGATTTGCGGGTGCGTTGTCTTGGTGAAACAGCACACGCGCAGCCCTTCCCGGACGTTTCTGTTGCAGTGCAGGAAGGAATTTGTTCTTCAAAACATTTTCGTAGGATGCACCTGTTACCGTAGTGCCCTTTGGAACGCAATGGGTAAGGATTACGCCCTCGCTGTCCCAGAACATGGACACCATCATTTTTTCAGCACTGGCGGTTACCCGAAATTTTTTTGGTGGCGGTGAATCTGTGTGCTTCCATTGAGCTGACTGGCGCTTTGTTTCTGGATTGAAAAATGGCATCCACGTCTCATCCATCGTCACAACCGACGAAAAGAAAGTCCCATTCATGCTGTCGTAGCGCATCAACATTGCTTGGCAACATGCCACACGGGCAGCCATGTGGTCATCCGTCAGCATTCGTGGCACCCACCTGGATGACACTTTTCGCATTTTCAGGTCGTCATGCAGGATTGTGTGCACAGAACCCACAGAAATGCCAACTCTGGAGGTGATCTGTTCAACAGTCATTCGGCGATCCCCCAAAACAATTCTCTCCACTTTCTCGATCATGTCGTCAGACCGGCTTGTGCGAGCCCGAGGTGGTTTCGGTTTGTTGTCACATGATGTTCTGCCTTCATTAAACTGTCGCACCCACGAACGCACTTTCGACACATCCATAACTCCATCACCACATGTCTCCTTCAACTTTCGATGAATTTCAATTGGTTTCACACCACGCAAATTCAGAAAACGAATGATTGCACGCTGTTCAAGTAAGGAAAACGTCGCCATTTTAAGTATTTAAAACAGTTCTCATTCTCGCCTCTGGCGGTAAAATTCCATCTGCCATACGGTGCTGCCATCTCTGGGACCTATTGACAATGAAAGCGGCCTTATTTTAAAACAATGCGCATGTTTCTATCTCTTTCCAGTCCGGATAAAAAAAATCGGAGGCCTTAGAACTTGAATGCACCTCGTACTACACTTGCCTTCCACATACAGATTTTGTTGCTGACGTAAAGAAAAAGGCTCATCATGAATGGTCACAGACGTGGGAGATCTTACAACAGTCCGAAGGAAGTCATTATGCCGCAATACAGCCAAATATTCCGCGAAAACCTGGTTCTCCAAAATCAAGCTATCTAGATGTCATAGCATTACCATAAAGCGCATCCGGCTAGGTCACGGCTGATATCCTTTACATCTTTATAGGAAAAAAATTCAGCCATCTCCACTCTACGAATTCCACCCACCTGAGATTGCAAACCTCAGCCATGTGATACTAGGGTGTTCACGCTATGACAGACAACGCCGCAAGTTTCTTAAGGCCTTGATCAGAGCAGGAATTCCCCGACCTACATCTGTAACGGACCTGTTTCGACAGCTGACCACAGCGGACTATGTCAGTGTTGCCCAGTTTCTGCAAGAAGCGAAGGTCCAGATATAAGTCAGACACAGAGGTTTCAGATCAAGAAGTTGTGATACATGGACTGGGTTGAGTGTGTGAATATACAGAATGTACAATGAAGTTTACCTGGAATTAATGTAATTTCTAATGGCTATGCCGTTGCCGTATGTGTGGAATTGTACACTAAATCTGCAGTTACTCACTTCTCTAGCTAAATATTAATACCTAAAGCCAATATGCTGTATGCATTAGTTTATACTGATATGGAACATGTGGAAATTCATACACTTGCACTCTTCTCATCAGGGCTCTAACATAACACAGAAAATAGTAGAAGTAGAATTATATTACAAGGAGTAATCAGATATAGCATTTGGTATTTGTCACAGCATACTTAACCAGCAAGTACAATCATATATGGCATATGATATTTTATAGCTGTTTTAATTATTTTACCAGCGCTTCAAAATACATACGATGATTTTTATCTGTAATTCATATCAAACAACTGGTAGGTAACATAGTTACACACAATGTATTCTGTTGGACAGTGGCTCTTCCATCCCATCATGCAATCTTATTTTTATACAGGATGTAAACTATAACTGTTTACAACATACCACAGTGTTGTATGGGAAATCAGGATGAACAGTTTGATAAAAGACACTTATGGTCTATCAGTCTAGTAAACAACCTCAGATCCAAACATATTATAAAAACATTTCATCCTGAACGACTGGATCGATTTCAGCCAAACTTGGCACATTCATCACTTAGCGGAAAATATCGCTGTGAGGGTGAGAACCAACTACCTATCAAAGTGGTGGAGGTGAAAAAGCAGTGTAGCCCAATACCAGCTATCCACTGTTTGAAAATAACAGCAGCTAAAACCTTGCAACAAACTTTACAAATAATTTCAAACCTTTACGAAACTTTTTCTCGCTGACGAGCCACACAAAATGATGAAAGTAAAGAAAATTATCCCTTACCACATTTTCGCAACTCATGCAGAAACTGTCGCCTGGAGCATGACGTTTTAATTTATTACTTCTTTATTACTAACTGTATTCGCGACATATTCTACAGACAGCATTCACATATACAACAAAAATTATGTCGCTGTTCGACACATAGTTCAGGAAATATGGCGTGCTGAACACTGAGACGCATTAAAAACTGCCACATCATCCAAGATGATTAACTTTATTACTTCATTGCTGTTGACTACACTCGTAATGTTTTTCGCAGGCAGTATACACACCCGCCGCTGAATGTACTTATGGAAATTTATCATTGTACGACAGAGAATTCAGGAGATATTACGTCAAATACAGATATGCGTGAAAAACTGCCGCATAATGCATGACGTTTTAATTACTTCCTTACCACTAACTCTGCTCGCAACGCATTTCGCAAACGGTATCCACTAATGCCACTGAATGAACCTAGAAAAATACATCATTGTACGACACATAATTCAGAAGATACCACGTCATAAACACTGAGGTGAGTGAAAATCAAGCTGCAGGGCGAAATTCGCTAGAGATATAGGTGAAATGTGTATACAAACACGTGTGAAATATGTTAAATAAATGTGAAATATATTTGACTTGAGTGTACGCTGGAAAAATAACTGGAAAGAAGCTCATCCCAAACCCCTGGAACGACCTCAGCGAAATTTGGTACCTACATTAGTTCCCACCTGCAAAGAACTCCTATAGGGTTAAGAAGTACCTGTTGGGGTGAGCGTGATAACGTGGAGCGAGGAGGAGGAGGATTTGTGCCCGAGCGGTTCTAGGCGCTACAGTCTGGAACCGCGTGACCGCTACGGTCGCAGGTTCGAATCCTGCCTCGGGCATGGATGTGTGTGATGTCCTTAGGTTAGTTAGGTTTAAGTAGTTCTACGTTCTATGGGACTGATGACCTCAGATGTTAAATCCCATAGTGCTCAGAGCCATTTGAACCATTTTGAGGAGGGGGAAGGAGAAAAAGGACAGACAGCGAGGGAGAAGCATGAGGTGGGCACAGATAGGGGGAAGGAAGAGATGGACAGAGAGAGGGGAGGGAGAAATGGACAGAGAGAGGGGAGATGAGGACATTTACAGAGAAAGGAAAGAGGAGAACATGGATGGAGACAGGGGGAGGAAGAAATAGCCAGCGAGAGGGGGAGCAGAAGAGGAACGAACAGAGGGGGTGGAGGAAATGGACGGAGAAAGGAAAGAGGAGGAAATGGACAGAGAGAGGAGGAGATGGGCAGAGAAAGGAATAGGAGGAGATGAGCAGGAAGAGAGGGAAGGGAAAGGTAGAATTACGGGTGGAGGAAGAGGTGGTCAGGGGGTGGCGGTGGAGCAGATGAACAGACGGGAGAAGAGCAGATTAACAGAGCGTGGAGGACGAGGAGATGGACAGAGAAAGGGGCAGGAGGAGATAGAGAGTGTGGGATGGCGGAGGTCGACAGAGAGACGGATGGAGGAGATGGACAGAGAGAGCGAGAACGAGGAGATGAACTAATAAAGGATTGGAATAAATACATATCCGGGCAACGCCGGGTGCTCAGCTAGTCAGCCTATAAAAACTACTCAAGCTACAGTGCATGCGCGCTACATGAGCTTTTAAGTATCCTCTCGCACACTTATGCGGCCGCCTTTCGTTAATAATTGTAAGTTAAAATATCCTGTGAGGTCAATGAAAAGAAAAGCGTTTTGAACAAGTTATGCGAAAAACAATTACATTTCCACATTGATATAAACTTAATCCCTATAAGCACCGTTGTCTCGCAGTAAGAAGGCCAGAGAAACAACACGATTTAATTGTTAATTTTTTTACGCCGGTAAAATTGTGAGTTAAACGCTACACAAACAATGACTCTGCTTTCTGTAAGTGTAAGAACAAGAGGTTTTTCAATATTCGTAGACGATTTTAGCTCAATCTAGAGCAGCGTGGCTTTTGTAGCCTACTTTTGCGGATGTTTCTCGTTTTGATGGGCCACAGGTATCAAAGATCAAACTGTTCGTCTCGACGCAACTTGTGAATACAGTTTGATAGCTTAGAACCCTTTTTTTACGTTTGCGCTAGTGTAACTGTTCTCTGAACGGAATAAGAGGAGCCTTAGCTCGGGCAGACGGGGCGCAGTGCTACACGAACGGGAACGCGGCCGGCACTTCAAATTTAATGTACGGCCTAACTGCCGGCTAACGCTTCAACTCGTCAGTAACAGCACGAAAACCGAACTTGAGGCAGCAATTCGTTACCGTGTCATTAAGGAGAACTTAAGCTGGGGTCATACTGATCTGCGGCTCGTATTCCAGCCAACGGCGTTTTCCCACTAATCCAGAAGAACGTGCTTACCAGACACCCATTTAAAGTTACTATTATAACGTTCAAAGCACTTACCCACAACCCCTTACGTGATGCTCCTGTCATGTCTTTCGATCCCACCCCCTCTCACAATTTATATTTCATGACTTGATGACTTACTGATGTCAACATTTTGTTGCTTTCAGTGTCATAATCTCAATCATCCCATTTTCCGCTCCATATATATCTAGTAACACAGCAGGCAACGAATCCTGAGCTTTCTCGGTTTTTCTGTTTCTCTCGATTGGCTAACCTGCTTCGTACATCCATTCGCAGCCTCCAACCTAACCGCACGGTACTAATGGTCCTGAGTAGTATGAACTCCACACATGGATGATGGTATTCCCCTTCATCGGGTGTTGTCGTTCTAATTAAGTCCTTGGTGGGCGTGTTACACTTCCAGTTTAGTCCTCCCTTCACCCCTGCATGATCGACTGTGTGATAGTGCAGTGATATCCTTTCTTCATCAGTTTTAAATATCTTATCCTTCGCCTCTCCCGAGGGGTGCTCTTGCTGATTTATTTCTTCAATTTAATTATTGTGCCGGCCGGAGTGGCCGAGCGGCTCTAGGCGCTTCAATCTGGAAACGCGCGACCGCTGCGGTCGCAGGTTCGAATCCTGCCTCGGCCATGGATGTTTGTGATGTCCTTAGGTTAGGTAGGTTTAAATAGTTCTTAGTTCTAGGGGACTGATGACGTCAGATGTTAAGTCCCATAGTGCTCAGAACCATTTGAACCATTTAATTATTGTCTTTTTCGTATATAGTAAACTAAGATTTAGTCTTGATGTTAAGATCGTTTTCTTTGTGCTGAATTGGAATATTGTGTAGTAAATAATTGGTTCTATATGAGACACTCTTCAGTTTGATTCACCCGCTGATAGGCACCCACATTACAAGAGCAGCCGAGAGATGCACTAAACTACAGTATGTGTAATCAATCCCAATAAAATCATTCGTCATCGCAGGTTCGAACAGAATCACAAGCGTTTCTGTTAGGTACATTGTTGTAAGTATTAAGCGTATTAGCGCTTAATCTCTTACTCTAGGAACGTTGAGTACGACCCTTGCACATACTGTGAGCGGCTTTTCCTTTGTAATAAGAATAACCAGAAATCATATATCTGATTACGACTGTCGGGATTATCTGGCCAATTGAACAAAAATCTATTTAATATGGTGAAAGTGTAGCCTCTCCGAGAAGGTGATTGTGGAACGCTGCACTGGAGTAAAAGCCCAACATTAGTCATTACCTAGTTAATTGTAAACGAATAACAGCAGATAGGGATAATTTTGTTGTTTCACATCTGTTAGTAGCAACGGATTACATAGAAAAAGAAGTGTATCCTTTTCACTGTACCAGAGAATCAATATTAAGTGCATGGCACTGCTGCAGTATTAAGTCTCCGTCCCATTCCTTTCTCGGATACGATGTGGACTGATTCTATGACTCTATGTCCGTTTCTGTTAACATACAATATTCTTCATTGCCTGTACTGAACTGTATGCTGGAGTTTGGAAGACATTTTTACATTCCTTACTACAGCGAGATCTTTTAAGTAAAGTTTCGTCGAAGGACTCCCGTTTCAGACATCCAACATTTATGCAGAACTCTTCCGTGCGCTAAAAAGAAAACGTTTAACCATCAATACCGACATTGTCTGTACACAACCAATGACTATTGATAAATATCTGTAACAAACGCGGAACAGTCCACCCATACATGAGTAAGCTACATGCTACTAAACTGCTTAAAAATTTTTTGCACCGTCTGAATATCAGCGAACGTGAGTAGGCTTAAAGTAAAGGGCAGCAGTGAATGAAAGAATAAATCTAATGATCAATAACCGAACTAAATGCATACGTTCGAAAGTGCTGGCTAATACTGAATACTGTATTGCTCCACCCATGTATCGGCATGTTGTTTACAACGTCGCTGCCCATACCTGCCTCACTCGTGAACGGTGGCTTGCTGATGTAATCGTATAGGAGTAGTGCTGTGCAGTTAGTGCAGTGGATAGCGTTTTGGGTTAGCATGGGGACTAAATGTAGTTTCTAATAAAAATGAAACTCCTCCAGCTGTACTTAATATTTCATATTTATTTGGCTACTAGTTTCGACGTTGCTTCAACGCCATCTCAGGCCCGTACACTTTGATGATATCAATTGTGTATGGCTGAGTACCAGAAGTCCACGGTGAGACCAATACGTGCTCCACATGGATGGCGGGCAGTAACTAGTTACTGCCCGCCATCCATGTGGAGCAAGTATTTGTCTCACCGCGGACATCTAGTACTCAGCCAGATTATTTACCAGCTGATGTCTCACCATCATCCAATTTAAATATGGATGTACGAAGATTAAATGTAGTTTCAGTGATACGGTACCGTCTTAATAGTCATACAGCGGTTACGCTGGGTCTTCTACAAGTATTTGTGCTACGAACACAGAAATGGAAATAGAATCGTTTTCCTTGGTCAGGTTTTGAAGAAGCCTTTTGCATGTCCTGTACATGAATTCTTTTGCACCACTGCATGTACTAGATTCCGAACTTGTTTTCTGTGTCCCCTCCCCCAATGGTCCCATCAGTTAGTACCAAATACTATTCTTGCCACGTTCAGGTCCATTATATTTCGTTAGGGTCATACATCATCAGTAGGGCTAGCAAAGTGCTTTGCAAATACACTCCTGGAAATTGAAATAAGAACACCGTGAATTCATTGTCCCAGGAAGGGGAAACTTTATTGACACATTCCTGGGTTCAGATACATCACATGATCACACTGACAGAACCACAGGCACATAGACACAGGCAACAGAGCATGCACAATGTCGGCACTAGTACAGTGTATATCCACCTTTCGCAGCAATGCAGGCTGCTATTCTCCCATGGAGACGATCGTAGAGATGCTGGATGTAGTCCTGTGGAACGGCTTGCCATGCCATTTCCACCTGGCGCCTCAGTTGGACCAGCGTTCGTGCTGGACGTGCAGACCGCGTGAGACGAAGCTTCATCCAGTCCCAAACATGCTCAATGGGGGACAGATCCGGAGATCTTGCTGGCCAGGGTAGTTGACTTACACCTTCTAGAGCACGTTGGGTGGCACGGGATACATGCGGACGTGCATTGTCCTGTCGGAACAGCAAGTTCCCTTGCCGATCTAGGAATGGTAGAACGATGGGTTCGATGACGGTTTGGATGTACCATGCACTATTCAGTGTCCCCTCGACGATCACCAGTGGTGTACGGCCAGTGTAGGAGATCGCTCCCCACACCATGATGCCGGGTGTTGGCCCTGTGTGCCTCGGTCGTATGCAGTCCTGATTGTGGTGCTCACCTGCACGGCGCCAAACACGCATACGACCATCATTGGCACCAAGGCAGAAGCGACTCTCATCGCTGAAGACGACACGTCTCCATTCGTCCCTCCATTCACGCCTGTCGCGACACCACTGGAGGCGGGCTGCACGATGTTGGGGCGTGAGCGGAAGACGGCCTAACGGTGTGCGGGACCGTAGCCCAGCTTCATGGAGACGGTTGCGAATGGTCCTCGCCGATACCCCAGGAGCAACAGTGTCCCTAATTTGCTGGGAAGTGGCGGTGCGGTCCCCTACGGCACTGCGTAGGATCCTGCGGTCTTGGCGTGCATCCGTGCGTCGCTGCGGTCTGGTCCCAGGTCGACGGGCACGTGCACCTTCCGCCGACCACTGGCGACAACATCGATGTACTGTGGAGACCTCACGCCCCACGTGTTGAGCAATTCGGCGGTACGTCCACCCGGCCTTCCGCATGCCCACTATACGCCCTCGCTCAAGTCCGTCAACTGCACATACGGTTCACGTCCACGCTGTCGCGGCATGCTACCAGTGTTAAAGACTGCGATGGAGCTCCGTATGCCACGGCAAACTGGCTGACACTGACGGCGGCGGTGCACAAATGCTGCGCAGCTAGCGCCATTCGACGGCCAACACCGCGGTTCCTGGTGTGTCCGCTGTGCCGTGCATGTGATCATTGCTTGTACAGCCCTCTCGCAGTGTCCGGAGCAAGTATGGTGGGTCTGACACACCGGTGTCAATGTGTTCTTTTTTTCCATTTCCAGGAGTGTAATTTCCTAACTCGGTTACCATTTGTATCCATAATCACCATGAAACCACTATTTATTACTTTCAACAGTGAATTTGACAAGAGCATTCAGTTTAAAAAGTATCTCCATGTGTTACTATTATTATTATTATTATTATCGATGGAAATGTGAAAACAGCACGTCCATTACCGTTAGGGAAACAGTGTAGTTCGAAAACCAACATTTCACATTTAACAGTGTCGGGATGAACCATGCAGAACAAAAGCTGTACCAGAGGTGATGGGCGTTAGGTGAAACAACCCGCTGCGACTAATGACGTGTTTACCCTGTATGCGCTGTTCACCAGACACAGACTAGTTGCTAGCTGAGTATCGCGCCCGTGACAGACTCCATGTGCATTCGTAGTATAAATAACTAGTAGACGTTCAGTTATTTAACTGTGTAATAATCTTTAGCATCTCGAAATTGATATTGTTTTTGTAGTTATTCTGTCCTATGACAGGTCATTTGTTTCAGAAGTCTATTTCTGACTTGTTTGACCACGTTTTTGTTATGTTCACTTTACAGAACAATGTCGGATACGTGTCGTTTAAGAAACTGTGTATAATTCAGTATCATATGGCAGAATGAAATTGGCAAATACAAAAAAATACCCTTCACCTCATGCACGCTAGCGTAAAACGCTATTCACTGTACCAACTGCACAGCACTGCTCCTGTATGCTGACAGAGGTAGCTACCGTATATACGATTAAAGTGTTGCCAATCTTTAACGTCCATTTATTGCTGGAAATATGCGCAGGACGAAATTTTGCGAAAGACATTTTTATATTGCTACAATGTGAGAATCGCGCTGCGAAGTCCAGTGCGCGAATTTTTCTTCACGCGGTGTATTGATCTATGTGTTTACAGTTCTGTACAGTACTTTGCCTAGAGACGATGTGAAGATGTGTCTTTGTTCGCGTCATCCGTGCAGCACCTTTATACATACGGCTCATACATAGTACTTTTACCGGATTTGGGCTCTTATTCCCGGTTCATCACCTGATAACGTGAATATGGCCTTGCGTTTTCCTCCTGTGATTACGATCATTCGAGGCTAATGGATTCAACACCCTTCAATAGGCTAACCAGAGTTGGTTGGTCTTGCTACCAAGCTAGCCTCTGCCCGACTAGTGGCGAATCTTAGATGACGCATATGCAACTCGCGCATTTCGCCTTTTCCTTTGGCCCCTCAGCGTATTTCTCTTCCTACCGACAGAATAAATCATATAAAATACAGCCACATAAAATTACAGTTCATTACAAAAATTAGTTATAATGTCAGTTACAAAATTAATTATAAAAATCCAAGAACATTTACCCTACGTGTCTAATGTATATATGAAAATGAGTTATATTGTCACAAAGTAAAAGATTGGTATTCAGAAATTCTACGCCACTACCTCTTCACCCCTTGTAAGCAAATATGGACCTCGATGACTTATTACATGACTCATATTATAACTTCCTGATAGACTACCATCGCACTAGCATTTGTTAGCGTCTTTGTGTATTTAGATACATATCTAAAATGTAATGAAACAAATAAGTATGAATTAAACTGGGCAACGGAACTAAATGGTCACTCCTTTCAAACCCAGTCCTTTCTTCCAGTGCGACGCAGTAGTTTGAAATTTAGCTAAAACCTTCGTCTGTATAGGGGGAGAAGCGTGGCGCCCAGCGGCGTTACCCTCGGTTTCGGCGACGCTTCAAAAAGCAACGCGTCGACAGATGCGGAAACAAAGCTAGAGCTCACAAGTTGATGTGAGGTGTAATAATTTTGGTTAATGATATTACATTGGCACCAAATTTCACTTCAGTTCTGCCCAACGACACCGTGGACGTGTCTCACAATGGGAAGGTGGAAGCAGCTGCCCTTATCCGCATCTCAACCCCTCTCTTGACGCCTCTGCGATCAATGTCAGAACCGCGACACCCAGCGTTCAAATGACACAGTACCCACAACCCCCACCCCCCCCCCCCCGCCCCAAAAAAAAAAAAATCAATCAATGCAGCGCGGAGTGGCCGCGCTGTTTGACGCGCCATAGCATGGTCCCGTAGGGATTCACACACACACAATCAATCAGTCAATCAATCGAATCACAGTTTTCTTAGGAGTGGGCAAGGAAAATATTTCAGACATACCACTGCTCCGAACTGACCCGAAAAGGCCTCAGGATGTGGTATAAAGGGCGTCAATGAAACCATTCCTTCCCTTGGGACGTTCAATTACATACATTTAGCGGTAGAAAACGACAGTTCGCAGTGCTATGAGGAACATAACGACGTTCCTCGGAACGTTCGACACCGATTAAACTCCCGGGACGATTAAATCCTTCTGTAAGGACAATGTGGGGTTACAACCCCATTGGATGTGCTCTGACTCCTATGGAGTGTGACGTGACCGCAGTTTCTGCTCTGGTATAGTGGGTGTAAAAACTAGGAATCGTTCAAAATCATTCAGTGAAATTTGAATGTGAGGCGTTGCAGCAAAGAGCGTTTACGCTTTTTCAGACTTCCTGTTTGGCACCTTCCTGTGGCGTATGCACTAAGGGGTGCGAGGGGTGCAACCAGTGGCGGCTGCTGTGTAAGAGCACAAGAGCACCTTGCGGCTTTGTTGGTTATTTTTCTTTGAATGCTGTTAAACGTAATGTGCACTCCGTGTGCATACCGCGGGGAGTCATCCAAGATGTGGAAAGAGTCCTTCCGAATGCCATGAAGGGTACGGGGTGCAGCCAACTGCAGGTGGTGGCTCATGTTGGCACTAATGATGTGTGTCGCTATGGATCGGAAGAGATTCTCTCTGGTTTCCGGCGGCTATCTGAGTTGGTGAAGACAGCCAGTCTTGCTAGCGAGATGAAGGCAGAGCTCACCATCTGCAGCTTCGTCGGCAGGACCGATTGCGGACCTTTAATACAGAGCCGAGTGAAGGGTCTGAATCAGAAGCTCAGTCGGCTCTGCGACCGTGTAGGCTTCAAATTCCTCGACTTGCGCCATAGGGTGCTGGGGTTTCGGGTTCCGCTAAATAGGTCAGGTGTCCACTACACACAGGAGGCGGCTACAAGGGTAGCAGCGGCTGTGTGACGTGGACTTGCTGTGCTGGAAAAGTACCACAGCTTCAAGCACTGATAGAAAGCGCTGAAGCTGAAATCGTTATAGGAACAGAGAGCTGGCTAAAGCCGGAAATAAATTCTGCCGAAATTTTTACAAAGGCGCAAACCGTGATCAGAAAGGATATATTAAATAAAGTAGGTGATGGTGTGTTTGTGTCTGTTGGTAGTAGTTTATCTTGTAGTAAAGTTGAAATACACTCCTGGAAATGGAAAAAAGAACACATTGACACCGGTGTGTCAGACCCACCATACTTGCTCCGGACACTGCGAGAGGGCTGTACAAGCAATGATCACACGCACGGCACAGCGGACACACCAGGAATCGCGGTGTTGGCCGTCGAATGGCGCTAGCTGCGCAGCATTTGTGCACCGCCGCCGTCAGTGTCAGCCAGTTTGCCGTGGCATAGGGAGCTCCATCGCAGTCTTTAACACTGGTAGCATGCCGCGACAGCGTGGACGTGAACCGTATGTGCAGTTGACGGACTTTGAGCGAGGGCGTATAGTGGGCATGCGGGAGGCCGGGTGGACGTACCGCCGAATTGCTCAACACGTGGGGCGTGAGGTCTCCACAGTACATCGATGTTGTCGCCAGTGGTCGGCGGAAGGTGCACGTGCCCGTCGACCTGGGACCGGACCGCAGCGACGCACGGATGCACGCCAAGACCGTAGGATCCTACGCAGTGCCGTAGGGGACCGCACCGCCACTTCCCAGCAAATTAGGGACACTGTTGCTCCTAGGGTATCGGCGAGGACCATTCGCAACCGTCTCCATGAAGCTGGGCTACGGTCCCGCACACCGTTAGGCCGTCTTCCGCTCACGCCCCAGCATCGTGCAGCCCGCCTCCAGTGGTGTCGCGACAGGCGTGAATGGAGGGACGAATGGAGACGTGTCGTCTTCAGCGATGAGAGTCGCTTCTGCCTTGGTGCCAATGATGGTCGTATGCGTGTTTGGCGCCGTGCAGGTGAGCGCCACAATCAGGACTGCATACGACCGAGGCACACAGGGCCAACACCCGGCATCATGGTGTGGGGAGCGATCTCCTACACTGGCCGTACACCACTGGTGATCGTCGAGGGGACACTGAATAGTGCACAGTACATCCAAACCGTCATCGAACCCATCGTTCTACCATTCCTAGACCGGCAAGGGAACTTGCTGTTCCAACAGGACAATGCACGTCCGCATGTATCCCGTGCCACCCAACGTGCTCTAGAAGGTGTAAGTCAACTACCCTGGCCAGCAAGATCTCCGGATCTGTCCCCCATTGAGCATGTTTGGGACTGGATGAAGCGTCGTCTCACGCGGTCTGCACGTCCAGCACGAACGCTGGTCCGACTGAGGCGCCAGGTGGAAATGGCATGGCAAGCCGTTCCACAGGACTACATCCAGCATCTCTACGATCGTCTCCATGGGAGAATAGCAGCCTGCATTGCTGCGAAAGGTGGATATACACTTTACTAGTGCCGACATTGTGCATGCTCTGTTGCCTGTGTCTATGTGCCTGTGGTTCTGTCAGTGTGATCATGTGATGTATCTGACCCCAGGAATGTGTCAATAAAGTTTCCCCTTCCTCGGACAATGAATTCACGGTGTTCTTATTTCAGTTTCCAGGAGTGTAGATAGTTCCTGCGAATTACGATGGGTAGAGGCTATACTCAATAGCCATACCAAAATAATAATTGGCTCCTTCTACCCACCCCCGACTCAGATGATATAATAGCTGAACGCTTCAAAGAAAACTTGAATCTCATTAGAAATAAGTACCCCACTCATACAGTTATAATTGATGGAGACTTCAATCTACCCTCGATTTGTTGGCGAAAATACATGTTCAGAGCCGGTGGTAGACACAAAACATCTTCCGAAATTGTACTAAATACTTCCTCTGAGAGTTACTTTGAACAATTAGTTCATGAGCCCACACGGATTGTAAATGGTTAAGAAAACACACTTGACCTCTTAGCCACAAATAATCCTGATCTAATCGAGAGCGTCATGACGGATACAGGGATTAGTGAATACAAGGTCATTGTAGCGACGCTCAAAACCATATCAACCATAACCACTAGAAATAAACGCAAAATATATCTATTTAAAACAGCAGATAAAAATTTGCTTGATGCCTTCCTAAGCGAGAGTCTCCATTCCTTCCAAGCTAATTATGTAAGTGTAGACCAGATATGGCTCAAATTCAATGATACAGTATCGACAGCAACAGATAGATTCATACCGCATAAGTTAATAAGAGACGGGACCGATCCACCATGGTACACAAAACACGTCATAACACTGTTGCAGAAGCAACGAAAAAAGCATGCCAAATTCAGAAGAACTAAAATTCCCCAAGACTGGCTACGTTTCACGGTAGCTCGAAATTTAGTGCGGACGTCATTGCCACATGCTTTTAATAGTTTCCACAATGAAATATTGTCTCCAAATATAGTAGAAAACCCAAAGAGATTCTGGTCGTAAGTAAAGTACACCAGTGGCAAAAAACAGTCAATTCCGTCACTGCGCGATAGCGATGGAAATGTTACCGATGATGGTGCTACTAAAGCGGAGTTACTAAATACAGTTTTCCGTAAATCCTTCACGAAAGAAGACGAAGTAATATTCGAGAAATCGAAACCAGAACAGCTGTTAGTATGAGTGACATAAAAGTAGATATGTTAGGAGTTGCGAAACAACTCAAATCACTTAAGAAAGGCAAGTCTTCCGGTCCAGATGGTATACCAATCGGGTCCCTTTCAGAGTATGCAGACACAATAGCGCCTTTCTTAGCAATCATATACAACCGCTCACTTGATGGAAGGTCTGTTCCTAAAGACTGGAAAGTAGCACAGGTCACACCAATATGCAAGAAGGGAGGTAGGAGTAACCCATTGAATTACAGACGCTTATCACTGACCTCAACTGGCAGTAGGAGTTTGGAGCATATACTGTATTCGAACATTATGAATCACCTTGAAGAAAATGACTTATTGATACACAACCAACACGGATTCAGAAAATATCGTTCTTGTGCAACACTGTTAGTTCTTTATTCCCATGAAGTAATGAGTGCTGTCGACAAGGGATCTCAGATCAATTCCATATTACTAGATTTCCAGAAGACTTTTGATACCTTCCTCACAAGCGACTATTAATCAAATTGCGTGCATATGGAGTATTGTCTCAGTTGTGTGACTGGATTCGTGATATCGCCTCAGAGAGGTCACAGTTCGTAGTGGTAGACGGTAAGTCATCGAATAGAACAGAAGAGATATCAGGTGTTCCGCAAGGTAGTGTCATAGGCCCTCTGCTGTTCATGATTTATATAAATGATCTAGGTGATAATCTGAGCAGCCCCCTTAGATTGTTTTCAGATGACGCTGTAATTTACCGTCTAGTAAAATCATCAGACAATCAGTTGCAATTACAAAATGATCTAGAGAGAATTTCTGTATGGTGCGGAAAGTGGCAATTAGCACTAAACAATGAAAAGTGCGAGGTCATCCACACGGGTACTAAAAGAAATCCGATAAATTTTGGGTATACGATAAATCGCACAAATCTAAGGGCTATCAATTCGACTAAATACCTAGGAATTACAATTACGAGCAACTTAAATTGAAAAGACCACATAGATAATATTGTGGGGAAGACGAAACAAAGACTGAGCTTTGTTCGCAGAACACTTAGAAGATGAGACAAACCCACTAAAGAGACAGCCTACATTATACTTGTCCGTCCTCTGCTGGAATATTGCTGCCCAGTATGGGATCCTTACCAGGTAGGATTGACAGGGGACATCGAAAAAGTGCAAAGAAGGACAGTTCGTTTTGTGTTGTCGCGCAATGGGGGTGAGAATGTCACTGATATGATATGCGAGTTGGGGTGGCAGTCACTGAAACAAAGGCGGCTTTCTTTGTGGCGAGATCTATTTACGAAATTTCAATCACCACATTTCTCTTCCGAATGCGTAAATATTTTGTTGACACCCACGTACGTAGGGAGAAATGATCATCATAATAAAATAAGAGAAATCAGAGCTCGAACGGAAAAATTTAGGTGTTACTTTTTCACAAGCGCCATGCGATAGTGGAATTGTGGTGTCACCGCCAGACACCACACTTCCTAGATGGTAGCCTTTGAATCGGCCGCGGTCCGCTAGTATACGTCGGACCCGCGTGTCGCCACTATCAGTGATTGCAGACCGAGCGCCGCCACACGGCAGGTCTAGAGAGACTTCCTAGCACTCGCCCCAGTTGTACAGCCGACTTTGCTAGCGATGGATCACTGGCAAATTACGCTCTCATTTGCCGAGACGATAGTTAGCATAGCCTTCAGCTACGTCATTTGCTACGACCTAGCAAGGCGCCTTTATCATTTGCTATTTATCTTGTGATGCATGTACCGTCAGACCGATGTTCACCAATTATGAATTAAAGTTAAGTATTCCAGTAGTTACTTACGTTCTTTGCTACTATAAATTCCCTTAACTGTTCCAGACTTCACGCCAGCTTAAACGCGTGCCTTTCGGCTTCCTCTCATAGTGGCTTGGCTGTCTTGTCAAGTCACAACAGTTTGGCGACGAGAATTTTGCGTTCGTATTGATACTGCTGATTTACTTGTGTAATGGCTTCGCCACATTCTCCAGATGTACTGTCCGAATTTTATCGCTTGCAGAATCAGCAGACGCAGGCCTTGCTGGATGCCCTTGGACAGCTCGTCCACGGTCAACGTGCAATGCAAAACGATGCGGCAGCCGCCGCTCCACCGCTCCCGCAGCCACAACACGCAGTTGCACCACCTTTTCGTCCTTTTGATGCGGCACTGGAAAGCTGGACGGAGTGGTCACGCCAATTTGAATTCCATCTCGCCGTCTACAGAATTCAAGGTAACGAGCGGCAGCCGTTCTTATTATGTTCTGTCGGAGTGTCCACGTACCATGTGATAGTCAAATTGTTTCCCCGACACGACGTAGCAACTCTGTCCTACGAAGAAATTTTGTCTTCATTAGATGCATATTTCAAAGAATCAGTCAATGTAGTTGCGAAAAGGTATACCTTCTTTCGTACAAAACGTACGGCTGGTCGGACTAATAGGGAGTGGGTTGCAACCTTGCAAGGCCTTACTAGGGATTGTGCTTTTGAGTGGCAATGTGGACTCCCTTATTCAGATACTATGGTGCATGATGCAATTGTACAGAACGTTTCTGATGTTCGTATACGGGAACAGATTTTGAAACTAGTCAATCCCTCCCTTCAACAAGTGATGGACATATTGGATCGGCAGGACACACTTGACTTTGCTCAGGAATCATTTGAAACTTCGCCACCCGTGTGGCACGTTAACCGGCCCGCTGGGCGGGCTGCACGGAACAGTAAACAGTCCTCGCGCCCGGCCACGCCAAAGCCGCCTGGCCCTCAGCCACATGTGCCGTGTAAGCAAGCAAATGCAGTGAAATCATGCCCACGGTGTGCTACTAGACATTCGCGTGAGAATTGCCCGTCACGCCAGGCTATTTGCTTTTTATGTAATAAAAAAGTCATGTTCAAAGTGTTTGCCAGAAAAAGCTCCGATCGGACACTCACAACCATTCCCGGCCCTTTGCTTCGCGCTGGAATAGGAATCGAACCAAGGATACTCAGGCTCGCGACACTTCGCCCATGGAAATTCATGTAGTTGATTCCACTCCGCCCAGTGCTACTCTGTCTGACAGTGACTGTGTTTGTCCCACAAATAGTGTGCGTCGACATCGCTGGAAATCCCGTCTAGTCGCAAGTGATTCTGTACCAGAGTCAGTTCACGCTGCATGAGACAGTCGCTCTTGTCGTCAGCAGGACAATAAACTTTCTGTAGACTTGGACATTAACGGCAAAGTGATACCATTCCAGCTCGATGCTGGAGCTGCAGTTTCACTGCTCAATCACGACACGTACAAACAGCTGGGCACACCTCCATTGTGTGCCGCAAATGTTAAGCTAACTAGTTATTCCAGACAAGCGATCCCTGTGTTAGGACAGTGCAGCCTTCTTGAAACATACAAGGGACAAACAAAACTTGTGTCATTTTACGTCCTTCATTCTTCTTCTGCAGTGAACTTGTTTGGTTTCGATTTGTTTCAGTTGTTTAACTTGTCTATAGTCAATCAGGTACTATCATTGAACCAGACTGTGCCTTCAGCCAGTGTTTCTCGTCTATGTGACGAATTTGCAGACATTTTTGCTCTGGGCCTCGGTTGCACTAAGAACTATAAAGTACATGTGGAACTGAAAGTAAACACGCAACCGAAATTTTTCAGAGCGCGCAATGTACCCACGCATTGCGTGATGAGGTCGCAAGAACATTAAACGATTTGGAATCAGAAGGTGTAATTGAACGTGTGCAGGCTTCTCTCTGGGCATCACCCTTAGTAATTTTGCAAAAACCTACCGGAAAATTGAGACTTTGTGTGGACTTCAAGGCCACAGTGAATCCACAACTAGTGACAGCAACTTTTCCTTTACCCCGCCCGGAAGATCTTTTTGACAAACTGTGCCCGGGTAAATATTTTTCGAAGTTGGACCTAGCAGATGCGTACTTGCAAATACCGGTGGACGAAGAATCCCAGCGCGTTTTGGTGGTTAACACGCATCTTGCTTTGTACCGATTCAAACGACTGCTATTCGGGTGTGCATCTGCCCCTGCATTATTTCAGCAATATCTACAAAATGTTTGGGCGTCGATCCCTACTGCAGCAAACTATCTGGACGATATTGTGATCTCCGGAAAGACGGAAGAAGAACATTTAGCCAATCTCAGAACATTATTTCAGGTCTTGCGACAAAATGGTCTTCGCTTGCGGAAGGACAAATGTGTGTTTTTTGCTCGTGACTTACCCTATCTGGGCCATGTACTCAATGCCCAAGGCATACATCCAAGTCCAGAGCACCTCCGTGCCATACAAGACTTGCCTTCGCCGCAGAATTTGAAGCAGCTACAGAGTGTGCTGGGAAAAATAAATTATTATCCCCGCTATGTGCGCCACGCCTCTTCCATTTTAGCTCCGCTTCATCGCTTACGCCGTAAAGGTGTTCCGTTCGTCTGGACGACGGAATGCGAACGCGCCTTTCGCCAGTTGAAATCGGCGTTGCTTACGCCATTCGATCCCCAGAAGCCCCTTTTGTTGATGGTGGATGCATCGGATTTCGGGATCGGTGCTGTGCTTGCGCACAAAGATGGTTCGCACGATCGCCCTATTGCCTTTGCGTCCAAATTGCCCTCGTCTGCGCAAAGAAATTATTCACAGATTGAGAAAGAAGCTTTGGCTCTCGTCTTTGGTGTTACAAAGTTTCATGATTTATTGTATGGTCGTCACTTTACCATCATCACAGACCACAAACCTTTGACATCGCTTTTTCATCCGACCAAGCCTGTACCTCCACGTACAGCGCAGAAATTCATTCGCTGGTCTATTTTCCTCTCGCAGTACCGCTACGATATCTTGTATCGGTCCACTGCTAAGCACGGAAACGCCGATGCGTTGTCCCGTTGGCCTGTTGCTGAGGATAGAGCATTCGATTCCTCCGAACTTGCTTACATGTTCATTGATTCGGAAACCGATGACGTGGTCGAATCGTTTCCGATTGATTTTCGTCATGTAGCTACAGCCACAGCTGCCGACCCTGTCCTTGCTACCGTTTTGCGTTTTGTTGCTAGGCAATGGTCCTTGTCAAAGTCATGGATCGGGGATCCGTTGGTTCGCCGATTTTTTGCTCACAAGGAGAGACTTTTTGTACAACGTGGTGTTTTGCTGTTGCATTCTGATAATGATCAGTCCAGGGTCGTGGTCCCACGTTCGTTACAGTCCTCTGTCTTAAATCTTCTCCACCAAGGACATTGGGGTATAGTGAGAACGAAACAACTTGCTCGTCAGCACTGTACTTGGTTCGGAATCGATGCTGCGATTACGAATATGTGCTCTTCTTGTATGGCGTGTGCCGAACAACAATCCGCACCACCGCGGAAATTCTTTGCATGGCCAAAAGCCACTTCCCCTTGGCAACGCTTACACATCGATTTTGCTGGTCCGTTCTGGAATGCTCGATGTTTGGTTGTGGTAAATTCATTCAGTAATTTTCCTTTTGTTGTCCGGATGTCTTCCACGACGTCATCTGCCACCATCCAAGCGTTATCCGCTATCTTTTGCATTTAAGGTCTTCCACAGACTATTGCTTCCGACAATGGCCCACAATTCATGTCTGCAGAATTTCAGTCATTCTGCACGGCCAATGGTATTCAACATCTGACGTCCGCGCCGTTTTCGCCACAGTCAAACGGTGCTGCTGAACGTTTGGTCCGGACTTTCAAGTCACAGATGTTGAAGTTGAAAGAGTCGCATTCTCGGGAGGACGCATTATTGATCTTTTTGTCCTCGTATCTCTCTCAGCTCCGAGATGGTCGCTCGCCGGCTGAGTTGCTTCATGGTCGCCCTCATCAAACCTTGATGTCTTTGCTACATCCGCCGCATCAGGTTTCTGTGCAGCGGCAGACACCTGCTTTTGCCCCGGGCGACGTTGTATACTATCGCATCTATCGAGGTTCACGGCGTTGGCTCGAAGGGCGCATTCTTCGCTGCCTCGGCCGCGCGATGTAACTGGTTTTGGGGGCCTCTGGTGAGGCAGAATTTTGGAACACGTATTGTGTTCGAGTATAATGACTTTCCTGGAGACTAGAAATCTACTCTGTAGGAATCAGCATGGGTTTCGAAAAAGACGGTCATGTGAAACCCAGCTCGCGCTATTCGTCCACGAGACTCAGAGGGCCATAGACACGGGTTCACAGGTAGATGCCGTGTTTCTTGACTTCCGCAAGGCGTTCGATACAGTTCCCCACAGTCGTTTAATGAACAAAGTAAGAGCATATGGACTATCAGACCAATTGTGTGATTGGATTGAGGAGTTCCTAGATAACAGGACGCAGCATGTTATTCTCAATGGAGAGAAGTCTTCCGAGGTGAGAGTGATTTCGGGTGTGCCGCAGGGGAGTGTCATAGGACCGTTGCTATTCACAATATACATAAATGACCTGGTGGATGACATCGGAAGTTCACTGAGGCTTTTTGCAGATGATGCTGTGGTGTACCGAGAGGTTGTAACAATGGAAAATTGTACTGAAATGCAGGAGGATCTGCAGCGAATTGACGCATGGTGCAGGGAATGGCAATTGAATCTCAATGTAGACAAGTGTAATGTGCTGCGAATACACAGAAAGATAGATCCTTTATCATTTAGCTACAAAATAGCAGGTCAGCAACTGGAAGCAGTTAATACCATAAATTATCTGGGAGTACGCATTAGGAGTGATTTAAAATGGAATGATCATATAATGTTGATCGTCGGTAAAGCAGATGCCAGACTGAGATTCATTGGAAGAATCCTAAGGAAATGCAATCCGAAAACAAAGGAAGTAGGTTACAGTACTCTTGTTCGCCCTCTGCTTGAATACTGCTCAGCAGTGTGGGATCCGTACCAGATAGGGTTGATAGAAGAGATAGAGAAGATCCAACGGAGAGCAGCGCGCTTCGTTACAGGATCATTTAGTAATCGCGAAAGCGTTACGGAGATGATAGATAAACTCCAGTGGAAGACTCTGCAGGAAAGACGCTCAGTAGCTCGGTACGGGCTTTTATTGAAGTTTCGAGAACATACCTTCACCGAAGAGTCTAGCAGTATATTGCTCCCTCCTACGTATATCTCGCGAAGAGACCATGAGGATAAAATCAGAGAGATTAGAGCCCACACAGAGGCATACCGACAATCCTTCTTTCCACGAACAATACGAGACTGGAATAGAAGGGAGAACCGATAGAGGTACTCAAGGTACCCTCCGCCACACACCGTCAGGTGGCTTGCGGAGTATGGATGTAGATGTAGATGTAGGTGCGTCGGCATCTCAATCAGCTGCGCCTCTGTCGTCGCACGGGATCTGCCGCTCCCCGTCTGCTTTCAGCGACGGTGCCGTCCGGTCAGCGTCCTGGGGACCCATCTACTGGCTCGCCTCAGCCCCAGGTGTTACCGAAGCTGCCTTCCATTTTTCCCCATGGCGATGCGCCGCCACCGCCGCCGCCGCCGCCTGTGCTCCCGCCAGCGACGCCCGCCGTGGACATGTCGCTGCAACCGCCGGGCGCCTCCCCGGGTCACGCGCCGCCGTTCGCTTCCCGTGACCAGTTGTCCTCCGCCATGGACTTCTTGCCCGCTCCGGACCACATGTCGACTTCGCCCGTCGGGTGCCCCGGCTCGATGGAGATCGACCCTTCGGCCCCTCCTGTCTCTCTACAGGCGCATACACCGCATGTTGGCGTGCACCCTGGACTAGGTTTTCAGGCGTTTCCTAGCTCCCCTCGGACCGAATGGCAGGGTGCGGGTGGCACAGCCTCGCCTGTTGTTAGGCTCCCCACCTCGTCGCATACGTCAACTTGGGGTCCTCCCCACGGTGGGCGGAAGCCTTATAACACAACCGTTCGCCGATTTGCGGGGGAGGAATGTGGTGTCACCGCCAGACACCACACTTGCTAGGTGGTAGCCTTTAAATGGTTCAAATGGCTCTGAGCACTATGGGACTTAACATCTAAGGTCATCAGTCCCCTAGAACTTAGAACTAATTACCTAACTAACCTAAGGACATCACACACATCAATGCCCGAGGCAGGATTCGAACCTGCGACCGTAGCAGTGGCGCGGTTCCGGTCTGAGCGCCTAGAACCGCGAGACCACCGCGGCCGGCGTAGCCTTTAAATCGGCCGCGGTCGTTCCGGTCTGAGCGCCTAGAACCGCGAGACCACCGCGGCCGGCGTAGCCTTTAAATCGGCCGCGGTCCGCTAGTATACGTCGGACCCGCGTGTCGCCACTATCAGTGATTGCAGACCGAGCGCCGCCACACGGCAGGTCTAGAGAGACTTCCTAGCACTCGCCCCAGTTGTACAGCCGACTTTGCTAGAGATGGTTCACTGACAAATTACGCTCTCATTTGCCGAGACGATAGTTAGCATAGCCTTCAGCTACGTCATTTGCTACGACCTAGCAAGGCGCCTTTATCATTTGCTATTTATCTTGTGATACATGTACCGTCAGACCGATGTTCACCAATTATGAATTAAAGTTAAGTATTCTAGTAGTTACTTACGTTCTTTGCTACTATAAATTCCCTTAACTGTTCCAGACCTCACGCCAGCCTGCGTGAGCTTAAACGCGTTCCTTTCGGCTTCCTCTCATAGTGGCCTATCTGTCTTGTCAAGTCACAACAGGAATGGTAGAGATGTAGTATGAAAATGGTACGATGAGCCCTCTGCCAGGCACTTAAGTATGAATTGCAGAGTAACCATGCAGATGTAGATGTAGTCTGAAATTCACGGCGCTAAATCTACCACGCTGTGATACGTATTGCGCCACTAGACTCGGTGAAACTTGGCATCAGGTTCGTGAGCACACCTCCACTCGTGCATGTTTAAAGGAGCTTCAGCGCATGCGCAACTGGCGTGACGTAATTCAATTACAGGCCAAATACATACGGATTTGATAAGCAATTTGCATGGTTTATGATGCGCACTGCTAGCCCTTACTACTAAATTACTACTTTACATCATTGCCACCAGGTGGTAACACAATGCAGCAGACTTTTATTTACATGCGCCATAAATCCCGCTAGGTGGTAGCACACTCGCCAGATATGCGAATTCACACACTATATACTAAAATTTGATCGGATATCAGTATATGTTATAGTTATCCTAAGAGATAAACGTATTTTGTGAGATTCTGAATGAGATATGGTACAGAAAGTTTTGGATTTTATCACTGCATAATCTATTTGAGGCGCTGAGAACCATATAACTCTGCGTCATTTATTCGTGCTTCTGACGTCTGTTGAGCTTAGGTTTTCTCTGTAATGTAGGCCCACATTGTACATATGTATTTGAACATTCATGAAAAGCTGTCTCACTGCTTTCTATGATATTCACTAAATGGTTTGGTGGGTGGGTGGGAGGGGAGGGGGGTCGTGACGGTGTGCTTTTGGCTCTTATGGCTCTCAGCGCTTCAAAAATGCGTGTGAAATCTTATGGGACCTAACTGCTAAGGTCATCAGTCCCTAAGCTTACACATTACTTAACCTAAATTATCCTAATGACAAACACACACACTCATGCCAGAGGGAGGACTCGAACCTCCGCCGGAACCAGCCGCACAGTCCATGACTGCAGCGCCTGTACCGCTCGGCTAATCCCGCGCGGCTGTCAGCGCTTCATTTGTATTCTAGACAAGTGACCTTGTTGCTAGATAGTACTACTTGAATTTAATCATTTCCGCAAACAGCAGTTTGTGTTTGGAGTTGGTTGTCTACAGTGCAGGAATCGGCTTTCCAGTGGAATGTCAACATGATCTCTGTTGAACGAATTAAGCGCTAACAGAAAAGAAAATCAGAGAAAAAGTTATCCGCAAAGAAACTAGGGCATTCCAGACCAGTTTCGTTGTCTGCTAAAGCGACGAAATCAAATGAGCGTGACTACAAGCGAACATTTAACAAAGAAGTGTATATAAGCGTAAGTTGTTATTTGGGTGCAACGTAAGAACACCTAATTTTCAGCCCAGAAGTTAATTCGCTAACTGATGCATGAATTAGGGAACTTGTACATTTGTCCGAAAAAAAACAAAAGCACGAAAACTCCCACTTACACAAAAATGCAAAACGCGGAGTAGCGAAAGCTTAAACATTATTTCGTTCTTGCTGTAAACTGTACTTAATTATGTACAAAACAACAAAATTCCACAAAAACAATTCTTCCTTTTGTCAGACATGTGATGCATATTATTATTATTATTATTATTATTATTATTGACAGCGTCTGAAGTTGTATAAATATGTTGACGAGCATAACTGTTATATAGCAGATGCTATTAATTTCGCACTCTCATATGAATCTGAATTTAAAAATTTGTGAACACCCAGAAAGTATATCTACGAGTCGCCACCGGGTGCGACATTGAAACATACAAGAATAAGGAAATTCGGAAAATGTTGAGGAAGCAAAGGCTGTTGCACTCTCGGTTCAAAAGAGGACGCGCAAATGACGACAGGCGAAGATTAGTGGAGATTCTTGCGTCTGTGAAAAGATCTATGCGCGAAGCTTACGACAGCCACCACCGACATACCTTGGCTAAAGATCTGGCGGAGAACGCGAAAAAATTCTCGTCCTAAGCGGGTCTAAGGATTCCATCCAGTCACTCGTTGACCAGTTGGATTTGGCAGCAGCAGACAGCAAAAGGAAGGCCGTAGTTTTAAATTCAACGTTTAAGAAATCGTTCACGCGGGAGAATCGTACAAAAGTACCGTGTCTGACCATCGCAGAGTCCCGTTTGGATGACATAGTAATAAGCATCCCTTACGTAGAGAAACAACTGAAAGAATTGGAAACAAGTAAACCGCCAGGTGCGGATGGAATCCCAGTTCGGTTGTACAACGAGTACTCTACGTTATTGACCACTTGCTTGGTTTGTATTTAACACGAATCTCTCGACAGTGCAAAGTGTCAAACAACTGGAAAAAAGAGCATGTGACTCCTGTATATGAGGAGGGTAAAAGAACGAACACGCAAAATCACAGACCAATATCCTTAACATCGGTCTGCTGCAAAATTCTAGAGCATATTCTGGGTTAGAATACAATAAATTTCCCAGAGACCGAAAAGCTCATGTCCGGAAATCAACATGGGTTTACAAAGTGTGGTGTGCGTACTGTAAGACCTTCAGTACGCACACCATCAGATTATTTGACTTGTCGCTCTCTAAGTAGGCGAGTGTCAGCAATATGTCTCATGGTCTTATCGTGGAGTGTTTATCTTCTGCCGTTAGGTCAGACGATAGAAATGCCACTTGCACGCTAAGAGTAGCAGATTGACGGTGACCAACTTTAAACAGAACTTGATTAATTTTCACACACATTTATTAAAATAATAACAAGCATAAAAATTACTTAACTTGGTTCTGAATGCTATTTACAATTGACAATCTGAAGTTCCTTTGGTATTGGTATGTTACTATTATTCTCACATATATCTCTGATACTTGACAAAAGTGTCTATACATTTATTTTCATGGCTATGTACAGGAATATGGTAATCTTATTAGGCGCAGACTGAAACTTGACTATAGACTGGTACAGACAAATGTAGAACTCGTACAGACTGGTACAGACCGACTAATTGGAGGTCTGTACACTCGTTATAATATCTCGTGCGTTCATGTATCACAGCGCGAGTGTGATCCGCGA
The DNA here is from genome assembly GCF_023864275.1 of Schistocerca cancellata. NCBI lineage: Eukaryota > Metazoa > Arthropoda > Insecta > Orthoptera > Acrididae > Schistocerca > Schistocerca cancellata. The sequence goes on from NC_064629.1 coordinate 62,697,978, forward strand.
GGAGAAAAGGTTCTACGTTAGCAGCAATCTCATTGGCTGCGTTACATATTAATACGTGGATCGGTGGAAGCACAATTTGGTCCATCTCTATGGCAGCGTCATCTCAAAGTGCGGAGACGGACGAGCGTTGCGCCTGCGCTGGTGTGCTTAGCGGGGCGCGCTCTAGTGGGGAAGTTGTGTACGTGATGACTACGCAGAACTATGTACACAACACAAAGCATCGCTCTTGCGAAACGCAGCTTGCACATTTCTCGCATGATATATTGTGAAATATTGATGATGGGCAATAAGGAGATTCCATATTTCTAGATTTGCGAAAAACATTCGACACGGAACCCCACTGCAGACTGTTACCGAAAATACGTGCTTACGGTATATGCTCCCAGATACATGAGTGGCTCGAAGACTTCTTAAGTAATGGAATCCAGTATGTTGTCCTCTGCGCTATAACGCGCACCCCACAGCTGAGTGCCGCGAGGCCCCCACCTGCCCGCATTGTCGGCAAGCGCACTTCCTCAGGCAGTGCCCTAACCTCCAATCCCCTCCTTCCTGCAATACCTGCAATCTCCCCCATCCCACCTACTCCCAAAAGTGTAAAGCCCGACCCCTTTCCAACCACTCCTGAACTCACCGTCCCTGTCCGTCCCCTGGACGCCCCCACCCCTCCTGGCAATTCCCTTCGTTCCCCCCCCCCCCCCCCCCCCGGCTGAGGACATCATCAGGTTCCTTACCATCGTCCTCCAGAATGTTCATCCCTTTCAGCGCCCCCACACCCTCCAGCAGATCTCCCTTGCCGCCCGTTCCATATTCCAACTCAAGATGTACGCCACCTACTCCCACAACCAGGCCCATTTCACCTTCTCCCGTCTTGACACCCTCGTTTAAATCCCTGTCATGGCGCGACAGCAACGTATCCTTTCCAACAACATACGCTCCCTTCCCGCCAACAAAAACCTCTTCCTGCACACCCTTGCCACCCACCGCGTGGATGCCTTCCTCCTCAATGAAACCTTCCTGCAACCCCACCACACAGTCCACACTTCGCCCTACCTCCTCCACCGCTCCGATGATCCCCTCCCGATTGCGCGTGGCGGAGTTGCCATTGGGCACCACCACCAGATCCCCGTTCGGCTCCAACCTCTCCTTCCCGACCCCACCAAACACCTGATCCTTAGTCTCTTCTTCCCTGGCCTTACCGTTACCTGCGCCACCATCTATGTCCGCCCTAACGTCCCTCTTCCCTTCGACTTCCTCTCCCACATTGACCGTACCTTCTCCTCCTACGTGATCGCCGCCGACCTCAACATCCATAGTCGTTCCGCCGCCCAGTTACGGCGGTGGCATCGGTTCCTCTCCTCCCTTCAAGGCGACCTCATTCCCATCCCCCAGCACACCCGTCCCGAATCCAACTCCACTTCTGATGTTATCCTCTCCTCCCCCAACCTCCTTGGCCGCATAACGGTGGATGTCCTGGAACCTATTGGTAGCGACCATCTCCCTGTCCTCCTCACCGTTTCAGACGGTCGTCGCCCTCGCCCCGACCCTCGTACTGATCCTCCCCCTAAGTATGTCCACGACTATTCCCGAGCCGACTGGAATGCCTACCGGGATACCCTTTCCACCCAGGTCGATAGCCACCCTCTCACCTACCACCACCCTGACGATGTCACCCATGCTGCCTCCTTTCTCCAGCAGACCCTGTCTGAGGTCGTGGAGGCCCACGTTCCTACTGTCGCCATCCACCCCCACCGTCCTACCTTACCCCCACAGGCCGTTCTCCTCCTCCGTGAATCCCGTCGTCTCTACCGTGCCTTCCTCCGCACGCGTGACCCAGACACACTACGACGCCACCGGCAACTCCAGCGACACGTTCGTAATTTGCTCGCGGCTAAGAAACGTCGGGACTGGCGACAGACATGCACCCGTTTAAATGCAACCCTACGAATCAACTCGTCCAAGTTCTGGTCGGCCTTCCGTCGCCTTACCGGAACTAAACCCTCCCCCTACTATCCTCTTCTCCACGATGATCACCCCTTCCCTGACGCCCTTAGTAAGGCCAATCACTTTGCCTCCTACCTCTCCGATGTTTTCTCCATCCCCGATGATCCCCAGTTCGATTACTCCCTCTTCCCGGATATCCGCGATCGAACTGACACCTCTGTCCCTCCCCTCGCTCCTGGTTTCCAGTACTTGGACAACATTACACACACGGAACTCAATGTCCCTATCACTACACAGGATCTCATTGATACACTCCGCACAAAACGCAACACCGCTCCTGGTCACGATCGTGCCACCTACCGTCACCTTCGTGAAGCTCCTTTCTCTTTCCTCTCCACCCTGGCCAGGCTCTACAATGTAGTCCTGTCCACCGGTTACTACCCCGACCTGTGGAAAACCTCCCGTATCCTCATGTTCCTTAAACCTGGCAAACCGCCGTCCGCCGTCTCCTCTTACCGTCCTATCAGCCTTACCTCGGTCTTCAGCAAGGTCCTGGAATCTATCCTCACCCGCCGCATCCACCAGCATCTCCGCCAGCACCGCCTCCTTCCCGTCACCCAGTGTGGCTTTCGGCCGTCCTTCTCTTCTGACGATCTTCTCCTTCACCTCACTCATCTCCTTTCCGAACAGCTTAATTCCCGTCGCTCCGCAATCTTCCTCTCCCTTGACCTCGAACGCGCTTATGACCGCGTCTGGCATTCCGGTCTCCTCTTCAAGCTCCAAACCTTTGCCCTTCCCATTAACTACGTCCGTCTGATCGGCTCCTTTCTCTCCCGCCGTCCTTCCTATGTCACCATCCATAACACAGATTCCTACACCTTTTTCCCCTCCGCCGGTGTGCCCCAAGGCTCCGTCCTCTCCCCCCTTCTGTACCTTTTGTACACGGCGGACATGCCGCCGCCGTCACCCCCCGTCCACCTTCTCCAGTTTGCCGATGACACTGCCTTCCTTGCCCTTGCCCCCACCCTGCAACGCTCCCAACGCCTTCTCCAATCCCATCTTGACCGCTTCACTGCTTGGTGCAACCAGTGGTTGCTTAAGGTCAATCCCTCCAAAACCCAGGCGATCATTGTAGGCAAAACCACCCCTTCCTTCCGCCTCCTTGATTTCTATCTCACCGTCTATGGCCGTCCTATCGCCCTCACTCCCACCCTTCAGTACCTTGGCGTCACCCTCGACGTCGCCTCTCCTGGACTCCCCATCTCCGGACAATCCAAGCCAAGGCACGTTCCCGCCTCCGTCTCCTCAAGCTCCTTTCTGGCCGTACGTGGGGTTTGGACGCCTCCACAATCCTCCACACCTATAAATCCCTCATCCGCCCTATACTTTGTTACGCCCATCCCGCCTGGATCTCCGCGCCCCCTACCTTTTATAAATCCCTCCAAATCCTTGAACGCCATGCTCTCCGCCTTGCCTATCGCATCCGTCTCCCCTCCCCCACGCGGATCCTGTATGATCTCATCCCCTTCCCCCACCTCCTCCTTTTCCTTGAAAGGATATGGATCCTGTACACCTCCCGTAAACTTGATCCTCCTCACCCGCTCGTGTCCCCGATCCTCTCCCACCCACGCCCGCTGCCGCGCCTGTATTCCCACATCCCACCTGGTCTCCATCTCTCCACCCTCCTTACCCTCTCCCAAGGTGGCTTCCGCCAGCTCCCCCTCCCTGATGATGTCCTCCTCCCCTGCATATACCCCTCCTATCAACTTTGATCCTCCCCCCCACCTCCTGTGTCCTTTCCTTTAGGCACCCTCCCTCCCCCCCTTTCCCTTCCCTTCTCTTTCCTTTCCCCCCTCCCTCCTACCCTCTCCTCCGGGCTTCCCCTCCCCCTTCCTCCCTCCCCCTCTCTCCTTTGCCCATGGCATCTCTGCTCTCCCCTCTCCCATCTCCCCTTCCTCCTCCTTCACCTCCACTCTCGGCAGGTCCCCGGACTCGTACACGCTGAGTGAACATTCGCGCGCCGGAGGTCATCGCCATCAGTGTATCGTGTGTGCCGTCGTGTTTAGTGTTCAGTTTCGTCGTCACACTCCATTGTTCACCAGTGCCATTGTCTTCTTCAGTGTTCGTGCGTCGTGACAACAGTTTGTTGTGAATTATCGTCGAGTGTGAACGGCTCCGTGTTTGTCTTTATGTGTCTCCTTTTTATTAAACACCGTTATGTCACATTTGTGTATTCTTTCTGTTCTTTCTTATCTCCTCTACGGCTGAAGAGCGGCGTACCATGCTGCTGACAGCCTGCCTGTTTTGTACGGGTTTTAAAATAACAATAAAGAAAGAAAAAAAAATATGTTGTCCTCGGCGGCAACTGTTCATCGGAGGCAGGGGTAACATCAGGAATGCCCCAGGGAAGTGTCATAGGACCGTTGCTATTTTATATATACATAAATGATCTGGCAGACAGGGTGGGCAGTAACCTGTGTTTGTTCGCTGTTGATGCTGTGGTGTACAGAAAGATGTCTAAGATAAGTGACTATAGGTTGATACAAGATGTCCTAGACGAAACTTCTAGTTGGTGTGTTGAATGGCAGCTGGCTCTACTCGTAATGTTCTGATACAGCATTAGTAGTGTCCTGCTTGACACAGTCACGTCGTTTAAATATATGTGCGCAACGCTGCGAGGCGATATGAAATGGATCAAGCATGTGAGAATTGTGGTAGGGAAGGCGAATGGTCGACTTCGGTTTATTGGGAGAATTAAGGAGACCGCATATAGGACGCGACCAGTTCTTGAGTACTGCTCCTGTGTTTGGGATCCGCACCAAGTCGGACTGAAAAAAGACAGCGAAGCAATTCAGCGGCGAGCTGCTAGATTTGTTACCAGTAGGTTCGATCAGCATGTTACGGATATGCTTTGGGCACTCAAATGGGAATCCCTGGAGGGAAGAAGACATCCATTTCAACAAATACTACTGAGAAAGATTAGAGGACCGGCATTTGAAGCTGACTGCAGAACGATCCTACTGCCGCCAACATACATTTCCTGTTGGGACCACGAAGATAAGATACAAGTAATTAGAGCTCATACGGAGTCATATAGACAGTGGTTTAACCTCGCTCTATCTGCGAGTAGAACAGGAAAGGAAACGACTAGTTGTGGCACAGAGTATCCTCCCCCACGCACCGTACGGTGGCTTGCGGAGTATGTATGTAGATGTAGATGAATAACATGGCAAGGGTTCCTGTAAGACTCCCAGTTTGACTACACCCTCAGTGTCACCCATGGACCTTCGCTTAACACTTTATAAATGTATGTTTACAAAGACAATCATTCACCAATTCCTAGGCATCTTCGGAACAGGCAACCCCTTCGATGTCGTTGAACACACAGCTGCTCTGGTGCCCGCTTGAGACTATGCAAAGTCGGAAGAGTATCGAGGGGGTTGTCTCTCTCACAGGTGCCTAGTAATGAGTGTGTGGTTGTCCTTGTGAAGGTATATTTCTAAAATGAAAGATGCATGGGTGCCAGTGATGGTATTGACGAATTAGGGGGTCTTACAGGGAACCCTGCCATTTTATTTATGTACGTGTCAACGTCGCACCCCTCCGTGCACGCGACACAGAAGAGCGCGAAACAGGAAGACTGAAAAAACAGAAACACTCTTTGCTGCGACGCATCAAATTCAAATTTCGTTTAATAGTTTTGAACGATACCTCGTTGTTACACCTTCTACAACAAAGCAAAAATTGAGGTCACGCTATACTTCACAGGCGTGAGATCACATTCAGTGGGTCTGCAGCTCCACAATGTCTATAGGGAAGGGTTGAAACGCCCGGAAGTTGTCAGCAGCAACTGTCGTTCTCGACTGCGAAGTGCGTGTAAATGAACGCCCCAAGGGAAGAGGAGGTTTCATTGACGCCCTTCACGCCACCTCCTGAGGCCTTTTCGTGACGATTGTGAGCGTCGGTGTGTCTGAAATGTTTCGCCTGGCCACTCATAAGAAAAGGGTGTGATTTAAACGCTGGGCGTCGCTGTTCTGAATTCCATCGCAGAGGCGTCAAAAGTAGGGGTGAAATGTTGGCAAGTGGGAGGGGATGATGACTTTCTTCGTGTGATACGTCCGCGATGGCGTTGGGCAGAATTGTAAAGAAGTTTGCTGCTAATGTGACATCATTACCCGCCTTACACCTCGAATGAACGTCTGAGGCCCGGCCCTTTCTTTCGCACGTAACGACACCTCGCTGTTTGAAGCGTCGCCGAGCGCGAGGGTGACATTCCAGGACGCCTTGCTTTCTCACCATTACAGAAGAAGATTGCGGGAATCTTCGAGTCAAATTTCAAACTTACGTGTTGCAATGGGAGAATAAGTTGGATTTCAAAAAGTAACTCTTCAGTTCTGTTGCACAGTATACTTAACAATGACTCCGTCTTCAACTTTGACAAAGCTGAAGTACCTCTTACGTCCACAAGAATCCATGTTATATTTTTGCACCGCCCTTATAAAACAACAACATGTGGCTCAGGCACCTTATGGGTTTTTTGTAGTCTCACCACCCTCTGACTATCAGAAAATGAGATATATATAAGGGTTGCCCAGAAAGTAACGCATCGCATTTTTTTTTTCTTCAACAATTCTTTATTGAATATAATGAGAATTACACGCGCGAAAAAATGGTTTTTTATCTACTCACCCTATGTTTCCACGTAATCTTCATCCCGTTCTATGGCCTTCCTCCAGCGTGAATCAGGGGCAATTATGCGCTTCGGTACCAATCCTTGTCCTGGTGGCGGAGCCAGTGCCTCACTTTGTGAATCACCTCCTCATCGACCTCGAAATGTCTTCCACCAATGCGTCTGTCCTCGCGAATGACAACATCGGCTCGCTACAATATGTCAGGTGTGGCAGCCCTGGATGGTCTCCCCGACCGCTGCAACTTGTGGAGCTACGTCGAAATGCCCTCTGATGACCTCACCCTCCGTGCCCAACGACTAACTGTAATTCTGTCGATAGCAGATGTTCCACAGACTTTGCAAAAGCGTTTGTGAATATTCCCCACAGTTTTTTTCTCTGCAGTGAGAAATTCAATGACGGCACGTCGTTTGCAACGTACATCACCTACAGACGTCATTTTGAAACTATCCTGCAGCTACGCTATCTTTTGGAAGTGACGGAAACTTGGTGCACACACTCAGGAGACTTCAAATACGTAGGGTTTCCCATTCGTAGTATTGTCTTCGGCTGGTAAAAAAACTGTGCATTGCTTTCAGTACTTTATTTAGACAATGCGTATTGAAAAGTCAGTTATATAGTTGTCTGTTCTGTGGTTCGGTGCGTAAGCTTGGGATTCACTAGCGACAACAAACTGTCAGTATTTTCCTCAGGTGCACAAGAGCTATTAAGATGCTTCGACCATAATTGTCTTGTGATATTCACCCTTCGCTGTGTTCTTGACCTCACCCTATGCCGAGTAATTACATTTACAAATAGAAATAACTTTGTTTAATACGCGGTTGAGCAACACTTTCCTAGTAGCGTGTAGCATCTGCTTTCCCCGTGATTACAAAGGAATCTCCTCGTAGCCCGGACGTTATAAGACGACGAGAGTGACGAGTCAATTTCGATTCATGGCCTACAACTTCTTTTGATAGTTCGGAGCTTGCTCGCTCTCAAGAGCGTGCCATATGTGCAGTATGGGCTCTACCGTACTAGGGCGCCACAGCTCCTATACTGGCATAGCTACAGCCTGCCGCAACGTCTACCAGGAGACCTACCAGAAGAATTTATTCAGTCTGCACTCAGAATCGAAATGGACGTGGAAGAGCAAGAGGTTGTGGTCTTTGTGCGACGTCGAAATAAAAAGAGAATGCTGAAAAAGAAGTAGTTCTGAGTACATCCCCACAATGCTGACAGTGACATAAATGGATTATTTCACGCACTATACAATTATTTAAGGAAGTACAGTGATAAATTTTTAAATTACGTGATGATATCAGTACGTACATTCGACGAGTTAGTCGAAATCCGCTGAGATGAACTGAATAGAAAGACCACTATTTTAAGGAGGGACATCTCGCTGGAAGAAAAGATTTTCACAATATCAAGTAGCTAATAATTTGTTGTTCACAGCTACATTTACAATTTTAGTCGTAACTGTAATGTATACACAGAACTGCTATTTCAGCTTTTGTTTGAAAAGTGCTTCATTATAAAATCAAATTCAGTATTACAAATAAATGCTTCGGATAAAATTTAGGAAACCAGCCTCATTTATTTACGTCTCATTTCTTAACATTATTCATCCTCACCTGATGTCTCATGTCCATTCGCATCACTTGCTACAGCATGAAATGTAAAGGTGCTATTTCGATCTCGAAGCTGGTTTTGAACAAAACTTCCAGATACCGGATAAGTACGTGCTTTGCTTGTGTTGTACAGTTCTTGGGATTGGAATGCAACGTCAGAAAGACACTGTGAGGATCGATAATTTCCACGTTCTTCAATCTACCAGTGTCTGGTAAGTACACACATCCGAAAAAGTTTTGCATCACCTCGGTTCCGAGAGTTCCGAAACCTGTACAGAAAATTGGAACAGAGATAAACATAAACACCATTTCCGCCCTTTTTATTGCTCATGAAAACCACACATTCTATGTTGTACCACCATCCAGCGAAACCTTCAAAGGTGGTTGTCCAGATTGCTGTAACACCGGTGCCTCTAACACCCAGAAGCATGTCCTTTTGCATTGATGCCTGCCTGTATTCGTCGTGGCATTCTATCCCCAATTTCATTAGGGCACTGTTGGTCCAGATTATCCCACCCCTCAACGACGATTCGGCGTAGATCCTTCAGAGTGGTTGGTGAGTCACGTTGTCCACAAACAGCCTTTTTCAATCTATTCCAGGCATGTACAATAGGGTTCATGTCTGGAGAACATGCTGACCACTCTAGTCGAGCGATGTCGTTATCCTGAAGGAAGTCATTCGCGCCTTCCATGACCACAATCGGCGTACGTCGGTCCCACATAATGCTACACCAAAACAGCAGGGGACCTCCACCTTGCTGCACTAGATGGACAGTGTGTCTAAGGTGTTCAGCCTGACAGGTTAGCCTTCAAACACGTACCGGACGATTTTCGGGTTGAAGGCATATGCCACACTCATCGGTGAAGATAACGTGATACCAGTCCTGAGCAGTCCATTCGGCATGTTGTTGGGCCCATCTGTACTATGCTGCATGGTGTCGTGGTTGCAAAGATGGACCTTGCCATGGACGTCGGGAGTGAAGTGGCGCATCATGCAGCCCACTGTGCACAGTTTGAGTCGAAACATGACGTCCTGGGGCTGCACGAAAAGCATTATTCAACATGGTGGCGTTGCTGTCAGGGTTCCTCCGAGCCATAATCCGTAGGTCGCGCTCGTCCACTGCAGTAGTAGCCCTTTGGCGGACTGAGCGAGGCATGTCATCGACAGTTCCTGTCTCTCTGTATCTCCTCCATGTCCGAACAACATCGCTTTGGTTCACTCCGAGACGCCTGGACACTTCCCTTGTTGAGAGCCCTTCCTGGCACAAAGTAACAATGTGGATTCGACCGAACCGCGCTATTGACCGTCTAGGCATGTTTGAACTACAGACAACACGAACTGTGTACCTTCTTCCTGGTGAAATGACTGAGACTGGTGGGCTGTCGGACCCTCTCCGTCTAATAGGCGCTGTTCATGCAGGGATGTTTACATCTTTGGGCGGGTTTAGTGACAAGTATGAACAATCAAAGGGACTGTGTCTGTGATACAATATCCACAGTCAACATCTGCCTTCAGAAGTTCTGGGAACCAGAGTGATGCAAAACTTTTTGTGATGTGTGTATGTTATTAAAAGAAGTTTTTTTTTTTGTAAAAAAAATCTTTATTCAATTCATTTCATTATACATATTTATACATTAGTGGGTCCTACTAATGATACAGAAGAAATGCAGCTCTCTATTCTACACTACAGGTAATCTTAATTGTATTCTTACCGCTATGTGGTTCTTAATCAACTTAATCTACAAAGAAACTAATGCTACCTGTAGCGTTACAGGTGTGTCAGTGCTCCTATAAAGCTAATGGATGTTGGCCTGGCCCACTGAGCTAATCCCAGTGGGCATGCCCCTGGCACTGGGCTGTCCCTTAACTTGGTTTCGCTGCAGTCTATCCTAAAGTCTTATCCTATCTTCCACGTCTAACCTAAATTACATAAGTCATAGTTGGTGCGTGTTCCAGTCCGGTTTTTTTTTTGTACCCCCCTCCCTCCTAGTCCACAGCAAGGCGGATTCCAGCCAAGCAGCTGGCCAAGTCCCTGCCCAGCAGTATAGGCAGTGTGCACGGAGTCTGAGTCGGTGAAATTTTTGCTATTTAGTGATTGTCCCTTAAAAAGTTCTTAAGGACATTTTTCGAGATTTCATCTATTAGTTTATTTAAGATGGTGAAAGTATTGTCGTGCCTTAGTAAGTGGTACGTGTCATTGTTCGGTAGCTGTTGTCGTAGGTCGTTGGCTACGTCATCGAAGAGGTGGCACTCATACACCACATGTTCTGGGGTGCCTTGCACTGCACCACAGTCACACGTGGGTGTAGCCTGCTTCCCAAACCGACATAGATATGTTGGGTATGGTCCATTTCCAGTACGAAAGTGCAGCATTCCTCTCGTAGGCGTGAAAAATGTGAGTTTTGCTCGTTCCTCTATGTTCGGTAGCAGCTCATAGGTTCTGCGTCCCGTGTCCTCGTTGCTCCACTGTTCTTGCCATAGTTCGATCCCTCTCTTTTTAATAGCGTTTTTATCCCCAGCATAAACCCCAAGTATCCCCCTGATTTTATCCCTGTTCTCCTTCTTCGCCCAGTACCAGGCGGCCTGCTCACGGATTTTTATGCCCAGTGGACAGATCCCCATTAGCACTAGAAGCGCCCCTCCAGGTGTTGTCCTGTGTGCCCCTGCTGAACGTAGGAGCATGTTCCGCTGCACTCTTCTTACGGCCATAGCAGGCATGACCCTCGTGAGTTTGTTTACCCAAACCCCTGATCCATATCCTACTATTGAGGTCAAGTTACTATTGTGATATAATTTAATTAAGTTGGGTGGAAGGTGAAAACGTTTGTGGCCTATTCCAATGAGGTTGTTTAGTAGAACCAAGGATTTTTGAGATACGGTATCAATGTGTGATGCAAAGTTCCACCTCTCATCGATGACTACACCAAGATATCGGGCCTCGCAGTGCCAAAGAACTGGCGAGCCATTGATTCTTACAGTGGTGTTTCTGACCAGTTGGCCTTTAAGAAGCAGATACGTTGATTTACTTGGCGCGATCGTCATTTTTGTTTTGTGACACCATGATGTAAGTATGGTTATGGCTCTCTCCACTTTAGGCTCTAAATCCTCGCGGCTACGGCCGCCGACCAGCAGGAGGAGGTCGTCTGCGTATGCTATGACCTCTAGCACACCGTCGCTGCTCTTCAGGTCTTCCAGTAATGGCTCCATATTGATATCCCAAAAGAGAGGTCCTAGGACAGAGCCTTGAGGATATCCTTTGGTCACATTCTTCCTGACTTTGCCGCTAGGGGCCGATAGCCAAACTTCCCTGTCTGCACAATAACTCCTCAGACAGCTGTATAGTAGCCCTGGACAGTTCTTCTCCCGCAAGCAGGAAAAGAGTGAGGGCCACCACAGGTTGTCGAAGGCGCCACTGATATCCACCATGATGCCGACGACATACTTGTGCGGGGTGGAGTCACAGACCTCGGCAGCCAGGGCGATTGCGTCAGATGCGGAACGCCCAGACCAGAAACCGAATTATCTGTCACTCATCCGGCACAGCATGCGGTAGCCTCTCAAAAAGTTTTCCCAGTATGTCTAACAAGCAGATGGGTCTGTATGACTTAATTTCAGTGGGATCTTTATCTGGACCCTTTTTGATAATGATTATATTTGCCTTTTTCCAAACTTCTGGGAATTTCCCGAGTCTCAGGCACTCGTTGTATAACTTACTGAGAGGAGCTACCAGCTGGGGGACAAGGAATTGCACCACCTCCGCAGTAATGCCATCTGGGCCAGAAGCCTTTCCCCTCTTGAGGGCCTTGATCTGGGCAGCAACTTCCTCTTCAGAGAAGGGGTAAGTTCTGATGTTGTTGTTATAATCTCTTAGGTCTTCTCTCCTTATTCTTTTCTGCTCTTCCGTGCTCCTCCACATCGTCAGGTAACAGGACCCGAAGGAGGGCCTCAGCAGTTTCCTGCCATGTGCCCGTCATCCGGTCCCCGTCCCTGACGGTGGATAGCACCATGGGTGATCTTATTTTTTCCCGTACCAGTTTGTACGGGACTCCCCAAGGGTCTGTAGCCAGTTGGCTTTTCACGTAGTTTTCCCAACTTCTGATCCTTACTGCCCTAAGCTCCTGCTCAAATTGCTCCTTACTTTCTCTGTAGATCTGCAACCATCTTTGTTTTTCTCCCCAGACGACACTCCGCTGGTAGTACCTCCTCGCCCTCCTCACAGCCTGGCGCATCTGTCCTAATTCGACCGACCATGGTGTGGGGGTGGCCGCAACGGCTCTCCTCCTGGTTGGTACAGCTGCTCGTACCGCCCTGGTGATCGCTTGTACCAGTTCTTCGGCGTACTCTTCCACGTTTTCGTCACCCTCCAGCAATGTCGGGATGTCGCACTCTTCCGCGAGACGGTCCCACTTGGTCTTGTTGTAGTTGAGCTGCAGCTCCCACCCCATGTCCCAGTGACACTCCCTTTCCCCAATAGTAAAAGTGATTAAGTTATGATCACTGGTGGTTGTTCTGTCCCACACTCTCCAGTTGGCGACTTTTGTAGTGAGATTTGGTGTTACCAGTGTAACATCAATGTTAGTGCCTTCTCCCCCGCCGCCGGAATAGGTGGGGGGGGGGGGGGGTTCCCTTGTTGGTTGGCAACCACCAGCTGCAATGCCATGATTGTGTCCTCAGCCTTTTGTCCACGATCGTCTTGCGTGCCACTGAACCATAGGGGGGACTTTGCATTTATATCTGCAGTCACGAGCATCCTGCGTCCCTGCAATGCCGTGGCTACTTGTGTGAGTTTCTCCAGAAATTCATCTATTTCTCTTCCATATTGGAAGTATATGTAGGTGATGTATAGCACTCCTGTGGGCGTTTGTAACTCCCCGACATGGCAGTGTTAGCTAGAAAACTGCGCAAGGACTGTGGCTCTAAGTGTTCTTTTGGTAATTACGACTACAGCTTTTGGTTCTGCTTCGCAGTGTATCACTTGCCAGTTGGCAGCCACAAATGGGATCCGCCCCGCTTAGGAGTACGGTTCCTGCAAACAGAGTTCATCTAGACTCTTCTCTTCCACCACCTTCCGGAGTTCTTGCAAGACTAGTTTGCTATTGTGAGTGTTGATCTGACCCACGTTTAATAGCTCACGTGGGAAGTAGGTGTGAACGTGTGATTCTGGCCAGCTTTTGGACCAGTCGTGGGCTACTCTGCCATTTGTTATTGCGGATTGATTGTATAATTCGTCAATGTCGAATTTTTCATTGCGTCTTTCGAAAACCTTTTTTGGCTAGGTCTCGCAGGGCCCCGAAGTCGGTGGGGAGATTCATTGGATTCTGTCCACAGCCTCCATTACTGGAAAGGTGACGTCTCTCCCGTACCCGTGGCCGACACGTACCACATGTCTCAGTGCGCTGGTGAGGTTTGCCGGCTCCTCTAATCGTGATAATTGCAATGCATGCTCCAGGTTGGGGTATATTCGTAAGGGATCAATTCCCATTCCTCTCTGACATGGTGAATCTGAGGATGGACTTGTGCTGCTTACTTCATTACTTTGGACCTGTTCGGTTGATACTGATTCTTCGAAAATAAGTTTTTATGCGATTACACCGTAGAAGGGCGTATTATTCGAAATGGACTTCATTTATGACGCGCATGATTCGAGCCACTTCTTTTTCAGTTCGCGGTTCCAATAGCCCTGAGATGAAGCGTCTCAAATTGCTGATCTCATCTGAGTATCGTAGATAAAAGATTGGATGTCAATACTATCCACAGTGCACACGTGTAATTCGAAAAGTCTATGTACGGGTGAGTGGCAGGTAGGATGTGGCAGCTCAGCTGGCGGACGGTACAGGAGAACCATAATCCACCGTGCCTCCATTGCCATCGCTGCCGGGCTGGTAGAGCTGCTGGCAGAACCACATGGCGGTAGTTGTGCCGGAAGATCTGCAACTCTGAGATAGATGCTAGGTGTGGGGGGGTCCACTAACTCCCGTGCCTGGCACCTCTGCTAGTAGAGCTGCCGTGGAATCCCAGTGCAACAGAATCCTAACGCTGAGACGAAGTAACATTGGCCACATTGCACGTACTCTCATGCACGCGTAGTTTTCATCGAAATACTCTGGCGTAACTCGGGACCGATGGGATAATCCAGTGTAACATCAACGTGTAGAGCCCTTGCACGTGTTGTAGGCAAACCAACGCGTGCACAGGAGACGACAGTTGCCCTCTATATCGTTCATCCTCGAGGATCGATGACAGGTGTATAAAATCGCAGTTCGTGCTAACACTTACCAAGCATGAACACCACCGTCAGCCCGAACTGTATCCCTCAGCAAGAGGCACACAGCGATCGTTATTCTTCAGTCCAGGCTACAGTTTTCCGTGTGCTAAGCATTCAATGAATATATTTTCGGTCACATTAGTGTTTATAATCTGTATCGCGCAGTTAGTGGAACTACTAGTGAGAGGCGGATGCTGCTACAGCAGCTGTACTTTTTAAGTCGCTGTTTAACTATGATTTAAGGAACTAGAACTGCTTATGGTATAAAAGACAAATGAAATCATTATCTTTAAAAATCACTTTTAAAATCGTAGGACTTATTGTGGATCGAATCTCAGGTATTTGAACTCACAGTCTGACGCTTCAACGCTGAGCATCTTCTTCTTCTTTTCTGATCCCAAAGTAAGATGCTGTAGATACGCAGTCCGAGACAACTACAGTAGCGATTTTAAAAAATTGCAGACACGTATTGTCTGCCACGTCAAAACCAGTGCCAATATTGAGTACCTATAATTTGTGTTTAAAACCTGGAACGACGATCTGTCCGCTGATATGTGACTGTTTCCTGCCTGCCTTGCAGTTTTTGCGCTGTCATCTTCTGAAACCCCGGAGGTACGCGGGAGTAAATCTGTACGTTACAAATAAATGTGCTAATCCATTATAGTTGTCTACTACCCCGATTTGTTTTTTAGGCTGTGAAAGAAACATCATTTCACGTGCTGCGCGGCTGGCGCCCGGAGGAAGTTAGCAGCAACCTGAGAAATGTGTCGCCAGCATTGGCGTCCCGCTGGGAAGCAACCGGCCGCTCGCCTTTCGGACGGCGCCGCGAAGCGCCAAGTTGGCGACTTTTCGCAGACTAACTTTTTGAGTCGTACAGACATCTGGCGTAAAGCAGCTTGAAAGGCCCTTTTGTTTCTTCTTGGCTGAGGAATGAGCAGTACGGAGGAAACACTTCACAGGGCTTAAAAAGACGTTTCAACAGACCGCTGTTCTTTAATTTGCGCGCCTTCCTACCCTTATTTGACAATTCTCATTCGTTTTGGCTACAGCGTTGCATCTTATTATTATAACTTACAACATGCAGATTATGTGATATGCGCAGCTTCGTGACTGTATTATTTTCTTTTCTGTCGAAGGGAGTTTGCAGTCAGTTACCGATTATCGATCGTATCTAGGTAAGATTCATTTAGTTTAGGGTTGTACTCAAATTTCTTTTATTCTGCATCATATCCAATTCGAGCAATGTACAAATTTTCTACATTGCTTCATATTACGCATTAAGACCTCGTTTTGACACGCAGTCGAGAAACATTTATCTGATTTATGGTATCGTGCGCTATCGACTGACGCCGCGCCAGTCCATGCTTAGAAGTTGGAAGTCAAGTCATCGCCACACGGACCGTGCTTTTGAACGTCGACGTTTGAGCGTGCCATGTTCAACGTACTGCTGAACAATCAGAAACGAAGCGACATGTGCATACGGTACGTGTGCCTCAACGTGGTATAGGCGATCGCAACGCGCTCCAGCGGCAGTTGTCGGCTGTATCTGGCTCGCAGATCACACTGTTTACGAAATGGACGGGCGTAAAATTCCTATGTTAGCTTTACTGCACATTTCCTCCGTGTCCAGCTGCTAGTCAAATTGCTCTGTTGTATACACATAAATAAAAACTTCAATATCCGTGAAAAATTATAAGGCAAAAAGGAAACTACAATATCATGTTCAGTCAATAAGGACATTGGCTTATAAAAGTTCCGTTGCTAATACTACGACACACAGACGAGCGTGTTATGTATGCCACAGTTTTTTTTTTCCACGTATGTATTTTGATTTTATTTTATAGGACTCCGACCCGAGGATCCTTACATTTCTTATATCTAGCAGAACATGACAGTAATAGGCAAAACATTTGCCATAGAGGCAATAAAAACCTCTCAACATGACAAAATACTATTGAGTGCAGAACTTGGATTCAAGTTAGGCGTTACAGGGACTAGGTCATTAGTAATTGTAAACAATGGAAGATTTACAAATAACCTTCTACATAACTACTGGAAAAAAAGACATTCAGAAATAAAAGAATGAAAATTAATTTACAATGCACAATAGTACAATTACATAATTACAGCCGGCCGGGGTGGCCGAGCGGTTCTAGGCACTACAGTCTGGAACCCCACGACCGCTACGGTCGCAGGTTCGAATCCTGCCTCGTGCATGGATGTGTGTGATGTCCTTAGGTTAGTTAGGTTTGTTGTGGATTGGTAAGACAGCCAATCCACTAGGAGGAAGCCGAAAGGCACGCGTTTAAGCTCATGCAGGCTGGCGTGAGGTCTGAACAGGACAAGGTAATTACGAGTATAATAGCAAATAACGTACGTAGCTGCTGGAATACTTAACTTTAATCTATAATTGGTGAACATCGCTCTTGACGGTACATGTTTTACAGCATCAATAGTAACTGCTAATGGCGCCTTGCTAGGTCGTAGCAAATGACGTAGCTGAAGGCTATGCTAACTATCGTCTCGGCAAATGAGAGCGTAATTTGTCAGTGAACCATCGCTAGCAAAGTCGGCTGTACAACTGGGGCGAGTGCTAGGAAGTCTCTCTAGACCTGCCGTGTGGCGGCGCTCGGTCTGCAATCACTGATAGTGGCGACACGTGGGTCCGACGTATACTAACGGACCGCGGCCGATTTAAAGGCTACCACCTAGCAAGTGTGGTGTCTGTCGGTGACACCACAAGGTTTAAGTAGTTCTAGGGGACTGATGACCTTACAAGTTAAGTCCTATAGTGCTCAGAGCCATTTGAACATAATTTACAGTTCACAATATTAAAAAAAATTATTTATAGAGCTGTGTGACCGGCACATACATAAATATGTGAGAACAATGGTTAGGTCACTGAATGCCCAATGTCAGCCTCAGGTTGGGTTACCGACTTGGTAGCAGCACCAGTTTAGGACATTTATGTTTGTGCTGGCCATTGCGATCATACGAGGATAATTGACGAATTAGTGTGTTGCTGTATGAAGGAAGTTTGGCATAAATGCTTTCAGATATGGATCTGATCCCCTCCGGAACAGTTTTTATTTCTAAGTCATTGTAAATCGTGCGCAATGCCTTGTTTTGAACAACATGAAGTTTGTGGAGATGTGTAGACGCCTCATGTCCCCATATGGGACAGGCGTACAACATGACTGCTCGTATTATAGATTTATAAAGTAGGAGACCGTTTTTCCAGTTTAGAGAAGACATTCTTTTCATTAAGGGTTACGAGGCAGATAATACACTGTGTGTTTTGTTCGAGAGGTTGATTATATGTTTTTTTTAACGTAAGACGATTATCGAGGTGAACTGCAAGATATTTGGCGTAATCATTCCAAGAAACACCTTCACTGAAAAGCCGGATCGGGGTATGTAAAGCCTGTCTTTTTCTTGTATGAAATGTAAGTTGACTTTTGCCCACATTTATCTTTACCCGCCATGCCGTAAACCATTTTTCAAGCAGTTGTAGAGCCAGCTGGAGTTAATCACGTATGTCGTCACTGTAATATATCGCCATATCATCAGCGAAGGAAGCCAAGTTGACCGGTCGCAAGTCTGGTATGTTTGATATATGTATATAAAAAGGAAACCTTGTGTCACGCTAGCACTTATAGAGCAGACATCAGAGGCAGTGTCACACTAAAGTTCGGATTGTAAGATATGATTTAAGTAATCTGAGAATTTCCGTGGGAATGGTAATGTTATTAACTTATACAGTAAACTATTATGCCATACCCTATCGAAGTCCTGAACAATGTCCAAGTATGTAACTGCTGTGGATTGTGCATCTTTATAATCAACTGTAATTGCTTCCACTAGCCTCGACAACTGTAGTCGAGATGAATGTTTCTGACGAAATGCAAACTGCGTATTTGGCTCAAATGGCTCTGAGCACTATGGGACTCAACTGCTGAGGTCATTAGTCCCCTAGAACTTAGAACTAGTTAAACCTAACTAACCTAAGGACATCACAAACATCCATGCCCGAGGAGGGGTCGAACCTGCGACCGTAGCGGTCTTGCGGTTCCAGACTGCAGCGCCTTTAACCGCACGGCCACTTCGGCCGGCTGCGTATTTGGGAGCACTGTTTTGTAGTTGCATACTTTGCGGAGTCTAAGAAGTATGACCCGCTCCGCTACTTTCGAAATGGATGATAAGAGACTAATTGGCCCGTCATTTTGGAATACCTATGGTCTTTGGTTGGTTTGGATATTGCAATGTCCTTGGCATGTTTCCACTGACTGGGAAAATGCCTTAGTTTTAACACTGAATTAATGATGATGACCAACACTTTTCGGGCACTAGGAGGCAAGTTTCCTAATAACATGGTGCTTATCCCATCAGTACCACGAGATTTACTTGGTTTTACGCGAGACAGAAATTCGTTAATTTCCAGCAGATTAGTGAAATCCATGTGCTCATTTTCATCATTGTAATTGGTGACAGTATTATTAATAGAAACTATGCTTTAATGATCGAAGAGTGCAGAATTTTAAGTAAAATATGATGCAATTTCTTTTCCAAACCCTGCGCCTGTTCTCTTGGTGAAGCAGCCACAGTAGGTCCGTCATATAGTGGTGGAACAACAGTCGGCTTACGAAGGATTTTCAGAGTAACGTTTCAGACAGAATTTGAACCTGGGTTGGCCATGCGTCGCTTTCATGTTTCTTTATTTATTCGCTGAGTTCCCTAGTTAGCCTGTTTAAATCAGTTTTTACTGCAGGATTACGCGTCTCTTGTCAGAGTTTACATATGTAATTCTTAGTTTTCTTTAACCCAAGAAATACAAGACGAAATTCATGGGTATAATTTGTGCGACGGAAGGAGGCCAAGGTGCTAAGGTTAGCTGCTGCGGTCAAAACGTGGTAAATAATAGAACTTGCAGTTCGAGCTCTTCAACAGTCTGTATATGCGGAACAACATCAATCATTGTTTCAACTCGTTGCATATATAGTTCCCAGTTAATATTCTTGTGAGGCTTAATTATCTCTCTGCCTGGCGACGTACCTCCGACGGATACTAATTACGGATTATGATCAGAATTTGGGGTACAAACCGTTTCAACGGTTATACAGGTGGTCACATTTTTATAGAAAACTACGTCCAGAACGTCTGGTAAGAACGCAGTATTTATGGGACAATAAGTTGGTTCATTTGGTGAAATAATCGCTAGATTGGAGATTTTATAATAGGTAAACAATATAATTCAATTAGGGTTGGTGGTCCGTGAATGCCACATGGGATGTTTAGAATTCAGATCACCCGCTGCTTTTGCAGGAATGAGATCAGCCGGTAGAAGCTTCCTATGTGATGACTGGTACATGGAGACTAATGTTATGGCACCCTGAGACGTTCGTATCTTCACAGCTATTGCTTATCGGTTGTCTGCGGCAAAAGAATTTCCCATTGCGGTATGTTTTGCCGGACGAGTATGGAGTGTTCAAAATGTGTGTGAATTCCTAAGGGACCAAACTGCTTAGGTCATCGGTCCCTAGACTTACACAGTACTTAAACTGACTTATGCTAAGAACAACACACACACCCATGCCCGAGGGAGGACTCGAACCTCCGGCGGGAGGGGCCGCGCAGTCTGTGACGCCGCCGAGTATGGAGTGCGACCACCTCGTCGGAACTATTTATCATTGCGGTAAGGTCGCATGTGAATTTCACTGAGTATGATTAGGTCAGGCAACATTTCACTAATGAAAAAGTTTTAGTTCAGGAACTTCGTTTTTTATGCCGTTCGCATTTCAGGAAACGTCTTTAACATTTTCCACTGCTGCACTGTTTGCCTTTAAGGATTGTTGCTCAGTAGATGTAATACAATTTCTGATACTGAAGTATTTTGTGTTGAACTGATAACACAGGCCAACGATGGAAAAACTTTTTCCAAAAATGCCTTATTCTTATGTTTTTTGGGGTGGGAAATCCAAATATGATACTTAAAAAACTGTATCACCCACCAATTCTTCACATTTTAGGTTGGATTTAATAAATTAAGCGATTTTTAAAAAAATTTAAGAATGAGGTGTAATGAATGTAGATGGCGTTGGTAGCATTGCTGAAAAACATTTGCCGGCAAAAAAGGTCGATTCTATTTTTGTGTTAACAGATGGTGTTTTTTACTATCAACCTAACCTCACTTTCCCGTTTCCTGCACATGTGCTCAGTACAATGTCTAATCGTGGTTGTAAAAACTCTGCTGACAGTTTTTGTTATATTTTTGGTGAATTTGTAATTAAAAAACACCAAAGAAACATTACAGACTTTGTGAAAAAGGTTTATCTATCATACTTTGGATCTAAACTTGGTGATCAAGATAAATCTTGGGGGCCACATGAGGTATGTTATGTGTGTATTGAATATCTGAGAAAATGGTACAAAAAGGAGAAAAAAGTCTTTAGATTTGCTGTTCCTATGATATGGAGGGAGCCAAGAAATCATTCCAATGATTGCTACTTTTGCAGTGTTGATATTCATAATTCGAAAAACAGGGAGGTAATAAGCTACCCTACCCTTCTGTCCACCATCCGACCAATAGGGCATGGTGTAGATTTGCCAGTTCCTGAACCACTAGATGATTTAAATTCTATTCCAAGTATTTTCTGACGTACAATGTGATTTAGATGAACCAGATGTTGATGAATTCCATTGTAACACAGAAAGTCTAGAGCCCCAATTGTTTACTCAGACCGAGCTTAACGATTTGGTCAGGGATATGGGCTTAACGAAAGAAAAATCTGAATTGCTTGGCTTTAGATTAAAAGAAAAGAACTTATTGGCAGTTGGAACCAGCATATACATGTATAGAAAGAGAGAGCAGCAATTTTCCAAGTTTTTTCAACAAGAAGGTGATTTAGTGTACTTCTCAGACATTGCCACTCTGATGAATGAGTTTGGTACTGAATACAAAAAGGAAGACTGGAGGCTGTTTATTGATTCATCCAAAACTAGTTTAAAGGCTGTTTTATTACACAATGGTAACATGTATGCATCTATACCTGTTGTACATTCAGTACATACACTCCTGGAAATGGAAAAAAGAACACATTGACACCGGTGTGTCAGACCCACCATACTTGCTCCGGACACTGCGAGAGGGCTGTACAAGCAATGATCACACGCACGGCACAGCGGACACACCAGGAACCGCGGTGTTGGCCGTCGAATGGCGCTAGCTGCGCAGCATTTGTGCACCGCCGCCGTCAGTGTCAGCCAGTTTGCCGTGGCATACGGAGCTCCATCGCAGTCTTTAACACTGGTAGCATGCCGCGACAGCGTGGACGTGAACCGTATGTGCAGTTGACGGACTTTGAGCGAGGGCGTATAGTGGGCATGCGGGAGGCCGGGTGGACGTACCGCCGGATTGCTCAACACGTGGGGCGTGAGGTCTCCACAGTACATCGATGTTGTCGCCAGTGGTGGGCGGAAGGTGCACGTGCCCGTCGACCTGGGACCGGACCGCAGCGACGCACGGATGCACGCCAAGACCGTAGGATCCTACGCAGTGCCGTAGGGGACCGCACCGCCACTTCCCAGCAAATTAGGGACACTGTTGCTCCTGGGGTATCGGCGAGGACCATTCGCAACCGTCTCCATGAAGCTGGGCTACGGTCCCGCACACCGTTAGGCCGTCTTCCGCTCACGCCCCAACATCGTGCAGCCCGCCTCCAGTGGTGTCGCGACAGGCGTGAATGGACGGACGAATGGAGACGTGTCGTCTTCAGCGATGAGAGTCGCTTCTGCCTTGGTGCCAATGGTGGTCATATGCGTGTTTGGCGCCGTGCAGGTGAGCGCCACAATCAGGACTGCATACGACCGAGGCACACAGGGCCAACACCCGGCATCATGGTGTGGGGAGCGATCTCCTACACTGGCCGTACACCACTGGTGATCGTCGAGGGGACACTGAATAGTGCACGGTACATCCAAACCGTCATCGAACCCATCGTTCTACCATTCCTAGACCGGCAAGGGAACTTGCTGTTCCAACAGGACAATGCACGTCGGCATGTATCCCGTGCCACCCAACGTGCTCTAGAAGGTGTAAGTCAACTACCCTGGCCAGCAAGATCTCCGGATCTGTCCCCCATTGAGCATGTTTGGGACTGGATGAAGCGTCGTCTCACGCGGTCTGCACGTCCAGCACGAACGCTGGTCCAACTGAGGCGCCAGGTGGAAATGGCATGGCAAGCCGTTCCACAGGACTACATCCAGCATCTCTACGATCGTCTCCATGGGAGAATAGCAGCCTGCATTGCTGCGAAAGGTGGATATACACTGTACTAGTGCCGACATTGTGCATGCTCTGTTGCCTGTGTCTATGTGCCTGTGGTTCTGTCAGTGTGATCATGTGATGTATCTGACCCCAGGAATGTGTCAATAAAGTTTCCCCTTCCTGGGACAATGAATTCACGGTGTTCTTATTTCAATTTCCAGGAGTGTATGAAATAAAGCTATGAAAACCAAGAAATCGTGCTAAATAAAATAGGCTACTCTGCTCATGGTTGGATGATATGTGGCGACCAAAAAGTAACATGCATGGTCCTTGATCAGCAAGGTGGCTTTACCAAATTTCCATGTTTCTTGCGTGAATGGGACTGTAGGGCTAGGGATCAACTCTGGTGCAGAAAGAACTGGCCTGTGAGGGACTCTTTAAAACCTAGGGAGGAGAACATTCTACGCAAAAACCTTGTAGATCCAAAAAACCTACTCCTACCACCTCTACATATGAAGGGCTTATTTCAATAGTGGTACAAGTCAATTTTTGTTCATTCTGAGATACAGAGTCGCAAAGTTAAAAGAGCGTTGAAAATCTGAATACTTGAATATTTCTGGTATCTCAACTGCAGATTTTTGTTCATTCTGAGATACAGAGTCCTAAAGTTAAAAGAGCACTGAGAAATCTGCAGTTGAGATACCAGAAATATTCAAGTATTCAGATTTTTCAGCGCTCTTTTTGTTGTGACTTGGCAAGACAGCCAAGCCACTATGATTGGTAGCCGAAAGGCACGCGTTTAAGCTCACGCAGGCTGGCGTGAGGTCTGGAACAGGACAAGATAATTAATATAGCCAATAATGTATGTTGCTGCTGGAATACTTAACTTTAATCCATAATTGGTGAACATCGGTCTGACGGTACATGCATCACAAGATAAATAGCAAATGATAATGGCGCCTTGCTAGGTCGTAGCAAATGACGTAGCTGAAGGCTATGCTAACTATCGTCTCGGCAAATGAGAGCGTAATTTGTCAGTGAACCATCTCTAGCAAAGTCGGCTGTACAACTGGGGCGAGTGCTAGGAAGTGTCTCTAGACCTGCCGTGTGGCGGCGCTCGGTCTGCAGTCACTGACAGTGGCGACACGCGGGTCCGTCGTATACTAGCGGACCGCGGCCGATTTAAAGGCTACCACCTAGCAAGCGTGGTGTCTGGCGGTGACACCACACTTTTAACTTTAGGACTCTGTATCTCAGAATGAACAAAAATGGACTTGTACCACTATTGAAATTAGCCCTTCATATAAAGTTAGGCCTAATGTAACAGTTTGTAAAGGCTTTGCCTAAAGATGGACCATGTTTTAAGTATCTCTGCCAAAAGTTTCCGGACCTTTCAGAAGCTAAACTAAAAGAAGGCGTCTTTGTAGGACCTGATATTAGAAATTTGATGTTTGATGTTAACTTTGAATCCACAATGACCTTAAAAGAGAAAGAAGCATGGGTATCATTCAAGCTAGTCGTTACAAAGTTCTTAGGACATGCAAAAGACCCAGAATATGTTTCTATTATAGCTACAATGTTAAAGAAGTTTAAACTTTAGAATGTTTAACGAGCCTGAAAGTTCACTTTTTTAACAGTCATCTTGATTACTTCCCGGACAATGGGGGATATGTAAGTGAGGAGCAAGGAGAGCGTTTCCACCAGGACATTAAAGAGATGGAAAAACGCTACCAAGGCCGCTGGAACGCCAACATGATGGGGTACTACTGTTGGGCACTTCACCGAGAAGCTTCTCATCGTAGAAAAAGCTACTGAAGAAGCTTCAAAGAAAAAAGAGAAAGCAAATACAAACCAATCCCAGATGGCAAGTGAAACTGTAAATACAAACCATGCTTGTGATGTAGCAAAGCGTTTCATTAATTTCCCCGTTTACAGTAGAGCATAGGATTTTTATACTAGATAATGAAAAGCATATCGCTCGAAAACTATGGGTGATACAAAAGATCTAAGGCTAGATGTGGATTCAGCTCATAAAAATCTATGAAGATCAGCTATCGAAGTAAAAAAAAAGTTTTTGAAAACGATTTTTGGTTGGTCTGTGTAATTGTTGCTAGACTCCTACAGAGCCAGTTTAAGATATCTTTTACTCTCGGATCCGCTAACATTTCATTAGATTAGGTATTCCATAGTAATAATCTCTGAGAGGAGGCACTAAAGCATGTAACAGCTCTAGAGGACGCAAGTTTGGCGTAGAAGGTGCTGGTTACCTGATCGCTGTGGGAGAGTGCCTTTCGTTATGTCGGCGTATGATGCACTCTTCCTTGAGAATGAGGAATAACTGCTATCACTTAGTAGCGGAAAAGCATCCGGACCAGACGAGATACCCTTAAGATTCTACAGTGATTATGCTAAAGAACTTGCCCCCTTTCTATCAGCAATTTATCGTAGATCGCTGGAAGAACGTAAAGTACCTAGCGACTGGAAGAAAGCGCAGGTCGTTCCCATTTTCAAGAAGGGTCATAAATCAGATGCGAATAATTATAGGCCTATTTCGCTTACGTCAATCTGTTGTAGAATAATGGAACATGTTTTGTGTTCTCGTATTATGACGTTCTTAGATAATACAAATCTCCTTCATCATAACCAACATGGATTCCGCAAACAGAGATCATGTGAAACTCAGCTCGCCCTATTTGCCCAAGAAATTCACAGTGCCGTAGACACTGGCGAGCAGATTGATGCCGTATTCCTGGACTTCAGGAAGGCATTTGATACGGTTCCGCACTTACGTTTAATGAAAAAAATAAGAGCTTACGGAATATCGGACCAGGTTTGTGATTGGATTCAGGATTTCCTAGAAGAAAGAACACAACATGTCATTCTTAACGGTTCAAAATCTGCAGATGTAGAGGTAATTTCGGGAGTACCGCAAGGAAGCGTGATAGGACCTTTATTGTTTACAATATACATAAATGACTTAGTTGACAACATCGGTAGCTCCGTGAGGCTATTTGCAGATGACACGGTTGTCTACAAGAAAGTAGCAACATCAGAAGACTCGTACGTACTCCAGGAAGACCTGCAGAGGATTAATGCATGGTGCGACAGCTGGCAGCTTTCCCTAAACGTAGATAAATGTAATATAATGCGCATACATAGGGGCAGAAATCCATTCCAGTACGATTATGCCATAGGTGGTAAATCATTGGAAGCGGTAACGACCGTAAAATACTTAGGAGTTACTATCCGGAGCGATCTGAAGTGGAATGATCACATAAAACAAATAGTGGGAAAAGCAGGCGCCAGGTTGAGATTCATAGGAAGAATTCTAAGAAAATGTGACTCATCGACGAAAGAAGTAGCTTACAAAACGCTTGTTCGTCCGATTCTTGAGTATTGCTCATCAGTATGGGACCCTTACCAGGTTGGATTAATAGAAGAGATAGACATGATCCAGCGAAAAGCAGCGCGATTCGTCATGGGGACATTTAGTCAGCGCGAGAGCGTTACGGAGATGCTGAACAAGCTCCAGTGGCGGACACTTCAAGAAAGGCGTTACGCAATACGGAGAGGTTTATTATCGAAATTACGAGAGAGCACATTCCGGGAAGAGATGGGCAACATATTACTACCGCCCACATATATCTCGCGTAATGATCACAACGAAAAGATCCGAGAAATTAGAGCAAATACGGAGACTTACAAGCAGTCGTTTTTCCCACGCACAATTCGTGAATGGAACAGGGAAGGGGGGATCAGATAGTGGTACAATAAGTACCCTCCGCCACACACCGTAAGGTGGCTCGCGGAGTATAGATGTAGATGTAGATGTAGATGTACAGCCGAAGTGTACGTGTCTTCTTTGGAACTGGCGGCCGTTGCAGCGTGTTGCGCGATTGTGTTTACGTGGCGGTGCTGGAGCGCGCGTAGTTACTGGTAAAGAAGGCAACCTTTGTATGACGCGGGATGGCTTCCGCCACACTTAATGCAAGATATATGGATATGGTGTCTGTTCTTTCGGACATGTCCGAAAGAACAGACACCACTGATGACCTGCAGCCGTCTAGAACGAAATTAGAATTATATTAATACCGTGAGCTGCGCACGGGCGTTGATATAAATCAACGGGGACAGTTGAAAATGTGTGCCCCGACCGGGACTCGAACCCGGTATCTCCTGCTTACGTGGCAGACGCTCTATCCATCTGAGCCACCGAGGGCACAGACGATAGCGCGAATGCAGGGACTATCTCGCGCACGCCTCCCTCGAGACACACATTCTCACCTTGTATGTCCACACACTACATTCGTAGTGTCCCATCCCAACACACTCATTACTCGTGGAAGACATTCTTCCAAGTCCCGTAAGAGTTCGGGGAATATGTGTGCATCTGCACAGAAGAAGAAGGATGCACACATATTTCCCGAACTCTTACGGGACTTGGAAGAATGTCTTCCTCGAGTAATGAGTGTGTTGGGATGGGACACTACGAATGTAGTGTGTGGACATACAAGGTGAGAATGTGTGTCTCGAGGGAGGCGTGCGCGAGATTGTCCCTGCAGTCGCACTATCCTCTGTGCCCTCGGTGGCTCAGATGGATAGAGCGCCTGCCATGTAAGCAGGAGATCCTGGGTTCGAGTCCCAGTCGGGGCATACATGACCTGTACCCGTTGATCTATATCAACGCCCCTTCGCAGCTCACGGTATTAATATAATTCTAATTTCTTTCTTAATGCAAGAGGTTAGTGTTATATCCTAGCCAGTAATGCCAACCGATCCCGCTGCAAAAAGGTTGGCAGTATCAAAGGCCGGACGCCGTCCGCATAAGCAGCGCCAGCGATACAGGAAATCGCCGCAAGTCTGCGCGCGCCACCGCTGGCTTCTGGCTTCTTAAGCGCTGGAGTCGCGAGCGCTAGGAGTTCTGTATTCGCCGCTCAGTTGTATACTCGCCACCGATTTGTGTATTTGCTAGTCAGTTGTGTGTTCATCGCAGCAGAGCTGTTGTTTGTCGTCAGCCGACGCTGACCTAGCCGCTCCGACTCGAACTAGACAGATTTCTGTAGACACGGAGTTCACTACTGTGTTTCTGTATCTTCGTTAATAAAGATAAGTACCGACTTTTATTTAATCAGAGTGTTTGGGTTTTCATCTTTCTGTTCACTGTTCCAGCGGACCGGTCGGCCCGCTATTAAAAGTGTGGCGGTGATTTCGTAAGCCGTTTCAACAGCGAAGTGTTTGTCGCTACGAACGCCGCCACAAAAGTTAGAGTGTCTCTGGGTATTTACATTCTGAAGATAGGTGATTTTGAGAGCACAGTACACAACGCGGTTCCGCATTCCAACGTGCCGATGAACTATTAAATCTTTGACACCTATGACAAAGGCTGGCACCACGTGATCTGTAATCGTCCACAGCTACACCTGAAATACGACATAACTTTTTCAGGGAATATATATCTGCAGCTTTAACATTACGAGTTAATATTGCTAAGAGCAAGGGAAATGGTCGTTTGTCATATGACAACGCATTTGAACTGCAGAACCAACTTGATATCCTTGGTTAGTTAATTCAACAGCAATCTCCTCCTCAGACGTTGTGAGTGGTAACCCTCTAATGGCTACTTTTAGCGGTTTATTAGTCTGATCAATTACATAAGAGTCAAAGTCGATGTGGTTCTCTTCCAAGAAGCCAACACACTTCCTGTAATCTGCATCACGTCGTGATCTACGCAAGTACGGATGAGAAATGACCTCTAGGTCTCTTGCTATATCTTTCCACTTTTTACTGTAATATATAAATACGGGCTGATCTTGAGTTTTGTAACTGTTTGTAGAAGGTTTTTATTGACAGGAGATTTACTTACAAGGGCACAAGAATATGCAGCAACTTCAAAGCGATTTTGAACTGACAGGTTATACTGTACTCCTTGATGCCAGTGTTGTTGCATACCTGTCGAATGGATAGCTGCTGCCTGCTGTAGTTGATGGTGTGGCTGCTGGACCAGTTGGATGTCGTGGGAAGCTGACGTCCGACAGTGCATCTGCTGTGTCATCGGTGGGCGACGATTGCTGGCAAAGACTGAACGCGCTGCTGTTCTCATGGACTCTGTTCGGGTCTCGAACAAGATAAAGGTGCTGCGCAGTTGGTTGTATGTTGGCCTGACGTTATTCTGAGAACATGTGTGGGCGTTGATGCTCTTGGTATTGGGAACAGTGGCCGTGGAAGGCATTACGATGAGGAATAACTTCTGTAAAGTCCGCTGATTATTTACAAATTGACTGTCTTCGACACCTTCCATAGTTTTTCTACGCTTTGTTAACGGATCACACACGCACCTTCGCTGGATTACATGACCATCCTGGCGTCGTCTTACTAAACGTGGAAATAGTTCGTAGCACTAAATCTGACACTGGTATCGTGGATATGACAAATAATTTAGTGGACACACTTCCGTGAAAGCGCTAGCGAAGGGTAAATAACGTTGCAGTGAACGATGTGCACTGGCGGCTGCTAGACTCGGGAAGCGTGCGGATCGCTGTGCGCGCG
Organism: Schistocerca cancellata; assembly: GCF_023864275.1. Lineage (NCBI taxonomy): Eukaryota > Metazoa > Arthropoda > Insecta > Orthoptera > Acrididae > Schistocerca > Schistocerca cancellata. The sequence continues at coordinate 62,727,295 of NC_064629.1, forward strand.
CGGCAGAGGCGGCTTCCTCAGCTGTCGGCCCCATCGGCTGCCCTCTTACGACGACTCAGGCTACGGCAGACGGACATCAGATTACGACGACCCAGGTTATGGCAGGCGGACACTCCATTACGACTACTTCGGCTACGGTTACGGCACATGGAGGAGCGATAAGAGCAGGAAACGATAGAAAATTGGGGCCTCCGAATCGTCCCCCAAGAAAACGATCGAGGTCACTCACCAGACGAAACTCTGCGAGCGGACTGTCATTTTGGTGGAATACTCACCACTGTCAATACTTATCCATCAACGGACACTACCCAGGACAATAAAATCACTACCACCGATCGGTAAGGCCGCAATCGACATGCCATGGACTTCGCCGCAAGGCGCGGACTCAAAACGCCCGACCACGAACGCGACATCACATCTGACGAAGACTGCAAGCCAGGGTCAGCTGCAGGATCTGACTCTGACACATCTCAAGTTGACGCTTACGACGCTCAGGTCGAGCTCGTCCGCCGAAACGAGTCCGGTCGGAAGCGGAAGAACTCGAAAGATGTCAACGATGCAACAAAGAGACAACCGCCACTGCCCATCGCCAACAAATTCGACCCTCTGCAACCAGAGGGCTAGCACATGTCACCACTCAACCAACGAGAGAGGACACTAGCCAAGTTTGCCAACCTCGTCTCTCCCAAGCGCCAGCTACGTTAGGATCCCGCCATTTACGATTTACTACATGGGAAAATGTGTATTGCTTAACTCAGAACTGAAGTAACAATTTGCCAGATCCATCAATGTAATTTTAAAGGGGACTCCATAAAATATCACTTTGATACGTTGGCGGACCAATGGGTGGCGCTGAAATTCTCCCAGGAGGTGAAGATTTCTTTTTATCCCCTTCAGCCCCCTACAGAGAAAACGTTGAAAGTTGTCCTCAAATATTTGCCAGCCGAAATCACAGTTCAGGAGGTGGAAATTGAACTACACAAACTTGGCTTTTCGCAAGCATCAGTATATCTCATCTAGTTGCCCAGCCATTACACTGAATCACCCTCCTGGGTGGACCAGCCAGTGACTCCATCTAAGATGTACAGCACATCTTCGACACCAAAATTCGCGTTGAAACGCGCCATCCGAGATGGGGCCTCCACAATACAAGTGGTGGCAGCGATATTTTCACAACACTACATACCGCACCCACCAGGCAAGATGTTTAAAATGTGAAGGCCACCATCAGGCACAAGACTCCTTCAAGCTCGCAACCAAAGACCAGCCTGCGTCAACTGCAGTGGGGAACACCTGGCCACGTGGAGAGGGTGCAGCACATTTCAACAGGTGCTCCGCATGTGCACAGCACAGGGTCGAGTGGCGAGGGAAAGGGTCCAAGAAGCAGCCCAAGCAGCAATACCAGCACACCAGCAGTGGACATGTCTGACTTCCCTTCTCTTCCACTGCAGCCATCACTCGGTTCAACACACAAGCCAGAGGAAGACGACCTACAAGCAGCCAACAGCTGGAGTAAATGTCATCCAGTAACGACGATGTTGCATCCATTATGTCCAGCATCATAGGCATCCTGGTGACCTTACAGCAGAGGAATATCCTGACCATCCTAAATGAGACATTCCAGAAATTTTGTGCAGCAACAGCCACATTGATGGAAAGCATAGCCCTGTTTGAGGGAGCCATGAAGGCCTTCAATGAAAGCCATGGTCTATATACCTCAACAGACTAAAAGCCTCACACTTTGTATACAACATCAATGATCTCCAAACAGAGAAGTCTGAACTGGAAGTCTTCTCACGTCGTCGCCACGTTGACCCCCCAGCCCCTTCCTCACAGAACACATCTCCTACCACTGCAACTATTCAAGCTTCGAAATATAGTGAGCTATTGCACCAATAGAGACAATGGCTGTGTTGGATGCATGGGCATTTATGTACAAAGAAGCATTACCTATGCTCCAGTCCCCTTGCCCCAACCAGCAACGCTTGAGGCCACAGCAGTCGCCGCTTCAACTGCATATGGCACCATAACACTCATCACAGCCTACCTCAGCCCTAATTGGACGTTCAAAGTGTGCAATTTTACAACGCTGTTTGATGCCTTTGACAAGATAGTTCTAGGGGCAACCTCAACACGTAACACTTTATGTGGAACTACAGATAGATGAAACCTGTGACAACAAGCTGTATACACTGGCAGGATATGTTGAGACAATTATCTTCAGACCCAATGAGACAGCTCATGTCCTTACCAACCCCAGCCATAGACTTGATGTCCTGGACATCGCCATGATGGAAAACCTGTGTCCGGACCTTCATCTAACCACAGTAATGGATTCAGCTCCAGACCACAATCCAGTGCTCAGTACTGTCGAGAAAGCTGTGGACCAACTCTTTCGCCAACATCGATGCAATAATTTCCACTCTCACCAACAAACTTCATAGTGTGTTGTGACAAAGGTTCCATCAGATCAACAAGGCCCACCTGGCAACAATATGAATTCTCTCCCTTGCTTCAGAACCTGAAGACCCTGGGCAACAGATCCCAGAAACGCTTACAGCACTACTGAAACCCACCAGACAGACAGGAGAGTAAACGCTTCTCCTGCATGTTACTATATTGTGTCAACCAATATCACACCAAAGTTTGGAAGGATAGGATAGCCAACTTCATACTTAGTTCATGAAGAATGGTCACTCATAAGGGCATTAAACATCTCTTGTCCACCAAAGCACACTCTCCATGGCCCTGCCAGCATTGTCTACTATACACTGGGCAACGCAGAGATCATTGCTGAGACCTGTGAATGCCAAAACACTCTGGACATCCAAGACAACAATGCTGAAGTGGACAGGGTACACCAACAGATGCAGGGACTTCAGCTGACTCAGCTCCAGGCTGACACACCATTACCTTCACCTGCTGAGATCAGGAAGGCCCTCTGATAGCTGTGCACTCACTCGGCGCCAGGGCTGAATGGCATTACAGACACGCATCTCAAGCAGTTACCACACAAGTCATTGGTCCTCATCATCAGGAGTTTCAACAGTTGCCTACACCTTGGCTACTTTCTACACTACTGGAAGACAGGATTGTGACAATTCCCAAACTGGGCGAAGAGTTAAGTCGACTTGGAAATCACTGGACAATCAGTCTCTTACCTACCATGAATAGATATAAATAATAGAATATTAGTGGAATGATCAAGATACTTATGGTATTGATTATTTGTTAGGAGTTTTTAATGAAACTATTTTACATTTTTGGGAAGAACTAGAAAAGTCGAATTATCTCTTTTTTATAACTAAAAGAATTTGTGGATTATCATATAAATATTCATCATTTATCACATGATTTTGATGATAACAATTTGTCAGAAATAATAAAAGTGAATATTTTATATATATTCAAATTTCTTAAAATTTTCTCGAAAATTAAAAATTTTCAATCAATATTCTGTTTTGAATATCATAAGTTAAAAACTTTTTACCATAAAAAATTTCAAAATGCTAAAGCATCATTAGGAATTTTGTCATTAAAACTAGCAAATAATTTCATAGTTGTCTTTTGTATTGTGTAATATATTATCTTAAAAGCATATTCATAAAATAAAGAGCATAATTGCTTATGAAATTGTGTAGATTAATATCAATACCTCCTTTTACTTGTGTTACTGGTTAAAATCACAAAGTGAATCATAAAGTTTTAAAAACTTATCTGACAAAACTAAATCCCAGATTTCTTGAGGAAAATTAGCATTTGCTCCATTTTTAAATAAACATTCTGTAGTTTAACATTATCAAATAATAAAGAATAAACTAACTGATTATTTTTTCCATTTATTTGAAAAATGTCAAAAATAAAATAAAGCATATGAAACTCTGCTGAATTGTAATGATTTGTTATAATATTTCAAAATTATTTTTATTTCCATAGTCTGTAAATCAAAGAACAATATTGGTATTTCAGAATTTCTTTGATTTCAATTGTTCTTATTTAAGTAGCTAATCAGGATTCTATTTCACAATGGGTTTTCTAATTTCGAGCTTTTCATAAACAATTTTTTCTTCATTGATAATGTATCTTTTATTTCAACTCCAGCATTCATTTTTTGAACCATCTAAAACAACATGACCAGCACGAAGATTCAAAGTAAAAATAATAATTAAATCTCCTTCACACATTACTTCTTTATAATCATAAAAAACACCACATATTTCTAATGGATAAAGTACTTTATTTTCTTTACTTTTTATTTTACCATTGCAAAGTACATATCCTTCCTTAGCCCTTTCCACCCAAACCCACATGGTCGTGCGGGTTCGGTTTTTATTTTTTTATGACAAACTGAATCTCTTGCCTTGCTTCCAACTGACCTGCAATGATCGTGCAGGTTGTGCGCTACGCGTTTATCGTGTTTATGTTGACATTCGGCGCTAACAGATTGCAGCACAAGTTGTTTAAGTTGATTGAGAAGTGAGAATTATGCCGGCGCCTTGTTAGTAGCTAATAATTAAGTCAAATTGAATTGTTTCCGCAATTTGCTGGATCTGGTTACTTGTAATAGTATGTACAACATTGTGATACTGATTATTATTAGTAACTTCATATCTTTGCACAGTAATTGTGCGTTAAATTTGTATTAGCATGATTGTGCGGGTTAGTTGTTGACTGTGTAACTTCATCCTCGAGTGGGTGTTGTTGATTGTGTCATTGGCCTCCCTATATTACTGCTTTTCATAGTTTTGAATGGGAAAGTTTTTATGCACATTCCCGTTATTGTATGCAGGTTTATCAGACAATCAAATCCGTTCTCTATTAGAAGATTCGGATTTTAGTGGCATTTCGTCAGATGAAGACGGCGAGTTTGTTCCTTCTCCTTCAAATGTTCAGCAGGCAGACGACTCGTCTGATGATGATTTGAGTTCCAAAGAAGTTCATGAAGTTCCTGAAGAGCGCAGGAGTTCACACAGTGTCACAGAAGGTGTCAGACCACTACTTTTTCAGAGTTCAAATTTAGTTCAGAAGTTTCATCCACCAAACATTAATTACAGTGCTGTTGAGGTCAGTGACAAAGAGGTGCGATCTGAGTTACCCATTTCATGTATCATTCCCATTTTCTTACTAAAATATCTTCATTTTAATTCTAGAGTCGTTCACCAATTGGAACTCCTGCTGAATATTTCTGTGAATATTTCAGTGAAAAGTTTTTTGAAGAGGCAGCGAAATACGCAAATATGTATAGTGTTGTAAAGACAGGGAAATCCCTACGGACTGCAGCTCATGAACTGAACGTGTTTTTTGGGATAAATTTAATGATAGGGTGCATAAGGTATGCTAGGCTACCCATGTACTGGAAGAAATCTATTTCTTTAGTGACACTATGTCTAGAGACCGCTTCCTTGCATTCAGGAATAATGAGCACTATGTTGATACTATGAAACCACCTGAAGAGGCTAAAATCAATAGACTGTGGAAAGTTCAACCAGTGATCGACACAGTAAGAAGATGATGTCACAGTTTGCCTTATAGCTTTAACTACTACAGTATTGATGATCAAATGATCCCTATTACTGGGCATTGCAAACTGAAGCAATATATTAAAGGAAAACCAAGGCCTGTAGGTCTTAAAAACTTTATAATGACTTCAGCATCAGGTATAGTGTTCGATTTTGAAATTTATCACAGGGCTACAACACCTCTGGGTGATAAGTCATTAGGATTAGACCCTTCTGTTATTTTACGACTAACACAGACTCTTCCACAAGGAAGTTTTGTTTATTTTGATAGGTACTTTACCACAATTCCTCTCTTAGCAAAGCTTAAGGAGAAAGGGATTGAAGCTACTGGCACAATAATGGTAAACAGAATTAAGAATGTTAATTTGAAAGAGGGAAGAACGAAGGAGGAGAGTGTCATTCATATGTTAGAGCAGATGAAGCTGTAGTAATTACTGAGTGGCAGGACAGTCAGAGGGTCATGATAGCATCAACTTGTGCTGGCGTTGAGCCAAAATGTAAAGTTCAAAGGTGTTGTAAGCAGGAGGGTCACTATCTTGATGTAGATTGCCTTTTTGTAATTCAGCAGTACAATGCCAATATGGGTGGCATAGACATTCATGACCAGCAGGTTGAGTGTTACCGAATGTGGTTCAGAACCAGAAAATGGACACTCAAGTGCTTGCTGCATTTCATAGACCTTTCAGTGGTCAACTGCTGGTTTCTATACAGAGAGCGCTGTCATGAAAACCAAACTGCCAAAAAGAACATTATGGATTTGTTGAAATTTAGAATGTCTCTAGCTGAGGCTCTTCTGTCATGTCCAGACAAAAAGAGGAGAGCTGATGAGTTTGAAACACCGTTAGAAGATACGTTAAGTAACTCCACAAAGGCAAAAGTTTACAACCCCCAATCCGAAACCAGGTTTGGACAAGCGATATGATGGGTATGATCACTGTCCGACAGTGGATGATATTTTTTCACCACGAATATCTCAGTATGAGTGCTGCAGTTCCAGACAAAGACAAAGTGCATATAATGCAATCAGTACTTATGTCTTGCAAAAGGAAAGGTTTGTTTCAAATTATTTCAGGAAAAGTGAAGCAGTCTGAACCATGACTTTGTGTTACAAAATAAATAAAAAAAATTTTTATTATTAATATTTGCCACAGAATATGATTTGCAATTTGTATAACTTTTTTATTATAACTAATAAATAAAAGTAATGAAAGAATAATTTTTTATTCATAACTGTTCCTGAGGTAACTTATAATATCAAACAAATAGCAGGAAGTCAGGCAATAATTTTGGTGAAATAAAACCTGACCCTCATGATTGTGCTAGTAGTTTTCTCGCTACATTTTTTATGGAAGAGTTTTTTCATTATTTTTCCCAATGTCTACTATGCCCAAGAATACAGAGAATTCAACTTTATTCACCATTTTCAAAAAAAGGTGTTCAGGGTGGAAAGGGAAATAAGTATTACCAGATAGAGATAAGACTTAAATTTTAAAAAAACTAATGAAATTATGAGAGGATGTTTTATTCTTGATAACATATACTTTCCTTGTTTTATAGTTAAAAAACAAATAATTTTGCAATGTAGTTATCAATTAACTTTTTATTATATTTTCCATCATATATAGAGTAATCTGATCCATCAATTTGAATGATTTAACAATTCGTGTTTAATTGACCATTATTAGGATGAACCCAACCATTGCCAATATTTAGATTAGTTTCCACATATTTACTAGGAATATTTAAATTATTTTTTCTATTCTCAGTAACTGGGAAAGTATAAAATGGATAGCTTTAAATTTTGTTTATTTATAAAGGTTGACATTTATTTAAAAAATTTATTACAACATTATTTTTAGGGACTCAACTATGACAACAAACAATAAAAGTAGCCATTTGACACAAACTTTAGTATCTTTCTTCTTTATAACTTTTTGATTCCATCAGAATGAATAACTTTTCCAATTTTGTAAATTTTTATTATCAATTGGGTTTTGGGCCTTTTTCTAAATTCCTTTTAATTGGCTTATTCATAATATAAAGCCTATTTTATATTTAGATATATTATCTACAAAAGTACAGTAAAACACTATGCAAAATTTTTGTTCTTTTTTGTTTACACTTTTGGTTTCAGTTTTGTTGTAGAATGTCTTGTATTATTATATTCATTCATTAATTTAGGAACTAAATAAAACAATTTATCATTTCCATTTAGTTAATTTTTCTTTTAATGTTCTAAAAAATCTTTCAACTACCGATGTGTTTAATTCAGTAATAGTTTAATAACAATTAACATTATATTTTTTGCATGGTTTTGAAAATGTTTATTATAAAATTCTTTGCCAATTTCTGTATGTAAATTTCTTGGAGATCTTTGTTTCAAACTTTTCTCAAATGTTTCTGATATATTTTCTCTATTTTTATATGTATCTGGATAGCCCAATAACAGTTTGAATAAACACCAATTATACATAATAACTATTGTGCCATTTATGAATTTTTGAAATTTGAATTAATTTACGAAAATCTATTTCTACTAAATCTGCTTGTTCTTAAACCATCTATATCAAAAGAAATAAAACACCTTCACATTTTTTCTAATTTGATAGCTTAATTCATTAATTATTTCTCCACAAATTTTATTATGGTGTAAACCATTACCTAAAATTTCTGTACAAATATAATTTTCTTAGTTTTTCAAATTTAACAAATTCCTTCAATTCCTTTTCTTCCATTTTTTTTGTTCTTCTAGTTTGTTGATGTGTGTCAGTAATATTTTTACATTTCAGGCACTAAATATGATAGGTGATTAAGGTTACTCATTTATTAGATATTAAAGTTTTTCAAATAAAATTATTTTGCCATCTACTTTAACTGCTGTAACTTTCATCTTTTAATTTATACATTGAATATATGAGTTACGTAACAATTTTTTATTGTTATAGAAGTTATTTTTTATTCAAGTGCATTCTCTTCCAAATGAAAAATTACATCTTTTTTTCTTTGAGTTCTTCATCATCTTATTTTTCATTTATTACTGTGTCTGCTACTGTTTTGGATACTGTACTAGCAGCCAATCAATATGGTATTGCAACCAATAATAATAATGAAACTCTACCTTCCTGTTTTGTTAATTTTGTACTATTTTTATAAGATGCTCTATAATTCCTTTAGACTCGAAATACCTAATGTTATAAGTAAATTTCCAAGAGTTTTTTATCTCGTTTGTTCTGCTGTACATCAATTTAAAAATTATCTATACTCTTTAATTGTTCATTGTATACATTTATTTTAATTCCTTTAAGTTTGCTTGTACCACTTTGCAGCAAATTATATTCAATAATAACCTTTCAATCAATCAGATTAAAATTTTGATTAATAGGATTTACTTTGATTAAGATTATTAATAAATTTAATTACAAATCTGTAAAAATTATTTTAAATAGGTTAAAATTGTATACACTTTCGTATAAAATTTACACAACAGTTTTTAACTGGCTTATAATTTCATAAAAGTTTGATTAAAAATTCAGTTGGAAATATTTTACATAGATCAAAATTCTATGAATATTTTGGTTCGAGATTATAAAAAACACTTAGGTTCAATTAAAAAAAATATTTCATAAAAATATCATTCCGAATATAAAGGAAATTTTCTAATCCCCAAATTTTTATCAGTAAGACTCATTTGTAAATTTCATGTTCCATACATTATTGCTCTAACTGCTGTTGCTGCTGATTGTTCGCCTAATGAAACATCCCTAGCATATGACCTTACTTTTGCAGCCAATTGAAGTTCTTCATAAGTTTCATGACTTTTTTGTAAATATTTATTCTCCCTATAGAAAGTATGTTTTGTTCTAATGGATTTATTCCTTGTGACTTTTCATGCTTTCCCTACGGATCTGTTGCAAATACGCTTCTCGTGTTTGCCGCCGGATCGTATTGTGTAAATCGTACAATATTTCCTCGATGCAACTGCTCGACATCATCAGGTGGTGGTAGCTGCTGCTGTCACTGCTGCAAGGCGCGACTGATGATAATCGCGCGGCGGCGTCGGAATTTATCATGACGGGAGCAGGCAACACGCGTGCGCGAGAAGACGCTCATAGTTGGAGAAAGCGGCGCTCCTGGTGCCCCCACTGGGAGCTGCAGAAAGGCCATCCACGTGTGCGCTTTGGGCAATAACTGTGCTCCCGGACGCTGCTGCGGATAAAGTTTGAACTAAATCTCAGCTACGCGTTGCGTCACTTGAGGAAACGGAAGTTCTTATTTACCCTGTTTTTTATTTAATGGCAGCCAGTGCTGGATTCCAGGCGGCGCTCAGTTGAAAACCTGCATCCCTGTTGATTAGATTGTCCGCCATGGGAATATATATGGCCTCCTTAATAACACAGTCCCAGAAAGATGACGCTGGGGATAAAATTTCCGTCTGTTCGTAAAGCATACGATGTCCCATGTCCAGGCAATGTTCCGCTACCGTTGATTTATCAGGTTGCCCCAGGCGTGTATGACGATGATGTTCGACGCAGCGTTCTCGCACGGTTCGGCATGTCTGTCCAATATAAGATTTTCCACATTGGCATGGGATTTTGTACACGCCACGTTTTCTGAGGCCAAGGTCGTCTTTGACAGAGCACAATAAATTCCTCAATTTTGCTGGTGGCCGAAAAACACACTTGACGTCGTGCTTTTTGAGGATTCTTTCTATTCTCGAAGACATGTCGCCAAAATAAGGCAAGAACGCTGTTGCAGTGGGTGCCTCCGCATCTTCGTATACATCCCTGCGTCGAGTTTGCTGAGAACGGAATGCATGGCATATCTGCCTTTCGGAGTAGCCATTCTGTTGGAATACCGTTCTCAGGTGTTGTAGATCACCAGGTAGGCTGTCGGCATCTGAGACTACATGTGCTCTATGCACCAAAGAGCATAGTATACTACCGCGTTGAGCAGGATGATGGCAACTTGTGGCCTGCAAATATAGCTCTGTATGAGTTGATTTGCGATAGACGCTGTGTCCCAATGTACCGTCAGCTCTTCTTCTGACTAAGACGTCCAGGAATGGTAAGAGGCCATCTTTTTCCACTTCCATAGTGAACTGTATATTGGGATGTAGCGAGTTCAGATGTCCGAGAAACACAGGTAATGTCTCTACTCCGTGGGACCACACCACAAAGGTATCGTCTACATACCACCAAAAATAAGAAGGTTTGAGACTTGCCGACTGCAGTGCTTTTTCCTCAAAGTCTTCCATAAAATAGTTGGCCACCATGGGAGACAGAGGACTTCCCATGGCGACACCGTCCACTTGTTCAAAATACTGGTCATTAAATAAGAAATAAGTTGAGGTAAGCACATGTTTAAACAACGTCACAATGTCTCTCTCAAACTGGCTGCTGATAAGCTCTAACGAGTCCTGCAGAGGTACTTTCGTAAACAAAGATATAACGTCAAAACTAACTAAAATATCCGACGCTCGTAACTTAAGTGTCTTCAGGCGTCCTACGAAGTCTTCTGAATTCTGGATATGGTGATCACACTTGCCTGTGAGAGGTCCCAACAGTGTAGTAAGATATTTGGCCAGAAAATAAGTAGGACCTCCGATGTTGCTCACTATTGGGCGAAGAGGTGTCCCATCCTTGTGAATCTTGGGTAGGCCGTAAAGTCTTGGGGGAACTGTAGCCTGTTGGCGTAGGCTTTTGGTCACTTTAGAAGGAATAGAACTCTTCTTGAGGAGATCTAATGTTTTTCTCTGTATTTTGCCAGTCGGATCCTCTCTTAGCTTGCGATAGGCAGGATCGTCGAGCAGTGCCTCCATCTTGCTGTTGTATTCAACACGTGAGAGAAAGACGGTGGCATTCCCCTTGTCGGCAGGTAAAATGACGAGGTCTTTGTCTGATCTCAAGTCTCGCAGGTCCTTCCTTTCTGCTGAGCTGATGTTGTACTTGCTCTGTGGGGGTCGTGTTAAAATGACGCCTGAAGACACCTAAGTTACGAGCATCGGATATTTTAGTTAGTTTTGACGTTATATCTTTGTTTACGAAAGTACCTCTGCAGGACTCGTTAGAGCTTATCAGCAGCCAGTTTGAGAGAGACATTGTGACGTTGTTTAAACATGTGCTTACCTTCACTTATTTCTTATTTAATGACCAGTATTTTGAACAAGTGGACGGTGTCGCCATGGGAGGTCCTCTGTCTCCCATGGTGGCCAACTATTTTATGGAAGACTTTGAGGAAAAAGCACTGCAGTCGGCAAGTCTCAAACCTTCTTATTTTTGGTGGTATGTAGACGATACCTTTGTGGTGTGGCCCCACGGAGTAGAGACATTACCTGTGTTTCTCGGACATCTGAACTCGCTACATCCCAATATACAGTTCACTATGGAAGTGGAAAAAGATGGCCTCTTACCATTCCTGGACGTATTAGTCAGAAGAAGAGCTGACGGTACATTGGGACACAGCGTCTATCGCAAATCAACTCATACAGAGCTATATTTGCAGGCCACAAGTTGCCATCATCCTGCTCAACGCGGTAGTGTACTATGCTCTTTGGTGCATAGAGCACATGTAGTCTCAGATGCCGACAGCCTACCTGGTGATCTACAACACCTGAGAACGGTATTCCAACAGAATGGCTACTCCGAAAGGCAGATATACCATGCATTCCGTTCTCAGCAAACTCGACGCAGGGATGTATACGAAGATGCGGAGGCACCCACTGCAACAGCGTTCTAGCCCTATTTTGGAGGCATGTCTTCGAGAATAGAAAGAATCCTCAAAAAGCACGACGTCAAGTGTGTTTTTCGACCACCAGCAAAATTGAGGATTTTATTGTGCTCTGTCAAAGACGACCTTGGCCTCAGAAAACGTGGCGTGTACAAAATCCCATGCCAATGTGGAAAATCTTATATTGGACAGACATGCCGAACCGTGCAAGAACGCTGCGTCAAACATCATCGTCATACACGCCTGGGGCAACCTGATAAATCAGCGGTAGCGGAACATTGCCTGGACATGGGACATCGTATGCTTTACGAACAGACGGAAATTTTATCCCCAGCGTCATCTTTCTGGGACTGTGTTATTAAGGAGGCCATATATATTCCCATGGCGGACAATCTAATCAACAGGGATGCAGGTTTTCAACTGAGCGCCGCCTGGAATCCAGCACTGGCTGCCATTAAATAAAAAACAGGGTAAATAAGAACTTCCGTTTCCTCAAGTGACGCAACGCGTAGCTGAGATTTAGTTCAAACTTTATCCGCAGCAGCGTCCGGGAGCACAGTTATTGCCCAAAGCGCACGCGTGGATGGCCTTTCTGCAGCTCCCAGTGGGGGCACCAGGAGCGCCGCTTTCTCCAACTATGAGCGTCTTCTCGCGCACGCGTATTGCCTGCTCCCGTCATGATAAATTCCGACGCCGCCGCGCGATTATCACCGGTCGCGCCTTGCAGCAGTGACAGCAGCAGCTACCACCACCTGATGATGTCGAGTAGTTGCATCGAAGAAATATTGTACGATTTACACAATACTATCCGGCGGCAAACCAGAGAAGCGTATTTGCGATTTATGCCTTGTCACCTAAAGATAATATTTTTTTTCTAATTTTGTTCCTGGACTGCAATAATTACTACCAGGAAAATGAATTTAAGAAGGTAATTTATTAATTAAAAATGAACTTATCGTCTCCCACATTTTTCTCGTTCCGGAAATGTGTGAGATTAGGTTTTCGATAATCTAATTGTATAAGTAATTGGCATTGAATGATTAATAATAAATTCATTATATTTATTTCTTGACATTTTGATTATTCCATCTTTTTCATTACAACAATTTTTTGTTCCAGCTAATGCTTCACCACAAATTACTGCTAAGCCATATATAAAATTACAGACTTATTCATCAAAATATATCTGATTGGTTTCCCTGACAACTTTATAAATTAAATCTAGACCAGTTACTTATCTAAATTGAATCTGATTCTAAATCTACTGCTAACGTTTTGGAAAATAAATTTAGTTATTTCATGTTAACTGATTCTTCCTTCAGCTCTTGGTAGAATAACATAACCCTCGAAAAGCGCTAGTTTGTGTTTGTTCTACAGAATTCACTGTAGAATCAACGAATTCTAGTACTTTTCGTTTATTATTGCTGATATTTTTTACCAAATCTATATATTTGTTACCTTTATTTGATTTTAATTTATTTGGATTATCAGTATATAATTCACATGAAATATGTAACATGTCAACCTAATTCGACATATCAACAGCATTTATTTTTTTCTTCATATGATCTAGTAATCTTTTTTTTAGTTAAAAGATCCATTAGTCCATTTGCTCGTTCACACGTTTTAACTCTTAATTTATGACTGTGAACTTCTACTGGTAATTACATGAAATTTAAATATACATACAAATCTTGATCCAGAAGCAATATCTTCACTATGACTGATGTATTCTAGCATTCTTTCACTTACAATTATTTTTTTCAATATTTGATGTTTATTAATCATATTTCCCTTTTTATATCTTTAACTTTTTTCATATTTATTCAATAAATCTTGTATTTCTGTTTCCCTGAACATATTATCTCTAACATATTGTTTGAATTTTGGTATGTCATTAAATTCTTCTACATAATGTTGTAATTTTTGTTGATGGGTAAGAATTAATTTTTAAACTTCTGCATTTTGTTTAATTGGTTTTAAAACTTTAACTCCAATATTTGTCATTGTATTAATAACAGGTTCAGCTTCGTTTTTATATTTTAAGTATTCAGTGCTATGTTGCTCTTACAATTTTTAAATTGCTTTCTTAACAGGTATTTTATCTCTGTGTTTCATTTAGCCATTGTAACAACTTCTGGGATATATTTCTTAAAACAATTAATAATGACAAAAAAGTAATGATTAGTTTTTAATGTTTTACAATTAATGATTATGTTTTTCAAAACTGTTAACATAGTTTGTTTGTTTAATTTGTTAAAGAAAATTGTTTAATGACTATGTTCTTTAAAAATTTTTTAGCATTTATATTGTTAAAAATGTGTTATTCAAATCTATATCCCCTTGGCAGTTTTTGTAATCATACCTATTGCAATAAATTCAAATTTTCCATTATTCTATCATATTTCTCTAATGTATTCCTATAGTATATATTCTTTAACTATATTATAACTTTCAAGAATAAAATCATAAAATAAAACTGCTAAATTATCTTCATATTAATCTCAGGGATAATAGCATCATTATCGTCAACAAACATAGCAAGTATTTTGATTAATCTAAACTTTTAGAATAAATATATAATGATTACATTTTATCTCATTTAACAATCCAGGAGCTAAAATATATTTTTCAATCATTAATGTGGTTTTACAACAGCCACTTGGGCCTATTACTTTTTATCAAACAGACTTTGGTAAAAGTTTACCATGTTCATTTTTTAATTTTCTTCTGGAATCCTTAGTTATTTTTTTATAAATATTATGTGAGTCACTTTTTCGATTAACACAATTGTTAAAAAAGATTAACAGTTCCTGTAAGAGACAGTTATAAAAATGTTGCAGTAGTTGGTTTATATACAACTCCTCAAACTACAAATATCAGTTCACATAATAATAAATTATATTGTCATAGAGAAACTATTACAACTAATATTGGTCATATAGTTTAAAAAGTTAAGAAAATATTCAGAGTAAAGATAAACATTTGGATAATATTATTACTGAGGTTAAGTGAAATTAAATATAAATATAAAACGTGGTGTTGAAAATTTTCTTTGCTTTAAAGATCAACTTATTTAAGCTAATCAAAAAATTGGAGTTATGAATTTATCAAAAATTAAACTTCTTGAACTAATAAATATACATTTTGACTGAGCTGATGGAATGTTTGTAGAAATAAATATAGAGTTTCATCAAGAAACTAGAGTTATTGCTTCTTTTAAATCTAATTTTCTTTACATATAATTTATTAACTAAAATATCCTTCAGTCTTCACTTTTCAGAGGAATGAATTCGAGATTGTAAATGTAATATTACTAATGAACATATAATTTAATAGATTTTAATTGTACTGCTGAAAAGTTACTTTAGAAAAGAAATACTAATATTAACATAATTTTTATGATTTTTCTGTAGGTAAATGGGATCATTTATTAAGATTGTCACCAATTTAATTGATTTTAACAAATTAGAGTATCTGAATTTAATTTTCAGTATGATATTACTTCCTTTAAATATTTAAATTCTAAATATGACGATAAAATATGTATACAACTCAATAATGGAGTTAAAATTAATTTTCCACATAGATATATTAAGGTCATTAACAAATATGTTTTAATAATTTTGAAAATGAAAAACACTAAACAAAAATATAAGGGAATGGAAAATATAAATCTAATGGAAAATACGATCATGAATTTTTAAACTTAAAAAAAATCATTTTTAAAAATGTAATAAAGATAAATTTTTTTAAAACTAAAAAATTTTTTATTTTATTAATTATTTCTAACAAATCTCGTTTTTGGATTTTTAAATGAATTTTGTTTTTAAAAATAAGAAGTTTTCGTTTTTAAATGTATAATAAAATAAAAAGTTTGTAAAAGATACTAATTTGTTTAAAAAATGAGTGAACTAAAATTAAATTTTTATACAAGATTACTAATTGAGAATACATAAATACTAAATATGATTGAAGAATTTGTTTGAAACTCAGTAATTAATTTAAGATTTTTTGCCTCAGGCATATAATAAACCAATTGATTTATTTCTGTTTCAATTTTTTGAATAAGGGATTTGCTAACTAAAATGAAGGATTGAAAAATAATAAATTTTTTGACCCAAAATTAGTTAATATGCCAAATGCAAATGAATCTTGTGACTTTCTTGAAAATAATTTTTGTGATTTTTGTAAATTAGAAAATTTAAGGAATACTATTAATTAGATAAACATAATATTTACAATGATAACTAAACATTTAATAAGAAACAGAAATATTGAGAATCCTTTATCATTTTGTAATATTGAAAATGATGATGATACAATTGAAAATAACCTTCTAGAACAACACATAAGTATAATTTAGTTGAAAAAGCCTTTAAAAAGATTACAAACAAAATTTTTAAATATAATATAGATTCAGTTGAGCTTAATCACTTTTTAAACGTCACAAAACCAAAAATTATGAAAATAGTTAAAGAAAATTTTTAATTATTTGATAGAATTAAAATTGATTTTTAATTTATCTTGTGAATATAAGGTGCTGACAAGTACTGATGAAAACTAATGTGTTCATCAAACCCTAAATTACAGTATTATTACAGAACAAGACATAATTAAAATATTTAAGAGGGTAAAGCAAGAAATTTTAACAAAAGGAAAACTTTTCATGCACCCAGGTCTGGTTGAACATTAAACAAAATAAATGAAATACACTTCAATTAATATCTATGTTCCATTAAGAGGCTCATCTTAACATTAAATATCCAGAAAAATAAAAGAAGAAAAAATTGTACCTGTTTTAAAAATAATGATCGAAATGGTGGATTTACATGTGATGAAAAAAAATTTTATTCTAAAAAGATAAATGGATTGTGGAACACTTCCAAATATGTTTTTGAAGTAGATTTAGGATATCCAAAAAATTAACATGTTTTACATCAAGATTGACCATTAGCCACTGAAAATAAAATTGTGTTAGGCGCTAATGAAAAAATTATTAACTACTTTAGGTCTCAATGCTATCCCCCACAGTACTTTCGTAAAGCACTTCAGGTAAATGCTGAAATGGTTCTTTGAGTAAATCCACAACCAACTTCCACTCCCATCCTTCTCCATCTAAACTAGAGCGTAGTGTCTGCATGTCTTGTGGTCACCAAGAGTTCGTGGATATTCCCCCACCTGTGGTGTACTTACAGCATGGTGAAACCTCCAGTAGACCGCTGCAGTTCGACTGCACGCCACTCGCACCTGCCGCCTATGGCGTCTCATCTGCTGAAGCTTCAACCAAGTCTTCACCACACTGCATCACTCTGCTCCCCTGGCTGGCAGCTACCAGCCATCTTCCTGGGGACTCGATGGTGCTGTGTAGTAAGGCGGTTAACTGACATTTCCTTGGAGTCTCAGTTGTACTTAGGTCTGATCAAGAACGATCATTTCCGTTATTACTATCTTTTGTGAAACAACTTTTTTGTGGTGATGCACCAATAAAGAGTTCCATTTCTAATTACCTATATGTCGGCGATACGTTTAACTCTTCTCTTTACTGGCTTGATGTATTTGGGGCTCACGATTTTTAAGTGTCAGCTCGTATGGCCTGAACGTTTGATTCAGAGGACCAAATTGTTATCTTAGGTCCAACAGGTGCATTCAGGTGAGCATGGGAAATACTCGTTAGGTGATGTGCTATTATTACATACCTGTTATTCTATTACTACCATAACCCATCATATGTAACTCCACAGAGTTCATATAAATGTATGACGCACATTATTTATTTAATGTCGATAGTCTTATCTTCATACATGTGAAACTCACTGTTTGGTAGAGGTCTCCTCTTGGCCTTCCCTCCTTAAAATTCACCCAACCTGCCCCTGCACAACTTCTAAATTTAATCTACCCACATTCCATTACACCGTCGTTTCAGACCTTTCCTTTCCTCTTTGACTCCAACAAATCTTTGTCCCATCTATCATTCCTATCTGCCTACAAGTCTCGCATTCTCTCATTTCATTTTCATTGCAGTCATAGCTATATCATACAATACTTTGCCCTGATACATTTCTTTCTTTTCCTGTATGTCCCAGTAATTATCCGTGTGAACCGCTCCATTTATTGCTGACAAACCGTCAGTTTTTGAATGGTTTTTACTCTAAAAGCCAGTACCATAAATCGAAACTAGTAAGATATATTTATTGTAAACTTCCCCATTCTGCCACGTTATAAGTTCCATTTTCTAAAACTCTACCAACGTTATGAAAAGAACTACAGGCCAGTTTTAATATTCTGTTTATTTATTCTGCTGTCTTTTCAGTCAATGTCTTGAAGTGCCCTAAGTAAAAAGTTTCCTAATTACTTCTATGACTTCATTATTAATCGGAATTACTTCCTGTTCGAAATAGTGCTTATACATTATTTGAGATTCGTTGTGATTGACTCTCGGACCGACTTTCATATCCGCTCCATTAAAATTTCTCGCTTTTCTATCGTGTAACTAGATATCGATGGCTGCAAAAGTTTCGAAAATCTTCGAGAGTGGGCTAATCAAGCATCTTTCTTCAATTATGAGTTCTCGTTCAAAGTCCAATAATATTCAATGCGTAACCATATTCACATAATAAGAATGATTCGCTATACACACAAGATGCCAACCGAAAAAACTGTTAAGTGTATTTTTCAAAAAAATTTCGTTCTTCAGTTCCATGATCTTCTAGATATTAACGTATATTTCTTACAATAATGCGATAAAACTGTAGTGTGAAACAAAGCTGGACGCTACACACTAATTAAGAAAAAGTTAGTATTATACCAGACGCAGTTCCAGTGCTGAAAACTGTCTACAAATAGACATCTTGTGTTGTATGTAAAGTAAATAACATTCATGGTTCATAGAGAT
Source organism: Schistocerca cancellata (assembly GCF_023864275.1). Classification (NCBI taxonomy): domain Eukaryota; kingdom Metazoa; phylum Arthropoda; class Insecta; order Orthoptera; family Acrididae; genus Schistocerca; species Schistocerca cancellata. The sequence goes on from NC_064629.1 coordinate 62,746,435, forward strand.
GTGTGTCGTCTATGCAGCTAAATGAAAGGTTCAAAATGGCTCTGAGCACTATGGGGCTTAACATCTATGGTCATCAGTCCCCTAGAACTGAGAACTACTTAAACCTAACTAACCTAAGAACAGTACACAACACCCAGTCATCACGAGGCAGAGAACTAAATGAAAGGCAGTTTGTTTTTTTGCCATACGCGTTTTTCTTCTTTTATTTACGAAGAATCTTCAGTGCGTTATAATACATGTTTCTTTTTGCACATACGAGGGTTGGAACTTAAATAGTGGCAACTACTTATCACAACCGATACAAAAAGGTTACATGTTTGCACCCATTACTGTCCTTCAGAGTAGTCACCAGCGTTGTGTAGAACCCGTTGCCAGCGATGTGGAAGGCGTAGTATACCATTAGCAGAGCCTGTTCTGTTGATGGTGAGAATGGAGCGATCTAAAGTTATGGTGATTCTCGTATACGACTGTGATGCTGTTATCCTAACGCATTACGTTCTTCCACGGCAGACCGTCAATGCACAGTATTACTGTTCATTTTTGGAGCATCACCTGCGACGAGCTTTGCGAAAGGAGCGGTGACACTTTCTGCGCAACCCACCCATCATTTTGCACGACAATGCGCGTGCGCATACAGCGCGATGGGGCTGGAAAATACTGTACCATCCACCACACTCCCCGGACTTAACTCCGTGTGACCTTTATTTGCTTCCGAAGATGAAGGAACCACTTCGTGGCATTCGCTTCAGAACTGTTCCAGAGATTCGACGGGCAGTAGACCGCTCCATTCGCACCATCAACAAAACAAGAACTGCTAACGGTATACTACGCCTTCCACATCGCTGGCAACGGGTTCAACACAACGCTGGTGACTACTTTGAAGGATAGTAAATAAATATGTTAGTATGTTACATTTTGCCATGTTTTTCTCTTGTTTTCCATATTAAAAACAACCTTTGTAGCACAAATTTCATGTGATTAATTTATCGTTCGGTGTTACTTACGAAATCTAGTGTTGTTAATCCATATGTGCGGTCCTGGAGGTGTTCACTCGGTCCCCACGTTCCAAATGACCGATTTCCGGCGTTCTTTTACCCACGTAAATAATACTGTTTCTTACTTTTAAAAAGAATGTTAACACCACACCAAGAGAAGTCTAATTGCTCTCAAAAGCTCATATCCCAATAAAGCTGCTGATGGTTCTTTATGCAGAAGTTTTGGACGTTTTCCCAACCATATGAGCATTACCTAAGCAGCGCAGCCCATTTTCAGCTTCACTCAGCCACTAACGATTAGTAACACTAAAACACCGACCAGCCTTGTGCATCTGTCCACGATAACACGAAGGGTAACTGTCGCGATTGACGAGGGTGCTATGTTGTCTTGAAGAACTGAAATGCACAGTGGAATGGAATATTAGTACGGCATTTTTGGCCAGGAGACCCCATCTGGAGCTGTTCGGCCGCCTAATACAAGTCTTCATATTTCACGCAATTTCGGTGACTTGTTCGTCGATGACGCTGATGATGAAGTGATGATATGGACAATACAACATCCAGACCCCGAGCGGATAAAATCACCGACCCAGCTGCGGAATTCGAACAAAGGTCCCCCGCATGGCAGTCAGCCACACTAACCACTCAACTATGGAGACGGACATTCCAATGCGCAGTCGTGCAGCCTCTCCCTAACTTCTGACAGAGCTCAATCGCCTACATTCTTCTATCAAGTTTTTATCAACAATGATGTACACTGCAACAAGCTCTGAACTACAGTTCCGAGCCATTCTTGCTTAATGTAATAGCGAGGTAGTTCGTAATTAGAACTGACATAAAATTCAATAATGTATAACACAAAACTGTTTGCCGACGTTCCCGTTTACTTATGCTTCCTTATCAAAAATTATAATCGCTATTACCAGACGTTCTCCAAGGGAGTAGCGTGGGAATGGTTTAGGAGGGGTAAGAGAAGTGGTGGAGGACCTCCGCATACACTACCCCAAGGGATATATATGAAATGAATTAAATACACTGAAATTAAATGAATGGATCGATGGCGATGATTTCAATTATCACCATCTGAGATGATTTATTTATTTACTTATTTATGCTTAAGTGTGGCTCGGTGACCCAGCGGTATTCGGACTTCGCGCATCCGGTGAGTAGTAAAAGCGGTGGCTCGTTTTATTTTACAGGTTACTATCCCTCTGTGTAGGGGCTGTAATTTTTGATATTCTTTTTTTTTAAACCAGCAAGGTAAAACAGAGGCCACTACTTCCACCACATCAAGTGGATTTAGTGCTCACGTACTCACACTGAGTCGTGAACACTTCCAAGTTTATCAATGGGGGATAATTGAAAATTATTATTACTATTATCCGTGCCATGCGTGCAATGGTCGTGCCAGGCGCGCGATATTGAATCTTGATCCTATCATTAATGGCGCGAGACCTGCACGACCTTGTAGCAACCGTTATAGTTCTTCATTATTCTACTGTGACACTAAGGATGGTTTCACGCAATGAAAGGGAGAATGTATAGATTAAAGGACTCATTTATTTAACAGTTGGATACTGAACAATTATACAATCAAATGGGGGTGGGGGAAGAAAGAATTGAGTTCAGCAGCTTGCCCCAACGCTCGTTCATAATAAGCCACGATAGCAGGAGACAAGGAATTTTAGGGACGATCGCCGTGTTATGAAATGGGGTCCAATTTACTAAAGCAAGGGGTTGCAGGCATGCAACGACCACCACCATGAATCATCCAACGACTAAGAAAGATGCTACTGTGGGTGAATCGCTAGGTAGCCTTCTGTACTAAAGGAACACAACCAGCTAGATGCGAAACTGTTCATAGAACTTTGGCTCGCGGTCCGACTACGTTAACGAAACATGAAGGGGCGCCAGACACTCACCACGTGGCGTAGGACAAAGGGCACAACTTTTCAAGCTAGGAAGACATAAATTCTGAGTCGAATTTTACACAGGAGAACTGAAAGAGCTACTGTCGGACGAAGTGGAAAAGTGAGCATGAATGTATGCACTTTAGTGCCGTACTGCAAGCTTCTGTGACTAACCAGCACGTCTCGCACATTATGCCCGACTGTATAAGGAAAACCCTACAGTCTTATAACACGGAAAACATTGCATAAACCGTAATTCAAGGAGCGCACATCAGTACAATGACCTATAAGGTTTCCACTGGGCCGCAGGGCGCGAATCTACAGTGCACATCGGCGCTCATGCTTACCGAACTTCATCTCCTGGAAGCAGCACCTCCGGCCTCAGGCACGGTCACACTAGAAATGACTACTGCCCCTTTGTCCACTATCCATCCACGGAGGGCGGTTGGCGCCCGCCCGCGAAAAACGGGCGCGCACCTGAACTGGCCAATCATAGGGGCGGAATTTCACAGGGAGGCGACCTCGCGACGTTAAAGATGAAATATCAGTTACAAGGTTGGTAAGGCAGGTTGGGGAACTGAGAGCAGGAGAAACTTTGGCCACTACTGAACTTTCAAACGCCACCACGTGCTACCCTGGCGATCGGAAAAAGTATAGGAAACGGGGAGCCATCATGGCTGCTAGGAAGACTGCTGCCCTCGCCTATAAATAAAGAAAATTCCTGGCGCCAAGCTCCTCTCACAGATCAGTGTGAGACAAGCTGTAAAAATCGTCAAATAAATCAGGCAACCCATAGAAATTATTAATATTACCTGAATTATTAGTTTACCGAATACCAGAATGCGTGGATTAGAAATATGAAATGCGAGCACTGAATGGTGAATGAAGTGCACGTCTTTCAGTAGGTATTGCCTGATTCCGCCTCTACTGCAGAGCAACGAGATCTTTCTTGTTTTCCCTTTAGTGTCGTATGAGTCCTGCACTTCGCATCATTGTTTGTCTCTCAGAGTCTCTTGTTCGTGTATCTCTTTAGATGCGGCGTTGTCTTGTGCCGTGATGTCCTTGCCTCCCAGGAACATTCCACGCACATGTACCTTCAGTTTTAGTTTTGGCAACTCGAGGTGGCATATGCAGCCAAAATCGTTACACATTCATGATTGGTTTTTAGAGACAATCAAGGCAACTTCGGAAAAGATTGATATGACTTTCTGAACCGTATGTGTTTTATGTCAGTTTTCTAGACCTTGACAGGCTCCTTTTTCGGCATAGACAACAAGTCCCTTTCACTCATTGTGATGGTCCTAATAGTATAGTTATTATGCATGAATGTCAGGGTGTTTAACCTTCCGCCCAAAGTTGATAAAAGTTTTCTCAAGACCATCCGGCTTCCGTTTGAGGACATACGGAATATACGGCGAGAACACTGGCCCGCTCGGCATCGTTTACGACTTTGTAGTGGTGTTTGATCCGTGGTCATGGTGGTAAAACGAAATATCCTCTCTTTTTGCAGGTGTGTGGATACCGAGTATATATAATTTACACGGGACAAGTAGGGACCGGTTTTATATGTATTGAGAGTGTAAACTTCCACACAAGTTACTCGCATCGTGTCATAGTCTTAAAATCCAACTTACGAACAACGTAAAGGGCCAACTTCAACGGACCTCGTTCCCCAGGTGACAGCCATTGTGCTTAACCAGGTTTCTGAGGCGAAACAAGAGCCATTGTTTGATGGCCCTAGTGAATTTCCGCTGTTAATCTCCCGTAGAGACTTCCCGCTGTTGCTTCTGTGTCGTCGCCACTTCCACTTCAAAACAAGCGTAGACGGACGCCAGATAGCGAGGAGTCAGACGATTCCTCTTCCCTTCTCCGACCTACTGAAAACATTCCGTTAGAGGACACCTCTCCCCTAACCGAGTTACCCAAAAACGTCAATCATCCACACCAAGACCACCACCTCAGGTTCACATGAGGATGGACCTGTTCCGGAGCTGTGCACTATATCGACGGACTTGCCAGCCATCCCTGAGTCTGTAACGTATTTCCATCCTTCTTCTGCTCCCCGGAAGGGAAAAGAATGTCACAGGTCGCTGCTGATCAGACCCAGATCGGCACAAGTGCGCCAGTGGAAAATGTGGTGACGGTAAAAGACGTACCGTCAGTTGATTCTCGGGAGCCACACCGCCTATCTGTGAAAGAGTGGGATGTGTTCTCTGCACCTGATACTGAATTTTCACTGGTCTTCCCCCACGTTGACCCACAAAGCTGCAACAAACAGCGTTGTTAACCTGCGCGTGCGGTGCCGTGAAAAAAGGAAAAACGTATAGGGTGTGAAAGAGACTCTGCCCTGGACTGTAATACACGACCTTAAAGGTCAGTTGCAAGTAACCATATGGATTGTTTTAGTAAGAATTGGCTGCAGCCCGATACTTTTCTTACTTTGTCAACAGAATTAGTTCCGATCTTAGACTTACAGTGTTGCGACAATTTATTTACGGTTCAGTTGCAGGCGTGACATTTTTTGAAGAAGTGTTATTTAATCATTTTTCTATTCCCGACTATTCTACCTTTTTCATTGTGGCTCCTGAACTATCTACTGGTTCTGTGTTATTTAACAGAGAGCGAATATTAATCAGCGATTTCGAAGTTGTTGACAACGATCGAGGGATAGACTCCACTTTTGGTGACTTTACTTTAATTCTTCTTTATGCTTCTTCAGGATCTAGCCTTTCCACAGAATGAGCGCGTCTTTACAGAGACGATATAGTGTATTTATTTTTTTAAACTCCACAGAAACTTCTGTAAGGCGGAGATTTTAATTATTTTGCGACCTGTGGATCAGACTCCCAATTTTACAAATGTCATAAGGAACTAGATGATTTGGTGCGCTCTTCGCAAACACTCGATACACGTATCTGTCACAGCCCCACTCTCGTCAGCTACTTCCACTAGCGGACTTGACTGTTTTTATCCGTCTGATCTTTTATGCGGGTAGCTGATAACGATAGACGTTTCGGTGACTACTGTGCCGTAGCTGTAACCTTACACCGTGTGCCGCAACCAATAAAACTGTATCGCCTCCTCTGGATGTTGAACACATCTCTCTTAGATGATCCTTCCCCCGAGATTATTGTTCGAGAGGTTTGGACCCGTAGCTTGTGTTCCTAGGACCGTTATCCTTCTCTTATGGAATGGTGGTAAGAGCATGAGAAACCGCTACTCCGGAAAGCGTTAATGCGTTACGGCACTGAGAGGGCGAGGGATCTTCGGGAGACCCAGGAATTTTATTATTTCCTCTTACGACGACTTTATGATGGTGCCAAACAAGCTCCATTACGGTTCATGGATGTTCACCTCGTTAAGGCGAAGCTTCTTCAGTTAATGAGAAAACAAATGGAAGTATTCGGGTTACGATCAAAATCACGCTCATTCCTGCAGGATGAACTGACGTCCTTATATCATCTTATCCTCTTGCGGGTCCGTATCGCGTACCTCACTCGCACCGTACCGATGGTTACATACTGACGTCCCAACGTAACATGTCCAGAGTGACCTATAATTATTTTACTGACCTTTATCAATCCGAGCTACTGATACGACTTTCCCTGATGCATATACTCCTCTCCTGAAATGTGTGGTTACTCCTGCATTAAATGATTAACTTCTAAATGACTTTATTCGAGATGATATACAGGTTTTCCCAAAAAACATCGACAACGCTTAGTGTGTTGTGCGGGAACGCAAACTGATCTGTTTTCAAGAAGGAACCCATATCCGGAAACGCACGACTTGGCCACTGGAGAGGGTCGAAGTCTGAAAACGAACGGCTGCGATGGTTTGTTCTGATGTACTGACTTGGCAGAAAATCCTAAGAAATTTTGGTCTTATGTCAAAGCGGTAGGTGGATCAAAATAAAATGTCCAGGCACTCTGTGACCAAAATGGTACTGAAACGGAGGATGACAGACTAAAGGCCGAAATACTAAATGTGTTTTTCCAAAGCTGTTTCACAGAGGAAGAGTGCACTATAGTTCCTTCTCTAGATTGTCGCACAGATGATAAAATGGTAGATATCGAAATAGATGAGAGAGGGATAGAAAAACAATTAAAATCGCTCAAAAGAGGAAAGGTCGCTGGACCTGATGGGATACCAGTTCGATTTTACACAGAGTACGCGAAGGAACTTGCCCCTCTTCTTGCAGCGGTGTACCGTAGGTCTCTAGAAGAGTGTAGCGTTCCAAAGGATTGGAAAAGGGCACAGGTCATCCCCGTTTTCAAGAAGGGACGTCGAACAGATGTGCAGAACTATAAACCTCTATCTCTAACAACGATCAGTTGTAGAATTTTGGAACACGTATTATGTTCGAGTATAATGACTTTTCTGGAGACTAGAAATCTACTCTGTAGGAATCAGCATGGGTTTCGAAAAAGACGATAGTGTGAAACCCAGCTCGCGCTATTCGTCCAGGAGACTCAGAGGGCCATAGACACAGGTTCCCAGGTAGATGCCGTGTTTCTTGACTTCCACAATGCTTTTGATACAGTTCCCCACAGTCGTTTAATGAACAAAGTAAGAGCATATGGACTATCAGACCAATCGTGTGATTGGATTGAAGAGTTCCTAGATAACAGAACGCAGCATGTCATTCTCAATGGAGAGAAGTCTTCCGATGTAAGAGTGATATCAGGTGTGCCGCAGGGGAGTGTCGTAGGACCGTTGCTATTCACAATATACATAAATGACCTTATGGATAACATCGGAAATTCACTGAGGCTTTTTGCGGATGATGCTGTAGTATATCGAGAGGTTGTAGCATTGGAAAATTGTACTGAAATGCAGGAGGATCTGCAACGAATTGACGCATGGTACAGGGAATGGCAACTGAATCTCAATGCAGCCAAGTGTAATGTGCTGCGAATACATAGAAAGAAAGATCCTTTATCATTTAGCTACAATATAGCAGGTCAGCAATTGGAAGCAGTTAATTCCATAAATTATCTGGGAGTAGGCATTAGGAGTGATCTAAAATGGAATTACCATATAAAATTAATCGTCGGTAAAGCAGATACCAGACTGAGATTCATTGGAAGAATCCTAAGGAAATGCAATCCGAAAACAAAGGAAGTAGGTTACAATACACTTGTTCGCCCATTGTTTGAGTACTGCTCACCGGTGTGGAATCCGTACCAGATAGGGTTGATAGAAGAGATACAGAAGATCCAACGGAGAGCAGCGCTCATCGTTACAGGATCATTTAGTAATCGCGAAAGCGTTACAGAGATGATAGGTAAACTCCAGTGGAAGACTCTGCAGGAGAGACGCTCAGTAGCTCGGTACGGGCTTTTGTTGAAGTTTAGAGAACATACCTTCGCCGAGGAGTCAAGCACAATATTGCTCCCTCCTACGTATATCTCGCGAAGAGACCATGAGGATAAAATCAGAGAGATTAGAGCCCACACAGAGGCATACCGACAACCTTTCTTTCCACGAACAATACGAGACTGGAATAGAAGGGAGAACCGATAGAGGTACTCGAAGTACCCTCCGCCACACACCGTGAGGTGGCTTGTGGAGTATGGATGTAGATGTAGATGTAGATTCGTTCAGGTGTCTAGTGTAGCTGTCCTAGCAACAGCAGTGGCGCATCAGTGTTCTGTAAGTTGACACAGGTTCTCATAAGAAGCAACTTGTTTTAAATTTCGTCTGTGTTCTTTAGCTTCAGCTCTTGTATTTCGATCGTGTTTGTTTATTTATCAGGCACAGTTCCGCGCTTTATTAACCGTAGAGAGCGTTTGCATCTCGCCAGGCATTTGTTTTTGTGTTTCAAGAGCCACTTGTATTAGATTGATCCCCTAGTCGAGGGATAGCTCTCCTAGCAGCAACAGCAGCAGCGCATCAGAAAACTGTGAGTTGACACAGTTTTTCATAAAAAGCAACTTACTTTACGTTTTGTCAGTGTTCTTTAGCTTCAGCCCCTGTAACTTGTGCGTGTCTGTGTATTTATCAGGCAGTCTTTGGTATGGATAGGAACTGTAATTGCTGTGTTCAAATGCTATCCGACTCGATGACCCTTTGCTCACAGGTCAAGGCGATGGCTTCGGTCACGCAGCTTGAACCTGTTGCCCATGGGCATCACTGTTGGGGGCCGGAAGGGACGGTCTGACGGACGTCCAGCACGAACCACGTATCCCCCGATGGGTCCACTTCTGTGGTCGCTCCAGCTACTGCCCGCACTGAGGCTGACACTCACCCGCGGTCGATTGGGAGGACGTTACAAGGTGTTGCAGGCAGCGAAAGACTTTCCGAGAGGCCGATTGGAGGGCCTCCCCAGTTCGTCTGACAAACAGGTTTCGGACGCTATCTGTGGCTCACGACGTCCCTAAGCTAGATGAAGTCGCTCGCCTTTCCAGAGGAATCCTCTCGGCCTCCTAGACATTCACAGAGGGTGGGAGCTCCAACGTTAGGCTCGTAATCGGACCACTTAAGGGTATGGCTACGAAGGAGGGCAAGAAATCCAATGTGCACTCTATGTGCATATCCGGAGCAGTCATTCCAGATGTGCAATGAGTGCTTCCAGATGCCGGTGACACGTTTTGGCACTAACCAATGTGTGTCGCTTTGGATCAGAAGAGATTCTCTCTGGTTTCAGGAGGCTATCTGAATTAATAAAGACTACCAGTCTCACTTGCGAGGTGGAGACGGGGCTCACCGTCGCCAATGGTCACGTGCCCATTTCAATCGTAGTTGTCAATGTCGTGGGGTTAACTTTGGCACACGCAAGGGTCGTCAGCTGCAGAGATCCATCGTTAGGACTGTTCGGTGCGCTGTGTGTTCAGATACACTTGTACTCTGCCCAGCATTAAAGTCTGATGTTAATTCCATCACAGTTCACCGTCTGTCCTGTTTTACCAGTCTGCCCAGCCTACGACATCCGACGTCTGTAAGGAATGACGGCCTCACGACGTGTGGACGTGGTTTCACCTTGGTTTCGCCACGAGTTGAAGACACTCACCACAGCACTCCTCGAACACCCATCAAATCGAGCAGTTTCCGAAATGCTTGTGGCAGCCTTCGGGCCAGCACAAGCTGCCCTCGGTCAAATTCAGATAGATCACACTCCTTCGTTATTCTACACAAGGACAGCATGCTCGCTGATACTACATTCACGGTTACTGTGTATGACCAGCAGTCATTCCTTGCCAGGTGACGCTGCTATCGACTGGACAAGTTTATATCGATAGTAGGTAGGTGGTCGTAATGTTCTGCCTGGTCAGTGTATATGTGTCGCTTTGGATCAGAAGAGAGACTCTCTAGTTTCGTGTGGGTAGCTGAAGTGGCAAATATTGCCAGTCTTGCTTGCGAGATGAGGGTGTACCTCATCATTTGTTGCTGCTACAACAAATGGTGACTGTGGTCCTCTGATACAGAGCCGAGTGGAGGGTCTGGAGCAGAGGCTCAGACGGTTCTGCGGCCATGTAGGTTGCATATTCCTCAACTTGCGTCATAGGGTGGTGGGTTTCCAGATTCCGCCAAATAGCTCAGGAATCGACTACGTACAGGAAAGGTCTACACGTGCTATCTGGAGGGGAGTGGGCGGTCTTTTAGGTTAGAGGGTCTTGGGAAAGAGCAGAAAGGACTTCACTTTCAAAGGGTGCAGGACGAACACAATAAGAGGGTAGACGTAGAAACACTTAATCTGTAGTTGTAAACTGTAGTAGCTGTACTGGAAAAGAACCACAGCTCTGAGAGATAGCCGAAAGCAAAAAACCTCAAATTATTATAGGTACGGGAAGCTGGCTAGAGCTGGTAATAAGTTCAGCAGAAATTTTTAAACAGGATTGCTGTCACAAGTAGTTCATCTTGTTATGAAATTGAAGAAGCACACACACACATACCTCTGTATTTCATATATCGAATGCTGTACTGTTTGCATTTGTTATCTCTCTTACAAAGTAATCCAGTAATTATGTGTGAAAAGAGTTGTTTCCTTCCATGCACGTGATACGATGACAGTGACAATGATCAAGAGACACATCATCTGAAATGCATTTCAAATGTTGTGTTTCTTGATCATTGCAATGATCGACAGCGCAGGAAGATACGTATATAGCTTCTTTTCTGTGTTTACTTCGTAGATTCTTACTTAAATTGCGTGTGAGTTTCGTATAGGAGGTGTAATTTCGAGTTTTAGTTACTGTAATCGTTAATTCAGGCAGATTGTAGCGCAGTCGTTAGGCATTTGTACAGGTTAGTTCATACATTCTTTGCGTGTTCCCCTTGCGTTATCTAGGCACGGACTCGTGTTTCAGTAACTGTAGTTCAACATCGATTAGAATGTACAGGGACTGTGACTGCTGTGTTCGGATGAGGGCTGAGTTGGCATCCCTTCACTCACAGCTGCAGGTGGCGCTGACTTCGGTCGTGCAACTTGAGACTGTTGCCAATGGGCACCACTGTGGGGAGCCGGACTTGGGTATCACGGGGATGTCAACCTCGTCCCGTCTGTCTCCAGATCGGTCTGCCACTGTGGTTGGCCCGGTTGCTGCCCGCAGTGTGGTTGATTGGGAGGTCGTTCCAAGGCGTGGCAGGCAGCGAAAGACGTCCCCGGCGGCTGATCAGAAAGCCTCCCCAGTCCGTCTGACAAACGGGTTTCAGGTACTGTCTCCGGCTGAGCCAGATGCAGCTGCCTGCCCTGTTTCAGAGGATGATTCTCAGCCTTCAAGGTCCGGGCAATCGCAGATGGTGGGCTTATTGGTAGTTGGGAGCTCCAATGTTAGGCACGTAAGAGGGCCCTTATGGATATGGCGGCTAAGGAGGGGAAGAAATCCAGTGTGCACTCCATGTGCATTCCGGGTGGAGTCATTTCTGATGTGGAAAGGGTCCTTCCGGATGCCATGAAGAGCCAGCTGCAGGTGGTGGCACATGTCGGCACTAATGACGTGTGTCGCATGGATCTGAGGAAATTCTCTCTGGCTTCCAGCGGCTATCTGATTTGGTGAAGGCTGCCGGTCTTGCTTACGAGATGAAGGCAGAGCTCACCATCTGCAGCATCGTTAACAGAACCGACTGCGGAACTTCGGTGCAGAGCCGGGTGGAGGGTCTGAATCAGAGGCTCAGACGGTTTTGCGACAGTGTTGGCTGCAAATTCCTTGACCTGCTCCATAGGGTGGTGGGGTTTCGAGTTCCGCTGAATAGGTCATGAGTTCACTACACTCAGCTGGCGGCTACACGGGTAGCGGAGGCTGTGTGGCGTGGACTGGGCGGTTTTTTAGGTTAGAAGGCCTCGGGAAAGTATGGGGTGGGCTGCAATCTCAAAGGTGCATGGCAAATAAAGGACGTGCTTGGATCAAGGAACAGTCGGAACTGTAGTTGTAAATTGTTGTAGTTGTGCTGAGAAAGTCTCTGAGCTTCAAGCGCTAATAGAAAGCACAGATGCTGAAATCGTTATAAGTACAGAAAGCAGGCTAAAGCCTGAAATAAGTTCTGAAGAAATTTTTACGAAGTCTCAGATGGTGTTCAGAAAAGATAGATTAGGCAGAATTGGTGGTGGAGTGTTTGTGTCTGTCAGTAGTGGTTTATCTTGTAGTGAAGTTGAAGTAGATACTCCGTGCGAATTGGTATGGGTGGAGTTTATACTTAACAGCCGAACTAAGTTAATAATTGGCTCCTTCTACCGACTCCCAGACTCCGATGATATAGTTGCTGAACAGTTCAGAGAAAATTTGAGTCTCGTAACAAATAAATACCCCACTCATACGGTTATAGTTGGTGGGGACTTCAAACTTCCCTCGATATGTTGGCAAAAATACTTGTTCAAAACCGGTGGTAGGCAGAAAACATCTTCCGAGATTGTCCAAAATGCTTTCTCCGAAAATTATTTTGAGCAGTTAGTCCACGAACCCACGCGAATTGTAAATGGTTGCAAAAACACACTTGACCTCTTAGCCACAAACAATCCAGAGCTAATAGAGAGCATCACGACTGATACAGAGATTAGTGATCACAAGGTCGTTGTAGCTAGGCTCAATACCGTTTCTTCCAGCGGCTATCTGATTTGGTGAAGGCTGCCGGTCTTGCTTACGAGATGAAGGCAGAGCTCACCATCTGCAGCATCGTTAACAGAACCGACTGCGGAACTTCGGTGCAGAGCCGGGTGGAGGGTCTGAATCAGAGGCTCAGACGGTTTTGCGACAGTGTTGGCTGCAAATTCCTTGACCTGCTCCATAGGGTGGTGGGGTTTCGAGTTCCGCTGAATAGGTCATGAGTTCACTACACTCAGCTGGCGGCTACACGGGTAGCGGAGGCTGTGTGGCGTGGACTGGGCGGTTTTTTAGGTTAGAAGGCCTCGGGAAAGTATGGGGTGGGCTGCAATCTCAAAGGTGCATGGCAAATAAAGGACGTGCTTGGATCAAGGAACAGTCGGAACTGTAGTTGTAAATTGTTGTAGTTGTGCTGAGAAAGTCTCTGAGCTTCAAGCGCTAATAGAAAGCACAGATGCTGAAATCGTTATAAGTACAGAAAGCAGGCTAAAGCCTGAAATAAGTTCTGAAGAAATTTTTACGAAGTCTCAGATGGTGTTCAGAAAAGATAGATTAGGCAGAATTGGTGGTGGAGTGTTTGTGTCTGTCAGTAGTGGTTTATCTTGTAGTGAAGTTGAAGTAGATACTCCGTGCGAATTGGTATGGGTGGAGTTTATACTTAACAGCCGAACTAAGTTAATAATTGGCTCCTTCTACCGACCCCCAGACTCCGATGATATAGTTGCTGAACAGTTCAGAGAAAATTTGAGTCTCGTAACAAATAAATACCCCACTCATACGGTTATAGTTGGTGGGGACTTCAAACTTCCCTCGATATGTTGGCAAAAATACTTGTTCAAAACCGGTGGTAGGCAGAAAACATCTTCCGAGATTGTCCAAAATGCTTTCTCCGAAAATTATTTTGAGCAGTTAGTCCACGAACCCACGCGAATTGTAAATGGTTGCAAAAACACACTTGACCTCTTAGCCACAAACAATCCAGAGCTAATAGAGAGCATCACGACTGATACAGAGATTAGTGATCACAAGGTCGTTGTAGCTAGGCTCAATACCGTTTCTTCCAGCGGCTATCTGATTTGGTGAAGGCTGCCGGTCTTGCTTACGAGATGAAGGCAGAGCTCACCATCTGCAGCATCGTTAACAGAACCGACTGCGGAACTTCGGTGCAGAGCCGGGTGGAGGGTCTGAATCAGAGGCTCAGACGGTTTTGCGACAGTGTTGGCTGCAAATTCCTTGACCTGCTCCATAGGGTGGTGGGGTTTCGAGTTCCGCTGAATAGGTCATGAGTTCACTACACTCAGCTGGCGGCTACACGGGTAGCGGAGGCTGTGTGGCGTGGACTGGGCGGTTTTTTAGGTTAGAAGGCCTCGGGAAAGTATGGGGTGGGCTGCAATCTCAAAGGTGCATGGCAAATAAAGGACGTGCTTGGATCAAGGAACAGTCGGAATTGTAGTTGTAAATTGTTGTAGTTGTGCTGAGAAAGTCTCTGAGCTTCAAGCGCTAATAGAAAGCACAGATGCTGAAATCGTTATAAGTACAGAAAGCAGGCTAAAGCCTGAAATAAGTTCTGAAGAAATTTTTACGAAGTCTCAGATGGTGTTCAGAAAAGATAGATTAGGCAGAATTGGTGGTGGAGTGTTTGTGTCTGTCAGTAGTGGTTTATCTTGTAGTGAAGTTGAAGTAGATACTCCGTGCGAATTGGTATGGGTGGAGTTTATACTTAACAGCCGACCTAAGTTAATAATTGGCTCCTTCTACCGACCCCCAGACTCCGATGATATAGTTGCTGAACAGTTCAGAGAAAATTTGAGTCTCGTAACAAATAAATACCCCACTCATACGGTTATAGTTGGTGGGGACTTCAAACTTCCCTCGATATGTTGGCAAAAATACTTGTTCAAAACCGGTGGTAGGCAGAAAACATCTTCCGAGATTGTCCAAAATGCTTTCTCCGAAAATTATTTTGAGCAGTTAGTCCACGAACCCACGCGAATTGTAAATGGTTGCAAAAACACACTTGACCTCTTAGCCACAAACAATCCAGAGCTAATAGAGAGCATCACGACTGATACAGAGATTAGTGATCACAAGGTCGTTGTAGCTAGGCTCAATACCGTTTCTTCCAAATCCACCAGAAACAAACGCAAAATAACTTTATTTAAAAAAGCGGATAAAGTGTCACTAGAAGCCTTCCTAAGAGACAATCTCCATTCCTTCCGAACTGACTATGCAAATGTAGACGAGATGTGGCTCAAATTCAAAGATATAGTAGCAACAGCAATTGAGAGATTCATACCTCATAAATTGGTAAGAGATGGAACTTATCCCCCATGGTACACAAAACAGGTCCGAACGCTGTTGCAGAGGCAACGGAAAAAGCATGCGAAGTTCAGAAGAACGCGAAATCCCGAAGATTGGCTAAAATTTACAGACGCGCGAAATTTGGCATGCACTTCAATGCGAGATGCCTTTAATAGGTTCCACAACGAAACAGTGTCTCGAAATTTGGTGCAAAATCCGAAGAAATTCTGGTCGTATGTAAAGTACACAAGCGGCAAGACGCAGTCAATACCTTCGCTGCGCAGTGCCGATGGTACTGTTACCGACGACTGTGCCGCTAAAGCGGAGTTATTGAACGCAGTTTTCCGAAATTCCTTCACCAAGGAAGACGAATGGAATATCCCAGAATTTGAAACACGAACAGCTGCTAGCATGAGTTTCTTAGAAGTAGGTACCTTAGGGGTTGCGAAGCAACTCAAATCGCTTGATACGGGCAAGTCTTCAGGTCCAGATTGTATCCCGATTAGGTTCCTTCCAGATTACGCTGATACAATAGCTCCCTACTTAGCAATCATATACAACCGCTCGCTTACCGATAGATCTGTACCTACAGATTGGAAAATTGCGCATGTCGCACCAGTGTTTAAGAAGAGTAATAGGAGTAATCCATCGAACTACAGACCTGTATCATTGACGTCGGTTTGCAGTAGGGTTTTGGAGCATATATTGTATTCAAACATTATGAAACACCTCGAAGAGAACGATCTATTGATACGTAATCAGCATGGTTACAGAAAACATCCTTCTTGTTCAACGCAGCTAGCCCTTTATTCGCACGAAGTAATGGCCGCTATCGACAGGGGATCTCAAGTTGATTCCGTATTTCTAGATTTCCGGAAAGCTTTTGACACCGTTCCTCACAAGCGACTTCTAATCAAGCTGCGGGCCTATGGGGTATCGTCTCAGTTGTGCGACTGGATTCGTGATTTCCTGTCAGGAATGTCGCAGTTCGTAGTAATAGACGGCAAATCATCGAGTAAAATTGAAGTGATATCAGGTGTTCCCCAGGGAAGCGTCCTGGGACCTCTGCTGTTCCAGATCTATATAAATGACCTGGGTGACAATCTGAGCAGTTCTCTTGGGTCGTTCGCAGATGATGCTGTAGTTTACCGTCCAGTAAGTTCATCCGAAGACCAGTATCAGTTGCAAAGCGATTTAGAAAAGATTGCTGTATGGTGTGGCAGGTGGCAGTTGACGCTAAATAACGAAAAGTGTGAGGTGATTCACATGAGTTCCAAAAGAAATCCATTGGAATTCGATTACTCGATAAATAGTACAATTCTCAAGGCTGTCAATTCAACTAAGTACCTGGGTGTTAAAATTACGAACAACTTCAGTTGGAAAGACCACATAGATAACATTGTGGGGAAGGCGAGCCAAAGGTTGCGTTTCATTGGCAGGACACTTAGGAGATGCAACAAATCCACTAAAGAGACAGTTTACACTACACTCGTTCGTCTTCTGTTAGAATATTGCTGCGCGGTGTGGGATCCTTACCAGGTGGGATTGACGGAGGACATCGAAAGGGTGCAAAAAAGGGCAGCTCGTTTTGTATTATCACGTATTAGGGGAGAGAGTGTGGCAGATATTATACGCGAGTTGGGATGGAAGTCATTAAAGCAAAGAAGTTTTTCGTCGCGGCGAGATCTATTTACGAAATTTCAGTCACCAACTTTCTCTTCCGAATGCGGAAATTTTGTGTTGAGCCCAACCTACATAGGTAGGAATTATCATCAAAATAAAATAAGAGAAATCAGAGCTCGAACAGAAAGGTTTAGGTGTTCGTTTTTCCCGCGCGCTGTTCGGGAGTGGAATGGTAGAGAGATAGTATGATTGTGGTTCGATGAACCCTCTGCCAAGCACTTAAATGTGAATTGCAGAGTAATCATGTAGATGTAGATGTAGATCGCTACGGTCGCAGGTTCGAATCCTGCCGCAGGCATGGATGTTTGTGATGTCCTTAGGTTAGTTAGGTTTAAGTAGTTCTAAGTTCTAGGGGACTGATGACCTCAGAAGTTAAGTCCCATAGTGCTCAGAGCCATTTGAACAAAAATCGTCTACTACTTTCACAGACTCGTTTCTAATCTAAGGCGCTGCAGTCATGGACTGTGCGGCTGCTCCCGGCGGAGGTTCGAGTCCTCCCTCGGGCATGGGTGTGTGTGTTTGTCCTTAGGATAATTTAGGTTAATTAGAGTGTAAGCTTAGGGACTGATGACCTTAGCAGTTAAGTCGCATAAGATTTCACACACATTTGAACATTTTTTCCTAATCTAATTCTCTCAGCATCGCCCGATTTAAGTCGACTGCATTGCATTATCCTTGTTTTGCTTTTGTTGACGTTCCTCTTATATGCTCCTTTCAAGACTATCCACTCCGTTCAACTACTCTTCCAGTGCCTTTAATGTCTCTAATAGAATGACAATGTCATGGCAAACATCAAAATTTTTATTTCTTCTCCCTCAACTTTAATCCCTACTCCAGATTTTTCTTTGTTTTCCCTTACAGTTTGTTCTGTATACAGATTGAATAACACCGGCGATATGCAACAACCCTGTCTCACTCCCTTCTCACCACAGCTTTCCTTTCATGGCCCTCGACACTTATAACTGCCGTTTGGTTTCTGTACAAGTTGTAAATAGCCTTTCGCTCACGGTATTTTACCCCTGCTACCTTCAGAATTTCAAAGACAGTATTCCAGTCAACATTGTCAGAAGCTTTCTCTGGGCCTAGAAATGCTATAAACGTAGGTTTTCCTTTCCTTAACCTGTCTTCTAAGGTAAGTCGTAGGATCAGTATTGCCTCGAGCGTTCCTACATTTCTCCGGAGTCCAAACTGGTCTTCCCCGAGGTCACCTTCTATCAGTTTTTCCATTCCTCTGTAAAGACTTCGTGTTAGTATTTTGCAACCAAGACTTATTGAATTGATAGCTCGGTAATTTTCGCAGCTATCAGCACTTGATTTCTTTGGAATTGTAATTATCATATTCTTCTTGAAGTCTGAGGGGTGTTTCGCCTGTCTCGTACAGCTTCCACACCAGATGGGATAATTTTGTTATGGCTGGCTCTCCCAAGGCTGTCAGTAGTTCTGACGGAATGTCGTCTACTCCCGGGGCCTTGTTTCGACTTACGTCTTTCAGTGCCTTCTCAAATTCTTCTCGCAGTATCATTGTCATCTACGTCCTCTTCCTTTTCCATAACATTGCTTTCAAATTGATCTCCCTTGTGTAGACCATGTATACGCTCCTCTCACCTTCCAGCTTTCCCTTGACCTCTTGATGTTCATACAGCTGCTTCTCTTTACCCCAAAGGCCTCTTTAATTTTCCTGTAGGCGGTATCTAACTTTCCCCTAGTAAAATATGCTTCTAATTCTTACATTTATCCTCTAGTCATTCCTGCTTAGCCATTTTGCACTTCCTGTTAGTCTCATTTTTTTAACGTTTGTATTCCCTTTCGCCTGCTTCGTTTGCTGCATTTTTATATTTTCTTCTATCATCAGTTGAATTCAATATCTGTTGGGTTATCCAAGCATTTGCCTTATTTTCTTACCTGAATGATCCTCTGCTACCTTCACTATTTCATCTCTTAAAGCTACCCATTCGTCTTCTACTGTATTCCTTTCCCCTATTGTAGTCAACCGTTGCCTAATGCACCCTTTGAAACCCTCAGCAACCTCAGGATATTTCAACTTACCTAAGTCTCACCTCATTAATTTCCTACCTTTTTTATAATTTCTTCAGTTTTAATCTGCACTTCATAACCAATAAACTGTGGTCAGAGTCCACAATTGGCCTTGGAAATGTCTTAAAAACTTAAAATCTGGTTCCTAAATCTCTGTCTTACCATTATATAATCAGACTGAGTCGTTCCGTTGTCTCCAGGTCTCTTCCACGTATACAGCCTCTTTTCATGATTCTTAAACCACGCGTTAGCGATGATTAAATTATGCTCTGTGCAATATTCTACGAGGCAACTTCTCTTTTATTCCTTTCCCCCAGTTCACGTTCACCTACTGTTTCTCCTTCTGTTCTTTTTCTTACTATCGAATTCCAATCCCCTGTCACAATTAAATTTTCTTCTCCTTTAAGTATCTGGATAAATTCTATTATCGTTTCATACATTTCTTCTATCCCTTCATCACCTCCAGAGCTAGTTGGCATATAAGCTTGCACTATTGTTGTAGATGTGGGCTTCATGTCTCACTTGGCTACAATAATACGTTCACAAAACTGTTCATAGTAGCTTGCCCACATTCCTATTTCCTTATTCATTATTAAACCTACTCCTGCGTTACCCCATTTCGACTACATGTTTATAACCCCACATTCACCTGACCAGAAGTCCTGTTCCTCTTGCCACCGAACTTCACTAGATGCTACAAGGCCAGATCAGTCAGTCGTCCAGGCTATTGCCCTGCAACTACTGAAAAGGCTTCTGCCCCTTTTCAGGAACCACGCGTTTGTCTGGCTCCCCGTCACGGTTGCACCTACGGAACGACTATCTGTATCGCTGAGGCATAAAGCCACCCCACAGACGACAAGGTCCATGGTTCATGGTACCTAAATGTTACACTTCCATATTAAATTCTTCTTCTGGAGGTTTGTTTAAATGTAGATAGATTTCTTATTGGGAACCAGTTGAGCACAGGCAAGACGAACAGGGAGGAGACAGTCAGCATTAGAGGGGACCGCAGTCCATTTCAAAAGAAAGAGCACCGCTCGAGAGGCGCCGCCTGTTTACGTCCTAAGCGACGAGAAGCTATCGTGTGCAGTCTGCCGGTGCCGGGAGGGCAGTACTGCAGTGCTCTGTATCCTGGGAAACACTGGGCTAAACTCATGAGTGCAATGGGAGACAATTAAGCGTTTTCGAAAAAGTGATCCTTTAATTGTGTTGTGCAGTGTGGATCCACGTGTCCCATGAGTACAGTGACATTTATATTGATATGTTGTTGCCGGCCGGTGTGGCCGAGTGGTTCTAGGCGCTTCAGTCTGGAACCACGCGACCGCTACGGTCGCAGGTTCGGATCCTGCCTCGGGCATGGATGTGTGTGATGTCCTTAGGTTAGTTAGGTTTAAGTAGTTCTAAGTTCTAGAGGACTGATGACCTCAGATGTTAAGTCCCATAGTGCTCAGAGCCATTTGATATGTTGTTGACGGTGTGGTTTGTGGTTTCCACAGAGCGCTTAACGTTGTTGAGCGCGGTTTTTCTGATTAGTTCAATAACCAATTTATGCAAATCACTCACCAAGCAAACAACAGTTAACAGTTGGTTAGAAAACCTTTTAGCGAGCAAGAATATCTCGAATTATAATAGAGCTTTGCAAGTAATGATGTTCTTGGAACATATCTGTCGCAGTTTTTTTTTTTTTTTTGTAAGGTTTACGGTATGACTTATTTTATGGATGTATGGTCATTATTTGTCTCAGATACTAATGAAAATAGTTACGATTTTGAAAAGCCCCTTTTAGTAATAAATTTGAGTTTACAAGCATCTTATCTCTAATAACATGTTTTCTGATATTTTCAGTATCATAGTATTAATTTGCACCTCGACTTATTGTGGTACGTAGCAGTGTTCTCTAGTGAATAGCTGTGGTAACCATTTTGCATAGTCAAAGGGTTCTACGGAAAAGAGGTTAGAGGGCCTGCAAGAAAACTAGGTTATTTGGGCTGCATACAAACAGGTGAAAGGAAGTTCAGGGTGTCCTGATACTTTCGAGCACGATAGTATCTTCGTTGTGCAGCCAAAGACTGCAGCATTCGTATGAGTCGAAACCCGGACACTGCGTGTCTTTGCACCTCGCCGGCGACTAATATCTCGGGTATAGGCAAATAACTTGAAAGACTATTCTCATAGACCACTTTCAACGTTAAGCTGTAGGCCCCTCTATAACTGGATGCGTAAGTCAGTGGAAAGGTCGGAGGAAGGCAACAGGAGCATGCCTAGTAAAGCACTGTGGTGTTCAAAATAAACTCGAGATTGATGTCAATTTTACCTTTCGTGTTCGTTTTAATAGCATTCCATAATTCATGGAAATGAGATCACACTGGTACAGCACATGTGAATAATCCTGATGAAAATGTTTTTTTAAAAAATATAGAAAATGGGAAATGGAAGTCTGCTGGTGCAGCTGACATTGTGTTAAGTTGGTGATTAAGTTCGTAGAATTTTTTCTTTGCATGTTGGTATTCCGACTGCTATTGGTCTATCTATCGGTTGTTATTTTTTATTTGTAGTTCACTGTCGCTGTTTGGCTTTACATATTCTCATGTTGTCATTTGGAGATACTGAGTGGAGCTGTGGACGCTAGAAAATGGAGTGATAAGTGGAGAAATCGGAAAATTTCCGACGTATTCTTCTGTGTGCGTTCAGTAGGGAAGTGACGCAGGGGAGGCAGCCAGAAACATTTGCGCCGTGTATGGGGATAGTGCCATCGGACAAAGCACGGCAAGAAAATGGATTTTTCCTCCATTTAAGGAGGAGTTTTTTGATATTAGTTAGTCTCAAGTCCAGGAAGACTTTCGGGATTTTAATGAAGATCGTTTAAACGCATTAATCCACATCATCCACATCAGTGTACTCGGGAACTGGCAAATGTGATTAACTGTGATCATTCCACCATCGCGAGACACATGTATGCAATGTGAAAGGTTCAAAAATCGGGTGTATGGGAACCGAATGCCCTGAGGCAGCTGGCCACATGTGCATCTCTGTTTCCTCATCATCAGTTGGCTCGTGAACATTCCTATGCTGTATCGTTACTGGTGACAAGAAGTGGGAAAAGAAAGGAATGGTTGAGCCCAAAGACGCGCTCGCCCACAAAAGGTAATGGTATGCATCTGGTGGAACAGCGACAATGTGGTGTACAACAAATTGCTTCTCTGAGGTGAAAAAATCATTACTGACATTTATTGTCAACAACTGTGACGTCTTGCAGACGCAGTCAGGAAACAACGACCAGGAAGACTGCGTGAAGTGATGTTAATCCAAGATAACGCCCGTCCGGATTCTGCTAGACCGACAAAAAAATCTCTACAGAAGTTGGGTTTGGAAGTCATTCCGCACCCACTTTATTCACCTAACCCTGCGCTCTCGGATTTTCAATTTTTCCGATGTCTATCGAACGACATTCAAAGAATTTCGTTTTTCCGGTTGAAAATGATTGAAAATGCTCACCGAACATAGCGGGAGGAGTTCTTCTCCTTAAAACCACGTGATTTGTACCTCGTGGAATCGAAAAGTTCCCCAACGTTGGTAAATTGTTGTAAATAGTGAAGAACAATATATTGTTGTTATGGTCTTCAGTCCAGAGACTGGTTTGATGCAGCTCTCCATGCTATCCTGTGCAAGCTTTCTCATCTCCCAGTACCTACTGCAACCTACATCCCTCTGAACCTGCTTAGTGTATTCATCTCTTGGTCTCCCTCTACGATTTTTACCCTCCACGCTGCCCTCCAATACTAAATTGTTGATCCCTTGATGCCTCATAACATGTCCTATAAACCAATCCCTTCTTCTAATAAAGGTGTGCCACAAATTTCTCTTCTCCCCAATTCTATTCAATACCTCCTCATTAGTTATGTGATCTA
This sequence comes from Schistocerca cancellata, assembly GCF_023864275.1. Classification (NCBI taxonomy): domain Eukaryota; kingdom Metazoa; phylum Arthropoda; class Insecta; order Orthoptera; family Acrididae; genus Schistocerca; species Schistocerca cancellata. The sequence continues at coordinate 62,769,306 of NC_064629.1, forward strand.
CCCATCTAATCTTCAGCATTCTTCTGTAGCACCACATTTCGAAACTTCTATTCTCTTCTTGTAAAAACTATTTATCGTCCACGTTTCGCTTCCATACATGGCCACACTCCATACAAATACTTTCAGAAACCACTTCCAGACACTTAAATCTATACTCGATGTTAACAAATTTCTGTTCTTCAGAAACGCTTTCCTTGCCATTGCCAGTCTACATTTTATATCCTCTCTACTTCGACCATCATCAGTTATTTTGCTCCCCAAACAGCAAAACTAATTTACTGCTTTAAGGTTCTCATTTCCTAATCTAATTCCCTCAGTATCACTCGACTTAATTCGATACATTTCATTATCCTAGTTTTGCTTTTGTTGATGTTCATCTTATATCCTCCTTTCAAGACACTACCCATTCCGTTCAGCCGCTCTTCCAGGTCCTTTGCTGTCTCTGACAGAATTACAATGTCATCGGTGAACCTCAAAGTTTTTATTTCTTCTTCATGGATTTTAATTCATACTCCGAATTTTTCTTTTGTTTCCTTTAATGCTTGCTCTATATACGGATTGAATAACATCGGGGATAGGCTACAACCCTGTCTCACTCCCTTCCCGACCACTGCTTCCCTTTCATGCCCCTCGACACTTATAAAGTTATAACTGCCATCTGGTTTCTGTACAAATTGTAAATAGCCTTTCGCTCCCTGTATTTTGCCCCCGCCACATTCAGAATTTGAAAGAAAGTATTCTAGTCAACATTGTCAAAAGCTTTTCTTAAGTCTATAAATGCTAGAAACGTAAGTTTGCCTTTCCTTAATCTATTTTCTAAGATAAGTCGTAGGATCAGTATTGCCTCACGTGCTCCAATGTTTCTACGGAATCCAAACTGATCTTCCAAGAGGTCGGTTTCTACCAGCTTTTCCATTCGTCTGTAAAGAATTCGTGTTAATATTTTGCAGCCATGGCTCATTAAACTGATAGTTCGGTAATTTTCACATCTGTCATCACCTACATTCTACTCTCAGGATCTTGTATCGGCTTAGGTCTTTCAGTGCTCTGTCAAACTCTTCACGCAGTATCATATCTGCTATTTCATCTTCCCTTACATCTTCTTCCATTTCCATAATATTGTCCTCAAAGTACATCGCCCTTGTATAGGCCCTCTATATACTACTACCACCTTTCCGCTTTCCCTTCTTTGCTTAGTACTGGTTTTCCATCTGAGCTATTGATATTCAAACAAGTGATTCTCTTTTCTCCAAAGGTCTCTTTAATTTTTCTGTAGGCAGTATCTATCTTTCCCCTAGTGAGATATGCCTCTACATCCTTACATTTGTCCTCTAGCAATCCCTGCTTAGCCATTTTGCACTTCTTGTCGATCTCATTTTTGAGACGTTTGTATTCCTTTTTGCCTGCTTCATTTACTGCATTTTTATGATTTCTCCTTGCATCAATTAAATTAAATATCTCTTCTGTTACCCAAGGAATTCTACTAGACCTCGTCTTTTTACCAACTTGATCCTCTGCCGCCTTCACTATTTCATCCCTCAGAGCTACCCATTCTTCTTCTACTGTCTTTCTTTCCCCCATTCTTGTCAATCGTTCCCTAATGCTCTCCCTGAAGCTCTCTACAACCTCTGGTTCTATCAGTTTATCCAGGTCCCATCTCCTTAAATTCCCACCTTTTAGCAGTTTCTTCAGTTTTAATCTACAGTTCATAACCAATAGATTGTGGTCAGAGTCCACATCTGCCCCTGGAAATGTCTTACAATTTAAAACCTGATTCCTGAATTTCTGTCTTACCATTATATAATCAATCTGATACCTTCTAGTATCTCCAGGCTTCTTCCATGTATACAATCTTCTTTCATGGTTATTAAACCAAGTGTTAGCTATGATTAAGTTATGGTCTGTACAAAATTCTACCAGGCGGCTTCCTCTTTCATTTCTTGCCCCCATTCCGTATTCACCTACTACGTTTCCTTCTCTTCCTTTTCCCAGTACCGAATTCCAGTCACACATAACTATTAAATTTTCGTCTCCCATCACTATCTGAATAATTTCTTTTATTTCATCATACACTTCATCAATCTCTTCGTCATCTGCGGAGCTAGTTGGCATATAAACTCGTACTACTGTGGTACGCGTGGGCTTCGTGTCTATCTTGGCCACGATAATGAGTTCACTATGCTGTTTGTAGTAGCTTACCCGCATTCCTATTTTTTTATTCATTATTATACCTACTCCTGCATTACGCCTATTTGATTTTGTATTTATAACTCTGTATTCACCTGACCAGAAGTCTTGTTCCTCCTGCCACAGAACTTCACTAATTCCCACTATATCTAACTTTAACCTATCCATTTCCCTTTTTAAATTTTCTAACCTACCTGCCCGATTAAGGGATCTTACATTCCAAGCTCCGATCCGTAGAATGCCAGTTTTCTTTCTTGTGATAACGATATCCTCCTGAGTAGTCTCCGCCCGGAGATCCGAATAGGGGACTAATTTACCTCCGGAATATTTTACCCAAGAGGCCGCCATCATCATTTAACCATACAGTAAAGCTGCATGCCCTCGGGAAAAATTACGGTTGTAGTTTCCCCTTTCTTTCAGCCGTTCGCAGTACCAGCGCAGGTCGTTTTGGTTAGTGTTACAAGGCCAGATCAGTGAATCATCCAGACTGTTACCCCTGCAACAACTGTAAAGGCTGCTGACCCTCTTCAGGAAACACACGTTTGTCTGGCCTCTCAACAGATACCCCTCCGTTGTGGTTGCAGCTACGGTACGGCTATGTGTTATCGCTGAGGCACGCAAGCCTCCCCACCAACGGCAAGGCCCATGGTTCATACAATATATTATTGATGACTAAATTCTCTGTTAAATGTACGTCTTGTGTATACGAAACTTATGGGAAAACGCTTCGAACTTATGCTCCAACCTAATACGATAGACCATTTCCCGACTACTTTCACGGCTTGATTCTCAACGAATTTTGCATGTCTTATATCATTACACTTCTGTGTTCACAACTTATCGAATAAATTAAAAGAAGAACCTTATTCGTATTTTAAATAAAACTTAATTGTTATACAAAGAAAAATAATGCCTGTTGTACCAGCACTTGCGAAAATCTGCCTTTCGATTTAATTAACGGTTTCGTACATATTTGAGGTTAACAGTTTAGATGAATACGCTCTACAAGCGTCGTTCTTCTATGCTCTTCGCCATCTCATCAGTTAAAATTCGTATGGGAATCCACTAATGACCAACAGAGTCTGAAGGGCACAACAGTCACCCCTCACGAGGGAGCTCCATTTCATTCGCATCACGTCTCATCTCCCCGCCTCCAGAAACCTCTGAAAATTTAAAGGGCTGTGCTATGCCTCCCGGCTGTCCTCTGCCCAATTATGAACTTAATGGGTATGTAAATGTATAAAAGGTAGTTATTAACGTAGTTTCCAGTTAAAGACGCACTGAAGAGGGGCACGAGCTCGTAATGAGAGAGTTCATCACTTGATGTAGGGAAAAATTTGTATAGTGGGTAGGGAACAGCGTCGCATGAAAACTCAGACCTGCGAAAAATTCAAAAGTTTCAATTTAAAAATGCATTCAAAAGGCAGCAGTAATGAAGAACCTTTTAAAAATTGTCGAATTTCTTTAAATGTCGTGCAAGTACGCCACAACCATAAACTGATTAATTTTCACGGATTTTCTTCTTTCTCGACCGAATTAGACTCGCCAGTTATAGCACGATAATATTCTGATTCAAAATGCCACTTTTAGTTGTCACATCCAGGTAGTGAAACTACTGTTATGTTTCGTGATTTTTGGTATATATGTACAGTTTTGCAGCAGGTAACCTGACCAAGGTTAGAGGCACGGACGTACAGATTCATATAGGAAGGTTCTTCGTCATTATGACATTCAAGACGATGTCATGTATTTAACATCTTCTACAGCTCTGCAGCGTGTAGCACACCGTGAACAACGTAGGCAGGCAGGAAAATTACGGTTTTCTGGCTAAAACAAAAATAAAAAACTAGATTTTATCAAGCGTTTAAGTGGGATTTCCTGACCTACTCAGTTATCCCAGCAGGACCCACGAGCTGTATGAACTACCGATCTCTCAAAGGGGTGGGGGTGGTGGACGAAAAGAAGCTTAGCTCACGACATCTACATTCATCTAGTATTTTAGAATGAGAGCACTTAGTGACTTTCAATCAACTTTACACATAGTTTCAAACCTTTACGGGATTTTTCTCGCTGACACCACCTGAAAATGATGAAAGGAGATGAGTGTATCCCCTACTAAATTTTAACCGTTCAAGCAATTAAACTACCGCATCTGTCATTATGTTTTAAATTATTACTTCTTTACTACTAACTCTATTCTAAACACATTTCTAAGACAATATCCACTTATACCACTGGATGTACCTGCAAAGTTATATCACACAGTTCAGGAAGTATGATGTCATAAACATTAAACTGCGTGAAAACGAAACTGCAGTACCAAATTCGCTGCAGATACAGGCGAAATACGTGTACAAATATGTTTGATATATGTTAAATATATGTGAAATTATATGTGCGTACGTGAGCAAAGCTATGAGTTTCCCCCTAAAGACATGAATCGATTTCAACCGAGTACGCATATTACTTATTATCTGAAAATAAATGCTATAGGGGTAAGAACCAGCAACCTGCTATTGGGGTACAGGTGATGAGGTGGAGGGAGGAGAACATGGACGGAGAGAGAGGAGAACGAGGACATGGACACAAAGAATACTCTGAAATGTGATGATCCTACAATACAAAATGGTTCAAATGGCTCTGAGCACTATGGGACTTAACTTCTGAGGTCATCAGTCCCGTTGAACTTAGAACTACTTAAACGTAACTAACCTAAGGACATCACACACATCCATGCCCGAGGCAGGATTCGAACCTGCGACCGTAGCGGTCGCGCGGTTCCAGACTATAGCTCCTGGAACCGCTCGGCCACTTTGGCCAGCCCTACAATACATAAGTTATTTAGTCACACTTGTACTATATCATTAATTCACTATGTTTTCACCCATAAATTAAAATAGTCATTTGGTAAACCTCTCTACAATACTTCTATTTTAACTTATTGTATGATAATACGTCTCCAACTGGGGCCCTATGTGATTTATCAAAGACATCTGTATGCGTCAGTTATGGAATACATGGTTCAGGACGTGTATGCTTTAGTTTCTGTTCAAGAAACACAAAGTTACACTCGACTATCTAAGTAATTCACACATGGACACCACATCATAAGTATAAGTAGAAATTACAGTGAGTTGTGGAGAATTGTAAGCCTACTGCAGTCCTTCGTGTATGTTAACGATTAAACGTTGGTGATAGTTTTACAGGAGATGCAGCGCAAGACTACATGGCGAAAGGCTGGGGAAGAATGTCGCGTCTCTTCAAAAGTAATCGTATTGGTATTCGGCTAAATAAATTTACGAATACCAAGGAAAACCGTAGTCAGAGGGCTGGACAGGAGTGTAACCCCTCCCCTACTCTCCCGAATGCAACCATTTCGTTTTTGGATCAAGATGCAGAATTACTCAGTTTTTGTAGATGATACAAGCATTACTGTCAGTCAGAACAAAAAGAGTAATGATTTATATTTTGTGGGAGTTAGTATCTGGTTTTACACAAGCGGTCTAGCAAGAACCTTGAATAGCACAATATCTTCAAAAGTATCGTACCTCAGTTGAAGTACACCAACAAGAAATGTTAAATAAGATGTGAAGTTGTAAGCTCAGAGGCGTTAGAATTCATGAAAACTACAGCTAGAAAAACTAATATAGTAGACCTGTTAAAATTACAGCTACTTTTAGCATAAGAAAACCTTCAACTCCAGGGATACAAAGAATAGTAAGTTAACATATTTTTCATCTTTTCATTTTTGGATGACCCCTCGCTTAGTCAAAAAGGATTCAGCGCACATTAGAAAGCATCGTCGTGCGAAATGCAGCTTGCAGTTTTCTCACATGATATATTGCAAACTATAGATGAAGGGCAACAGGCAAATTCCATATTTCTATATTTCCGGAAAGCATTTGACACGGTGCCCCGTTGCAGGCTATTAACGAAGGTATGAGCATATGGAATAAGTTCATATACATGCGAGTGGCTCTAAGACTTCTCAAGTAATAGAACCCAGTATGTTGTGCTCGACGGCGGGTGTTCATCAGAGACAAGAGTATCGTCAGGAGTCCCCAGGGAAGTGTGATAGGTCCGCTGTTGTTCTCTATATACATAAATGAGTTGGCGGACAGGGTGGGCAGCAAGCTGCGATTGTTTGCTGACGATGCCGTGGTGTACGATAAGGTGTTGAAGTTGAGTGACTGTAGGAAGATACAAGATGACTTAGACAAAATTTCCAGTTGGTGTGATGAATGGCATCTAGCCCTAAACGTGGAAAAATGTAACTTGATGTGGATGAGTAGAAATGACAAACACGTAATATTCGGATACAGTATTACTGCCTGAACAGTCACATCCTTTAAATATCTAGGCATAACGCTGCAATACGATATGAGATGGATTGAGAATGTGAGAACCGTCGTAGGGAAGGTAAACGGCCCACTTCGGTTGATTGGGAGAATATTAGGAAAGAGGCGTTCACCTGTAAAGGAGATTCCATATAGGACGCCGGTGCGAACTGTTCTCGAGTGTTTGCGATCCGTACCAGGTAGGATTGAAGGAAGTTCAGAGGCGGGCTGCTAGAGTTGTTACCGTTAGGTTCGAACAACACGCAAGTGTTACGGGGATACTTCGGGAACTCGAATGGGAATCCGTGGACGGAAGACGACGTTCATTTCCAGAAACACTGTTGAGAAAATTTAGAGAACAGGCACTTGAAGCTGACAGCCCAACGATTCTACTGTCGCCGACATACATTGCGTGTAAGGGCCACGAAGATACGATTCGAGAAATTGGGGCTCATACGGAGGCATATAGACAGTCGTTTTACCCTCGCTCTATTTGCGAATGGAACAGAAAAGGAAATGGCTAGTAGTGGTACAGGGTAGCCTCCGCCACGCACCGTACGGTGGCTTGCGGAGTATCTGTGTAAACGTAAATGTAGAGTATATACGTAGATGTAGATAAAGTAACAAGAACTGTGTGCGGGCTTCACATATGTACACACTGTAGTCATTTGCTTAAGCACTAAGGAATATTAACCACTACCTTAGAGGAAATTTATCCTCCGGTGAAATATGTTTTTAATAATCTTTATTAATTTGAGAAAAATGGAGATATTCCCATATGCAATACTAGAAAGAATGAAATTCTGCATCGCTGTCCAGGGATTCTGCTCTCAGTACAGGAAAAGTTATATAAAATTCTCCAGTATTCTTATAGATTCTTCATACAAATCGAAAGAAAATGTGTCTGTACGAGCAAAAATTTGAAATCACCACGCCCTGGCACATTGCGGAAACGGCGTTCGCGCAGCACTTTTGACTACTTACGGCAGTATGGTGTTCGAGCAGGGGCTTCAAATTACTGTAGCAACCAATGACTCACAACTTTCAGGAATAGTTCGAAGGTTCTCCCAAACAACTCGTGTTGCAGGTCAAGCGTAAGCACTTAGCTGCCGTTTCGTTTATGTATTGCGTTTGTTTATTGGAACCCATTCAATGCGTGTCTTGCATTTTTTTATGTCAATGGGTGGTATCTGTTCTTTAGGACATATCGGAAAGAACACATCACGCGGAATCCGCTGTTGTGATACATATTACGTAAACTGAAAGTGGACGGGGAAGAAAGGAAAGGAAAGGGAAGGAACTGATGATATCATCTGCATTGAGACTTTATGCGGAATCGGTGGTGACAAGTGAAAGTGCGTGCCGGATCGGGACTCCAACCCTGGATCTCCTGCTTACTAGGCAGTTGCGTTAACCACTGCGCCATCCGGACACAGCGTTTATCGAAAATGCTTTTTTGTCTTCATTAAAAGCATCTACAATATTTTTATTCGTATTCAGTTGTTTTCTCGTGCTATTTAAGGACATCTCTTCGAAAGTGTTGAAGTGTTATAGCAGCCTACAAAAATAACATTCCTTGGGTTACTAAAGCGCCGAAAAAATTAATTTTGTCTAGGAAGTTTCTTCCATTGTTGTTGCTGTGGTCTTCAGTCCAGAGACTGGTTTGATGCAGCTCTCCATGTTACTCCATCCTGTGCAAGCTTCTTCATCTCCTAGTACCTACTGCAACCTACATACTTCTGAATCTGCTTAGTGTATTCATCTCTTGGTCTCCCTCTACGATTTTTACCCCCCACGCTGCCCTCCAATACTAAATTGGCGATCCCTTAATGCCTCAGAACATGTCCTACAAACCGACCCCTTCTTCTAGTCAAGGTGTGCCACAAATTTCTCCTCTCCCTAATTCTGTTCAATACCTCCTCATTAGTTACGTGATCTACCCATCTAATCTTCAGCGTTCTTCTGTAGCACCACATTTCGAAAGCTTCTATTCTCTTCTTGTCCAAACTATTTATCGTCCACGTTTCGCTTCTATACATGGCCACGTTCCATACAAACACTTTCAGATACGACTTCCGACATTTCGAGCTGCTGCACTATGACGGGAAAAAGGAGGTCCAACACGATATTGGAGGTATCCCATGACTTTTGTCACCTCAGTCTACGACTACCCTTGACAGCCACAACTGATCAGTATTCTGTGATATCGAAAACTGTGGCTTTCTCCACACATTTGAACATCCCTTAGCTGTTAGGGAATAAAATGAGACCAACTGATGAATTTTTTGGTTTTTGTTTATTATTGAACAACCTGCACGATCTTGTTACTGATACTAGCAACATAACTTACATCGAAAATGTACACTCTTTTTACACCCATTGCAGAACCGTTTAGCGGCAACATTTTGCTGTGTAAAATCTGTCATCAAGCGGACTTCCAAGAACAGAATGAAGGGACGGTCTGTAATGTTAAAGAATGAAAATGTGTGGTTTATTTAACAATTATTTACGTGGTAAATTCTCCAGTTTCGTCCTTAAAAGACACGGTGTCAAGGTGGAACTACCATTTCTCTTACAAGAGAACCTTATTGTTAAAAATTGGCAAAGAAGCACTTCAAACCATTTCGAGGCAATTTAAAAGTCCAGTGACTATACTGTATAAAGTGGAATGGCCTGCTTTAAAATAGCTCTACTAATGGATGAACTACTGGTATATTGCAGCGGCTCCATGGAGACTACTATTACCTTACGGACCTGGATATAACGCAAGATTTTACTGGGATTCTTAACAAAATGCATATGTGTGTCTACCTAACATCAAACCACGGCTTCTGCGTGTAAGAAGACTACCAAGGAAGTAGCTGCGAACAATAATAACACAGTTGGAATAGACTGTTTAATGTGGACGAGATCCAACTGTAGAATAAAGGTCTACAACTAATTTATGCGTCAAATCACAAGCCCAGAAGTGAACAAAGATAATGATATCGTTTTACCGATTTTACAAGGTGTCCTGGTGTGCGTCTATGAGAAACTTCCGTGCCTGAGGAACATAGTATTACCAGACTGGAAATTACGATTTATAACTAGAGAATTAATTGTTTTTTATTTTTTTTATTTTTAGCATCTCGGACTCTAAGGAATGCAGCGTGAACGGAACACGTTACTGTGATCTGATTCGTTAACATATAATCCGTGCTCTAGAGGAGTGATGTGCTTTGGATTGAAACTACAATTTTGGTGCACGATGGAGCTCCATCTCACATTGTTCGTGGGGTCATGCGGTTATTCATAACACAGTTGGAGAAAATCGAACCATTGGCCGATCGTTCCATCAGCATGGCCACCATGATCACTAGCTTTGAACACTTGTGATTTCTGCCTGTGGGGTTACCTGAAGAACAGGGTTTATCAACGGGATACTAACACATTTTGGGTTGAAGATGAGCATAGCGACGGAGGTGGCCAACATCACACCTGAGATGTTTCAGGTAGCAGAGGAGCAATCTCTAGTGCTGTTTCACTCTCGTGGATGCAGATTGTCGTCACACTGATCAACGTCTGTAATCCTGAACGTAAACTTGATACAAAATTAAGAAATGTTACCCTCTGATGTAGGAAATAAAATGTGTTTCTTTGAATTGTTTATTTGTTATTTCTCTTTCAAATGCCTTTACAAAGGATTCCACAAAGGTGAATTGTCCTACGATCACTCGCTTTTTCACGAGGACACCCTCACGTGGCAAAAGGTTAATTATAACCACCCTGCACTCTCAGGCTGCAAGATGCTGACATTTCCGATCAAATGATCGTGACACCGCTTTTATTTAAACCTCCTAAATTTAGAAGGCTTCTGGGTGCTCCCCCCTAGTTCCATGGTTTAAAAATATCATTACATAGTGTATGTTAGTCTTGTAAGCTGCCATAACACTAAATACAATATCTCCATACTGAGGTGACGAAAGTCATGAGATCTCCTCTTTTTGCCCGGCGTAGTGCAGCAACTCGACGTGGCATGGACTCAACAAGTCGTTGGAAGTCCCCTGCACAAATAATGAGCCACGATGCTTATACAGCCGTCCATGACTGCAAAAGTGTTGCCGGTGCAGAATTTTGTGTACAAACTGATCTCTCGATTTCGTCCCATGAATGTTCGATACGGTCAATGTCGGACCATCTGGATGCCCAAATCATTCGCTCGAACTATTCAGAATTTTCTGACATCGCGCACCGACATCCTTGAAAATGAAACTTCCTGGCAGATTAAAACTGTGTGCCCGACCGAGACTCGAACTTGGGACCTTTGCCTTTCGCGGGCAAGTGCTCTACCAACTGAGCTACCGAAGCACGACTCACGCCCGGTCTCACAGCTTTACTTCTGCCAGTATCTCGTCTCCTACCTTCCAAACTTTACAGAAGCTCTCCTGGGAAACTTGCAGAACTAGCACTCCTGAATCTGCCAGGAAGTTTCATATCAGCGCACACTCCGCTGCAGAGTGAAAATCTCATTCTGGAAACATCCCCCAGGCTGTGGCTAAGCCATGTCTCCGCAGTATCCTTTCTTTCAGGAGTGCTAGTTCTGCAAGTTTCGCAGGAGAGCTTCTGTAAAGTTTGGAAGGTAGGAGACGAGATACTGGCAGAAGTAAAGCTGTGAGACCGGGCGTGAGTCGTGCTTCGGTGGCTCAGATGGTAGAGCGCTTGCCCGCGAAAGGCAAAGGTCCCGAGTTCGAGTCTCGGTCGGGCACACAGTTTTAATCTGCCAGGAAGTTTCATATCAGCGCACACTCCGCTGCAGAGTGAAAATCTCATTCTGGAATCCTTGAAAATGCCATCGTTGTTTGGGAATATGAAGTCCACGAATGGCTGAAAATGGTCTCCAAGTAGCCAAACGTAACCACTTCCAGTCAATGACCGGTTCAGTCGGACCAGAAGACGCAGTGCATTCCGCGTAAAACCACCCCACATCGTAATGTACCCACCACCGACTTGCACAGTGCCTTGTTGACAAGTTATGTCCACGGCTTCGTGGGGTCTGCGCCACACTCGAACCCTATCATCAGCTCTTACCAACTGAAATCTGGACTCATGTGACCAGGTCACTGTTTTCCAGTCTTCTACAGTCCAATCGATATGGTCACAAGACCAGGTGAGACGCTGCAGGCCATGTCGGCCTGTTACCAAAGGCATTCGCGTCGTTCGTCCATTAACGTCAAATTTCGCCGCACTGTCCTAACGGATACGTTCGTCGTACGTTCCTCATTGACTTCTGCGGTTATTTCACGCAGTGTTGCTTGTCTGTTAGCACTGACAACTCTACTCAAGTGCCGCGGCTCTTGGCTGTTAAGTGAAGGCCGTCGGCCACTGCGTTGTCCGTGGTGAGAGGTAGTGCCTCAAATTTGGTATTCTCGGCACACTCTTGACACTGTGGATATCGGAATATTCAGTCCCGTAACAATTTCCGAAATGAAATGAACCTTGCGTCTAGCTCCAACTACTATTCCGCGTTCAAAGTGTGTTCCTTCCCGTCGTGTGGTCATAATTACGTCGGAAACCTTTTCATATGAATTACGTGAGTACAAGTGCACTGCCCTTTTATACCTTCTGTACAATATACTGGTGCCATCTGAATATGTGCATATTGTTGTCCCGTGACTTTTGTCACCTCAGTGTATATTCCTGAGCTAGATTTGCGGCCACCGCCTATTCCCTCTGCGAATTGAACAAGGGAAAAGATCAGAGTGTCATAGTCAGTCTTATCTCGTGATCCCTACGAGGGATGCGCCATGGTGGCAGCATTATAATCCACAGTGTTCTTCGGATAATGGTTCCTGAAATTTATCTAGCTCATTTTCGCGAAAACCACGAGATATTTCTTCCACGGAATTCCATGTAAGTTCCCTGAGCAGTCTTGTTACACTTCTGTATGGGACTGTACCTACCTGTTAAGATCCTAGTAGCGGATCTCTGAATTCGACGGCGGTTGTCATACCTTCTTGGTAAGGGCTCTGGACACAGGAACAGTTATCTAGAATTGTTGGTACTGGGACCTTGTATGCGAGTGTCATTACAGATCTCTAATTGCGGACAACAAAATTCGATTTTGCGCTCAAAAATAAAATTCTCTGTATTATTTATCAAAACACGTAAGATATTGAGTACAAAACGCAAGTGGCTCTGTTGTCGTAACTTAATTCCTCTATAGCAGAAAAAAATGTCATGGCTCACATATTGGCACTACTGATAATCAAAATAGGTAAAGACATTAGCCGTCGCCGATACTGATCGTTCCATTTAATTGCTGTCAAGCTACAATATAATCGGATGCGATGATACGTATCTATACTTTAATAAGCGTACAACACTAATTTTCCTTCTTAAGTAGATGTTTTGAGGTAGGGAGTAACAGCATCCTTAAAAACACAAGAGCGTTGCTAGTCATAATAGGGAAGTGTGATTACAAGTCTGATCGCAAACGACAAAATTCTATCCAGCGCTGAAAATAAAGTAGTCTATATTGTTTATTAATATATGTAAGATTTCAAGTACAAAACACACAAGCCACTACAATCGTACGTTAATTCTTCCATAACACTAAAAAAACATACTTGACTCGCATATTGGCCCAACTGGTGACCAAAGTATATAAAAATTGCCTCTATAACATAACAAAACACACAAGGCGCTATCGCTGATCTACCATACAGCTTAAATTTCACTTTCCGACGGAAATAATTTTATCTTTATACCAAAATAAACAATGATAACTCACGTCTAAACTGTCTGTATAACTTGTCAAAAGCTCGTCTTAGTTCATTTAAAACCGATATAAATTAACCAAACATAATTCTGTCCCCGTGCTAGGTTAAAAAATTTATCTCACAGTACAAAATGATTGTCGTCTTCTGCTGATAATGATACATCTAACTTGTGTGTATTGTTTGTCAGAACCCCGTCTTATTTTGGCTAAAAACCAATATCCAAGTCATCCATACATTACAGTGCTGCCGTCAGGATAACAGAATGTGTGCAGTTCAAGATGTTCGTCGTCTTCATCTATTTTTATACACAGTAGAATACATTTACTTACAATCTCGGTTAACTGCAAGTCCCTGCACCAGTCATCGATTCTCTGCAAGTCTTCCTCTATTCTGATATGGTCTTTTGACGTTGCAGCCTTCGCATGGACAACAGCATCGGCTGGTAGAGTCTTTATGGATCTTCCATGTTGTTTATCGTAGACAGTAACCACACTATGGCAACACTTTGATTCGAGATTACGGTTACATCTATCGATTAAGTCCTGTAGTATTTTATTACGATGCAGAGGGAGCACAAGCTTGGATTAGGTCTGTGTAACAGCACTATTAAATATAATATCAGCACAAATGTCGCTGTCGCGCCATTTCATTAACAGACAATAGCAGTGTGGTGTCACAACCACCCAATTACCCCATTAAATATGACGGTAGTTGTTTAGGTGTGACGAAGACATACTGCATATTAAGTGTGTTGAAGAAAGATGAACTGAAAAAATTTACACATGACCCGATTCATTACGTCATACTACTATAATTCTCTTGTCGCTATCTTTGATGTGCCCAAATACACAATAATAAGAGAAACCTGATTAATGGACCGCTCTCCCAGAACGAAATTTTCAATCTGCAGCGGAGTGTGCGATCATATGAAATTTCCTGGACGATTAAAACTGTGTGATGGGTCGCGATGCGAACTCGGGACCTTTGCCTTTCAAGAGCAAGTGTTCTACCGACTTCACGCCTTTACTTCTGCCAGTGACTCACTTCCTACCTTCCATACTTCACTGAAGCTCTCCTGCGAAACTTACAAGACTAGCACTCCTGGAAGAAAGAATATTCCGGAACATGGCTTAGCCACAGCCTAAGGAATGTTTCCTGAATGAAATTTTCACTCTGCAGCGGAGTGTGCATTGATATGAAATTTCCTGGTATGTTCAAACTGTGTGCCAAACCGAGACTCGAATTCAGGAAGGTAGGAGATGAGGTACTGGCGGTAGTAAAGCCGTGAGGACGGGTTGTGAGTCGTACTTGGGTAGCTCAGTCGGTGGAGCACTTGCCCACGAAAGAGATAGGTCCCGAGTTAAAGTCACGGTCTGGCATACAGATTCAATCTGCCAGGAAGTTTCAACAGAGCTATTGGTTTCAGCTGTGGACAGTACAAGACGACCCACACAAGGTGAAGAAAATGACCAATTTTAGTATATACAACAGCCAAAGTAAAAAAATGCGTGTAATAGACACTTAAATCTTTCCGTGTGAGTTCTCGTTTCTCTCAAAGTAGCTCTGCGATGCGCTTCCATCTCGTGGGAAAATGCTGTATGAAGTAATGCCGGCCACTTGTAACAGTGTAGCGTCTAAAAAATATGCCTGCATCTGTGCATAGAAAAATGAGGTAGGATGAAGGTAGGTGCCACGCCCATGTGCAGTTGCGTGTTGAAGTCCAATCCAAGTCTTGAGAGTGGACTGGGGGGGGGGGTGGTTGGGGGGCAGGGGAGGGGGCGCTCATTCCTCCAAGAGCGGTGTGGCTCGCAAAGTGAGCACCGGCGATCGCTGACAGACAGATGGTGCACCGCCATGTCTCTCGCACTTCTGCTCGCATGCGCACTCACCCTGTGGCACATAGCACACACGGTCTCGAGTGGATGACCGCGGTATGCTGTGGCGCAGGAGCAGTGTGGCCCCGAATGTTTGTAACAGAAACGTTGTAACTGTTTATAAGTAACGTCCCTAACATCTCCCCTTCCTACTACACGTAGATAGCGTCCCGGCAGTTCAGCAGACTGTAGAAAACGCCATAATTCTTAGCAAGAATAACGTCCCAACATCCTCTGCAGGCAATGTCTGCATTAGTCCTGTGCGCAAGGCTAGGTTACCTATTGTGGTGGTCCTACGCACAAGGGTAGAGAGGGATTGTGTTCCACTGTCTGCCTAAAATGCAGTGGATCTGATACAGTCTTGGCTACCGATTAATTTTGACATGTCTGCAGCCAATATAAGGTGGTCTCAAACCCTAACATTAATTTAACCTGGTAGGGTTAACGGCCATGGGGATTGCAGGGACCACATTTAATTCAGCTGTCATCCGTGCAGGATGTGCTCGTTCTCTCAGGTCCGCAATCTTGAATCACCATCGTGGATTGATTGCCTACCATGGCCAGGTTGACTAGTTCCGCCACCTTGAATCCACATCCACCATCTCGGACTTTTTTCTGCTGCTGAAGTTTTTATGGCTGGTTGCCTAATGTCTTATTGGCGGCCAGCTGCCGATAACATTATAGTTCATATTCCACTTGTGCAGATGAGAAAATGAACGGATTTATGAATTATTGAGAATGCCCCAAAATATTCGTGTAATATGTGCATTACATACAACAAATATCATCTTCATATAATTAAATTGCAAATAAAGCCCTAACACACGGATCACTTTCAGGTTTCTTCGTTGAAAAGTTTCCATGGCTGTTTTTACTTATTCTCGAATGTTGGATGCATTAATATAATGTTGATTGAAAAAGTACCCGAGAGAGGTCATATAAAATTAGTTTAGTACATGACAGTCCAATTTTATTATAAAATATTCTATTTTCAGGCAGTTTCTTTAGAAAACAATTGAGGGTCACTTTGAACCTGCTGTACACCTCGTGTGACAGTTTCAAAGCTGTACACTACTAGAGTTAAGAAAGGTTTTTTTTTTTTTAAATGAAAAATTTTAGCACTCTCTATGGCTAATTGATGCTTAGTTTTTTTTTAAATCGGTTGTCAGTAAAAAATAGAAAGCACCTGTTATAACGGAGACGATAGAAATACCGAAAAATGCCGGTTATTCGGAATAAAAATCCCGGATCGGTTTTAACCGGTCGGTTTTTATCGTCGCTAATAGACACGGGGCACATATTAAACATGGGAGGCAAGGCCGGGCGGCGCAGATAAGTGTAACACGGGCACGGGAGAGTCGGCGGGGTGAAGCTGGCCGCTATCGATCGCCGCTGGGAGCGCCGGCAGCGCCGGCAGCGGCGGCGGCGTCTGTGGCGGCCGGCGGAGACGACGACGACGACGATGGCGTCGCTGGTGCGCTATGGCGAGCAACGGCACGCTGGCCACGCCTCAGCCGCCCCCGCAGCCGCCCACGCGGCCAGACCCCGCCGTCTCTCTGCTGCTCGCCATCATGCTCGCTATCGTGCTCTCCATGTCGATCTTCTTCTGGAAGAAGTACCGACACATCTCTGTCAGGTAGGTCCGCCGCCCGCGCCGACACCGCCTGTGTCCGCACTGCTCGTCCGCGGCTTTCGCAAAAAGCCGTCCTCTGCTACGCGAGAGTAGTGCGTGTGGCAGGCGTTCGCGTATTACGTGCTTCCTTTGTTTGCAAACGACACGGGAGGCTACGCGTATGGATCTGTTGATGTCAGTAGTGGCCCGTGCCCCATGCCGCGCAGCTCCGCGACGCACCGTAGGTATCGCCGACGCTTTTGTTTGTGTGTCTTCACAGGCTTACCTCGTGTCGTGTATTGGACCTCGTGTCGTGTACTGTAAGAAACTCGTATCATTTCGATCAGTGTCACGTTGTAAAGAATCAAAAGAACTTTATACTTCAGTTACTTATTATAAACGTTCCCGACCGAAAACAAGTTTTCGCAATATTTTTCTTAAACCTGAGCACCGTAGTCGTGTAACAATAAACGAGTAATATTGTGCGTGTAAATATTTGACTTCACACGTGCATTCCTGTGTCTGTATATCGTTACACATAGGGATATTAACTAAAAAGTATGAAATTTTCAAATAGACCTCTAATTCGCTAAAATACTCATTTTAATCCTACTATTTTTGGCCTAGTTCACTTGCTTTCTACCTATTTTCTCAGTTGTAAGTTCAGAGGCGTGTCAGTTGCAAAGAGACGTATCCAATAAAACGAAATCTATTTTCACTCATTTCGTGTTGCTTAGAATATCAGAGACTTTGCTCACTATTAAGTTTTCTATTTCTCACTCAAATTCAAAGCTTGTTTTGATTCACCTTTGTTATTGGATTCTACCCCTGTGCATTCTTCGTTAATCTTATTTAGTATTAACCGTACCGTATATTACTAATACTAAATCACTGTCATCGTTATCGTGCATAAATTTATCTTCGCGTGTCAAACTGTCATGTGAGAGTTACACTAACTTTCATTCTTTTCGCCAGTACCATATGTTGCTAAAGATATACACAGGTGTCCCAAGAAATATGAATACCCCTAATATTTGACAGACAATGGTTTCGGCATGTGGTAGTTCACGTATTGGTGGGTAGTTTGCAGTGGGGCTTATATTCCTGGTAATTTTGGCTGCATAATTACAATACGAGAAATGTTTTTTGACATTAGATAGATCTTGCCATGAGTAAAATAATACAACGTAAAGCTGTCCAAATTTTGTTATGAGCCTTTCCGCAAAAGCAGCCAAAAAGAAAGAGCTAAAAGTGAAGACCAGTGCTGCAGGAACAGACAAGTTTCACCCCTACAAACACGCTATCATCCCATTTTTGGGCAAAACTGGACTGTAATTTGTAATATCAGGAGCCAAGATCGCTCGACGTGAAATGGTTTATTTCATGGCCAGTTTCGACAGTAATTAGCTGTCATCTTCAGATTCTCAGATCTACATGCAATGTACGGATAGAATAACATTAGTATAGTAAGTATAACGTTAGTATAGTATAGTGTAGTATAGTATAGTAATATGCATAATCGTACGACATTTACACACGAGATACCATATTATCTGAATAATAAAATTTACATACCTTCCAGAAAGACAACCACATATCATACTCATCGACATACGGAGAAAATGCTCCAATTAAAATAATACAACTCCACACCGGTCATGAAATAAACTATTTGACATTAAGTGATCTCGGGTTCCAATATTACAAATTACAACCTTAGATCGACCGAACAACATGCGTAAATTATATAAAAATTGCACTGTGCTGCCTCATGTTCGTCTCATTTTTCAGTGATAAGTATTAACCTTCGTTCAAAATATTCACCCCATTATTAACTGTTGTTATCTTTAACTGTTTATGAAGTATTTGGTGTGTTCACATGGAGATCACTGTACATTAATCTCCAACACTCTAAACCTTCACGAATAGGAATTTGTACATTGAAACATTGCACGAAAACGACGACAGAAAAATTTTGGTTACATATGTATGAAGTTGAGGAAGTGACAGTGTTGGTGAGGTGTGTTCTGTTACACAGCAGCACAGTGAACTGGCCAACGCGCAACAGCCTGTGGGCTATAACTCGTTAAGCGAGTGGCCACCACGCTGTTGCACGACTCACTGCCACCCGCCGCGATGTCATTAGAGTGGAACGAGACGACTCGTTTAATTTCCCATCAACCTCCGGGCCACACCAGGCGAAGCTCAATGAGATAGGGGGATGGCAAGCAATTGATCGTACCCATTCTGAAAGAATTATCCAAGCACTCACATAATGCAATTTGGGGACTGCGAGGGAAACCCAAATCACGATGGTCTTAAGGCGATTTAACCTACGCCCTACCCGATAACGATTCAAATTTCTTAATTTAATACGCTACGTCACACAGTATTAAAGTTCTCAGGCGCTCGGTGTCTGCTGTATCCCATCCTACGGAACTCTGGTAATTATTCGTCGTTTTCCATATTTAGCCATAAGAATGTCACTGCGCTACCCACTGCGATAATAGCTGATGAAGTGAGTTGTATCCATCTCGAAACGCAGTTTCTTTTTTTCAGGTTCGTTCATTTGCTCTTAGCTGTGATATGGGAATTATTCGAATAGCGACGTGCGCTTCATTGGCGCCTGATTCATAATTTCAGATACTCACTCTGTAACCGTTATTCCATTAACTATCTCCACTGAAGATCCAATTTCTCAGAAATACTAAGAAAAATTGCAGTGAGCGAAAAAGAAACTGTATTTACTATCAGGTTGACCCATTCAAGACGCTTTCATTTATTTTTACGTCTGGCTATTTTATATTCAAAACATACTTGTCTTACACCTTCAGGAAGGTGAATTATAACATATATTTTACAACCTGTTCCTCTTTTATTAATCTCAAATTTGTTTCATTGTTCCAGATTTTCTGGTTTTCTATTTTTCTTTTAGTCTTTCCAGGCGCATAAAAAGGTATTCCACAGGACAACAATCAGACGTAAGTTTATCTTTTGCAGTCTGTAGAGAAATCACTTTTTTTTTTCAAATGCCGCACGTGTAAGGTTACATCTCAAATGATTTCTTACTCTTTATGTCTAGGTACCGTTTTCAGCGTGGCAATCATAATCACATTAATGTAGTATTATTTGTTGAAAAGAAACAGGATTTGTCATATAGATTAACGTATAATAATATATCACCAGTTATGAGACGTAATCTACGTAATATTTAATAACGAAATATCATATAAATAGCTTGCGATGTGCTATTAGTATTACAAGAGACCAACAGAGGCACAAAAGAAAAAGCTGACAGTAGGTTATTCACTGTAAAAATGTATCCAAGGGCGCCCATGTGCCCATACCCGTAAGCAACCACCCCCCACCCTCGCTACAAACTGTAGTATTGGTGCTCTTGAATACATTTGCTTGTGCCATGTCTAATGAAAGTAAGCCACTACGTTTCCTGTCTATAACCTCCATATGTGAGGGGCTTTCTTTTCGATATCGGTCAGTTTCCTTGGATAATTATGTGCTGTGATTTTAAAAGAAAATCTGGTCACGGCTGAGAACAGCGATGTACATCTAAAGTAAGTTGAAAAGAACATTAAGTTGAATAAATGCGCACATCAGTATTTTTCGCAAAGAATTGATGAAAGAGACGAAGACTGAATTCGACAGCACGGATGCAGCTGTTCAAGACGCTCTATACAGACGGATAAAAACTTATATTCGGGAGACCGCACATACAGTTCTGAGCCCGGCCACCCTTATATAGGTTTTCGTGATATTTATTTTGAAATCTCGTCAAGGAAATCCATCACATAACTCTCGTAGAATCCACGAAACAATACTTCCTTAGGTTCACCTAAGCCTTCAAAAACAGTTGAGAGTATATGCTGTAGCAGTTGTGAGTTTTTTGATACGCTAGTAATAGCACACGAATCTTTTATTATCGATGCAATTGTTCGACCTTTGATATAGGTAACTCGTAAGATTTCGGCATAGACCACTCTCGTTTTCTCTTTCCTTACATTCTTCTCAGACTCATATGATAAATCATACAGCAGAAACATCGAAGAGAAAAGGTATGTGGATGAGAAAGACTTTACCAGCGTCTAAGCTTCATTTCAGAATGAAACGTGTAATTCAGCAATGATACGAAACCGCTTGGCAAGTTTGCAAGGATAACTAGGAAAGTTTCTGCCCACACACTGCTAAGGAAATATAAACTTCATTCAAGTAAAAAGGAATAATTATGCATAATACAACAACAAACGAATTGTTCATAACTGCCATTAGAGCAGTGCGTCTAACGCAACGGTAATTTCCCTTGGCTCTTTCTTCTAAATCTATTACTTCTATCAAGTCTTCTAAATTTTTAGGATACTTTCGGCACTGTCCTGTTTCTTATATGTAATGTAAGACTTAGTAATCGCTGCACGAAAACACTAATGTGGCGAAAAGGAAATTTCACTACATCTACACATGAACTACATAAGCCACTAGTCAGTGTTTACCGAAAAAGCGCCTTACAGAGTACAAGCCTGTTACAAGAAGAACGAGAGAGCTTTCATTAACGCTACTTACATAGAAGGTCGATGTTCTGGACCGACTTATTAGTGAGACATTTCTTGCCAAAATTTGAAGGAAATACATAAAATATTACGTAATAAAATGAAACACGTGCAGCCGTGGTTTTGGTGATATTTTGTTATATTGAAACCTGTTTCGGTGACTCAATACGCCATCTCCAGGTCTGTATGCATACACAATAATGACAGCGTCATCACATTACAAACCGTGAAAATACAAAGACAGAGTAAAAAAAGAACCGGAATGAAGGACAATAATACACTGAAGAGCCAAAGAACCTGGCACACTTGCCCAATATCGTTTAAGGCCCCCGCTAACACGCAGAAGTGCCGCAAAACGACGAAACATGGACTCGACTAATGTCTGGAGTAGTGCTGGAGGGAATTGACACCATGAATCCTACAGGGCTGTCCATAACTCCTTAAGAGTACGAGAGGATTGCTAGATATCCCAGATATGCTCAGTAATGTTCATATCTGGGGATTTTGGTGGCTAGCGAAAGTGTTTAAACTCAAATGAGTGCTCCAGGAGCCACTCTGCAGTAATTCTGGACGTGTGGCGTGTCGCATAGTCCTGCTGGAGTTGCCCAAGTCCTTCGGAATGCACAATGGACATGAATGGTTGCTGGTGATCAGACAGGATGCTTACGTACGTGTCACCTGTCAGAGTCGCATCTAGACGTATCAGGGATCTCATATCACTATAACGGCACACTTCCTACACCATTACAGAGCCTCCACCAGCTTGAAGAGTCCCCTGCTGACATGCAGGGTCCTTGGATTCATGAGGTTGTCTCCATACCCGTACACGTCCATACAATTTGAAACTAAGCTTGTCCGCCCAGGAAACGCGTTTCCAGTCATCAACAGTCCGATGTCGGTGTTGACGAGGTGTAAAGTTTTGTGTCGTGCAGTCATCAAGGATACGCGAGTGGGCCTTCGTCTGCGAAAGCCTATATCGAAGATGTTTCGTTGAATGTTTAGCACGCTGACACTTGTTGATGGTCCGCCATTGAAATCTGCAGCAATTTGCGGAAGGCTTGCACTTCTGTCATGTTGAACGATGGTCGTCGTTGGTCCTGTTCTTGCAGGATCTTTTTCCAGCCGCAGCGATGTTGGAGATTTAACATTTTACCGGCTTCCTGGTATTCGTGATACTCTCGTTAAATGATGGTAAGAGAAAATCCTCACTTCATAACTGCCTTGGATATGCTGTGTCCCATCGCTCGTGCGCCGACTGTAACAGCACGTTCAAACTCACTTAAATCTTGACAACCAGCCATTGTAGCAGCAGTAACCGCTCTAACAACTACGCCACTCAATTGTTGCTTTATATACGAGTTGCCGGCCGCAGCGCTGTATTCTGCCTGCTTATGTGTCTCTATAGTTGAATACGCATGCCTATACCAGTTTCTTTGGTGCTTCAGTGTATATATCTGAAATAACAGCAATCATTTGCTACAAATCAACGGACACATCCATAGTCACATACATAATATAGAATTACTTATCGTATACCATAACGATTTCCACTGTATGCGTTGTAAAAATGTACTATCTATTAATAAAATCATTAATTAAATATTCCATGGTGAAAAACGGGTCAGTGAGATGATACACTAAACTGCTACATCCTGAAGGAACCTAGCAGTCTACAAAAATAACTAGAAAATGATAGATGTGTGAAAGAAACTACAACAATATCAGAAATAAATAAACTACAGAAATATGCATCTATGTCCAAAATGTCCTTGCAAAAGGACAGCATCAACAGAATGTAAATGTATGTGAAGCTATCAAAATAACAAAATAAATGTACCTATATGACACAAAAAAGTTAAATAATTCTAAAGCGCAAACTCATATGCATAAAATGAGTATCCAAAACATGTAAAAAGTAAAAATTTATCAAACCGTCTATGTCATAACATATACAGAATACTGTATATGAGAAACCCCCGCAAGGTACTCCCATAACATAGTATTCAGTGTGAACAACATTCATGGAATACATCCATACATAATGCACTGCCAGAAAACAAATATCAAATGAGAACCAGTATCTACCCCATGTAAATGTAAGGAACTAATAATATATTTCCACATGACATATGGTATCTGTAGATTATATGATAAGCTATCACTAATACCCACCGTGATAAAACTTCATATGTACCCAAGGTTGTACAGAAGGATTAGATACTGATGAAGAACTGTATTATTCCTCTACTAATCCTATCCAGGCAAAGTGGTCAACAGCCACAAAACATGAAAAACACAAAAACTATATGAGCTATCGATATACATTGTATCAAATACGGTCACATATGGTCTGGATATCTGAAGGTAATACTTAAGTCATAAAACAAGACATCGAATACCTGTATGGAATCAACATACACCATTGTGGAATGTTGCAAAAAGGAGTAATGGTGTAAGACATTTTTCACTAACCTCTTTTCAACAAGTCTATCCCAGGTAAACAACTGGTCAATAATATAATACAGTGTCAGCAAATGTCACAGGCATTAAGGTTCCCAGGCTAACTATGGGACAGTTAGACGAATGTTGAGATGAGTACCCTACACTAAAGATACGTCATACGATATCAAAAACAGCGTAACTAGTCTGCGACGATGCAGTACATCATAAAGGATAACTCAACAGTATCAGTCCACGAAGTATCAAAAAAATATTTGAACAGAAAACAACATGAACATCTAATCATATGTATTGGATAGAGCTAAAATACCCCATTCTCCCCAACAGTACATACGTAACTCACTAACGGGTTCTATCTAGGCAAAGTGGACAACAGAAACAAAATAAATATGACTTATCCATATATCCTGAACCGAGTACCGTCAGATACGGTCTGTACATGTGAAGAAAATAGTTACGTCATAAAATAAAAACAAAAACATGGAATTTGTGTATGGAACCCACATACACATCTGAGTAAAGTCTCAGGTTGTGGTGTAAGGTGTAAGACAACCACTTATACCAAACTCTGTACGATCTGTGTAATCAAATAAAGATCCAGACAGTAATATATTTTAACGTCAGCAAATGTCCCAGTCATTACGATTACGCGTCAGTAGACAAATCAAACAGAGGACACTTGGAAGAGCGTTGAGGTAGATACCCTGTAGTAATCGTACCCACGAGAAGACACTCCCTGAACGTCTATTTTACACCCTACCAAACTGGGTGGTACTAACCTCCGTGAATGCAGTGCAACATAAATGATAACTCAACATTATCAGTTCATGAAGTGATGATAGAACCCATACTGGAATTACTCACGATTTGTTACTGGCCTGTTATTAGCCCTCCTCACTAGTTAATCAACAATGTGGTTGTCTTATAGAAGATTTATGTGGTCAGTACCACTCATTTGAGATTTTGGTTTACATGAATGTAATGGCTTTTGATTTTAATGTGCCTTAAAAAACTAAGGTTTGTATTGGTTTATGATACATATACTCATGTTGTTGTTGTGGTCTTCAGTCCTGAGACTGGTTTGATGCAGCTGTCCATGCTAGCCTATCCTGTGCAAGCTTCTTCATCTCCCAGTACTTACTGCAATCTATATCCTTCTGAATCTCCTTAGTGTATTCATCTCTTGGTATCCCTCTATGATTTTTACCCTCCACGCTGCCCTCAAATGCTAAATTTGTGATCCCTTGATGCCTCAGAACATCTCCTACTAACCGGTCCCTTCTTTTTGTCAAGTTGTGCCACAAACTCCTCTTCTACCCAATTCTATTCAATAGCTCCTCATTACGCTATTTTGTCGAAAGTCGACATGTTAAGAAACGTGGCTGTTGTACTTAAGGTTTATAATTTATATAAAAAACAGCTACCAGCCACATGTATGGTTTAAAAAGGTTTATTATCTTCAGACCATGACCGGTTTCGGATTTATCTTTACAAATCCATCTTCAGGTGGCAGATTACAAGCGTTCTTATTTGGACCTAGTTTTGTTTATGTTATTCATTTGCTGCAGAGCTGTGTAGTTCTGCCTGACGAAATATTCGTGCGTTTATGTTTCCGAACGCAAGCTTGATACACTTTTCAATATGCACTATGTGAGTGCTATTCCAGTCTATGGATGTCACTTTTAACCTCATCATCTTAATTACACACGCAGCACACACGAATAACGTTTACAAAACTTATTCGTGTGTGGTGCGTGTGTAATTAAGATGATGAGGTTAAAAGTGACATCCATAGACTGGAATAGCACTACATAGTGCATATTGAAAAGTGTATCAAGCTTGCGTTCGAAAACATAAACGCACGAATATTTCGTCAGGCAGAACTACACAGCTCTGCAGCAAATGAATAACATAAACAAAACTAGGTCCAACTAAGAACGCTTGTAATCTGCCATCTGAAGATAGATTTGTAAAGATAAATCCTAAACCGGTCATGGTCTGAAGATAATAAACCTTTTTAAACCATACATGTGGCTGGTAGCTGTTTTTTATATAAATTATAAACCTCCTCATTAGTTATGTGATCTACCCATCTAATCTTCAGCATTCTTCTGTAGCACCACATTTCGAAAGCTTCTATTATCTTCTTGTCCAAACTATTTATCGTCCATGTTTCACTTCCATACATGGCTACACTCCATACACATACTTTCAGAAACGACTTCCTGACACCTAAATCTATACGCGATGTTAACAAATTTCTCTTCTTAAGAAACGCTTTCCTTGCCATTGTCAGTCTACATTTTATATCTTCTCTACTTCGACCATCATCAGTTATTTTGCTCCCCAAAAAGCAAAACTCATCTAATACTTTAAGTGTCTCATTTCCTAATCTAATTCCCTCAGCATCACCCGACTTAGTTCGACTACATTTCATTATCCTCGTTTTGCTTTTGTTGATGTTCAACTTATATCCTCCTTTCAAGACACTGTCCATTCCGTTCAACTGCTCTTCCAAGTTCTTTGCTGCCTCTGATAGAATTACAATGTCATCGGCGAACCTCAAAGTTTTTATTTCTTCTCCATGGATTTTAATACCTACTCCGAATTTTTCTTTTGTTTTCTTTACTGCTTGCTCAATATACATATTGAATAACATTGGGGAGAGGCTACAACCCTGTCTCACTCCCTTCCCAATCACTGCTTCCCTTTCATGCCCCTCGACTCTTATAACAGCCATCTGGTTTCTGTACAAATTGTAAATAGCCTTTCGCTCCCTGTATATTACCCGTGCCACCTTTAGAATTTGAAAGAGAGTATTCCAGTCAACATTGTCAAAAGCTTTCTCTAAGTCTACAAATGCTAGAAACATAGGTCTGCCTTTTCTTAATCTTTCTTCTAAGATAAATCGTAAGGTCAGTATTGCCTCACATGTTCCAATATTTTTACGGAATCCAAACTGATCTTCCCCGAGGCCAGCTTCTACCAGTTTTTCCATTCGTCTGTAAAGAATTCGTGTTAGTATTTTGCAGCCATGGCTTATTAAACTGATAGTTCGGTAATTTTCATATCTGTCAACACCTGCTTTCTTTGGAATTGGAATTATTATATTTTTCTTGAAGTCTGAGGGTATTTCGCCTGTCTCATACATCTTGCTCACCAGATAGTAGAGTTTTGTCAGGACTGGCTCTCCCAAGGCCGTCAGTAGACCTAATGGAATGTTGTCTACTCCCGGGGCCTTGTTTCGACTCAGGTCTTTCAGTGCTCTGTCAAACTCTTCACGCAGTATCGCATATTCCATTTCATCTTTATCTACATGCTCTTTCATTTCCATAATATTGTCCTCAAGTACATCGCCCTTGTATAGATCCTCTATATACTCCTTCCACCTTTCTGTTTTCCCTTCTTTGCTTAGAACTGGGTTTCCATCTGAGCTCTTGTTATTCATACAAGTGGTTCTCTTTTCTCCAAAGGTCTCTTTAATTTTCCTGTAGGCAGTATCTATCTTTCCCCTAGTGAGATATGCCTCTACATCCTTACATTTGTCCTCTAGCAATCCCTGCTTAGCCATTTTGCACTTCTTGTCGATCTCATTTTTGAGACGTTTGTATTCATTTTCACCTGCTTCATTTACTGCACTTTTATATTTTCTCCTTTCATCAATTATATTCAATATTTCTTCTGTTACCCAATGATTTCTACTAGCCCTCGTCTTTTTACCTACCTGATCCTCTGCTGCCTTCACTACTTCATCCCTCAGAGCTACCCATTGTTCTTCTACTGTACTTCTTTCCCCCATTCTTGTCAATTGTTCCCTTATGCTCTCCCTGAAACTCTCTACAACCTCTGGTTTAGTCAGTTTATCCAGGTCCCATCTCGTTAAATTCCCACCTTTTTGCAGTTTCTTCAGTTTTAATCTATAGTTCATAACCAATAGATTGTGGTCAGAGTCCACATCTGCCCCTGGAAATGTCTTACAATTTAAAAACTGGTTCCTAAATCTCTGTATTACCCTTATATAATCAATCTGATACCTTCTATTATCTCCAGGATTCTTCCATGTATACTCATAGTTACATGTTATTTTAAATTTTATTTCATTTTGTTTGTTCAATTATGTTTAAATACCTATGAGTAAATTTTTGGGTGGTTCTAGCCAAAGAACTTTTATGTATGTCATGAATTGATATAGTTGATCTATCCTTTACATTGCACCGCATCATCGCAGCCTAGCAGCATTCAGTTTGGTAGGGTATAATGTGCAGTTTCAGGACGTGCCTTCTAGTGGGTACACTTATTACAGAGTATGTAACGCAACATTCTACTGATCCTCGACTTCTGTTTGTCTATTGACATGTAACATTAATGACTGGGACGTTCGCTGCCTTTATACTGTATTATTGTCTGGTTATTTAGCTGGTTACACAGGTCGTGCAGAGTTTGTTATAAGTGGTTGTATTACTCCGTTACACCACCACTTGCAACATTACTCAGTCGTTTATGTGGGTTCCATACACATATTCTATGTTTTTGTTTTTATTTATGACATAAATATTTTCTTCACATGCACAGACCGTATCTGACAGTAATTCGATACAGGGTATATGGATAAGTCATATTTATTTTGTTTCTGTTGTCCACTTTGCCGAGATAGAACCCGTTAGTGAATTACATATATACTGTTGGGGAGAATGGGGTGTTTTACCTGTATCCAATATATATGATAAACTCTTCATGTGGTTTTCTGTTCATATATTTTTCTGATACTTCATGGAGTCATCCTGTTCAGTTATCATTCATGTTATACTGCATCCTCTCAGACTAATAACGCTGTTGTTGGTACGATACGAAGTAAATTGTCTGGGTGTATCTTCTATTGGATATCTTTATTACAGGGTTCCCACCTCAACATTCGTCTTACTGTCCCATAGCTAGCCTCGGAACCTTAATGCCTGTGACGTTTGCTGACACTATTATATTACTAATCGGTTGTTTACCTGGTTAGACACGTTGAACCGAGGTTAGTGAAATGTTTGTCTTACACTGTTACACCTTTTTGCGATATTAGACAGTAGCGTATGTTGGTTCCAACAGGTATTCAGTATCTTGTTTTATGACATAAGTATTACCTTCAGGTATCCAGACATATGTGACCGTATTTGATACAATGTATATCGATAGGTCATATATTTTTTGTGTTTTTCACGTTTTGTGGCTGCTGACCACTTTGCCTTGGATAGGATTAAATGAGGAATAATACAATTCTTCATCTGTATCTAATCCTTCCGTACAACCTTGGATACCTATGAAGTTTTTTCACTGTTGATATTAGTCATAACTTATCATATGATCTATAGATACTATATGTCACGCGGATATATATTATTAGTTCCTGACATTTACGTGAGTTAGATAGAAGTTCTCATTTGATATTTGTTTCCTGGCAGTGCATTGTATATGGATGCATTAAATGAATGTTGTTCATACTGAATACTGTGTTATGGGAGTACCTTGCGGGTTTTTTAATATACAATACTCTGTACATGTTATGACATAGGTGGTTTTAAACATTTGGTCTTTTGACTCGTTTTGGACACTCATTTTGTGCTAGTGACATAAGTATCACCCTGTACGGTTTGCACTTTAGAATTTTTTAACTCTGATGTGACACATAGTTGTATTGTCATTTTGATAGTTTTACGTATATTTAGATTTTGTTGATACTGTCCTTTTGAAAGAGCTAATTCCACACAAATGCATATATGGTGCTCATCCTGAACATTATCTTGGGTTTTGTATATTCTGTGTCTGATATGACACAGTTGGTTTTCTACATTTGTTCTCTTGACACGTCGGTAGGGACACTAATTTTACGCATACGTTACAAATATGCCCAAATACTGTTTCTGCCTCAGATTTTTATAACTTTAATGTGATATATAGATGTGTGTGTACCGTCCTTTTGATAGCTGTACCTGTACTGACACTTAGATATTGTTGATCTTGTCCTTTTGCAAGGACTACTTAGGCATCGATACATATTTCTTTGGTTTATTTGTTTCTGATGTTGTTGTAGTTGCTTTCATACATTTATGATTTTCTGCGTTATTTTTGTAGATCGGCAGGTTCTTTCAGGATTTTAGCAGGATTTAGTCATGGAATATTTAATTAATGGTTTTTTTATTATTTAATAGCACAATTGTACAATGTATAGTGTGGAAATCGTTATGGTGTCGTATAAGTAATTCTGTTTAATATATGTGACAATGGATGTGTCTGTAGATTTTTACTAAATGATTACTGTAAATTCACTTACATTCTGTTGTCGTTGATTCTTGTTCTCTTTTGAATGTGTCTTTGTACACTCATGTTCAGAAAATCAGAACAACATGAACGACTAAAGACACGACGTTCATATTCGCTGGACATGAAGATTTGTATTTTCTGCAGAAATGATTAGCATTTCAGTCATCTCGGTTCAGCATGTGTCCTGTTAGCTAGTGGGCACAGGGTCCACCATGAGCTCTGCTAACTTGTTCCTCGCGTAATGGCATCGGCGCGTATGATCCGCGAATGGCGTCCTGTTGCATGGCCAGGCCATCCATGCTGCATTCACATGGTTCCAAAGTCTGTTTGTGGTGGTTGGCATTGGGTCACAGTAAAGCGTCAAGTGCACAGTCGGCCGAATGAAGCATTTAACCGGCGTTGTGCCGAGCGTGCAGTTTAAACAAAGGTGGTTCTTTAGAATTTGGGGTGCTTTTCCTACCATGACTTCGGCCCATCCATCTAGCTTACCGTGAGCATGAATCGGGATGTTTGTTTCAAAATTCTCGTTGACCACGAGTTGATCTTTGTTCTATGACTTCATGATG
Source organism: Schistocerca cancellata (assembly GCF_023864275.1). NCBI lineage: Eukaryota > Metazoa > Arthropoda > Insecta > Orthoptera > Acrididae > Schistocerca > Schistocerca cancellata. Next base: position 62,799,965 of record NC_064629.1, read on the forward strand.
AGTATTCTGTGGACACTTTCGTCATCCAAGACGCTAAGATCGGTCATTGTTGTGTTGGCAGAAGAGCCAACACCGTGTTACTAGTGGACTCCAAAATGCACGCGTTTTAGCTCACGCAGGCTGGCGTGAGGAGGGAAGAACTATACTGACGTGAGGTCTGGAACATGACAAGGAATTAGAATTCAGAAAGCGGACATAATTAGTTTGATACTTAACATTAATCCATTAATGATGAACGTCGCTCTTGACGATACATGAGTCACAATATTATCTGTTCAGAAGACATAGTAACTGAATATGGCGCCTTGCTAGGTCGTAGCAAATGACGTAGCTGAAGGCTATGCTAAACTGTCGTCTCTGCAAATGAGAGCGTATGTAGGCAGTGAACCATCGCTAGCAAAGTCGGCTGTACAACTGGGGCGAGTGCTAGGGAGTCTCTCTAGACTAGACCTGCCGTGTGGCGGCGCTCGGTCTGCAATCGCTGATAGTGGCGACACGCGAGTCCAACGTATACTAACGGACCGCGGACGATTTAAAGGCTACCACCTAGCAAGTGTGGTGTCTGGCGGTGACACCACAGTGATCACACAGACTGGAGGGGTAATGCTCGCCCTGTCCGTAGCATTCGATAAACCACATAATTTTCCCGAGTTGCGCCAATGTCGAGCACCTCAGGGAGCTCAGTCTTCATTAGCAGGGAACTGGCTTGGTGAATTCGGGTTTCCTGGACTGGAGACTGATGAGTACTTGCCGGCATCTGTAAGCTTCGGGCATGCTTCCGCGACCACCGTGTGACGATGTGCGTTACAGGGAAAAAGAATCTTGGCTTAACGGTCCGGATCGCAAGGATGGCGCAAATTTGTTTACAAAAAAATCTCAACCCCAAGTTGAGCTACGTGGCGCCGGAGTGGATGGCCGTTGAGACGAAACAGTCGTTAGTGGCAACCTCTAGGAACGTGTCACTTTTCTGTTATATAAAGCTTACCAAGTTATGCGGGGCTTTGTCTCGATGGACTGTTGTTTACCTAGCTGCTCGTGGGGCGATCATGAAATTTACAGCCAATCTAAATACTCCGAGCAGTTCGGGTGGTCTGTTGGGCAGTACTGAGACTCAAATCCCAAAGAGGTCTCTCACGGTTAGTCCACCTGAGACGTCTGTCAGTACTAGAGGAAGTATAAATGGTAACAGACCACATCCTGTAGTAAAAAACTGTTTTCATTTTTATTAAAGTGAAGATTATTTTGAAAAAACTGTCTTCTTTTTATAAGGGTCACTCCAAAAGAAATGCACACTATTTTTTTAATTCATCTTTTATTCTTCATGTTTGAAAGTTTTAAAGTGTGTAGATACATCCATTAGGAACAATATTTTCACTTCTCCACATAATTTCCATCCCTCTCAAGTGCCTTACGCCATCTGGGAACCAGCGCCTGTATACCCTCATGGTAAAATTCTGGACCAACCTGTTGCAGCCACTGTTTGGCAGCGTGCACAAGGGAGTCGTCAAATTCAAACCTTGTTCCACGAAGAGAGTCTTTCAGTTTCCCAAAGAGATGATAGTCACATAGAGCCAGATCAGGACTGTAACGCAGGTGTTTCAGTGTTGTCCATCCGAGTTTTGTGATCGCTTCCATGGTTTTTTGACTGACATGTGGCCGTGCATTGTCGTGCAACAGCAAAACATCCTGCTTTTGCCAATGTGGTCGAACACGACTCAGTCGAGCTTGAAGTTTCTTCAGTGTCGTCACATACGCATCAGAATTTATGGTGGTTCCACTTGGCATGATGTCCACAAGCAAGAGTCCTTCTGAATCGAAAAACGCCGTAGCCATAACTTTTCCAGCAGAAGGTGTGGTTTTGAATTTTTTTTTCTTGGGTGAATTTGCATGATGCCCCTCCATTGATTGCCTCTTCCTCTCTGACGAAAAATGATGGAGCCAAGTTTCATCACCTGTCACAGTTCTTCCAAGAAATTCATCTCCACCATTCTTGTACTGTTCCAAAAGTTCGCTGCATACCGTTTTTCTTGTTACTTTGTGAACCACTGTCAACATCTTGAGAACCTACCTGGCACAAAACTTTTTTAACGCCAACACTTTCAGTATTCTGCAAATACTTCCTTCCCCTATCTCAACGTAGCATGACAATTCGTTCACTGTGATGCGTCTTTCAGAAGTCACCAATTCGTTAACTCTGTGCACATTGTCTGCAGTGTGTGCAGTACGAGTCCTGCCACTGCAAGGACAATCCTCAATATTGCCTTGTCCGCTTTCATCACGTAACCTGCTTGCCCACCGACTAACTGTACTACGATCGACAGCAGCATCTCCATACACCTTTTTCAACCTCTTGTGGATGTTTTCCACTGTCTCGTTTTCACAGCGCAGGAATTCTATGACAGCACGTTGCTTCTGACGAACATCAAGTGTAGCAGACATGCTGTGACGGCGCCACTCACGGGAACAGGTTGAGCTAAGTTTGAAAACAAGCGAGAAGGATGTATCTTCACACTGTAAAACTTTCACACATGCAGAAGGAAAACTGTATTTTTACAAAAATGGTGTGAATCTCTTTTGGAGTCACCCTCGTATGCAAACGAAGTCTTAGAGGGACTTGCAGGGCAACTTACATCTATTAAGAAAAAAAGAGGGAAGATTAGGATTTAATGTCCCATTGACAACGGGGTCATTAGAGACGGAAAATCTGTTAAGATACTGCATAACGGTACACTCCTGGTTATAGCTGCGATGTTGAAGCAGAAATATCTCCAGAAAACGGAGCATTATTTTGCTATAGCCTCAACCGCTGCATGCAAGGATCGAGCAGTTTGTAACCACAGTGTGACCATACAGAGGGGTCCGCTGAGTCACATATATTCATCAGTCAAATGAAAATGTCTTCGCTGTGCAATTTAATTAATCTGTCTGCCCAAGGAATTCACTTTGTTTGATGTAGAATTACACACGACCTAGAAGGCGCTAGAGCAGATGTGGTGTGTTGAGACTGCTTAACTCGTCATCTGCCACGACTCCCTCTTTACAACGCTTGTACCCAGCAGGTAAAGTTGTCCAGAATGACAAGAACGCTCTTCTCCACCTTCAAAGGCTGGGGACCCAGGTGTCGTTTACTGGGTACCAGGACAAATAGGTATTAAGGGAAACGAATTATTAGATGTAGCAACCAAAGATGCCCACAGAGATAATAAAATACACTGCCTGACAAATAATTGAAGCACCCATAAAGAGAGGAGGAAACGGGATGAAATTAAATGAGTTGAAAGGATATGTGATCCTATTTGCACTGATTACAAAATCGAGTATTATTTACAAAGAACTTGGTAATATGAAACCACTTGTCAGTATGACGTTGCACCCCATCATGTCCTTCATAGCGATCACTAAATGTCTGACGCTGTTGATGCCAGTAGGAATGCAATGGCGACGCTGGTTCAAATATAGTCACAGCGTGCGCAGTGTGCACTGCTCTTCTGTGTACATGGTGACGTCATCACCCTAATCAATAATTTTGTCATCATCATCTGACAAGCCATGCCCTCCCTTCCCTTCCTCCTTCCCCCTTACTCACCCCCTTCCCTCTTCTGCCAATCTCAGCACGGTATTTTAGCAGGAATTAAAATGAAGCAGTCAATCACAGCATAGTATTTTGGTACTATTATAATGAAGCAGCCAAACACGATGTAACCGCGAAACTACTTCTGTCTACCTACTTTCAGCTATTTTTCAAGGTCGTACACATACGCTCCACCCTCGCTCTGTACCCTCTCCCTCCCTCCTCACCGCATGTGTATGACCCTGGGATGTAGCTGAAAGTAGTTAGGTGAAAGTACAGTAACACCTGTTTCTTATCTACAACAAATAACATATTGAACAGTAGTAATACACATTTGCATAAGTATTAAATGAGATTTGCTATGCTTCAAAAGTCACCCAATCATTACAGCGACTCTACGTTAGGGTATTAAATTTATCTTGTGCTGCCAAACGTTTGAAAAATTCTGCTGATAATGCTAAACATTATAGTAAACGTCATTCTAGGGCATTAACTTTATCGTGCAGTACAAAACGTTTTCATCTTCTAGTGATAATGCTAAGCATGCAGTACAATGAGAGATGACACAAACAAACAGGTATTCAGAAATGAAATGGTATTTTAAGACCAGAAGTTGACAGTGTTTGTGTGACAACTTGACAATGATTGTGTCATGACCCGATAGTGCGTTTCAGGTACTAGATCTTAAAACTACATTGCAACACCTGTAAATAACAGTGTGTATGCCCAGTGGGTGTCAGCTACTGGAGGAGTCAGCTACTGGAGAACACTCAGAATCCCCCATGTTACAGCAAACTGCAACAATTTGTGTGTTACAAAGAAACTCGCCCTCCATGTTACAGCAAAATGTAACAAGTTGCCAAAATGTAACAAACTGCCCTCTATGTTACAGTTGCATGGTGGATACTATTGGGAGTAATGCAGATGACATGGTGACTGCCATTACCTGATCATGGTGACTACTATTACTCCAAAATCATGGTGATAGTGTATGGGCGATAACCTTACAGTAAGTGCATGAAAAGTGTTCGAAGCTGCGATGGACTACCATCAGCTGTATAATGGAATGGCGACAATGAAAATTTGTGCCGGACCGGAATTCCAGCCCGGATTTCCCGCTTATCGCGAGCAGTTGCCTTCCCATTTGATATCCGAGGACGGCTTACAGCCAGACCCAATCTTTCTGTGTCGTCTACTATGTTTCTACGACCCGTACTCGTACATCCGTTATGTATATTCCCATACAGGGGATGCATTTTACTTGAAAGTCGCTCGTAACATATGGAAGATTGGATCTGGCCGTGAAGTGTGCTCGGATAGCCTATGGTAGTAGTCGGCTCTCAGCCGTGTTGCGAAGCGGACGTGCGCGGGGCTCTATGCAGCGCTCCGCAAGCGGGCCGTTATTTTCTCGCGCTGGTAGTGGTATTGCAGTGTAAACAGATCACCTCGAACGACGATGGCACTTTCTTGTAGAAAGGCCACGATTAAATTAACGTTCCATGCCCAGTACGCAAGACCTAAGGCATACGAAGTAGATCGTTTCCCGCGTGAAGTAATGCACGTCGGTCCAGAGGAACTTCTCTTTCGACGGTCTCCAGCAGTTTACCTGAAACTTGTCGATGAAGCAGCGTGCGAACGGCTTATTCGCCGTTCTACCGATGGATATCGTTTCCACCAGTCGGACGACAAAGAGGGTATAGTGACTGTTCGGAACGTAAGAATCTACGAGCTGCCGTTTGAATTTCCGGCCACGCTTGGCGTGAACGCTGTGCGGCCTTACGGGGAAGTACTAAGTCACGTGGAAGAAAAGTGGCATACGTTCGAGACGTATTCTGTACTGAATGGAGTGCGTCAGGTGCGAATCGAACTGAGAAAACACATCCCATCGTACGTGACCGTTGGTGGCTGTCGAGCGATCGTCATTTATGACGGTCAAGCGCGGACTTGTTCAGGGTGCGGGCAGGAAGGGCATATACGCTCTGAATGTCTGAAGCGACGCCTCGTCCAAATACCACGTGCAGACACGATGCCCAGATCACAACCGACAATACTGCCTATTACATACGTTGAGGCAGCGAGGAACGTGACGGACGCGGACGTTGTTCCGTTCCCGTTGCAGACCCCGCGGGCCCGGTTCCCATACCCACGACGACGCAGTCTCCATCGGAACCGTCGCCACGCTCGACAGCAGCGACAACGTCTGCACTCCAGCCGTGTGGGGAAGGAGAGAATCAGAAGGTCGATTCGAGCTCTGACACAGAGATGTGGGAGGTGGCCACTGGTTATCGCGATTCACAGGACGCGGACACGCGTTCCCGCAAGCAGAAGTCGCCCGAGCGACGAAAGAAAAGGAGGCTGTCTACAGGAAATGCTTCGCGAGATGGTGACACGTTGCAAGAGGATGAGGAAAATCCATCTGCTGCCCGGGCTTTGGACCTCACACCAACAGTTCTCGGTTCGCTGCTGGCAACGTCCGCCCAAGAACAAAGCCAAGTTGACGATGCTCAACTCACCGACCAGCCCTCTGGCGATTTTGCTGCTAAGACACCGGATGAACGTCTTGCATCGCTTGACGTACCACACCTCCAGCTTGGTGATTGGGCGTCCGAGATGGAGATGGAAAGAATGATATCAGACTCGAGCGGCAAGCAGACGCCCGCAGCCGGATGATCGTCGGACGGACATCTTGTCTCAGCCGATCAATAATATATAAGGTGCGGGTGATGGAGACGGGCGGACGGACGACGTGGCGCATACTGGCTGAAACGACTGCAGTATACGTCATAGTACTATCAAATGACCCTGGTGTATTGGATAGGTACAGTCAATGTCTACGACAATAGTTCCACGATCAAAACCCAGTTGTTAAAGTACATGATTCGGGCGGCGGACAGTGATATCGTGTTTCTTTAAGAGGTACGGCCTGATCTGCGCCTGGGTGTTTATGGATGTAATACGTCAACCCAACTTCCGACGGTGGTGGTGGTACGGCCATACTACTACGCGATGGCATCGAACCAACGGATATTCAGTATTTGCCATCAGCGAGAGGCATTGCGCTCACCATCGGCGCAGTCCGCGCTGTGAATCTGCATGCCTCATCTGGTACGGCGAAGCGTCAATAGCGAACACTCTATTACTCCACTGATGTATCTCCACTGTTCCAAAGCGCTATAGAGCGCTTGATGGTGGGCGGGGACTTTAACAGCTTCCTATGTCCTGAGGATCAGATCCCTCACCACATGGTATGGTCAGGGATCTCGCTTTGCATAGTACATGGAAACTAATCCACGGTGACCGACGCGGATATGCACACTTCACCAGCCACTCGGCCAGCAGGCTGGACAGAATTTATGTTTCCCGTGGTCTTCGGGCAGCAAATGTTGGTGCTGAGCTGTGGCCTGTGCATTCACCGATCATCAGGCCTTCATCTGCGCCGTGACTCTGCCACGACAACAGATGAGCCGTAGTAGAGGACCTTGGGCTCTTAACGTCAACATTCTCCGGGAAAAGGCTTGCTGTGTAGCCGTCACTGCTTCCTGGCACAAATGTGGGAGACGGCATCATACCTATGATTCCACGACACGATGGTGGACATACTGCGCCAAACCAGCTCTTCGCCTCACGCTTGTGGCCTATGGACGAGACAGGGCGCTTCGGCTCCGATCCACCTCTGAGTTTTATTACACGGTCTTGCGAGAACTAGCGTCACAACAACCTTGGCCACAGCGCCAAATGGCCGTCCACCGGACACAGGCACGGCTTCTGCAGATCACGGCTGACAGATTGGACGGCACGCGGGTTCGAGCGAAATTGCAAGATTCCATCCCACAGGAACGTGCTTCTCTTTATCACATCGTCAGGGAACGGAGACATCGTAAGAGACGACTCATCACGGCAGTTATTTCTGCAGACGAGGAACGCGCAGAGACACACAACGCCATCTCCCGTGCCCTCACAGATTATATTCGCACTCTCTATCTAGCAGATCGACGGCGTGACAATGACATTGAGGGCGTCCTGCACGACCTGCCACCTTCGGGTAGGGCGTAAGGTGACGCCACATTCTTGGAGGCCGTCGTGTGGGAAGAAATGCACATGGCCCCGTCGCTGGGCGCGAGAAACAAATCCTCTGGACCTGATGGTCTTCCGCTTGAATTTTATAGCACCTTTTCTGACCTGATGGGGGAAGTTTGCCGGCAGATGTGCTGCGAACTCCCGGATCCAGACGTCCACGTCCCTCCACACACCCCCCCTCCCCCCGAAATGTTGGAGGGCATGATCATCCCTGTGCCAAAACCAAACGGGGGCTGCAGACCGCAAGACTTCCGACCCTTGAGGTTACTGAATTCGGATTACAAGCTGTTTGCCCATATTCTTCGTGCTATCCTCCTCACTCTTGTCAAAGATGCAATTCATGCTGACCAAACTTGTCGGACGGGGCAGTAGTATGTACATGGCGTTAAGTTCTTATAGAGATGTGGTGGCACTCATGCCCTTGTGGCAGTTGACCTAGACCACTCATTTGACGGAGTTGAGCACCATTTCTTGCAGGCTGTCTTAGAGAACATGCGACTGTACCCAATATCGGCAGGTGTGGTTCTCCTACTCATCCACGGAGCCCCTTCCACAGTCCTGGTCAATGGCAACCGCTTGCCACCGTTCACTATTGAGCGCTCAGTGCGACAAGGATGTCCTCTGTCAGCCTTTCTCTTGGCCGTCGCCGTCGAGCCTGCACTTCATGGTCTACGAAAGCGTTTGGAGGGCATTCGCCTCCGCAATGTGCATTTTAAATCTTGTGCCTATGCGGACGATGTAGTTTTATTGGCGAGGGCGGCAGAAGATATATGTACGGCGATCGTGTGGCTTCTGCGATACAGAGAGGTGGCCAGGATCCGTATCAATCTGCGAAAGTCGCACTACACGGATGTGGGCAGAGGACTGCATATGAATACGCCAGTGCCCATTACCAAAGTCCCGGCGATGAAGCGTTTGGGAGTAACTTTCCGTGGGAACGAGCAGCGTACTGCAGCAAATACGTATTGCAAACTACTTAATGTGATCCGCACGCAAGTTCGTCTCCATAACTTTCGAACACTTCACTTGATCATGCGGGTGCATTTTGTCAGTGTCCACCTCGCTCCGAAACTTAATCTCACACGTTCTCCCAATGGCCGTTATGGTAGCTGCCAAGTTCCAGGCGACCTTAGATCATTTCGTCAGCGAGGGTAGGGTGTTCAAAAACCGTTACGGGATGCTAACGTTAACCACACATTCAGGCGGCATTGGAATGATAAACGTACACAATAGGGCGCGCGCTCTCTTCCTGCAGACGAAGCATCGCCTACGTACTTCGGACAAGGACAGCCTCGCTGGTACACTGATGCAGGAGGTGGTGCCTCAATCCCTCCAGCCGCCGATTCCTGTTGGGCATATGACGCCAGCGCTGTGTCACATTCGCACCTTTCTGGTCGACACGGGTTATCTGCTGGATATCTTACCGACCACGCAGGATCCTAGAACCGAGGACTTCTACCGCTACTTTCAACGGACGCTGCTTGCTAATGTGGTTGAACGCCGACATCCGGCGGCTTGCTGGAGGCGCGTGTGGAGTAACATACACTCACCTTTCCTTCCCACCATGGTCAGGGCGCTGTGATATGTGATAACTACTGAAAAATTCCGCACCCGACAACGTTTACACATGATACATCTTGCCGAGGATCCTCTCTGCTCCAGATGCGCCGCTGTCGACACCGACACGCACCGTTTCGTTTGTGGTTCGGCTGCCGACTGCTGGCTCCTCACACGGCGCATGTTGGCATCGTTGCTGCGACGGACGCCTCAGTCCGTAGAGCCCACCGAACTGATCCATCCCGACGTCACTTACTTCCGTGCTACTCGTCATCACGCCACGTTGTGGGCTAAGGGAACGGCATTGCCATACTTTTTTAGTGAGAGCATTGCAGGGTTGTTAGATTTTTGGCACTATTTAGCGAGCAACTACACGGTTTTACGGCGCAAAGCATCGTATGGTACGCTCTTTGTGAATTACTTGGGGTCGTTGTTTATGCGCCCTCCAGACCATTGGGGTATACCGGGTGTGAGAAGAAACTGATATATTACACATGATGGACTGATGAGAGACATCAACGGTAATTATAGGGCGTTTCACCCTCACTCAACGAGAAGACAACCAGAACATCCCGCCGTCTGGCTGCTGCGGACAACCCCGAAAGAAGAGAAATGAAAATCAAATGAAATATAATATAGTATTGTACTCCTCCCTTTATCCTCTTATTTTTTTAATAAAACGTTCAGAGGCGTATTTAATTTTTTTTCGCGGGCGTAACCTGAAGTGGTGATAAACAACCGTCCTAGTTAGCTTTAGGGTGAAAGTGGCGGTGGCACTAGCTTTGTTTTTATTTTTAGGTTAGATAAGTTTTTGAGGGTAGTATGGGTGATAGAGACCAACGTCTGAAGTGGAAGAGGTTTAAGGAATGAAAAAAAGACCAAAAAAAATGCTAAGGTGACAGCTCGCGATAAGCGGGAAATCCGGGTTCTAATCCCGGTCTGGCACAAATTTTCATTATTATCATTCCGTTATAGAACTGACGGTGGTCTGAATGCCCAACTGTGAATACATTTGATGTATTTCATAACGGCTGCAGTCGCCGCAGTGCCTGTTCATTTGGACATGCGTTCATATCCGAAAGAACTTTGCACCGTAATTCGAAACAATACAGGCACTGCAATATCGTATTCTGACAGTATATGTCAGCTAGCCGATATCAGATAGTATTCTAACACCAAAAGCTGACAATGTATGTGCCATGGCCTGACGGAATGTTCCAAATACTTCCGAGTACTTCTGTGCGCTTCCCACTAATTCCGACTGGTTCCAACATGATACACTGAGAATATGCCGTAACTTGACAGTGGGTGTCAGCTACCAGATCGTATAACTATTGTAACACCAGCAGTTGACAGTGTGTATGTGCGGCGGGTGTCAGCTACTGAAGGCGTCAGTTGCTGGGAGTATCAGCTAACCGGAGGGTCCATCTGCTTGGGTTGTCCTCCATGTTAAAGTAAAACTGTAACAAGTTATGTTACAGCAAAACTGTAATAAGCTGCCTTGAAACTGTAACAAGTATCCCTGAGATTGTAACAAGTAAAATTTACTGTAACATGGGATACTTTGTTATAGTTTTTGGGAAATGTGTTATAGTTTCGGGACAAATTTCTACACTTTTGGAGCAACTTGCTACCATTTCAGGGCAGCTTGTTACACTTTTGTTGTAACATGAGGGCAACTCGTTACAGTGGAGTGTGTGCTGAAAAAAGTCTCAAATTGCTTAGTCCATGTCATGATTATTTTTATTGGATAGAGCATCCACAGTGTCAGACTCTGAGACAGACGTGTTTCCGAGTAGGAGGCGATTTGAGCCTTGTCAGACTGCACTGTTTAATATAGGCAGTATACCCGGTTTTGAGTCTTGGGAATGGCTCATTGTTTTCAGTGTGTAAACTAGTAACTGTGAGCAGAAACTCAGGCAGAGAAGTTAAGCTATAGTAAGAAGTCATGTGACAATATTACAGTTAAGTATCCTCGTTGTTTGTGAATTGTATGTTAATCACGTTACAATGCAAATACACTCCTGGAAATGGAAAAAAGAACACATTGACACCGGTGTGTCAGACCCACCATACTTGCTCCGGACACTGCGAGAGGGCTGTACAAGCAATGATCACACGCACGGCACAGCGGACACACCAGCAACCGCAGTGTTGGCCGTCGAATGGCGCTAGCTGCGCAGCATTTGTGCACCGCCGCCGTCAGTGTCAGCCAGTTTGCCGTGGCATACGGAGCTCCATCGCAGTCTTTAACACTGGTAGCATGCCGCGACAGCGTGGACGTGAACCGTATGTGCAGTTGACGGACTTTGAGCGAGGGCGTATAGTGGGCATGCGGGAGGCCGGGTGGACGTACCGCCGGATTGCTCAACACGTGGGGCGTGAGGTCTCCACAGTACATCGATGTTGTCGCCAGTGGTCTTCGGAAGGTGCACGTGAACGTCGACCTGGGACCAGACCGCAGCGACGCACGGATGCACGCCAAGACCGTAGGATCCTACGCAGTGCCGTAGGGGACCGCACCGCCACTTCCCAGCAAATTAGGGACACTGTTGCTCCTGGGGTATCGGCGAGGACCATTCGCAACCGTCTCCATGAAGCTGGGCTACGGTCCCGCACACCGTTAGGCCGTCTTCCGCTCACGCCCCAACATCGTGCAGCCCGCCTCCAGTGGTGTCGCGACAGGCGTGAATGGAGGGACGAATGGAGACGTGTCGTCTTCAGCGATGAGAGTCGCTTCTGCCTTGGTGCCAATGATGGTCGTATGCGTGTTTGGCGCCGTGCAGGTGAGCGCCACAATCAGGACTGCTTACGACCGAGGCACACAGGGCCAACACCCGGCATCATGGTGTGGGGAGCGATCTCCTACACTGGCCGTACACCACTGGTGATCGTCGAGGGGACACTGAATAGTGCACGGTACATCCAAACCGTCATCGAACCCATCGTTCTACCATTCCTAGACCGGCAAGGGAACTTGCTGTTCCAACAGGACAATGCACGTCCGCATGTATCCCGTGCCACCCAACGTGCTCTAGAAGGTGTAAGTCAACTACCCTGGCCAGCAAGATCTCCGGATCTGTCCCCCATTGAGCATGTTTGGGACTGGATGAAGCGTCGTCTCACGCGGTCTGCACGTCCAGCACGAACGCTGGTCCAACTGAGGCGCCAGGTGGAAATGGCATGGCAAGCCGTTCCACAGGACTACATCCAGCATCTCTGCGATCGTCTCCATGGGAGAATAGCAGCCTGCATTGCTGCGAAAGGTGGATATGCACTGTACTAGTGCCGACATTGTGCATGCTCTGTTGCCTGTGTCTATCTGCCTGTGGTTCTGTCAGTGTGATCATGTGATGTATCTGACCCCAGGAATGTGTCAATAAAGTTTCCCCTTCCTGGGACAATGAATTCACGGTGTTCTTATTTCAATTTCCAGGAGTGTATGTCTAATGAAATAGTGGCCACCGGAGCTGACCAGGCACGTTTAGTGGTGGCAATAAATATTGAGGAGAATAACATAGTTCTGCACAGTAAAGTTACTCCAGAGCGTGTGGAAAGTAGACGGAAAGAGTTTTATGAGTGGATGCCTAAAAACGAGCGCGATGAGAAATATGAGGATTTTGGAGAGGTTTGAAAGAATAGAAAAGGGATGAACTTGCACGGAAGCAGAAATTAGGAATGAAGAAGTTAATAATGTAAGTTAGTGGGTGAGCAGAGTACTAACGGTGAATGTAGAATTCTCAACACAAATGTCTTGTGAAAATGTGGAGTCTGAATCTTCGGTAATACTGGACGAAGTAACTGAGTGTGTGAACAGCGACACTGATGATATTGATTTAGACGCAGTAGTCTCTATGGCATTGTGAATGTTGGTTAATTCAAGGCCACGGACCCTGAGCCAATGTACAGGGAAATATGTGTATTCCTGATTTTTGTGTCATGCAGAGAAGTAATAAAGACTGTATTTTTTGTAAATATTGCGGAGGATGACGGAAGCTATTGATAATGTTAATTGCGTTGTCGATATTGTTAGTAATTAAATGGGACATACACATTTATCTGCCGGCCGCGTTGGCCGTGCGGTTCTGGCGCTGCAGTCCGGAACCGCGGGACTGCTACGGTCGCAGGTTCGAATCCTGCCTCGGGCATGGGTGTGTGTGATGTCCTTAGGTTAGTTAGGTTTAAGTAGTTCTAAGTTCTAGGGGACTTATGACCTAAGATGTTGAGTCCCATAGTGCTCAGAGCCATTTGAACCACATTTATCTCTGAAGGTCTCAGATTCGTCGCCACCTGTGGTGGCTCAGCCTCCTTAGAAGCAGTGAGGCGTTAGGAGGGGAAAGAGGAAAAATTCTTATGAGGCTACTGACCGAATTTACGAGGCTAAATCCTTTCGGGACAGTATACCTCTGGATCAGAAGATTCACAAAGGTGATGTCACTTGCAGTATAATACGTACTGGAGGTATGAGGCAACATCATACAAAAATTGACCTTTGGTGATTCACGGTGGACCTTGGGTGAACAATCTTCCAGCTAGAGGAAACTGTCACCAGTGATAAAGGCTACGTCTTTACTTGAATGACGTAGTACTGCAGGCCGCAAGGAAACGTAACTTATAGGAAGAAGTCAGGCTGTGATTAGTATTACAGTGAGTTAAATAAGTTTAACTACCTATCAACGTATTTTGTGTGCTAGTGCGGTATGGGGTTTATGTGTGACACAGTTTTAGGGGTGTATTTCCTAGGGTAACATAAGGGAAACCCTTGTTGCAAAGTTCCAAATGATGTGCAAAAGCAGTGAGTAAAAGCAATGTCGAGCATGAGACATCGGAGGAATAGCTCCATTTACTGTTGAAGATGATTTGTTAACAGGGAAAGGGGTTTCCAGTATTATTTTTATTTTTGCGTAATGTTAATGGATAAGAAACGAGGGAAGCTCAGCAACTTCTACCTACACGATATGTACTGGATTACTTCTAATTTATTGAGTAAATCTATTTATAATTATGTAGACATTAGGAAATGAGTCGAGAGTAAGGGATCTGGTAATATCACTTTCTTAGTTTGTAAGTGGTAATTCGATGAATTAATGGTCATGCAAAAAAGGAGAGAAGCCAGTGGGCTATTAGTGGAAAAAGGCCATTAGATTATGTATGCAGTCCATGAACCTTGTAATTCAAGCTGGCTGTTGTAAGAGAAGAGCTGAATATGCTGTACATAATTGTCAGGTCAAATATCCCGAAGATGGGAGGTGTGTAACGCCATCACTATTTTTTGGCATGGCTGAGTAAATGCCATTGCCGCAGTTAATGCAAGAGGCCATGGATGTGGGTTCGACTGGAGCCGGCCAGAGGCAGTTACATCAGGGGCTACCTGCTGATTGGCAAGTACAGGTCCCAAGGTATCGGGACGATTACCACATCTGCAACAAAGCTGAAGCACCAGAGATGTAATAGTATTGACGCAGCAGAAAGGCAAAGCCATTGCAATGTGGGTGGGACTAGTTGCTTCTCCTCTGAACCTTGGTTCGTTGTGGATTACACGATGCAAACCAATTCTGTAGCAAAACAAAGACAGGCCAAGTCCATAAAATATTCGTAAGTTCTAGCCAAAGGTATTGCAGTCTATCAGCCACCAGTCCAGAGGGCAGAGGGAGAGGGGGGGCTGCAAGGATCTAAGAGTTTACATGAACCAACAAGTCACCACCAACGAACCTGCCGATGCTAGCTGTGGTTCTGCTGCTTGTGTCAAGTCTGATACTGTGAATTTAGCACCCTTCAACTGGCAGGCCATCTGAGGATCTATCATATGAGGCTGTGGTCGTGCAGCCATTCAGCCGCCATTGGCCTTGCAGAGAAACTCTTTGCTGCCTGCCTCTTCTCATGTGGACAGACGCTGATGTTGCTGTGACCTGTCTCATCCACACTGAGTCCACAGTGTGATTCAATGTTTCCCAGTGCACCTCATCTCATGGAGCTGGGCACCATTTAAACTGCAGTGAGAGCAACCTCCTTGCAGCCTACTGCTGGGGTCAGTATCCTTGCAGAATCACTTCCATCATCACACGATGGCCGCACACCACTGCAAGCTGCCATGCATCCCACTGATGGCTGCACCTCCCGACAGGCCTAGAACAACTTAAGTCCTGGGGACACTGATTTCCTGTGAGCATTGTCATGGCTGGTGTAGTTTATTATGTAATAAATGTTCCAATAACGATTTCATACTGTTGATACATCAGACAGATATCAAGGATCCACAGACTGCTCCACTGGTACTCCAGGGTAGTGTAGTGCCGGCTTCCTGAGGCTTACAACTCATCGATGAGGCCATCCACTTCTAACCATTATATTAGACTTACTGTGGCCTGTGCATGTGTATTGATGAAATCCCCAAGGAATGTAATATTTTGCTGAGTCAATATAAACGCATGTATACGATAACTTGTGTCAGCAATCAATGCAGGGTCACGTATGTTTTTGTTTCGTTAATGGTTTTAGCGCTAGTATCAACTGAGATATTGAAATAAGCACTTATTTCTAGTGGAACCGTGTACTTTTTATAACTGCATTCGATAGTTCTTGAGAAGACAAGTACAGCGATATAGCGTTTGTTAATGTTGACGTTGAAACATGTCGTAAAAATTCGAGAAATGTACTACAATGTGAGCTCACGATGGCTGGAATCGGCATTTGTGGTGTAAGGACTGCTAAGCAGACGTCTCGGACCTGGCTGCGTAGATTTATACCATAAGGTAGTCCTGCACTACGAGAATAAAGATTTGTTTACCGTTAAACCAACTGGCGACCTAGATGCAGGTTCACCTACGAATGTTGTATATGAAAATAAGCCATAGGCTAGAATCTAGCGTATCACAAACGGCTTAGGGAGAACTATTTCACATCTGTATAAGCTCCCAGATTTGCATGAACTGAGACACAGAAATAAATTGTTCGTCCTTCAAAAAGAAAGAGGGCCTACACGCTTTATTAAATATCTAAATATTAGAAGGAAGATTTGACCTCTGTTTTCCTGTATGTGGCTGTGTTCTTCTTAGAGGTAAAATACATGCTCTCGGACAACTGTCTCTTCCTACCCCTCTAAATTATATCATATGGGATACATTCTCTGAATTAAACACTTTATTAAAAATACTTTGGTGTCCATCTGTGCACAGCAAAATAAATATTCTTCTTAACGAAACGTCATTTCATGCTGAACGTAAGCGTGTGATGACAGTGTTACCAGCTACGTGCAGTCAATGCAGTTTCGTACACTCTTAACTGAAGTAAAAAATTTACTAAAATGATTTGATAACCACCCAAATCACATAACATAAATTTTATCTTCCAAAAAAATAACTTTATTCCTTATTTAAGCATGTGTTCAAACTGTTGACCACGGGCTGAGAGGCACATTTGCAATTGCAGTTCGAAAGAACGATGAACAGACGTAATTACAATGGATGATATGGTAGAGCATGCAGAAAGTGTGCGTATGAATGTCTATTTAGAAAGGCAGAGACGAAGTAAGGTCCAAAGTGTAATTTCCTATGGTGCCGCAACATACGTTTACGCTCCACCGCCGTTGATGTTGAACCTGACTACGCCAGTGTGGATTTTCGTCTGCCCAGTATTGCATGTTATGCAAATTTACATTAGCGTGTTTAGTAAACGTTGCTTCATTGGCAAAGAGCATACGTTGGGAAAACGTAGGGTCATCTCTCAGTTGCTCAAGAGCAAACCGGCAAAATTCTGGACGACGTTCGAAAGCACCGTCGTCGAGTGCCTGGTGTAGTGATAGATGATAGGGATGCAGGAGGTCAATGACACTCGTCTGGCTGATTCGACGTTTCTTGACTATATGTCTCGTACCACTGTGCGGATTCATTAGCATCGTAGGCAGAACAGCTTCTTTGTGTTCTTTGTTTGTTGCAGTCTTATTTCTTGTCCTCTTCCTGACGTTAAGCAGCCTGTCCACAATAGCGTCTTAATAGGTCGTGCAATTGCCTGGCGCGTCGGACAGTGGCTATCTGCGTAGGTAGCCCTATACCGCTGTATTGTTTTTACGGCATTTACATTCACCATATAAAAGTTGTATACCCAGCTTCTCCTCATTGGTGTACATGTCTGCGTGCAACGAACGTTGAAGCAGAAATGAGCGGCTTGCAGTGCAGACAAGTAAACAGGCAAATGTGTTGACATTCTGACAGAGCGAAGCACGAGAGCTCTGCTCGGCGGTGTTTGCTCCGCTAATGCCAATTCCGTACACCGTGCTCTCAAACTCTATCACATTTCTCGATTTTTTCCGACAAGTTTCAAGTTATTTCAGGTTTGGAAATACTGCAAGGTACACCCTTTACGTAATTTTTTACGCAATTCAAGTAGAGTTTATGGAACTTTTTTAAAATGGCACTGTTTTACCCGCTCCCAATGAAGGTTAGGTATTTCTTTCGATATGGAAATAGTGTGCATCTTTGAACAAGGCGGCTGCGTCCTGTTTGAGCTGTTCATTTTAGTGGCTCCTAAAATACTGCTCTATGATGACCTGTTTGGAAGTAGGTTCGTAGTAATATACAGTCCTGAGATTAGAGAAGAGTGCGTGACTTACCTCCATCTTCTTTTGTGACATCATAGATAAGAGGGGTGTGGCTTGCCATGTGATGGATAAGGTGGCGTGGCTTGCCACCATCCTGGATTTTTTTAATTTCTTGCCACCGCCAGCGTCTGAGCTGAGTGTCATTGTAGTGGATTGTGGCACCACCAAGCGGAGACTGTCTGAACTCGATGTGACTCAGAGTCGCCACAGCAGTGATAACCACGTTCCTTATATACACTATCAGGCCTGGTGGCCGTTCTACCCGTCGCAGACAGCTTCAATTCCAATCATTTACATACCAGCCAATGCTGTGTGCATGTACGAAATTACATTGACGTCCGACCATGTTTTCTACGTGCTTCACTTTCCTTGTCAGGCAGTATAGTTCATTATGCCGTCCCCTACTTGTTATCAAAGTAGAGTGCCTTTTTGGTCTAGCAAGAGGATGCTCCAATGTGTAGTACTTGTGGCGCACATTTTAGTTGACTATGTTTAATATTCAGACAGGAGAACAAAGCCGGAAGAATGGTTCAAATGGCTCTGAGCACTATGGGACTTAACTTCTGAGGTCATCAGTCCCCAGAACTTAGAACTACTTAAACCTAACTAACCTAAGGACATCACACACATCCATGCTGGAGGCAGGATTCGAATCCGCGACCTTAGCCTAGAACCGCTCGGCCACCACCGCCGGCAGACAGGAGAACAGCACGTAATTTACTTGCAGATTTAGCCTCTATATTAGCTGAGAATGGGACGAATTTGATCTGACTATTAAGATAATGTGAAATGTCTGACTTCTCACTTAAAATTTTTGGGAGAAGTTTCTAATGTGTTATTATCAGGGTTGCTAGCTCATCCATGTTTTTTGTAAGTGATCGGCTGGCCACATATCCCTGTGGAATTATTTTAGTTTCCTTTGTGTTTCAATAGAAAGCTTTAGAACGTTTAACCAGGTTTACGGTTTCTTAAGGGATGTGAAATGGCGTGGCTGTACTGGTGAAAGTGGGAGGAATTCGGTGATAGTGAATGTAATTACACTGAAGAGCCAAAGAAACTGGTATACCTGCCTAACACAGTGTAGGGCCCACGCGACCACGCAGAAGTTCCGCAACACGAAGTGACATGGGCTCAATTAATGTCTGAAATAATACTGGAGGGAACTGACACCATGAATCCTCCAGGGCTGTAAATAAACCCGTAAGAGTACGAGGGGGTGGAGATGTCTTCTGAACAGCACGTTGCAAGCCATGCCAGATATGCTCAATAATGTTCATATCTGGGGAGCTTGGTGGTTAGCGTAAGTGTTTAAACATAGAAGAGTGTTCCTGGAGCCACTCTGTAGCAGTTCTGGACCTGTGGGGTCCCGCTGGAATTTCCCAAGTCCATCGGAATGCACAATGGACATGAATGGATGCAGGTGATTAGACAGAATGCTTACGTACGTGTCACCTGTAAGAGTCGTATCTAAGTCCCATATCACTCCAACTGCACACGCCCCACACTATTACAGTGCCTCCACCAGCTTGAACAGTTTCCTGCTGACATGCAGGGTCCTTGGATTCAAGAGGTTGTCTCCATACCCGTACACGTCCATTCGCTCGACACAATTTGAAACGAGACTCGTCCGACCAGGCAACATGTTTCCAGTCATCAACAGTCTAATGTCGGTGTTGACGGGCCCAGGCGAGGCGTAAAGCTTTGTGTCGTGCAGTCATCAAAGGTACACGAGTGGGTCCTCGGCTCCGAAAGCCCATATGGATTATGTTTCGTTGAATGGTTCGCACGCTGACGCTTGTTGATGGCCCAGTATTGAAATCTGCAGCAATTTGTGGAAGAGTTGCACTTCTGTCACGCTGAACGGTTCTCTACAGTCGTCGTTGGTTCTGTTATAGAAGGATCTTTTTCCGGCCGCAGCTATGTCAGAGATTTCATCTTTCACCGGATTCCTGATATTCACGGTACACTCGTGAAATGATCGCACGAGAAAATCCCCACTCATCGCTACCTTGGAGATTCTGTGTTCCATCGCTCGAGCGCCGACTGCAACACCACGTTCAAACTCACTTAAATCTTGATATCCTACCACTTTAGTAGCAGTAACCCCTCTAACAACTGCGCCAGACACCCGTTGTCGTAAATAGGCGTTGCCGACCGCAGCGCCGTATTCTGCCTGTTTACAAATCTCTGTATTTGAATACGCATGCCTGTACCAGTTTCGTGGGCCCTTCAGTGTATATATGATATTGTCTTTTATAATTTTAGACGTTTTAACTACAATCGTTAGGGAATTCAGAATGGACGATTAGTTTCAGGATCCTGTTACACGAGAAGTTCATTCTGTGGAGGGATATTGGCGCATTTGTAAAGGACATGAAACTTGGATATCCAACCAAAAACGTTTGACAATAAGGAACAGTGTAAGGGCCACATTAACTCATAACGAAAGAAAAAACTGAACACTTCCCCAGCTCACACCAAAGAAACGTGGCAAACATTTAAAAAAGAAGTATAGCCTTTGATCGAAGTTTTTCCTCAACAACACCGCACAGGTGATGCCTGCTGTGCAGCATTACAAAAACTGCTTTCAAACTGTTCACGCCAGACAGCGATCAATGGTATCGCACGAATTTATTTATCTCAAAACTAATCCCGTCTGCACACTCCATGTGTTACAGAGGAACTGTTTGAGTCCTTCACGCGTCAGAAAAGGAAATAAAAAAGAAACAAAAAGTAAACTTGCACCATCACTCACAAAATATGTAAATATCGATGATGGTTGTGAGGAAACGTTAACATGAAGTCACAGGACTTCCTAACAATTTTTAAGGTTTTTTCCCCTCACTTTGCCGGTAAATCTTCTATTTGAATTTTGCGCAGTTCGGCACAATAACCACGAAGACGCCACTGTCTGAGTGGCAAGGTAGCCCCAGCATCTTCTGGTTCTCTGGAAGCTACCGAGTTTGTTGCTTATAATCGACTCCCGTTAATTAAAGCTTTATGCCTAAGTAAGGCTGATTCTTGTAACTTCCTGGTTACAAGTTTTCTAGAAACATTTATGCTTTTAACTATTACAGTAAGTTCAAAATCCTGTCTCAGACATAATGCAACAGTTTCTTCTACATGCAGTACTTGTCAATTATTAAATTATTCGATACGTTGAGTCGCTGCAGACTTATTGATTTTTCTTTGACTGGATGGTGTCTGCTAAGGGCAATACGGATTTATGGGTCCACCTAGATGCAAAATACGTTATTTGTCTCTTTCAACATGTTTCGACTAAGCTTATTTCTATATTATAATGGAGGTCTATAGAAACGAACACTGCCGATTATTTCATAAAGATAATGTGCTCTTTTTATTTCAAGGAAAGAAATTAGAGACCACACTCTGCTTGTATGGACAAGTTACTCACTTTTAATGGTACTTCTTCTCCTGAAGTGGTGTAACATTCAATTGGGCTTTAAACTTGCAGTATCTGCCGCTTTTCCAGGGGACTTCAATCTACAATATTAGTTACCTGAAGAAAGTTGTGGGAAAATGAAATGCTGCCCCTTCTGCAGATAACCTGCTCTAATAACACCGTGTTCGTTTATTCACCAAGAGGCATATTTCATTCGTTGCATGACAACAACAGGATTGTCAACGAGTGTTTCGGCAGCTTCAAGAGAATCTACATTTTCACCCACGAGAGCCAATCCATAAGGGTACACAGGAGAGCTTGTGTATAGTCTGGAAAATCATAGAAAGATACTAACAGCTTCGAAATTGCACAGGCGTGTCTTGAGTTATGCTGCAACAGCTCAATTGATAAGTGTGTATTCAGTGAAAACCAAGGATCCCGGTTGCGGCACATTTTTGAAGAAGTTTCATATTTTTCTTTATTTGTAATATGACTTGTCTTTGGAAATTTTCGATTCTGTTAAGATGGACGACATATGGCCACGTTTAATCTTTATGGATATATATACAGAATGGGCAGAATAAAACTGGCCCAGAAAATACGTTTTAAGACAAAAAAGGCGCTCCACGAAGGAATTATTCGGATGGGATGGAAATCGGTAAATGTGATATACATTTACAAACAAACAAATTATTACAGTTTCAGAAAAAATGGATGATTTATTCAAGAGAAAGAGTTTCACAAATTGAACAAGTCAATAACGCACCGGTCCACCTCTGGTTAGGGATGGCGGTTTTTTTCCTGCGCCAGTTTAACCTGACCGCTCAAAATAACCGGTTTCCGAAATAACCGATTTTCAGGTTTTGTTCCTCTTATTTCCTATAATAAACGTAGAAATCGAACAATGAATGAAAATTGTTGTTCCTCTCAGTTTCACAAGATATTAAGTCAAAATATTAAATTAAATATATAAATAAAAGAAAACTTCGTCCGTCCACCGTCCGCTACCATTCTCTAGAAGTGGTAAGTGGTTGAATACTAGAAAAAATCGTCAGTATTCTCGTACTGATACTAATTTTTTTTAAACCCTGTCTAAAATCATGTTGTAATCAGGGCTCGTATCAGTATTTGGGCGTTACGAATAATCACTGTTAAAATATGAAAACTGAGATTAAGGATGTCTATTTTTCGTCTTAATTTGTCCATTTTCAAGTGCTACAAGCAGATAAAGGAGTATTATGTAGACACAGGGAGCAAATCAGCTACTTTATATTTTTATTGTGTGTTAAGAATTAATATTTTATAAGTTTTTAATGTACTGCTGTTACCAAAATCTCCTTCCCCTTTTATCATTTCATAGAAATGGCAGACAAATCTTCAGTCTCTTAAAACAGATGAAGCATTGTTACGTCACTTCGTAAAAATATTTCCAAACTACGGTTGGTGTTATCCTGCAATACAACGGACATAAGGCAACGACAGCGGGAAACAACCGTATAGACCAGGTGGGGGCTAGTCTTGCACACTGCATGTACAGGTACACGCGTACTTAAGTCACGAGACACGGCAACACTGACATTATCATCTCAGCAATGCTGCACCAATTCTTATGCCATGTGTTTGTTGCTCGTTTCCGCCAGTATTGTTATTAAAATAGTACTTTCCTGTTTTCTGTAATTACACAGTATTTCAATATAACCTAAATATTACGTATAAAATTACTTCTTTTTAAGAAAGGTATATTTAAAAACGTAAAATTTTAGCACTGTTTCTTTGGCTAATCGATATTTCGTTTTTTACTGAGTTATTAGTAAAAAAATAAAAAATAACTGTTATATCTGAGACCAAAAAATACCGAAAAATACCGGTTAATCGGAACTGAAATACCGGTATCGGTTTTAACCGGTTGGTTTATTCTATCCGTACCTCTGGCCCTTATGCAAGCAGTTACTTGGCTTGGAAATGATTGACACAGTTGTTGGACGTCCTCCTGAGGGCTATCGTGCCAAATTTTGTCCAATTGGTGCCTCAGATCGTCGAAATCAAGAGCTGGTTTGAGGGCCCTGGCCATACACCTTGAGACACGCAACCCAACTTACACCACCTGGCCCAGTAGTGGATGATGTAAGTTGGGTTGCCTATCTCAAGTGCGACTTTTATTTCTCGGACGTTGAATATGTTGTGTCAAGTTATATTTTTTGCGTGGTTTTAAATAAAAATGGCTCTGAGCACTATGGGACGTAACATCTGAGGTCATCAGTCCCCTAGAACTTAGAACTACTTAAACCTAGCTAACCTAAGGACATCACACGCATCCATGCCCGAGGCAGGATTCCAACCTGCGACCGTAACGGTCGCGTGGTTCCAGACTGAAGCGTCTAGAACCGCTCGGTCACACTGGCCGGCTTGCGTGGTGTTACATGGATCTCAGTAAGGTATGATGCTATATGCGTACATAATCTTTGTATAACAGTTTCAGTGTGCACCAAACGTAAGAACTTAAAATGCGTCAAATACTTCTATGGAGATGCGCTGCGTTTCTATTCTTGTTTCCGCCTAGTCAAGGTGAAGAGCAAGGATTGCACTACTTTTTAGAACTCGAAAGGTGTAACTTCAAATGAGAGCCCATTAACCGCTCGGCACAGCCATAGAGCAAGAAGTGACTTCATTCCGACAGTCTATCCAATAACTGTAGCTGCACTTCAAGCATTTGATCATCTTTAGGAGAATCTGGCCTTCTCGTAATGGTGCAACCCCTCGCTGGGTAGAGCACTCTGACCGCAGCTTTGTAGCCAATCCCATAACTCTGCTGCCACATCTCGTTGCAGCACTCTCACCTCACTTCACTGTTGTGCTGAAGGCAAAAGGACTGCCTGCACAGTACGATTTAAGTTCGCCTAGTTTAAAGATCACTCAGCCCATATTTACAAACTTTTCTGTTACCTACTTACACTATGTGACCGAAAGTTTATTTAAACCAATTGTTATTCATCTCAAATACGCTAACTATGTAATAATGATGGGTAGAACATTCTTTTTTGCTATAACAGCATTCACTCTTCAGGTAGGCTTCCCATTAACTTTTGATTCAATGAAGGTTGAATTTATTTACAATCTCTCTAAAGTATGGTTAATAGTTGTAGCTATTTTTTTTTAATTAACTGGTCTGCATCGCTGCTGGGTTTCTGTCTCATCAGATGATTGTTCAATGGGATTCCTGTTTACAACTTTGATGACAAGTCTGGACATTTCAAAAAAATTACTTGATTTTCTTTTAACATCGATGCAATGGTATTTCCTTTGTGGAGATGAGCACTGTCCTGCTGGTAAAAAAAAGATCGTAGTCCAGGCCTCTTCATCGCCAACAACTAAGTGTAATGGTACTATCCACGAGGTATAGCTCCACCGAACTTTATTGTCGCCACAACACATCTATTTATGTGTCATTCGGCAGGCCTATTCTAGATTTACACATATAAACACGCACACACATATTGACATCATGTATTCGTTCTTGTGGCCACGGGTCGTGTAGAGTGGATACCAAAATATTTCCTCCTTAGGAAGATCGTTCAGTCTCTCACATCTGCACCTGATCTGCAGCCAAAGACACTACTGACCATTAAAATTGCTACACCAAGAAGAAATGCAGATGATAAACGGGTATTCATTGGACAAATATACTATACTAGAACTGACATGTGATTACATTTTCACGCAATTTGGGTGCATAGATCCTGAGAAATCAGTACCCAGAACAACCACCTCTCGCTGTAATAACGGCCTTGATACGCCTGGGCATTGAGTCAAACAGATTTTGGATGGCGTGTACAGGTACAGCTGCCCATGCAGCTTCAACACGATACCACAGTTCATCAAGAGTAGTGACTGCCGTATTGTGACGAGCTAGTTGCTCGGCCACCATTGATCAGACGTTTACAATTGGTGAGATATCTGGAGAATGTGCTGGCCAGGGCAGCAGTCGAACATTTTCTGTATCCAGAGAGGCCCGTACAGGACCTACAACATGCGGTCGTGCATTATCCTGCTGAAATGTAGGGCTTCGCAGGGATTGAATGAAGGGTAGACCTAAGGGTCGTAACACATCTGAAATGTAACGTCCGCTGTTCAAAGCGCCGTCAATGCGAACAAGAGGTGACCGAGACGTATAACCAATAGCACCCCATACCATCACGCCGGGTGATACGCCAGTATGGGGATGACGAATACAGGCTTCCAATGTGCGTTCACCGCGATGTCGGAAAACACGGGTGCATGATGCTGTAAACAGACCCTAGATTCATCCGAAAAAATGACGTTTTGCCATTCGTGCACCCAGGTTCGTCGTTGAATACACCATCGCAGGCGCTCCTATCTGTGATGCAGCGTCAACGGTAACCGCAGCCATGGTCTCCGAGCTGATAGTGCATGCTGCTGCAAACGTCGTCGAACTGTTCGTGCAGATGGTTGTTGTCTTGCAGACTCCCATGTGTTGACTCAGGGATGGAGACGTGGCTGCACGATCCGTTACAGCCATGCGGATAAGGTGCCTGTCATCTGGACTGCTAGTGATACGAGGCCATTGGGATCCATCACGGCGTTCCGTATTACCCTCCTGAACCCACCGATTTCATATTCTGCTAACAGTCATTGGATCTCGACCAATGCAAGGAGCAATGTCGCTATACGATAAACTGCAATCGCGATAGGCTACAATCCGACCTTTATCAAAGTCGGAAACGTGATGGTACGCATTTCGCCTCCTTACACGAGGCACCACAACAACGTTTCACCAGGCAACGTGGGTCAATTGCTTTTTGTGTATGAGAAATCGGTTGGAAACTTTCCTCACGTCAGCATGTTGTAAGTTTCGCCACTGGCGCCAACCTTGTGTGAATGCTCTGAAAAGCTAATGATTTGCATATCACAGTATCTTCTTCCTGTCGGTTAAATTTAGCGTCTGTAGCACGTCATCTTCGTGGTGTAGCAATTTTAATGGCCATTATTGTACATCTGCAGTCACTGGTAAGGAAGCCTTGCGATCGCTTCATAATGTTAGCTTTAGAACTTGATGATCCCTGATGTTGTTCGCCGATCATTTCTGTTCCCGTTTAGCTTCCTTACAACCACAGTTGCTACACCACTCTGTAGACCACCTCTCCTTACCATTACGTACGAATTTGTATACAACAGGTTTAATACTTTTTCGTGAAACTTTTAGAAATAATGAGAGTCTTGAAGCTTTATCTCTTACGACGTCATATTCAGGCATTTTTCAATATTTTCACATATATTTTGCATTATTGACTCACACTTATTTAAGTTTGGTGATGAGAATAAAAGCTTTGCAGTGTAATGATAACGTGTTGTGTTTGGAAATAGTTCGTTTTGTGATGGGCAATGGAAGTACTTAAGAAAGTGTTACTGGAATATTTATTTCGGCATAACTATTGGGATTCCCACTGTGCCTCTTAGCAGAACAGGCTCAATTTGACTTCAATGCTTAAATCAGTTTGTCTACATCATTCTAAAGTTGTAATGTGCTAGTCTTGTGCGGGTATCAGTTCTCTCACGTGTTATAGAAACTTCATATTAACGATCACATTAGCGGATACATATCTTGTTTATCCCAGTTTTGAGGATTCTTCACAGTCTCTTTCGTTTCTTTGTTTTCAGAAATTGATTGTCACCTCCCATTATCGAGCAGCAAGAAAAATGTTCTAAATGTCAATCTCACAGTCTTTTGACGCAGGTCAAATGAATATGGTAATCTGTCTCAGCTGATAAAGAAAGCTACTCTCGAAGTCGTTTGAGGTGTGGAAAGCGCCTGCAAGTGGAAGTAACCTGACAATTTTCGGCTTCTTCGTAACTGTATTTTGCTTTTACGCCAAAATCGTGAGTTAAAATAAGTCGAAATCAAGTTAGCAGTTTTTCATGAGTTCCGTGACATAGTTGCTTTTAGAAGGAAGGAAAGTATCTTTATTTTTCTAGACGTCTGCAAGATCGATTATCGCCCTACGCTGAAAAGAACTAGCATTTCTGACGTCACCGTTCGCATTCAAAGTATAAAAATACTTGTGCAAACTCAGCGAATCGACCGTCCGTGATAGAACGTAAGTTATCTGCGTCTGCTTTCTGAAGGGAATCTCCACTCGGAAACGTCCACTGGGGGAACGTTAACAACAAGTACGAAGCGTAATGTTCGAATCATTCTTCATTTCTCGGCAATGATGATTTTTTCGTGTGCTCTCGCGTGCTGTGGGTAGTTGCTAATCGTGAACAACATCCCAGTCATAAGCGTGATTCTTCCTTTAACTTTCAGTATACCACGATACATTCGACGCTAAGGATTTATGTTATTATAATAGTTTTTCACACATTTGTATCTCCTTCATAGACGTTTTAATTTTCTGAACGGTAGTTAGAATGTGAATTTCGAATGTATAGACCAACGGAACTTATTTTATTTTAAATGGGATAATACACTGCTCGAGCGTTATTCACATCTGTAGACATTTCACATTAGTGTAAAAAATAACTCCAAAGTATAGCTATAAAGTCAACACACTGACGCGTACAGCATTATTGAGCGGCAAGACTCGTATTACTCCATACATTCAGCTATGGTTTATGTGAAAATTATGGCACTGCGTTCTTTACATTTCAAAGAGAGCGGCAGAGAGACTGATATTTAGACCTGGTACGTTCCATATTGTTTACTTGTAATACTTCAACATTCTTGCATTCTTGAGTACCGTTTTACAATCGATCTGCGTACAAGCGCTGTGAGTCATCTATTTCTGATACTGTGAAACTTACAAGAAATTAAATAGGTTCTGAAAGTATTAGAATTTAGATGAACATGAAACAGTTATAAAAAAAATATTCTGTGCCAATGAAGAATGCTAAACGGAACCACACAAGACGAATCACGAATTTCAGGTGGAAGACTATAGCTGCAAAACTAATTTTTATAAAAAATAGCAACAATCGGATACAAACAAGCAGTGTTTTCGTAGATTCACAGTCAGTGCCTGAGAGTGACGACTTTATCGAAGAGTAGTGTCACTTAACGCTTGACTATTCTGACATTTGTTTCATTTAGAGTTCACTGCCGATAAATAATTCTAAAAGAAAAACTTTAGACTGTCTCTGATAATTTCAAGACAAAAGATTCAAACAATACATGAATCTAAGCTGATGTCGAGATGGTCGCCTAGAAATATATCCAT
Organism: Schistocerca cancellata; assembly: GCF_023864275.1. NCBI lineage: Eukaryota > Metazoa > Arthropoda > Insecta > Orthoptera > Acrididae > Schistocerca > Schistocerca cancellata. Next base: position 62,828,401 of record NC_064629.1, read on the forward strand.
TTTCGAAAAAGTTTCAGATAACAACCGCGAAAACAAATAAGCGCCTATTATATCGGTAAATTGTGAATTCAGTACGCAGATCTAAAAATTCTTGTCTTTTATCTGTTACATGTAAAGAAAGACGTAACATTAACGAAGAAACATGCCTATTGTTGTTATTCAATTCTCACCATTTCGTAGTTATATGTTTTAAGTTCCTGTGACAACTACCGTATCACACAGCGTAAAATCCGATATAATTTACTTACACGCTTGAGAACAATTAAATTCGTGGTTGCAACTTGACAAGTGTTTGCATTTCAGGACCCGTGTAATGTCGTCTTATTCAGTTACTTGTGTTATCTAGCTAACGGGGAAAAGCAATAGGCACTGCTAGAAAAAATTGTCGTGTTCAATGAACCAAAAATTGTTTGATGAATTACTCAAATTAAAATATCAAACTCCATGTTCGTATTAAAAAAAAAAGTTCAAATGTGTGTGAAATCTTATGGGAATTGACTGCTAAGGTCATCAGTCCCTAAGCTTACACACTACTAAACCTAAATTATCCTAAGGACACCCATGCCCGAGGGAGGACTCGAACCTCTGCCGGGACCAGCCGCACAGACAATGTTCGTATTCGTGGGGTCATAATTATCATCATAACCATTTGCGACTCAGTCAGAAGACGACAGCTTCACAACAGCAAGTGGCGAATGTCGGCTTAGCGAGCAGTTAAACGAGTGTTGAGAAGTTTACAGTGGTTCAGTGAATATGTTGTCGTGTGGCATGGCACAGCGCTCCGTCTGCAACAATATGGAACGTAATTGGTTTGAATATACGTCTCTCTCTCTCGCACACACTCACCCCGCCCCCCCCCCTCTCTCTCTCTCTCTCTCTCTCTCTCTCTCTCACACACACACACACACACACACACACACACACACACACACACACGAATTTAAAGAACGAGTGGACATTACTCTTACTGGAAACTAAGATGACGTTATGGGGACTTCAGTAATTACATAGCAGCTTGTGGAGTAGATTTTAATGCATAGTTGAAGAGAAAATTATCAGTCAGCTGAAATGCCGGCAAGAAGACTTAAAGCAAGCACTCTCACCTTTACTCTACACTGTAAGTCCAATATATAGGCGCATAATATTTTCTATTTCAGAGGCGAAACCCGTTAAGCCGGCCGAAGTGGCCGAACGGTTAAAGGCGCTACAGTCTGGAACCGCACGACCGCTACGGTCGCAGGTTCGAATCCTGCCTCGGGCATGGATGTGTGTGCAGTTCTTAGGTTAGTTAGGTTTAAGTAGTTCTAAGTTCTAGGGGACTTATGACCACAGCAGTTGAGTCCCATAGTGCTCAGAGCCATTTGAACCATTTTTTTGAAACCCGTTATGACCTATCACAGGCTTTAAGTGGCATATGGAATAACTCTTGTCCAAAGGCTACGTTTAAACGTTTTTTAAACAGAGCGATGTTCGTGTGTTACTCTCCGTCAATGACTTGGTAGACATGTTGCTCTAAACGGTTACACAGAATTTTATACACTATATGGTCAAAAGTATCCTGACACCCCCAAAAACATAGGTTTATCATATTAGGTGCATTGTGCTGCCAGGTACTCCATATCAGCGACCTCAGTAGTCATTAGACATCGTAAGAGAGCAGAATGGGGCTCTCTGCGGAACTCACGGACTCCGAACGTGGTCAGGTGATTGGGTGTCACTTGTGTCATACGTCTGTACCCGAGATTTCCACAGTCCTGAACATACCTAGGTCCACTGTTTCCGATGTGATAGTGAAGTTGAAACGTGACGGAACACGTACAGCACAAAAGCGTACAGGTCGACCTTGTCTGTTGACTGACAGAGAGCACCGACAGTTGAAGAGGGTCGTAATGTGTAAGAGGCAGACGTCTGTCCAGACCATCACACAGGAATCCCATACTGCATCAAGGTCCACTGCAAATACTATGACCGTTAAGCGGGAGGTGAGAAAACTTGGATTTCATGGTCGACCGGCTGCTCATAAGCCACACATCAGGCCGGTAAGCGCCAAAAGACGCCTCGCTTGGTGAAAGGAGCTTAAACATTGGACTATTGAACAGTGGAAAAACGTCGTGTGGAGTGACGAATCACGGTACACAATGTGGCGATCCGATGGGAGGGTGTGCATGGTGTCAACAGTAAAATTCGGAGGCGGTGGTGTTACGGTGTGGTCGTGTTTTTCATGGAGGGAGCTTGCACCCCTTGTTGTTTTGCGTGGCACTATCACAGGAGAGCCCTACAATGATGTTTTAAGCACCTTCTTGCTTCCCACTGTTGAAGGGCAATTCGGAGATGGCGATTGCATCTTTCAACACGATCGAGCACCTGTTCATAAGGCACGGCTTGTGGTGGAGTGGTTACACGATAATAACATCACTGTAATGGACTGGCCTACACAGAGTCCTGACCTGAATCCTATAGAACACCTTTGTGATGTTTTGGAACGCCGACTTCGTGCCAGGCCTCACCGACCGACATCGATACCTGTCCTCAGTGCAGCACTCCGTGAAGAATGGGCTGCCATTCCCCAAGAAACATTCCAGCACCTGATTCAACGTATGCCTGCGAAAGTGAACGCTTTCATTAAGGCTAAGGGTGGGCCAACACCATATTGAATTCTAGCGTTGCCGATGGAGGGCACCACGAACTTGTAAGTCATTTTCAGCCAGGTGTCCGGATACTTTTGATCACACAGTGTATATTGGAAACTACACAGAAAAGGGCGTATGTGCGTATGAAGCTTTTTCCTTCATATGGTTAAGTCACCATTCCCCTTCAAATGCGCGAGGCAGGCTGACCGAGCCAGACAGCTTGCTCGGAAAGCCTGCCTCATTAGTCATTCACACAGCGCGCGCGCGGCCGGAAAATTAAACGCGTTTTGCTGGCTATTTATGGAGCTGACAAGGAGTTTGACGGCTGCTACCGACATGACGTCAGCTCTCCAAGCTTCTAGTTCGAGCTGTCTCTGGGAAATAACCAAGGAAATTAGCATAGCGAACCATATCACTTTCATTTATTCGGTGGTTGAATTTATGAGTAATTATTTTGATGGTCGTTTAATGGTTTCAATAACATACCATAAAAAGAAAGCATTGTTTTTGGAAAGGTTTTGCACAAACTACCAGATTATTTTTATAAATGCTAAACGTAAAACACAGTTGTCTTTGTTCTCCATATAAGACCGTAAAAAAGTTTTGTGTTTCGTGTATTACTCTCCGTTATGAAAGCATTATGTTTTATCTTTTCTTGGGTGACTATGTAAGTGGTGTAATGTTATTTATACAAAGGAAATGTTATACCCCAAATCAATGGATGTAGATGTTAATGCAGACGATACCCTTTGTGGTGTTATTGACGAATTCATTCTGGAAATCGTCAAAGTGGTTTAGAGAAACCACAGAACATCCAGGCAAGGGTAACTGTACCGGGATTTAAATATAGCTCTTCTAGACCGTGAGTCTACTCTCCTATCGATTACCCCCCTCTCGCTTCCTCTCACTCAGTTCAATCAGCGTATTGAAATGATTCCCTTTAAAGACCTATCGACGAAGATATAACACAAAAACACGATCTCGGATTGGACGAGAACAGTACAGGATTTTGGCCATGACCTACTATTCTCTGATCCACAACAGCAGACTTCTACATAAAGACATGACAGTTTAACTGTGTTTCCAAGCAATCAGGAGGAATATAGGATTACAATGAGTAGCTGTTACAGTAACTGTCGTTTTAAAATTGATATACGTTGTATAGTCACATTAATCCACCTGTCAGAATCCTGAACAACCATCTTTTGTAGCACGGTCTGCTGTGAGTAGTCCAGGAAGAGAGACAATGAGGATCTTAAATGTACTAACAGGATGTGAAGCCATGACAGCTCCAGTTCTGTGGCCAGCTGCGCTAAGGTTCTCGGCTGAGGATCTATGGAGTGAACAGCCTGATTGAGGTGGTTTCACGGATTCTCGATTGGGGTTAAATCTTGAGAATTTGGTGGCCAGTGGAGTACAGCAAACTCATCCCAGTGTTTTCTGAACCACGCTTATACACTGAGGGCTGCATGACACGTTGTAACGCCCTGCAGTTAGATACCATCATGCTAAGGAAAAACAAATGGGGATGGACATGGTCCCAACGGATAAGCACATAACTGTGTTGATCGATTCTGGCTTCCATAATGACAAGATCACCCAGGAAATGCCACAGAAACATTCCCCAGACCGTAAATGCTACAGGATCTGTGTTTTCAGACGTTGCACTCTGTTCACACCAAAGGCCATCTGTCCGATGGAGCATAAAACGTGATTCATCTGAAAAGGCTACCTTTCACCACTTAGTGGACGTCCAGCTGTGGTATTGGCATGAAAATCCAGTCCTCAGCGCCAATGAACACCAGTCACCATGAGAGCATGAACCAGGCGCCTACTGCAGGGACCCATACGTTGCAACAGTCACAGGGCAGTCGCTGAGGAGGCACTGTTGGTAGCCCCTTCGTTCGTGTTGGGCGTCTGTTGCCCAGCGGTTGCAAATCTATTCGCTCGTACACATCTCCACAGTCATCATTCACCTCTGTCATCTATCCATCTATGTGTCATGGTGCACCACCGCTACCCAAGTGCTGGTTTTGGACTTGTCATGCACGATGCACAATTTTATTACACTCCTGGAAATTGAAATAAGAACACCGTGAATTCATTGTCCCAGGAAGGGGAAACTTTATTGACACATTCCTGGGGTCAGATACATCACATGATCACACTGACAGAACCACAGGCACATAGACACAGGCAACAGAGCATGCACAATGTCGGCACTAGTACAGTGTATATCCACCTTTCGCAGCAATGCAGGCTGCTATTCTCCCATGGAGACGATCGTAGAGATGCTGGATGTAGTCCTGTGGAACGGCTTGCCATGCCATTTCCACCTGGCGCCTCAGTTGGACCAGCGTTCGTGCTGGACGTGCAGACCGCGTGAGACGACGCTTCATCCAGTCCCAAACATGCTCAATGGGGGACAGATCCGGAGATCTTGCTGGCCAGGGTAGTTGACTTACACCTTCTAGAGCACGTTGGGTGGCACGGGATACATGCGGACGTGCATTGTCCTGTTGGAACAGCAAGTTCCCTTGCCGGTCTAGGAATGGTAGAACGATGGGTTCGATGACGGTTTGGATGTACCGTGCACTATTCAGTGTCCCCTCGACGATCACCAGTGGTGTACGGCCAGTGTAGGAGATCGCTCCCCACACCATGATGCCGGGTGTTGGCCCTGTGTGCCTCGGTCGTATGCAGTCCTGATTGTGGCGCTCACCTGCACGGCGCCAAACACGCATACGACCATCATTGGCACCAAGGCAGAAGCGACTCTCATCGCTGAAGACGACACGTCTCCATTCGTCCCTCCATTCACGCCTGTCGCGACACCACTGGAGGCGGGCTGCACGATGTTGGGGCGTGAGCGGAAGACGGCCTAACGGTGTGCGGGACCGTAGCCCAGCTTCATGGAGACGGTTGCGAATGGTCCTCGCCGATACCCCAGGAGCAACAGTGTCCCTAATTTGCTGGGAAGTGGCGATGCGGTCCGCTACGGCACTGCGTAGGATCCTACGGTCTTGGCGTGCATCCGTGCGTCGCTGCGGTCCGGTCCCAGGTCGACGGGCACGTGCACCTTCCGCCGACCACTGGCGACAACATCGATGTACTGTGGAGACCTCACGCCCCACGTGTTGAGCAATTCGGCGGTACGTCCACCCGGCCTCCCGCATGCCCACTATACGCCCTCGCTCAAAGTCCGTCAACTGCACATACGGTTCACGTCCACGCTGTCGCGGCATGCTACCAGTGTTAAAGACTGCGATGGAGCTCCGTATGCCACGGCAAACTGGCTGACACTGACGGCGGCGGTGCACAAATGCTGCGCAGCTAGCGCCATTCGACGGCCAACACCGCGGTTCCTGGTGTGTCCGCTGTGCCGTGCGTGTGATCATTGCTTGTACAGCCCTCTCGCAGTGTCCGGAGCAAGTATGGTGGGTCTGACACACCGGTGTCAATGTGTTCTTTTTTCCATTTCCAGGAGTGTAGTTGTCTTCGTCTGGCATAGAACCAGTGTAACGTTAGCTGCTACCCTCGCACACTGCACTGGTATGCTCTGATGTCCACAAGTCAACTGCTTGGCTTTCCTAACAATAACCATATTGTTATAACAAAAATAATTGATAAATGCTTGCTGATAGTCTTCTTTTCCCAGCTGATCGGTGCTGCTGCTGACAGCGCTTCAAACTGGATGTCCATACAGATAGTGAACGGCGGTGCACACACAACTGAAGTACAAAAATTAAAATTACTCGAAGGAAGAGGAAGTGAGCTTGCACACCATAGGTACCTTGGGGGCTCATCGGCATCATGTCATTGGCCACAGGGAGGCCGGCCGAAGTGGCCGCGCGGTTCGGGCGCTGCAGTCTGGCACCGCGAGACCGCTATGGTCGCAGGTTCGAATCCTGCCTCGGGCATGGATGTGTGTGATGTCCTTAGGTTAGTTAGGTTTAAGTAGTTCTAAGTTCTAGGGGACTTATGACCACAGCAGTTGAGTCCCATAGTGCTCAGAGCCATTTGAACCATTTTTGAGCCAAACTCTAGACAGTTCTCGAATTTTCAACACTCACAGGAGCATTTCGACAAGATTATTACTTTCTCCATATTTAGATAATGCTGTCTCTCGGCGGCTGTATACTGATTTAATGAATGGTCCTTTCGGTTGCTAATAAGTTCTTTATTTTTGTCCACTTGAAAATGGCTAATACTTAAAGGCGTAACCAGTCGCGAACAAAAGTTCAAATGGTTCAAATGGCTCTGAGCACTATGGAACTAAACTTCTGAGGTCATCAGTCCCCTAGAACCTAGAACTACCTAAACCTAACCAACCTAAGGACATCACACACATCCATGCCCGAGGCAGGATTCGAACCTGCGACCGCAGCGGTCGCGCGGTTCCAGACTGTAGCGCCTAGACCCGCTCGGCCACTCCGGCCGGCGAACAAAAGTAAAGAACATATTATCAACTCGAACAGCTATTCTATTAACTCAGGAGGAGGCAGACTACAACGTAGCACGTAATACTAAATCAGTTACTAAAAAGCAGAATATTTTATATCTTTCGAAACTGAGTGAGCCGTGTATGAGTAAATCAATGTTCTGCCAAGCTACAATGAAGAGTTCTATTAATGTTGTTTAGCTGGAGTGTGCAAGATATTTGTACTTTGTTACAAACGATCATTTCTGTTCTTAATAGACGTGCGTCATCAATCGTTTGCAGCAATCCCGAACAGTGTAGTCTACTCTTTTATAGCTCCGCTATCATAATATTTGGTTTTAGAGTTCCGTACCGGTCACTCGTTGTAACAAATGGTGCATTAAGAAGCAAACTGGTACTAAAGAAAACATTACCTGTGTTATCAGCCGACATGCTTGGAGATTTGCTCTGCTATTATAGCTATGATAAAAACAGCAATAATATCTTCGTTTTCCATTTTCCCTGTCTTTTGTTTCTCAAGTTAGTAGTCTAGGACTCCAGGTAAATACACACAGAGAGACTACCAGATACTCTGTTATATAATTCGCGCTGTTATTCGTTTAAAATTCTATTACTGTGATACAATGCGGCTACTTCCACGATAAACCTAATTAGCAATTTCCCCATCTCACTAAGTCTCCTTCCTTCATCAGGGTTCTACATTATCAAAAATGGACCACTACTTCATCTGTACAACAATGAAAGAAGGAGACAGTTTTCTCAAATATATCATTCCAGTATTCAAATACAGTGGTTTGCTCTAACGGTCTGTAATTCGTACTCTCAAAAAGATACGTATGACAGAAATGAACGTTTGTCACAGATTAAGTACTTGAAAATGTCCAAATGATTAATCTTATAGATTTTTACATCACCTCTGACTTTTAGAATTCAATGCGGTATAATAAAACTCTCACTTTATGCATTCAGAGCCGTAAAGCATCGAAGCGTAGAATGAGAGAGAGGCGGAATATGTTCCTCGGGAGTCTCCCCCCGCGCAAGTCCACAAAACGTTAACACAGATTTATGCAGGACCGTGACAAACTAGTTGTGGACATGTTCCATGGACGCCATAATACTAGGGCATGTAGGACAGGAGAGCAGTGGTATCTGCCTTTATTTTAAAATGGCCTACACATTCCTTGCTACATATACGTGGGCAATGTTCCGCTGAAATATGACATGTGGTGGTTGTAAGCGATGACAGATATGACAAGGTCAAAAATGGTTTAAATAGCTCTGAGCACTATGGGACTTAACATCTGAGGTCATCAGTCCCCCGGAACTTAGAACTGCTTAAACCTAACTAACCTAAGGACATCACACACATCCATGCGTGAGGCAGGATTCGAACATGCGACTGTAGCGGTGGCGCGGTTCCAGACTGAAGCGCCTAGAACCGCTCGGCCGCAACGGCCGGCTATGACAAGATCCCCGAGGGATGGGCAGTACCTCAAGCTCTGAAGTCTTACGCATGTAGATGTTGCTGCCATGATTTCCCTTGGCGTGTAGGACATGATTTGCATTTTGCACACAACTACCCTTCAGATCATCACACCTGATGTTTATCCGTCACACCGATAAACTATACACATTTCCATATTGCAGTGATTACATTAATCCTACTCGGCACACCTCATCTATTTCTGTCTTAGTTTTTGCTGGCCCAATGCCACAGTTGCCACCCATCCGGCTTTCAGAACACGCACTCAAACTGTTAACGCAGACAGGATGATGCCTCATAAGTCACGTAGAATATTTTGATGATTGGTTAGATTTTACTTTTTAGTTCATTTATATTTATTATTATGAAACTCATGATTATCGGCTTACATTAACATGTGATCTAACGATGTAAATCACTTAAATATGTTACCTAGACATTACTCTAATTCTTTCCATATATATATACAGGGTGTTTCAAAAATGACCGGTATATTTGAAACGGCAATAAAAACTAAACGAGCAGCGATAGAAATACACCGTTTGTTGCAATATGCTTGGGACAACAGTACATTTTCAGGCAGACAAACTTTCGAAATTACAGTCGTTACAATTTTCAACAACAGATGGCGCTGCGATCTGGGAAACTCTATAGTACGACATTTTCCACATATCCACCATGCGTAGCAATAATATGGCGTAGTCTCTGAATGAAATTACCCGAAACCTTTGACAACGTGTCTGGCGGAATGGCTTCACATGCAGATGAGATGTACTGCTTCAGCTGTTCAATTGTTTCTGGATTCTGGCGGTACACCTGGTCCTTCAAGTGTCCCCACAGAAAGAAGTCACAGGGGTTCATGTCTGGCGAATAGGGAGGCCAATCCACGCCGCCTCCTGTATGTTTCGGGTAGCCCAAAGCAATCACACGATCATCGAAATATTCATTCAGGAAATTAAAGACGTCGGCCGTGCGATGTGCCCGGGCACCATCTTGCATAAACCACGAGGTGTTCGCAGTGTCGTCTAAGGCAGTTTGTACCGCCACAAATTCACGAAGAATGTCCAGATAGCGTGATGCGGTAATCGTTTCGGATCTGAAAAATGGGCCAATGATTCCTTCGGAAGAAATGGCGGCCCAGACCAGTACTTTTTGAGGATGCAAGGACGATGGGACTGCAACATGGGGCTTTTCGGTTCCCCATATGCGCCAGTTCTGTTTATTGACGAAGCCGTCCAGGTAAAAATAGGCTTCGTCAGTAAACCAAATGCTGCCCACATGCATATCGGCGTCATCAATCCTGTGCACTATATCGTTAGCGAGTGTCTCTCGTGCAGCAATGGTAGCGGCGCTGAGGGGTTGCCGCGTTTGAATTTTGTATGGATAGAGGTGTGAACTCTGGCGCATGAGACGATACGTGGACGTTGGCGTCATTTGGACCGCAGATGCAACACGGCGAACGGAAACCCGAGGCCGCTGTTGGATCACCTGCTGCACTAACTGCGCGTTGCCCTCTGTGGTTGCCGTACGCGGTCGCCCTACCTTTCCAGCACGTTCATCCGTCACGTTCCCAGTCCGTTGAAATTTTTCAAACAGATCCTTTATTGTATCGCTTTTCGGTCCTTTGGTTACATTAAACCTCCGTTGAAAACTTCGTCTTGTTGCAACAACACTGTGTTCTAGGCGGTGGAATTCCAACACCAGAAAAATCCTCTGTTCTAAGGAATAAACCATGTTGTCTACAGCACACTTGCACGTTGTGAACAGCACACGCTTACAGTAGAAAGACGACGTACAGAATGGCGCACCCACAGACTGCGTTGTCTTCTATATCTGTCACATCACTTGCAGCGCCATCTGTTGTTGAAAATTGTAACTACTGTAATTTCGAAAGTTTGTCCGCCTGAAAATGTACTGTTGTCCCAAGCATATTGCAACAAACGGTGTATTTCTATCGCTGCTCGTTTACTTTTTATTGCCGTTTCAAATATACCGGTCATTTTTGAAACACCCTGTATATACACAAACGAAGGCGCTGCGATAGATGAAACGGCTATCAACTGCGTTTCTTTTTTAAATAGGAACCCCCATTTTTATTACATATTCGTGTAGTACGTGAAGAAATATGAATGTTTTAGTTGGACCATTTTTTTCGCTTTGTTATAGATGGCGCTGTAACAGTCACAAACGTTTAAGTTCGTGGTATCACATAACATTCCGCCAGTGCGGACGGTATGTGCTTCGTGATGCATTATCCGTTCTAAAATGGACCATTTACCAATTGCGGAAAAGGTCGATATCGTGTTGATGTATGGCTATTGTGATCAAAATGGCCAACGGGCGTGTGCTATGTATGTTGCTCGGTATCCTGGACGACATCATCCAGGTGTCAGGACCGTTCGCCGGATAGTTATGTTATTTAAGGAAACAGGAAGTGTTCAGCCACATGTGAAACCTCAACCACGACCTGCAACAAATGATGATGCCCAAATAGGTGTTTTAGCTGCTGTCGCGGCTTACCCGCACATCAGTAGCAGACAAATTGTGCGAGAATCGGGAATCTCAAAAACGCCGGTGTTGAGAATGCTACATCAACATCAATTGCACCCGTACCATATTTCTATGCGCCAGGAATTGCATGGCTACGACTTTCAACGTCGTGTACAGTTCTGCCACTGGGCACAAGAGAAATTACGGGACGATGATAGATTTTTTGCACGCGTTCTATTTAGCGCCGAAGCGTCATTCACCAACAGCGGTAACAAACCGGCACAATATGCACTATTGCGCAACGGAAAATCGACGATGGCTGCGACAAGTGGAACATCAGCGACCTTGGTGGGTTAATGTATGGTGCGGCATTATGGGAGGAAGGATAATTGGCCCCCATTTTATCAATGGCAATCTAAATGGTGCAATGTATGCTGATTTCCTACGTAATGTTCTACCGATGTTACTACAAGATGTTTCACAGCATGACAGAATGGCGATGTACTTCCAACATGATGGATGTCAGGCAGATAGCTAGCGTGCGGTTGAAGCGGTATTGAATAGCATATTTCAGGACAGGTGGATTGGTAGCCACCGGATCTGACGTCTCCGGATTTCTTTCTGTGGGGAAAGTTGAAGGATATTTGCTATCGTGATACACCGACTACGCCTGACAACATGCGTCAGCGCACTGTCAATGTATGTGTGAACATTACGGAAGGCGAACTACTCGCTTTTGAGAGGAATGTCGTTACACGTATTGCCAAATGCATTGAGGTTGACGGTTATCATTTTGAGCATTTACTGCATTAATATGGTATTTACAGGTAATCACGCTGTAACAGCATGTGTTCTCAGAAATGATAAGTTCACAAAGGTACATGTATCACACTGGAACAACAGAAATAAAATGTTCAAACGTACCTACGTTCTGTATTTTAAATTAAAAAATCTACCTGTTACCAACTGTTCGTCTAAAATTGTGAACCAAATGTTTGTGACTACTACAGCGGCATCTATCACAAAGCGAAAAAAGTGGTCCAATTAAAACATTCGTATTTCTTTGGGTACTACACGAATATGTAATAAAAAATGGGGTTCCTATTTTAAAAAACACTGTTGATATCCGTTTGAACTATGGCAGCGCCATCTAGCGGGCCAACCATAGTGCCATCTGGTTTCCGCCTTCAAGGTAGACAAGTTTCGTTCTTTGTAGTTTTTTCGTTTGACGTTTGGCCCGGTCACGATCAATGGACCACCCTGTATATATATACATATAGAAAAAAATTCATGTAGATTAATTAAATTTCGCGAATACATTTATGTAGGTAACAAATTTCAGTGATTAGCATCGCAGGATCATGTATTAATGTAAGTGCTAGATACGCCGTTGCAAATGTGAAATGCTGGTACATTAATAACCGGTGTAAACGCCAGAATTTTGAATGGAAGCATGCAAACGTGCATGCATTGTGTTGTACAGGTGCCGGAAGTCTGTTTATGGCTTGGAGTTCAATATCTGTTGCACTTGATCGGTCGATACACGGACGGTTAATGCTGGTTGTGGATCATTCTGGAGTTGTAGTGCGACGACGTCCTATATAAGCCCGATTGTTGACAGATTTGGTGATTGACCACTCCCAGGGAACATGTCAACACTCTGTAGAGCACGTTGGGTTACAACAGCGCTATGTGGACGAGCGTTATCCTGTTGGAAGACACCCCATGTGGTGATGTTCATGAATGGCAGCACGACAGGTCGGGCCACCAGATGTACAATTTTACAGTCAGAGTGCGTGGGATAACCACGAGAGTGCTTCTCCTGCCATACGATATCGTATCCCAGACCATAACTCCAGGTATATGTCCAGTGTGTCTAGATTTCGCGTAACACTACGAAGTCACAAATGGCGGTGGCTTGGGGACAATGGAATGCACGCTACAGGACGTCTTTTTCGGAGCCGTCATGAAGTAACCGATTTGTAACAGCTCGTTGTCTCACTGTGGTGCCAACCGGTGCTCAAGTTGCTGCTGCAGATGCAGTACGATGTGCTGTGGTCCGTAGCCGAACACGACAGTCTTCCCTCTCGGTAGTGCCACGTGGCCGCACGGAGCCTGGTTTTCCTGTGACTGAACGTTCTCGTGACCACCGCTGCCAGCAATCATGTACAGTAGTTACGTTCTTGCCAAGTCTTTCCGCAGTATGGCGGAAGGAATATCTAGCTTCTCGCAGCCCAATTAAACGACCTCGTTCAAACTCAGTGAGGTGTAGATAACGGCGTCTTTGTCGCCTTAAAGGCTTTCTTAGCTAACATCAACTCACCATGTACTATCTTAAAGGTAACTACTCGCGACCGTTACAGCGTGTATTTGAAGCAAACCTGATTGGTATCACCATAGTGGCGCTACTAGGGTCAGTCTTATGCGACAGGCGCGAAATTTGAACAGATGTAGAAACACGCCTACCAACTTTCGTTTACGTCACACAACTCCTCGGTGTTGCGACTTTCCTCTGTCAGTGTATAGATATATTTTACAACACAGGTCGATAAGCAACATACAAAACGAGTAGTCTTACTAAATTCGTGAGTGACAAATTCTAGTAATTATGCGACTTGTAACATAGCTGTTTATGTACTGAACGCTTGTCTACGTCTTGGAACTATACACACTGAATACTGACTACCGACTAGCTGTGAATAAAACGAATGACATAGTATCTGAACTGGTAGAATGTTTGCACACGAATGCTTCAGGTATCGTGTACGACACCCATAAAAGGGCATGCATAGTATAAAAATGACAAAATATTAAAATACTATGCTATTACATTTCACATATCAACACAAAATGCAGAAATGCAAACCATACGAAAAAAGAAAATGGTAGTGACGTTATCTTAATTAACTGGAAACTGTAAAATCAGAAAGTGGCAAAATTGCAGGTACCATTTTATGATGTGAAAGTTTTAATGTGCACTGGAATTTCTAAAGCCCGCTAAGAATTTCCTGGACTGGATAGTTTGGATAATTCATAAACTAACACGTTATTTTAGAAAAGCTACATATTTTTTTAAACAGAAAAGTTACGATAACTGTTGTAATTACGCTTCGTTGTCAATGCGTACGTTGGCAACAAACACTGTAATGCCTCCGCTGTCAATATAAACAAGGGCACTACTCCCAACCAAACATCAAACACGCATTCCTATAAGCACAACTGCTGAAATGACCACAATACAATTTCCAAAACACACATTTATTCAATGGCCCATAAACACTCAACTTCGAGAGATGTCGTACGACATGCCTAGCCTGCCACAGTCCCGCTCTATGTGCAACTTGGGCACACTAGAATCTACTATCCGGCGTAAGCACTACCGTGGCAGTGTCTTGCGTTGTATAAGAGCGGCGGATCCTTCTTCAGACAGGTGAGTTGTTACGAACTGGAGCAGTAGCGGCGACGGCGACTGCAACTGGAACTGGAACTCCGGCAGGCTCTTGCTGGAGCTTTTGCAGGAAAACACTCTCGAAGCACTCGGCCGGGAAGGTGCTTTTTATTCCGGTGACTAATGATACTAAGCTTCGCGTTCTGCGTTCCATGTGATGCTTCGCCTGAAACATACTGTGAAGAGTCAAAGAAACTGGTACAACTGCCAATTACCGGGCAGGGGCCCAGCGAGTACGCAGAACTGCCGCAACATGTCGTGGCATCGACTCGACTAATGTCTGAAGTAGTGTTGGAGGGAGATGATAACATGAATCCTACAGGTCTGTCCATAAATCCGCGTGAGTACTAGGGGGTTGAGACCTCTTCTGAACAGCACGTTACAAGATATAGCAGATATGCTTAATAATGTTCATGTCTGGGGAGTTTGGTGGCCAGCGGAAGTGTTTAAACTCAGAAGAGTGTTCCTGGAGCCACTCTGTAGCAATTCTGGACGTGTGGGGTGTAGCATTGTCCTGTTGCAATTGACCAAGCCCGTCGAAATGCACAATGAACATGAATGGGTGCAGGTGATCAGACAAGATAGTTACGTGCGTGTCACCTGTCAGACTCGTATATCTAGACGTATCAGGGGTCCGATATCACTCCAACTGCACACGCCCCACACCATTACAGAGCCTCCACCAACGTGAACAGTTACCTGCTGACATGCAGGGTCCATGGATTCATGAGGTTTTCTCTATGCCCATACACGTCCATCCGCTCGATACAAACGAGACTCGTCCGACCAGAACATGTATCCAGTCATCAACAGTCCAATGTCGATGTTGACGGGTCCAGGCGAGGCGGAAAGCTTTGTGTCCTGCAGTCATCAATGGTACATGAAAGGGGCTTCGGTTCCGAAAGCCCATATCGATGATGTTTCGTTGAATGGTTCGCACGCTGACGTTTGTTAATGGCCCACATTGAAATCTGCAGCCATTTGCGGAAGGGTTGCACTTCTGTCACGCTGAACAATTCTATTCAGTCGTCGTTGGTCCCGGATATTTTTCCGACCGCAGAGATGACGGAGATTTGATGTTTTACCGGATTCCTGACATTCGCGGCACACTTCATCGCGGCACACTTCATCGCGGCACACTTCATCGCTGCCTCGGAGATACTGTGTCTCCTCTCTTCTGCGCCGACTATAACACCACGTTCAAACTTACTTAATTCTTGATAACCAGCCATTGTAGTTGCAGTAACCGACCTAACGACTGCGCCAGACACTTTTTGTCTTATATAGGCGTTGTCGACGCGGTATCGTATTCTGGCTGTTTACATATCTATGTATTTGCCTACGTATGCCTATACCAGTTTCTTTGGCACTTCAGTGTACTTCCACTCTCCTAGCGACGTCAGCAGAAGATCGGTAGAATTTGCTGGGGGACTCGTTTCGCCTGGAGAGACAGCCGTCCTGTGTAGCTTGCGCTGCTTCAGAGAAGTCTACCTTGCAGGAGTTGCAACATACTGCCAAAGCAGCGACAAAACTACACTACTGGCCATTAAAATTGCTACACCAAGAAGAAATGCAGATGATAAACGGGTATTCATTGGTAAAATATATTATACAAGAACTGACATGTGACTACATTGTCAAGCAATTTGGATGCATAGATCCTGAGAAATCAGTACCCAGAACAATCACCTCTGGCCGTAATAACGGCCTTGATACGCCTGGGCATTGAGTCAAACAGAGCTTGGATGGCATGTACAGGTACAGCTGCCCATGCAGCTTCAACACGATAACACAGTTCATCATGAGTAGTGACTGGCGTATTGTGACGAACCGATTGCTCGGCCACCATTGACCAGACGTTTTCAATTGGTGAGAGATCTGGAGAATGTGATGGCCAGGGCAGCAGTCAAACATTTACTGTATCCAGAAAGGCCCGTACAGGACCTGCAACATGCGTTCGTGCATTATCCTGCTGAAATGTAACGTTTCGCAGGGATCGAATGAAGGGTAGAGCCACGGGTTGTAACACATCTGAAATGTAACGTCCACTGTTCAAAGTGCCGTCAATGGGAACAAGAGGTGACCGAAACGTGTAACCAATAGCACCCCATACCATCACGCCGGGTGATACGCCAGTATGGCGATGACGAATACACGCTTTCAATGTGCGTTCACCGCGTTGTCGCCAAACACGGATGTGACCATCATGATGCTGTAAACAGGATTCATCCGAAAAAATGACGTTTTACTATTGTGCACCCAGGTTCGTCGTTGAGTACACCATCGGAGGCGCTCCTGTCTGTGATGCAGCGTCAACGGTAACCGCAGCCATGGTCTCCGAGCTGATAGTCCATGCTGCTGCAAACGTCGTCGAACTGTTCGTTTAGATGGTTGTTGTCTTGCAAACGTCCCCATCCGTTGACGCAGGGATCGAGACGTGCCTGCACGATCCGTTACAGCCATGCGGATAAGATGCCTGTCATCTCGACTGCTAGTGATACGAGGCCGTTGGGATCCAGCACGGCGTTCCGTATTACCCTCCTGAACCCACCGATTGCATATTCTGCTAACAGTCATTGGATCTCGACCAACGGAGCAGCAATGTCGCGATACGATAAACCGCAATCGCGACAGGCTACAATCCTACCTTTATCAAAGTCGGAAACGTGGTGGTACGCATTTTTCCTCCTTACACGAGGCATCACAACAACGCTTCACTAGTCAACGCCGGTCAACTGCTGTTTGTGTATGAGAAATCAGTTGGAAACTTTCCTCATGTCAGCACGTTGTAGGTGTCGCCACTGGCGCCAACCTTGTGTGAATGCTCTGAAAAGCTAATGATTTGCATAACACAGCATCTTCTTCCTGTCGGTTAAATTTCGCGTCTGTAGCACGTCACCTTCGTGGTGTAGAATTTTTAATGGCCAGTAGTGTATGATACTGGACTTTCGAAAGAGTTTTTTTAAGATTCAGATATTCTGGAATGCGAAAATTTCTGATACGAATAACTTTTGGAAAATTAAGTTTTCTGTGAGGGTGAAACGTTTGCTTGAAAAAGGAGAATGAGGGCTTTCAAATATGCTACGTCAATCAACAGTGCATATAGAGTATATAGAGTACATATCAGTGGCACAAGCGGACCCATGTTGAAACACCGATATTAGTATCTGTGTAGCCTCCGTGGGCGGCAGTGTAGAAGCTATGTCTGCCGTACAATCGATCGTAAGGATGGCGAGTACTGTCCCATAATACGTCGTGCTCGACCTGTTTACGTAGTTCTGTAAGAGTTGTGGGTCGATTAGTCGCACGAGTCACGTCTCGTCCCATCATATCTCACATGTGCTCGTTTGGAGACAAGTCCGGAGATGGTACTGAGCTGGTAAGCTGCTGCACGTTTTGCTGGACACGTTTAGTTTTACCGGTTGTGTATGGGAGAGCATTATCCAGTTGGAACAACACATCACCTTCCTGTTGCAAGAACGGTAAAACAAAGGGTCTAGCCACAATCTGCACGTATCGAGCGCAGGTCAGCGTCCCCTGCAGAAACACCAAAGGTGAACGAGAGTTCTAGCTTATCGCACCCCACACAGCAAGGCCTGGGGTGGGGCCAGTGCGTCTTGGGCGAATGCTCTTTACGAGAGAGCGCTCACCTGCTCTGCGTTGTAAGCGCAAACAACCATCACTTGCGTGCAGGCAGAATCTGCTTTCATCGCTGAAGACCACGGCACGCCGTTCCATCTTGCAAGTGATCCTCTGACGGCAACAGTCGAGCCGTGCACGTCGATGCTTGGCGTGAGTGGAAGACGGGCTAGACGTGTGCGTGCCCGTAGTCCCACTGCTAATAACCGGTTCGCAACAGTTCGTGTTGACATGAATGGGTTCACAAGGCCTTTTATCTCTGCTGTTATTGCTGTACCACTTGCCACTGCTGCCCTTAAAATACGACGACACTTGCGGGTGTTCGTGCTGCATGGAAGTCCGGAGCAATTCTCTGAAAGGACCATCCAGCCGCTCGGAAGGAAACAGTTTGATCCCTTTCAAACTCGCTCAGTTGGCTGCAGTAAGCAAGGGTGGATCTCCGTGGCACGGTTGCCTGCCTGCTTCATTGGTTTGCACCAGACTGATCCTTCTGGCTGTGAGCATTCCCCATCAGAAGGTAGACACATGGTAGCTGTGCCACTACATTATCTGTTGGCGGACGACGTTCAAACCATTATCAGTACATATACTATCCCCCAGATGGCATATGCTGTCATCGGATCAAAATCGATGTCGTCTTTCCAGGTGTACTAATTTTGTTTTCGGCAGTGATAAACAGCAGCTCGGCAGAACACCCAGACGTACAACATTATGATGGTGGTCGCCCCGTGATGTAGTAACTTTACGTAATCCAGCACCCTCTCGTGGCTGCGTAAAAACGTATTCTGTCTACTAGTTCCCCACCTGAACCACTGTCGTTGCAAAACTCCCTGTGCGAGAGGGAATGTTACGGTATGATAAACTCATTTTGCAGACAGCGAGCATTCTGCGTCGTTCGACCTCTCTCAAAAACTGATTTTAGCCCTAGACATCGACGACGCTTACTGATACTTGCGTTCACGTTTCTTCATCATTTTACGACTTTTCCTCTCCAGAGCTTGGTAGCACACTGTCCTTTCTGGTAACAAACGAGAGGGCGTTTCCGAGTCTACATGTACTGCATTTCTGTGCAGTCTTAATCACTTCTTGCTGGTACTTCATTCTGGGCATCCTTGGAGTTTTGACTCATTCCGGTCATTGTGCAGTTTTCACAACCCTTAGTGTGAAGTGATGGGAGTGTAACAGTGACCAATAGTTCCACATAGACTAATTTAATACATAAATTGTCGTGAAACAGCATAACTTCTAGTGACCATGACTATTTTGATATTTACACCGATGAGCCAAAACATTGTGCCACCTGCTTAATAGTTTGTTTGTCCCTCTTCGGAACGAAATATGTTACTGATTCTGGGTATCAGGGACCCGACAGTTTGTTGGTAGGTTTGTGGAGGTATGTGGCATTAGATGTCTACACGCAAGAGGTCATGTAATTCGCATAAATAACGAGCCGCTGGTTTGCGTACGTGGCGATGGCGCGCGGAAGCGAGTCACATGCGTTCCATAGGATTTACGTCAGGCAAATTTACTTGCCGAGACGTCAAAGTGAGTACCGTTGTTACTCGTCACGTGCCCGCAGCGCCATCAGGCTACATCCAAAATCTCTGTGGACAGTGGTCGTAATGTTTTGGCTGATCAGTGTATACACGCTATTCATTTCTTTTAATGAATAATGTGAAGACAAATAAAAAGAGGAAACTGTGTTGCAAAGTATCACTTATAGCTGTGAGTAGAGAAGGACCGTAAGATCAGTTGCAAATAGCAAACCGGCAGAGGTAAAAGAAAAATAAAGAAGTGCTAAAACATTGGCCTCTTAACCTGGAGTTCAAATACGCGTCCGGTCTTCCCGATTTATGTATTTCCCTAAATCGCTTACGGTTATGCCGGAATTGTTCCTTTGAAATGGGACGGCCGGTTTCCTTCCCTAATCTGACCTTTCACTACTCGCAACACCGTCGTCGACGCAAAGGCCAGTAAGAAACTTGGTCAGCGCACCGTAGCAACAAGCCGTAACGAGCAACAGTTCTTCAAACTATGAGATTTAAGGTATTTAACATTGTGGGATATACACTATCTCATCAGAAGTTACAGTACACTTTTTAGTGGATATTGACGGGTGTCTCCTTGATTAAGACTTAAACTGGATTGCTGACATTTTCAGTGAGGCCTCTGAATCTTTGTGGAGGAATCGTAGCCCATTTTTCCTCAAGAGCAGAAACCAGGGAAGGTAATGATGTACGTTGTGTCTGGAGCGAAGTCGAAGTTCTACCTCATCAATGGTTCAAATGACTTTGAGTACTATGGGACTTAACATCCGAGGTCATCAGTCCCCTAGACTTAGAACTACTTAAACCTAACTAACCTAAGGACATCACTCACATCCATGTCCGAGGCAGGATTCGAACCTGCAACCGTAGCAGCAGCGCGGTTCCGGAATGAAGCGCCTAGAACCGCTCGGCCAC
This sequence comes from Schistocerca cancellata, assembly GCF_023864275.1. Taxonomy (NCBI): domain Eukaryota; kingdom Metazoa; phylum Arthropoda; class Insecta; order Orthoptera; family Acrididae; genus Schistocerca; species Schistocerca cancellata. The sequence continues at coordinate 62,848,994 of NC_064629.1, forward strand.
AACGGCCGGCTCTACCTCATCCAAAAGGTGTTCCGTTTGTCTTCAGGTCGAGACTCTGGGCAGCCCTGTTTATTTCAGGAATTTTATTGTAAACAAACAGTAATCTCACACATGCTGCTTTATGACAGCGTGCATTTCATGCCGATACAATAGGCATTTTGAAAGAAATAATCCACATTAGCTACAGAATATAACTATTCTACAGCCAATATGGATTATTTCTTTCAAAATGTGGAAGTTTTGCTGCAGTTGCCCCCAATTTAAAATAACATGATACAATCAAGCATCGTCTCCGAAATATTTCTCTGTTGTACGCAGTACACAGTGTTGTAAAGCGTATTCATATCCTCGCACATTTAACGTTTTCATAAGCATAAAAAGCACAAAAATTTGATGTGAAGAATGAGGAAATAAATAGGCCATGTCCGTTTTCTAGGAACTACTTGCCTTGAAAGATTTAGAGAAACCAGGGAAACCCTGAATTTGGACGAGTATTTGAATCGCCATCCCCGAATTGCTCTTCAACAGAGGGAAGCAAGAAGGTGTTTGAAAAATCAATGTAGGCCTGTGCTGTGATAGTGCCACGTAAAACAACCAGAGGTGCAAACCCCCTCCACGAAAAACAAGACCACACCATAACACCTCCGCCTCCGAATTTTACTGTCGGCATTACACAGGCTGGCAGGTGACGTTCACTGGGCATTCACAATTCCCACACCCTGCCATCGGATCGCCACATTGTGTACCGTGATTCGTTTTTCCACTGTTCAATCGTCCAATGTTTAAGCTTCTTACACCAAGCGAGGCGTCTTTTGGGGTTCATCAGCGTGATGTGTCGCTTTTGAGCAGTCGCTCGACCATGAAATCCAAGATTTCACACCTCCCGCGTAATGGCGGATCTTGATGCAGTTCGGAATTCCTGTGTGATGGTCTGGATAGATGTCGGCCTCTTACACATTACGACCCTCTTCAAGTGTCGGCGGTCTCTGTAAGTCAACAGGTGAGGTCGGCCTGTACGCTTTCGTGCTGTACGTGTCCCTTCACGTTTCCACTTCACTATCACATCGGAAACAGTGGACCTAGGGGTGTTAAGGAGTGTGGAAATATCGCGTACAGAGGTATGACGCAAGTGACACCCAATCACCTGACCACGTTCTAAGTCCGTGAGTTCCGCGGAGCGCCGCATTCTGCTCTCTCATGATGTCTAATGGCTACTGAGGTCGCTGATATAGTACCTGGCAGTAGGTGGCACCAGAAAGCACCTAATATGAAAAACGTATATTTTTGAGGGCGTCCGGATATTTTTGATCACATAGTGTAAATGACTACCACCTATAAACACGTCTGACGACCCCGATCCTATAGGGAAAATATCGTGCGAGGAGAGATGGGCAGTATTCAGGGATGTGGCAGGAACGATCATTGAAAGCAAAAAGTCCAGTAAATATGGGCTCTAAAATGCTATGAGAACTTATTGAATAGAGGGGATATGTTCCAGAGTAGTGAAGATGAATAATTATGTCCCTCAGCGTTAACCATTCCTCCTGTGACACCCTGTAAATGATGTTATTCTGCCAAAATAATTTAAATTCAAATGGCTCAAATGGCTCTGAGCACTATGGGACTTAACAGCTGTGGTCATCAGTCCCCTAGAACTTAGAACTACTTAAACCTAACTAACCTAAGGACATCACACACATCCATGTCCGAGGCAGGATTCGAACCTGCGACCGTAGCAGTCGCGCTTTAAATTCAACGCAGTAGCTTCCAAAGGAGCAAATTTACACATTATCATTTCTCCATTTAAAAATATTTCGTATGTTAAGATTTAGATTGAATATGTTATAACCCCTGATATAATCTAAAAGTCTAATCGAGGTAAATTTTTTCAGCTACCCGTATCCACGATGTGGTAGAGATGACATTAACAGTGTCACTCTCGAGAAAACCCTTTCGTGGATGCGGTGACCACTCGGATCCGCTGTGCGTAGCAATTAGTTAGCAGCGACAGCGTGTTTCTTTTATTTACTTCCTGCCAGGGACGAAGGCAGTGGACGTTTGCGCAACTGTGTGAGGAGGCGTACGTGCCCCTGACGAAGGCGCTCCTTTCCGGAACGCGTAAAGGTGGGGGCGCGCCTCATTACCTCCCCGCGCTGCAGTCCCTGGAAATCAACCGACCGGGAGCATTACGTGACCGCAGCCTGCGAGGCCACATTACTTGCCAGACGGAACGTCGTCTCTGAAGCGGCGCTCACTGACTCTGTATCACCGCAGCACAACGTCCGACATTTAAACCGATGAGGTTTCCACAGGCACGCCACCACTTATTTATTTACTGCTGTAATTGTTTAAGAAACCTCATCCAGAATTCTAAAACGGAGTTTGTCTTACACTGTGAATAGGACCACTTAGAATAAAAAAAAGTAAAGTTATATGTCATTGCTGGCTGGAAGACCTCGAAGAGAACGTTCAGCTTGCTAATCGGAAAGGCTTTTCCTTCGCGAAGCGTGAGAGTTGTGTGTTTTAAGTGTATGCGTTAAGTGTAGGTTACTATAATGGATGTGTGTAGTGTGGTATCATGTTGTAAGGCGCCTCTTACGTGAGGAAGATATTTTTACCAGTTTTAATAAATTGAAAATCTCATTCTGGAAACATCCCCCAGGCTGTGGCTAAGTCATGTCAAAAATGGTTCTGAGCACTATGGGACTTAACTGCTGTGGTCATCAGTCCCCTAGAACTTAGAACTACTTAAACCTAACTAACCTAAGGACATCACACACATCCATGCCCGAGGCAGGATTCGAACCTGCGACCGTAGCGGTCACGCGGTTCCAGACTGTGGCGCCTAGAACCGCACGGCCACCTCGGCCGGCTAAGTCATGTCTCCGCAATATCCTTTCTTTGCGGAGTGCTAGTTGTGCAAGGTTCACAGAAGAGCTCCTGTAAAGTTTGGAAGGTAGGAGACGAGGTACTGGCAGAAATAAAGCTGTGAGAACGGGGCGTGAGTCGTGCTTGGGTAGCTCAGTTGGTAGAGCACTTTCCCGCGAAAGGCAAAGGTCCCGAGATCGAGTCTCGGTCCGGCACACAGTTTTAATCTGCTTTGATGATGTTTGGTTTGTGGGGCGCTCAACTGCACGGCCATCAGCGCCCGTACAAAGTCCCAATTTTTTCACAGTCTTATCTAGCCACTGTCACGAAGGACGAGGAAATGATGAGGACAACACAAACACCCAGTCCCCGGGTAGAGAAAATCCCCAAGCCGGCCGGGAATCGAACCCGGGACCCCGTGATCCAGAGGTAGCAACACTAGCCACTACACCACGGTCTGCGGACGTTGTCGGCTTTGCAGGCCTTGGAGCCGCGACTTCTCATTCATGTATAAGTGTTGGAGAAAAATACGGGAAAACCGCGAGAATTGCATTATTAAACATAAATGCAGATGCTAGTCAAGCTGGCAGGTTTCACTTTTCTCTTTGACCACGAACGGAACCTGTGCAATTTCCTCAATAAATTCCAAGTATCAATTGTTGTGAGAATAGTATTCTCTACAGTTGTGAGTGCGTTATGTCGGAGCTAAGTGAATTCGAAAGTGGGAAAATTGTTGATACGCGTATGATGGGTGCTTTCGTAACCAAGGTACCTGAAGTATTTAGTGTTTGAAGAGGCACCGTATCGAAGATTTATACCGCGAACAGGGAAAGCGGAAAAAAATTCTCCACTAAGTCACAACACGGGCGTAAGTGTGTGTTGAGTGATCGTGACAGAGGGCCATCGAAGAGGAGTGTGACGAAAAATAAGAGGACGACAGTTGCAAAAATCACTGGCGAGCTAAAATTTCATAACCTCTCATCAGCGATGCAGATTCCTACAACAGGAAAACGGGGTGCTGAAGCCATAAAACTTGTACTATGGATCGATGGAAGAAGTCATTTGGTCATATGAGTCTTGTGTCATATAGTTTCCAATTTCTGGCCGAGTTTACGTCCCAAGATTGAAACACGGGGGAAGTTCAATGATGATTTGGGCAGCCGAATCGAGGTATTCCATTGGCCCCATGGTAACTCTGCAAGGCCGCAGTACTGCCGAGGATTATGTGACTATTATGGCTGATCAGGTTCATCCCGTGGTACAGTGTGTGTTCCCTACTCCCCTGGTAACCACAGTAACCAGATCTCAATGCTATTGAGCCTTTGTGGTCTACTTTGGAGAGAATGTTTTGTGATCGGTGTCCACCTCCATCATCTTTGCCTGAACTGGCTACTAGCTTGTAGAAAAAATTGTATAAAATTTCCTTGCACGCCACACAGGAACGGTGTTTATCCATGCCGAGGCGACTAGAAGCTGTTTTGAATGGAAATTGGTTTGCTACAACGTGTTAGGCATGGTAATGTGCTGTGTTTCCATATCCGTTTCCATCCCCTGTAGCTCATTCGTTGGAACACCAGGCTGACGGGACACCACTCCGCTCTTCCCACTAAGCAAAAATCCGTGGCAGTACCGAGAATTGAACCCGGCCCTCCATACGGCAGTCAGCCACGCCGACCACTCAGCTGCTTTTCTTGTTTCTTGTTTCTTGTTTATAGATCCTCTGTCCATCCCTTTAGCCCCACCTAACGCCTCAGTCGGCTTAAGCTTGTAGCTCATTTCCTCGCGGAATTTGCCCTAAGATGACTTCCACACTTCTTACGTAACTCGTCTTGGTATAAGATTGACTTCCTCATGAAACTCATTAATAAAGTAATATCTTTGTGGATTCTGAAATAAATAAATAACCTTTTGGAAAGTAATCAACTACATCATGCGATGAAAAGAGTTATAATAAATTACCCTGAAAGACTACAAGAAAGAAAACTATTCTAAAAAACCAACAGCATCTTATCTTAAAGAAAGAATTAAAACATATTGGGAAAAAACGCTGAGCGTAAAGAACAAGTGAAACTTTTCTTGAGAAAAAATGGGACTCTTCTCGAAGAGTAAAAAAATATTAGTATGAGTGTCTCGGTCTACTTTACTGAGAGAATTTCTAAAATTTATAAATTTATAAATTTATAAAAATTCATTATATTTCTGTTGTGCCTTGTTTTTTATTAATCAGTGTTGCTGAGTTAAATACTCTCTATTGCCCGTTGTTTCTGGCGTTGAAATTGTGAGTACGTGACAGACAAAGCGAGCCACGTACCAGACACAGCTGCTCTGCTTTGCAGCCAGATAGAAGTGCCCATCTGGTCGCAATAAATTTTCAAGTAGTATTGTTGAATAGACTCATCTACACTGAGAATTCAGATTTACTTTTACCTCCATTACACAAATGTAGTTCCGTAGCCATATCCTGAAGTTCAAAGAGTATTCAGAAAGCGCTTCACGATTAAAAAAGAACTACGCAAGTCACGAGGGTGGTTCAAAACATTTTTGATCATTTCATACTATATGTGAAACTGCAGCTATGAAAACTTCCAAGAAGACATACCCAGTGTGAGAGAAACAAAATAAAAATACAATGAGGTGACATAAGTCATGGGATAGCGATATGCACACATAGAGACGGCGGTAATACATCGCGTACACAAGGTATAAAAGGACCATGCACTGGCGGAGTTGTCAATTGTGAGGTTTCCAACATGATTATGGCCGCACGGTGGGGATTAACAGACTTTGAACGCGGATTATTAGTTGGAGCTAGATGCATGAGACATTCCACTCCGGAAATCGTGATGGGATTTAATATTTCTAGATCCACAGTGTCAAGAGTGTGCCGAGAATACCAAATTCCAGACATTGCCTCTCACCACGGACAACACAGCGGCCGACGGCCTTCATTTAACGACCGAGAGCGGCGGTGTTCGCGTAGAGTTGTAAGGGCTAACAGACAAGCAGCACTGCCTGAAATAACCGCAGAAGTCAATGTGGGAGTACGACGAACGTACCCGTTAGGGCAGTGCGGTGAAATCTGGTGTTAATGGAAAAAAAATTGGAAATTTGTGGTAAGGTCTTATGGGACCAAACTGCTGAGGTCATCGGTCCCTAAGCTTACACACTACTTAATCTGACTTAAAGTAACTTACGCTAAGGACGACACTGACACCCATGCCCGAGGAACGACTCGAACCTCCCACGGGGCAGCCGCGCCGACCTGGACAAGACGTCCAAGACCGCGCGGCTAGGTGTTAATGGACTTTGGCAGAAGACGACCGACATGACTGCCTTTCTGACAACCCGACATCGCCTGCAGCGCCTCTCCTGGTGTCGTGACCTTATCTATTGGACACTAGACGACTGGAAAACCGTGGCCTGGTCAGATGAGTCCCGATTTCAGTTGGTAAGAGCCGATGGTAGAGTTCGAGTGTGGCCTAGAGCCCACCAAGCCATGGATCGCGGTTGTCAACAAGGCACTGTGCAAGCTGGTGGTGGCTGCATAATGGTGTGGACCGTGTTTACGTGGAATGGACTGGGTCCTCTGGTCTAACTGAACCGATCGTTGACTGGAAACGGTTATTTTCGGCAACTTGGAGACCATTTGCAGCCATTTATGGACTTCATGTTCTCAAACAGCGATGTCACGTCACCGTGCCACAATTGTTCGCGATTTGTTTGAAGAACATTTTGGACAGTTCTAGCGGATGATTGGGTCGCCTAGATCGCCCGACATGTATCTCATCGAACATTTATCGGAAATAATCGAGAGGTCAATTCGTGCACAAAATCCTGCACCAGGCACACTTTCCCAATTATGAACGGCTATAGAGGCAGCATGGCTCAATATATTGTCACCTCACTATAATAGGACTGTACATCTACTTATCTTAATTTAATGGATAAAGCAGAAAATGATGGAAAAGAGGGGAGAGAAGAGTAGGAAGAGGGGGTTACATCTTCTAGTATGAGACACAGCAGTTTTTTTTTTCCATGGGAACAGTAACCCACGATCGGTGACAGAATTCGGGAAACCAGACTAACGGCAAGTTAAAATGGATGTCAAAATGATCCGCATAGGTTGGACTAGCCGACGGTAAGATCGCTCCCTATGGGCTCGTACGTATTTTGATAAAAGGTGCCACGTAACGGATAACTAATAGGACACGGGTGGGTGCCGCTAGTGGACATGAGAAATGGCTGTTTCACCTCTCAGACAATGACAACAAACAAGGTGATGGTCTACGAAATTAAATAATGGTCCATATTAATCCCTGTTCGTTACAAATTTCTCTGTCAACGTACTCGTAAATAAGAAATTATTACAGATTGCAATCTACGAATGAGTTAAAAATGCGTAGGGGATTGCCTGAATCCAACAGAAGAATAAAGGACTACTACATGCAAATAACAACACTGATCTAATCATGAGTGAGCAAGATCCGCAGAATACACTTGATCCCAACAACGAACCTATAAACGTTCGGTTATTTTCATACCCTGCTCTCCCAATCTGCAGTTTCCTACCATATCTAACACTCAGTGGAGAGTTGCAAGCGGCATGATCTGCTGCTGACTGCAACACACGAGCTGCTGACTGGAAGAACAGCCCTTCTCTACGTCTGCAGAAGCTATCCTCTCTCCCGCGGCCCCAAACCAAGTGCCTCGTTTCTGTCTTCAACCGAAGATGTTCTCTTCAAGCTCCCCAGATCAAGTCTTCTCTTCCGAACCTCCAAATGAAGAGTTTCTCTTCCAGCACAGAGTTCTTTCTCCTCCCTACAAGTCGGCACACTTCCTGTGCACCAGTGAAGAATGCTCCTCAAAATATTGGCCAACGATATTTCTGTTAACAAGGCAATAACGTCTCCTTCTGGAAAAGTTTTAAAACGTTTACCAGTCGTTTCACTGCCACGTATACAGTTCTTATTTAAGAACTGTGTTACATTCCCATTCTTCTGCTAAGTTTTCCACTTCAGACAGTACGCTCGTCTCCAAATCTGCATTCCTCTGCTAATTTTTAAGCTTAACCAATAAGAATCCCTCTTACAACTTTTTAGACAACTGTGAGTTCATGCCTCGTAATGTGGTGCCAGGAAGTCGGCACATCACTTTACGATGAGAAAAGAATGACTGTCCACGATGCAGTTCTGTCACTTCTCTCAGAACGTCGAGATATTAATCTGTTACAGACTTCCCTCCCGCACAGCTTTCTCGGAGGCGACTCATCGGCACAAAACAAAGTTCCTTTGATACAGTGATCAGCCAGAACCTTATGACCAACGATCTACCATCGATATAAACCCGTCCAGGTGATAACAGCGTCACCTGGCGAGGAATTACTGCTAGTCAGATACATATGTAGTATCAGTGACCTTGCTGTCCGTGCGCAGAATGGGGAAGGCGTGCGATTTATCTAAGTTTGACCGAGGGAAGATTGTGGTGGCTCGGAGGCTCGGCACGAGCGTTTCGGAAACTGCACGACTTGTCGGGTATTCTAGGAGTGCTGTCGTGAGTGTCTTAAACACGTGGCGAAACCAAGGTGAAACCACATCCAGACGTCGTGGTGTTGGGCGGCCACGTCTCATTACAGATGTCGGACGTCGTAGGCTGGGCACACTGGTAAAACAGGACAGGCGGCAAACTGTTGCGGAACTAACATCAGAATTTAAGGCTGGCTGGAGTACGAGTGTGTCTGAACACACGGTGCACCGAACACTCCTAAGGATTTTGGGCGCTAATGACCATAGAAGTTTTGCGCCCTAAAACCACAACCAAAAAAAAAAAAAAAAAGAAAACTCCTAAGGATTGGCCTCCGCAGCCGACGACCCGTGCACGTGACCATCGGCACTGGACAATGCCGCAGTGGCGGAGCGTTGCGTGGTCTCATAAATTCCGATACCTTCTTCATCGTGCCGATGGGAGGGCGCGAATCCGTCGTCTTCCAGGGAGTAGTTCTTTGACACCTGCACTGCGGGACGGAGACAAGCTGGCGGCGCCTGCGTTATGCTCTGGGGAACTTTGACGTGGGCATCCATGAGTCCATTGGAGCTCGTGTAAGCCACCATGACTGCCAAGGAATATCGTACATTGGTTGCAGATCACGTGCACCCCTTCATGACGCTCATGTTTCCCGACGGCAGTGGTATTTTTCAGCAAGATAATGCGCCATGACACAAAGCCAGGAGTGTGTTGGAGTGGTTCGAGAAACACAGTTCCAGTTGATGTGCTGGCCCCCCATCTCACCAGAACTGAATTGGATCGAACACATCTGAGATGCGATTGAACGTGGCATCAGAGTTCATCACCCCCCTCCCCGAAATTTTGGGAATTGGCGACTTGTGTGTGCAGGTGTGGTGCCAGCTCCCTCCAGCGACCTACCGAGGCCTCACTGCTTCCAGGCCACGACGCGCTGCCGTTGTTATCCCTGCCAAAAGTGGACATCCGGCTATCAGGTAGATGGTCATAATGTTCTGGCTGATCAACGTTTGTTGTTATGAATAACAAATCGTACATGCCAATCTTGTAATGGACTGACACGTGTTGAAGTGACACAGTACTTAAATGAAATCTGACTGCTGTCTGACGATGGATGTAATATATACGGATGTTGGTGAAAGACGTTTGGGAATCTGTAACACATAGCCCAGTTGGTACCCTGACTCATATGTGTTAACTACCTGTCGTTAACACGTGAAAAGACGGTCAGATTGATGTCACAGCTGCAAATACTTCACCCTATTTCAGCAAACTAGCTTCGACAGAGACATATCGACTGTATATATGTGATTAGAGAATTTCGTTTTTGTGCCCACGAAAGTTCGCAGAGAAGGGAGACATTCGTTAACAGTAAATAGAGAAGAAGAGGAAGTTCTTGTTAACTCAAGTACGACTGGAATCTTTGTTTTTCAGTGACAAGGTACTGAAACACAATGATGATACGGGATAGGTTATCAATTTGGATATAAAATAAGCCAGCCTCTGCTCATAGCCTGCTCCATCTCCACAGACTTGTAGTAACTTCGTCCACCCCTGGCCAGAATCACAGATATAATCTCAGTTCATGGAATGTCCCGTTTCCACATAGGCCAAAGATCTAGAGAGACAGTTCTTAATGAAGCACCAAACCTTCAACAATTTCGTTAAATGTAATGTTCACATCAATTAAATACATTAAAATTTGATTCAAATATGACTAATGATTACTTGTTACATACACATATCCCAGAAATGCTGAGAACCCCAATTACCTCTCCTTCCTAATACCTATTAAACTGGATGTGTCTATTAGAGCGATCCGGATCCCGCTAAGCCCCCTGTTATGTCATGCCTTCATTAGAAGCAAGCCAGTTACCACGGAGTGAATAAGCCTACTTACCCTGCCAACGGTAGAACGATCGCGATTACAAACTTGGAGCGTTGCAGCCTACACTATCTCCTGTCCTTACTTTATTCTTTGGTATCACTCACACTATCATCTTACACAATTTTTCTGGGTTTGAGGAGTCGTAACTACAGCACTCGGTACTTCTACAGCTATACTCCGTAAGCCACATTACAGTGTGTGGCGTGGGGTACTTCTTGCGCGACCACCCGCCCACCCCCCTTCCCTGTTCCATTCGTGAATGGCGCGTGGGAAGAATGGTTGTAGGTAAATCTCCGTCTTATTTTTTCTTTTTACTTTGTCATTGCGGTCATTTCGCGAAACGTACATAGGAGGAAGTGATATGTTGCCCGACTGTTACTGGTAACTCTCGCCGAATTTCAACAGTAAACCTTTCCGTGATACACAGCGCTTCCCCTGTAGTGTCTGCCGCAGGATTTTAGTGAGTATCTCCGTAACCCTCTGGCGCCTATTAAACGACCCTGTGACAAAACTCGCCACTTTTCGTCGGTTCTTCTCCGGTTCTTGTATTAATTCATCCTGGTAATGGTTCGAGACTATTGAGAGACACTCAAGAGTCGGTTGAACAAGCGTTTTGTAAGCCACTTCTTTCGTCAGTGATTTACGTTTCCTCAAGATTCTCCCAATGATTTTCCGCCTGGCATCTGCATTTTCTACAATTTGTTTTATGTAGCCGTTCCACTTCAGATCACTCAGGATTGTCACATGCAGCTATTTTACGGTAGTTACTGTGTAGGATTTGTCGCCGGTAGTGTAATCTGGCTATTCATGAGTTAAATTTTTATTTGCGTTTGCGGTCAAATGCCAGTCCCTGCATTAATCATCAGCCAACTACATGTCTTTCTGCTATTTGCTAAGTCTTTTGGAGTTGGTATCATCTTACAGACAACTGCATTACCCGTAAACAGTCACATGGAACTTCTGACGTTCACCACTAGATAATTTACATACACTGTAAACAGTAGAGATCCTAATATAAAGCCGGCCGGAGTGGCCAAGCGGTTCTAGGCGCTGCAGTCTGGAGCCGAGCGACCGCTTCGGTCGCAGGTTCGAATCCTGCCTCGGGCATGGATGTGTGTGATGTCCTTAGGTTAGTTAGGTTTAATTAGTTCTAAGTTCTAGGCGACTGATGACCTCAGAAGTTAAGTCGCATAGTGCTCAGAGCCATTTGAACCTAATATAAAGCTGTCAGCCCTCCACCCGAATGAGTTCGTCGACACCCACGACGTTTCAGGCAGTGTCGCTTCCATGATCTGGCGAAATGTTCCAGCGTTGTTATACGCTGAGGTGATAAAAGTCAACGGATAGCTCCTAATATATGCGCGACATAGTGCAGCCACTCGACGTGGCATGGACTCAACAATTCGTTGGATGTCCCCTGCAGAAATATTCAGCCATGCTGCCTCTATAGCTGCCCATAATTGTGAAAATGTACCCAATAAAGGATTTCTTTGCACGAACTGACCTCTTTATTATGTCTGATAAATGTTCGGGGGGACACATGTCGGGCAATCTGGATGACCAAATCATTCGCTCGGATTGTCCAGAATGTTCTTCAAACCAATCGCGAAGACATTACACCGTTGTTTGGGAGCATGAAGTCCGTGAATGGCTGCAGATGGTCTTGAAGTAGCCGAAAATAACAGTTTCCAACGATCGGTTCAATTGGACCAGAGGACTCAGTCCACTCCATGTAAACACAGTCCACACCGTCCACACAGTCCACACCGAGTAATCACCAGCTTGCACAGTGCCTTGTTCTTGACAACTGGATACCATGGCTTGGTTCAAATGGCTCTGAGCACTATGGGACTCAACTTCTCAGGTCATTAGTCCCCTAGAACTTAGAACTAGTGAAACCTAACTAACCTAAGGACATCACACACATCCATGCCCGAGGCAGGATTCGAACCTGCGACCGTAGCGGTCTCGCGGTTCCAGACTGCAGCGCCTAGATCCGCACGACCACTTCGGCCGGCACCATGGCTTGGTGGGACCTGCTCCACACTCGAACCTTACCATCAGCTCTTACCGATTGAAACCGGAACTCAATCGACCAAGCCACGGTTTTACAGTCGTCTAGAGTCCAATATATATGGTCACGAGCCCAGGAGAGGCGCTGCAGGCGATGTCCTGCTTCTAACGTTCGTCTGCCCCCACAGCCCATTAACGCCAAATTTCGCCGCACTGTCCTAGAAAACATGTTCGTCGTACGTCACAAATTGATTTATCCGGCTATTTCACTCAGTGTTGCTGGTCTGTTAGCTCTGACAACTCTACGCAAACGCGGCTGCTCTCGTTCGCTAGGTAAAGGCCGTTGGCCACTGCGTTGTCCGTGGTGAGAGAGTAATGCCTGGAATTTGGTATTCTCACCACACCCTTGACACTTTGGATCTCGAAATATTGAATTCCAAATGGTTCAAATGGTTCTAAGCATTGTGGGACTTAACATCTGAGGTCGTCAGTCCCCTAGACTTAGAAACTACTTAAACCTAACTAACCTAAGGACATCACATACATCCATGCCAGAGGCAGGATTCGAACCTGCGACCGCAGCAGCAGCGCGGTTGCAAACCTAGAACCGCTCGGCCATAGTGGCCGGCCTATCGAATTCCCTAAGAATTTTTGCAATAGAATTCCCCATGGGTCTCGCTCCAACTACCATTCCGCGTTCAAAGTCTGTTAATTCCCGTCGTGCGGCCGTGATCACGTCGGAAATCGATTGAAATTAATCACTTAAGTACAAGTAACAACTCCGCCAGTGCACTGCCCTTTTATACCTTGCGTATGCGGTACTACTGCCATCTGTATATGTGCATATCGCTACCCCACGACTTTTATCACCTCAGTGCATAGGCGCTGCAGCGCCGCGGCCGATTCCTCGCCTCGCCCAGGGCTGGTGGGAGTGACTGAGCGGCGGAGATCAAGTTCCGGTCAGTCACTCTCTACCTCGCAAACCCTACAGATGTCACTCGGGAGCATCTTGTGGCCAGTAATGGGTCCTAAGCAGAACTCAATTGATAGCCACCATCACAACCATCTCTGTTTATCAGGTCAACAATAGTCCTAATTTCGGTGGCTTCCTTTACTAAGGAGTCCCAAAATCCATTGGCCTTCACATCACCCTCATCTGTTCAAAATAAAAAATATGGCTTTCTTACAAGATGTTCTCAGCAACCGTCGATTTGTGTTTCTGCCCCGGGCGAACGTATCTGGCGTGCTCCAAGCAGTGATTTGTACCTAGCGTTGCGTCTGTTCGCTGTGCTGCAGTGCACACTCACGTTGAGTGCTGCAGACAGCAGGCGTGTTCATTCCATAACGAGGCAGTCGGGATTTACTTAAAAAGACACTAATTACTTGAAAATATGACCCTAAAGACATCGGACAACCCAATTCCTTTCAAATGGCTCTAAGCACTACGGGACTTAACATCTGAGGTCATCAGTCCCCTAGACTTAGAACTACCTAAACCTAACTAACCTAATGACATCGCACACATCCATGCCCGAGGCAGGATTCGAACCTGCGACCGTAGCCGCAGCGCGGTTCCGGACTGAAGCGCCTAGAACCGCTCTGCCACAACGGCCGGCCCCAACACCGACTTATAGCGAAATTTCAGTACGTGTGGGAATAATATCCTACTATGGGTTCACGTACTGACAATTTGTAATTCAAATGAAACAAGACGGCTACGATAAATAGAATGTGGACATAGAGCAGATAACAACGACTTATGTTGTATCACTGAATCACATAATACGAGGAGTGTGAGAAAAATAATGACACTGACTTTTTATCTACAAAAGTTTTTATTTTTTTCAAACAACAATTTTGTGCCCTTCATAGAAGTTCCCTTCGGCAGCTATACACCGGGAAAGTAATTGTTCCCAGTCTTGATATCAGTGCTGAAAGGCTTCAACTGGTAGGGCCTTTAACATGTCCGTCACATTCTTTTGAATGTTCTCCGCCGCGCGGGATTAGCCGAGCGGTCTGAGGCGCTGCAGTCATGGACTGTGCGGCTAGTCCCGGCGGAAGTTCGAGTCCTCCCTCGGGCATGTGTGTGTGTGTTTGTCCTTAGGATGATTTAGGTTAAGTAGTGTGTAAGCTTAGGGACTGATGACCTTTGCAGTTAAGTCCCATAAGATTTCATACACATTTTTGAATGTTCTCCAGAGTCATAAGATTACGTCCTTTTAAGGGATTTTCCAATTTCGGGAAAATAAAATGGCATAAGGACTCAGATCAGGTGAATAGGAGGGCTGTGGAACAACAAGAGTGCCCTTCCAGGTCAAAAATTCAGTGTGCTATGGGGTGTTGTCACGATGCAGCATCCACTTGGCACAAACCTTCTGCATGTGCAAATCTTCGGTCAAAACTTGATATATCGTGACAGTCTTTAAATGTAATAGGTCACTCATCGTCCTTATTGTTAAATATCGGTTTGATCTCACACGAGCTGCACATGTTCGACGTTTACGTCGGGTTTTGGGGATGAAGGTCTCCCCGAGTGAGGTTCATCTCCAGCGTGTTCACGGTCTTCCAAAAATGATTTGTGGCACCGAAAAACTTGTGCTCTTGATAGGGAATGTTCTCGTAGACCTGTTTCAACTTTTCAAAGGTCAAACTCGTAGATTCCCAAAGTTTAACACAAGACTTGGTGGCATAACGTTGCTCTAAATTACGCTGTTCCAGTTTCGTAACACACAACAAAAACGCGTTCTCAAAAGTCATGTGAAGGCTGTACGGAGCTGAAACTCGGACTGAGCATCTGGAAGGGATGAACACACCGACATGCACAAGTAGGACAACACAGGGTTGCCATATCTCACGCAGCACTGTCAGTCTCATTACTTTTCTCACAAACCTCGTAATTTAGTAACTTAACAACGACAATAATCATTCACACCATCGTGAGTACACACTAAAATAATATTCGTGGAATAATCAGTATAAAGATTTAAACAGATAACGTAGTGCCGTTACTAAGCTGAATAATTTGCTCCAATGGCAGAGACAAGAAGCTCGTAATGAAACTTTATAATTGAGTGCCTAATATTTTGCAATGAATGGCTGTGAAAATAGTTAATTAAAGGAGTCAGTTGTTTACACTGTCATTGATCGTTTAGTTTTAGATTGTGAGCGCAAATTGTTAGCGAGAAACTGCACTTTGCAAGTAAATATCACCTGTGACGTCGCTCTTTCCATATCTTTTCTCCTTCCTTTTACTGCCATGTACTTTAATTATTACGTTGTGGCACAGCTCTTCTTGTAGTATCTCCGTATACAGCCATATTGTACAAGGTGGTCAGAAACTTTCTGGAAAGCTTGTTATGGTGTTGCAGGGTAGGTTGTGCTGAGAGATAATTGATAAGAAAAAATTCGATACATTGCGCCGTTTTCGAGTTAATTAGCACTGAAGTTAGCCAATTAAGCCGCTGCGCACGCAGATTCAAGCGGCCCGCCAGATACTATTCAAGGGCTTATTCCAATAGTGGTACAAGTCCATTTTTGATCATTCTGAGATACAGAGTCTTAAAGTTAAATGAGCGCAGAAAAATCTGCAGTTGAGATACCAGAAATGTTCAAGTATATACATTTGAATATTTCTGGTATCTCAACTGCAGATTTTTCAGCGCTCATTTAACTTTAGGACTCTGTATCTCAGAATGAACAAACATGGACTTGTACTATACATGAATATTTCTGGTATCTCAACCGCAGATTTTTCAGCGCTCATTTAACTTCAGGACTCTGTGTCTCACCATCCCATGTGCAATTTTTATATCGCTCTCTTACTCGGTTTTAGGAAATCAAGCGAAGAACACGTTTGGCCACACCATATCTGGCGGACCGCTTCAATTTCCGCGCGCAACTGCCTGATTGGCTAACTTCAATGCTAATGAACTCGAAAACGGTGCAGTGTATCGAATTTCCGTCTGAGCAATTATATCTTAGAAAATCTTAACCCATAACACTCTTACAAGTTTTTCAGACTGTTTCTGACGATTTTGTATATATTCCTCCATATGTATTTCATCGATAATCACAGAATGCTCTCAGATACACACCGAACGCACGCCATAACCACCACAAACCAACTGAAACAGATTACTAGTCTCAAAAATTCTTACAATAAAGTAAATCTCTGCCTAACTACTGCAGTTTCTCGTACAAAAACGGTAAATGTTTTAAATACTTTGTTTCTTTTTAAAGCCAATTCTTCTTTTCAGTACAGTTCAACATTTAAAATTGCTAACACAAATAACATTATGCGCAAACACTAAACTGCTCATATAGATTGACAATATTTGTGCAAATACTTCCTTACGCTACTATCAAATGACATTAGTGCTTACGGTCTCAGAATAGTGGCGTATACTTTGAAATATTCTAGGTCGTATCATGAATTGAAATTAATAAACTCACAAATAAAATTTATGCTGTGCTCTTGTCCTTCGCAGGTGAGTGACATGAAGGGTATGTTACCGACTTGACATATACACTCCTGGAAATTGAAATAAGAACACCGTGAATTCATTGTCCCAGGAAGGGGAAACTTTATTGACACATTCCTGGGGTCAGATACATCACATGATCACACTGACAGAACCACAGGCACATAGACACAGGCAACAGAGCATGCACAATGTCGGCACTAGTACAGTGTATATCCACCTTTCGCAGCAATGCAGGCTGCTATTCTCCCATGGAGACGATCGTAGAGATGCTGGATGTAGTCCTGTGGAACGGCTTGCCATGCCATTTCCACCTGGCGCCTCAGTTGGACCAGCGTTCGTGCTGGACGTGCAGACCGCTTGAGACGACGCTTCATCCAGTCCCAAACATGCTCAATGGGGGACAGATCCGGAGATCTTGATGGCCAGGGTAGTTGACTTACACCTTCTAGAGCACGTTGGGTGGCACGGGATACATGCGGACGTGCATTGTCCTGTTGGAACAGCAAGTTCCCTTGCCGGTCTAGGAATGGTAGAACGATGGGTTCGATGACGGTTTGGATGTACCGTGCACTATTCAGTGTCCCCTCGACGATCACCAGTGGTGTACGGCCAGTGTAGGAGATCGCTCCCCACACCATGATGCCGGGTGTTGGCCCTGTGTGCCTCGGTCGTATGCAGTCCTGATTGTGGCGCTCACCTGCACGGCGCCAAACACGCATACGACCATCATTGGCACCAAGGCAGAAGCGACTCTCATCGCTGAAGACGACACGTCTCCATTCGTCCGTCCATTCACGCCTGTCGCGACACCACTGGAGGCGGGCTGCACGATGTTGGGGCGTGAGCGGAAGACGGCCTAACGGTGTGCGGGACCGTAGCCCAGCTTCATGGAGACGGTTGCGAATGGTCCTCGCCGATACCCTAGGAGCAACAGTGTCCCTAATTTGCTGGGAAGTGGCGGTGCGGTCCCCTACGGCACTGCGTAGGATCCTACGGTCTTGGCGTGCATCCGTGCGTCGCTGCAGTCCGGTCCCAGGTCGACGGGCACGTGCACCTTCCGCCGACCACTGGCGACAACATCGATGTACTGTGGAGACCTCACGCCCCACGTGTTGAGCAATTCGGCGGTACGTCCACCCGGCCTCCCGCATGCCCACTATACGCCCTCGCTCAAAGTCCGTCAACTGCACATACGGTTCACGTCCACGCTGTCGCGGCATGCTACCAGTGTTAAAGACTGCGATGGAGCTCCGTATGCCACGGCAAACTGGCTGACACTGACGGCGGCGGTGCACAAATGCTGCGCAGCTAGCGCCATTCGACGGCCAACACCGCGGTTCCTGGTGTGTCCGCTGTGCCGTGCGTGTGATCATTGCTTGTACAGCCCTCTCGCAGTGTCCGGAGCAAGTATTGTGGGTCTGACACACCGGTGTCAATGTGTTCTTTTTTCCATTTCCAGGAGTGTAGATCCTCGGCAGAGGCAAATAGACCTTAAATCTTCTGCGGCGGTCGGAAGATTGTTATAACATCATGCGTCTGAGGGACGCTTGCGATCTTCGCTTTTGGTGGTTCCATTTATGGTAGAAACGCAAGTCGCTTGTCCTCTTTCTGCATTATTTCGGAACTGTACGCTGTGTGCATTGCCATCTTAATTTGTGTGTCACTCTAGCGCTTCCTCTGGAAGATTACACCAAGGTATTTCAGTTCGGTAGATAGGCTTTCGTGGTCACTTACAGCCCGAGATCTGTGAATGAGAATCCTCAGAATAGTGTTGCGTTGGGCCAGGTGGTGGCAGCTAGATGCATGCAAATACAGCTCAACGTACGTCGCTTCCCTGCGCAAAGAGTGACCTGACTTGCCATCTTACTTCTTCCGTACCCAAATGACCAGGAATGGGAGACAACCGTCTTTCTCAATCTCCATGGTGAATTTTATGTTCTCGTGCATGACGCTGATGTGACGAAGAAATTCATCGAGGGCTTCCCTGTTATGTGGCCATAGAACGAAGGTGTCACCCAGGATTCTGTAGAAGTGTTTGTGTTTGGGGCGTGCGGTCTGTTAACTAATTTCCTCAATACTCCTACACAGGGTGCAAATAAAGTCCCTCTGCAGACTTAAAAGACGTTTTACTTGCACTAAAACAAGAAAAAAGTCTAGTAAACATGGGTCCTAAAATACATATCTTAAGAGCTATGAGCACTTCTTTATCTTCGATACTGTGAAACGCCTCTCTTCTAGTGCAAGATCTTACCTTTCCATATTTAGGCAGGAGGTAGTATGGACGATAACAAGGAAAAAAATGCCAGTGACACTGGGCTCTAAAACCCATACCTTTGAACACTTGTTCAATAGAAGATATGTGTTTCACAGTATCGAAGATGAACACGTGCTCCTAGGTCTTAAGGCACGCGTTTTAGAGCCCATGTTTACTAGACATTTTTCTTTTTTTTCGTTTTCGTGTAAGGAACCTGTCCTCAAAGAATGTGTGAAGGGAATGTAGTTACACCCTGTACTGACTGGCTGTTTCTAGGATGAATGTATCTTTGAATTTTAAATGCGAACATTTTGGGTTAGGCTTTACTATGACTGTTACTGGTATCGAATGAAACAACAAGTTTAATGTTACTAGTCACAGTTCATTTATATCCACGAAGCGTTTCGAAGGTTTAAACCTTCATCATCAGGAGGTGGATTAGTATGACATAGGTGTGTGTTGTTTACGAAATACGACAGTTTACTTGTGACGTGTTACGACAGAGAAAGGAGCCTGTGGCCACTGGAGACAGTGCCATAAGTTACCCAAAATCGTAACACAACACACACATATATCATACTAACACATGTAAATCCACCCGATGATGGAGGCTTAGACCTTGGAAACACGTCGAGGATATAAATAAACATTGACTGGTAACAGTAGAATTGTGGTTTCATTCGATATATTTGAATGAAAAGCAGTCTTGGTTGCAACTTATCCTTGTGTTAAAAAGGCGTTTCGCCTTCGTGGGGCATCTTTAGATTATCTATAGGTATAACAAAACAAGCAAAAAATTAGGAGATGGTCCAGCTTGCACGATTCTAAAGGTGAATTTGGTTCTGTTACTGCCCTTCAAATTTTCCTTTCACAACATATTAAAAATAATAAAATGCCTCTGTGCTGGACGGAAGCACGCGGCGAATCACATGGACCCATCGGGACCTTTTCCTTTTCCAACATTTTAAAAACCATAAAGCAGCTCCGTGCTAGATTGAAGCACACGTCGAATCAGATATACCCAGAGAGACCTACTCAAAGACAACTAATGCAATGTTGAGTAAACGCGGGATAGAATGCTAAATAAATACTCAAACTGAACGAGACATACCTTAACCAGAAAGGTGGAATGGTAGCAGCTCACTCATTTAAACATAATACACCGTACTGCCGCCGTAACTTCACGTCAAGCGGGCACGTATGTGAGCGATGGAATGAGGCTTACATACAATGTCTGCAGAAACATACTGTAGGTAGCGCTCAAAGCAGTTACGTGACCGTCAGCAAGTTTAATGCATACAAAAAAGATCTAAAAATGGTTGGTTCACCACAATGACATTAAGTGATTACAGTTAATCGGAACATAATCGTCCATAAAGATATCTTTAAATTACTCCAAATAGATAAAATAGTACCATCATCCGCAACTACTAAATAAAATAAGTAAAATAACCCTCAAAGATGGGAGCCATCACAATAACTGTGAGTGTGGTCCTACCATTGCATCATTCTGGCCTGCTGGTACGCCTTTATTGAGGTACGACTTTATTGAGGTATGTCTCGTCCATTTTAATTATTTATTTAGCATTTTATCCCGCTGTTGCACGACACTGCGTTTGTTGTTTTTGCCTAGATCTCGGCGGTCTACCTCCTTCCAAGCGTGCTTCAGTCTAGCAGAGAGGCGTTTCATTATTTTTAAAGTGTTGTAAAACGAAATTTTAAGATCAGTAACAATTTCTTATCCACATTTAGAATCGCGCAAGCTTTGGGCACACCCTAATTTGTGCTTATTTTCTTATCCTTATAGATGATCGGAAGATGCCACACGAAGGCGAAACGCGTTGTTAATAAAAGAATAAGTTGCAACCAAGACTGTTTTTAATTCAGATATTCTACTTACGGTTGCTGTACAAAATGGCATAATGGAGTGGAAGAAATTTTAAGAAATACGTATCGTCAAGAGTGCCCCAGGGAAGTGTGATAGGACCGTTCTTATTTTCTATTTACCTAAATGATATGGCGAACTGGGTGAGCAGCAGTATGCGGCTGTTTGCTGATGACGCTGTGGTGTACGGGAAGGTGTCGGCGTGGAGTAACTGTACGAGGATACAAAACGACTTAGACAAGATTTCTAGTTTGTTTGATGAATGGGAGCTAGCTCTAAATGTAGAAAAATATAAGTTAATGCACAAGAGTAGGAAAAACAAATTCATACAGTGTGCTCCTTGATACAGTCATGTCGATTAAATATCTGGGTGTAAGGTTGCAAAATGTAACGAGCATGTAAGGATCGTTCTATAGAAGGTGAATGGTCGACTTCGGTTTATTGGGTGAATTTTAGGAAAGTTTTGTTCATCTGTAAAGGAGGCCGCATATAGTGCGACCCATTATTGAGTACTGCTCGAGTACTTGGGATCTGCAGCAGGTCGGACTGATGGAAGACGTCGAAGCAGTTCCGAGGCGGGACGCTAGATTTGTTGGTGATAGGGCCGAACAATTCGCAAGTATTACAGAGAAGATACTGTAACTCAAACGGGAATCCCCGGCTGTAAGACGACGTTCGTTTCGGGGAAGATTATTTTGAAAGTTTAGAGAGCAGGCAATTGAAGCTGAATGCAGAACGATTGTGATCCCGCCAACATACATTTCGCCTAAGGGCCACGAAGATAAGATAAGAGATATTATGGCTCATACGGAGGCACATAGAGTGTCGTTTCTCCCCCGCCATATTAGCGAGTGCAAGAGGAAAGGAAATGACTAGTAATGACACAGGATACCCTCCGCCACGCACCGTACGGTGGCTTGTGGAGTGTGTATGTAGATGTAGACTTCTGGTGTCTAGTGCCTACTATAACCAGTAGTCTTCAGCGTCCCAGGGAAGAAGACCATCACAAAAGAAACCATTCTAGACCTGGCATACGAATGGTGAATAATGGAGAGATGTCGAATATTGCAGGAGTGTAAACAGTCACCGACACATATTTCTCATAAATCGTTTTCGGGGGGATATCAACGATGCATGTGCAGTGTCTTGTAACGACGTATCACGTAATAGAGGCGCGGACGAAAAAGAATGGTTTTCAGCTAAGTTCGTGGGGCCTGACATTATTCGTGGCTCGATTTCAGGATCTATCGTGCAGTGTTGCCCCTTCTGTTTGTTCTTCAAAACATTTATTTACAATAGGTGAAATGCCAATCATTCTACACTGACGGAAAAAAATCGCAGGGCGAAGAAGAGTTTGGGCCTCATAAACGAAAGTTCGTAGGCGTGTTTCTACACCTGAAAGGTAATGCGCTATTAGGACCCCTGTGAGGATGCAAATCAGATTTGCTTTAAATACACGCTGTGACGGTTGTGAGCATTAGTTACCTTTGATTTGGCGTGGTGAGTTTATTTTAGTCAAGAATGCCTTTAAGGCGACAAAGGTGCCATTAGCATACCTCACTGAGTTTGAACGAGGTAGTGTAATAGGGCTATGAGAAGCTGGATGTTCCTTCTGCGATGCTGCATAATGACTTGGCAGGAATGTAGCCACTGTACATGATTACTGGCAGCGGTGGGTCTAGAGAACGTACTGTCGTAAGAAGACCGGGTCCTGGACGGCCACGTGACACGACCGAGAGGGAAGACATCTTGTTTGTCGTGCGGTTCTGGCCAGTCGTACTCCATCTGCAGCAGCAATTTGAGCAGCAGTTGGCACCACTGTGACACAACGAAGTGTTACAAATCGGCTACTTAAAGAATATCTCCGAGCAAGACGCCCTGTTGCGTGCATTCCACTGACCCCAAACCACCGCCATTTGGGACTTCTGTGGTGTCAAGCGAGAGCTCATTGGAGGGCAGGGTGGAGGTTTCTTGTGTTTTCTGATGAAAGCCGGTTCTGCTTCGCCCCTAGAGATGCCCGTGTGTTGGTTAGGAGGAGGCCTGGTGAAGGCCTGCAACCAACCGTTCTACGTGCTACTCGCCCAAATATCGATGTTGCAAATCTCACAAGCTGTACAGAGTGTTGACATGTTGCGTCAGCCTGCTCGATCACCAGATGTGTCTCCAACGAGCACATGTTGGACATCGTTGGACGACAACTCCAGTGTCATCCTCATCCAGAGCCGGGCGGTGTGGCTGTGCGGTTCTAGGCGCTTCAGTCTGGAACCGCGTGACCACTACGGTCGCAGGTTCGAATACCGCGTCGGGCATGGATGTGTGTGATGTCCTTAGGTTAGTTAGATTTAAGTAGTTATAAGTTCTAGGGGACTGATGACCACAGATGTGAGTGCCATAGTGCTCAGAGCCATTTGAACCATTTGAGCCATCCTCATTCAGCATTAACCGTTCCTGTACTGACCGACCAAGTGCAACGGGTATGGAACTTCAACCCACAAACTGACATCCGGCAACTGTGCAACTCAATGCGTGCTTACATTGAACATTCTGGCAGTTACACCTGTTATTAATGTAGCAGAATTTCGCATTTCAAATGGCTTATATCACGCATACATAAACTTGTTATTTAGACGAATGTAATCCCAAAATTTCATTGCTCTACATTAATTATTTTTGGTGGTGCCTAATTGTAGTTTGAATTTATAAGCTGTATTATTGTTGGAACCTAGCAGCTTTGGATGAGGATGGCGTGGATGTGTTGCAGGGTGCCATCCTACCAGTACTCGCAGCTGCAGCAGAGCGAGGCGGAGGCGGACCTCACGGATGTGGCGGCGCAACTCGGCCTGTCGCTAGCGGTTAATTCCTCTAGCGACGACGAGGTGAGTCACTCTTCTTGCTCGCATCTTCCGGTGTCGAGCGATTTGGAGATAGCCGCTTCCGAGGAATCTTCATCACTAGAACATCGAGTGGTTACTAGAGTGTGTAATGCCTTGCAATAAGTCCAAAAACCTCTCCGCAGTGTCTCATGAGATCGTGAGGTACAGGTGACTGTCACCTGATTATTATGTTCGGCAGCTCCCTTACCGTTGTTCAACGGGAGAAGACTATTTGCTCGCAGCGAGTTCCAATTTATCGATTCTCCCAGGGTCATCAACAAAGCCTTATGTCATTGTACTAAATACACACACATTTAAGCCTCAGTTTTCATATTTGACACGAAGAGGTGAGTTGATGATATCTAAGTTTTGAACTTACCCAGCCAACAACTTTACTTTCTTACTTCAGTCATTTGTCCACAGTACCCTTAGGTTATCAAATGGGTAGTACATTTTTGGTGTCCCTCTCTGCCCAGAGGTGTCACTGATGGACGGTGGACTGACTCTTATGTCTCAGGTGACGCAGCGATTCCACTGCTGACAGCTCTGCCCAACTTCCTCAGAGTCAGTGGTGTGCAGTGGCAGACTTTTCAACCTTGGAAACTGAACTCTCCCTGAAACGTTATTTGTTAAATAAAGACTCAAGTGTTCCTTCTAAACGGTGGAAAGCTTGGACTTTAACTTAAGGGAATAAGGAGGGTGGGGAGGGGGCGTTTCTGGAAGGTCTGTCCCTCCCTGTGTTTGTTTAAATAAAAGCGCATGTCGAGACACTCAAACTCAGGAGGAGTAGCGACCATACAACTCTGAGGTGAATAGTAGCCAGGGAAAATATGTCAAGTACACATAGATGGACCTGCAGAAACATCCTTTGTCTCTGACATCTAAGTGTCAGTATTCCAGAACTCAGATTCTACTGACATAGAGCCTGTCCCAGTATGCCCTGATCGCCATGTTCGATCGCCATCTTGTATTTCAGATCGGACATCTTGGATTCTGACGTCGCAGTTAGGCTGGTGCTCGTATTCCAAATCTCAGATTGTGATGTCAAAGCGCCAGGGCCCGTATTCCAAGTCGGCCAGCATGACAATGCCTCGTCTTGGATTTCCCACCAACTTATACCTAGGACAACAACCCTAGTCCTTAGGAAACACAACAGGGAAAGTGCGCTGTTGTTTTCTTAATTTACCGACAAAATTTGATTTTACCGTCATTTTGTACATAGCGCCTTTATCAGAGGGGGAGGAGTGGCGTGCGGAGACATCCCATGACTCATCGATAACGTCATCTTTGACGTCAGCATGCCAGAAAATCACGCCAGCACTGTACTTATCCTACTACTCCGCGACAGGAAGCCAAGCATATGAACTTAAATATAATCTCTACCGTTCAGTTTAAAATCGTGTAGCCTCAAACCTTTGTTCCTTTCACCACTAATTCTTTATTCTTTTCAATGCCCAGCTTGCCCCATGTGTTGCGAGAGGTCGCTTAAGAATACAATAGACTTGTGTGCTTGGTTATAGTTCCAAAGGAATATTATGACCCTTTCTCCTTTTGGGGGACGGGGAGGGGGAGGGACACATACAGAAATTCTATGGCTGAGTCCCCTTCGTTGATGCAGTATGTCAGATATGCATCCGTGTTCTGTAGATGAGCGTGATGGGTGGTTCTGCATTGTCGTGTCTGTGTTTCTATTAATTATACTAAAGCGAAATGTAGGACGGTATTTAAATCCAATACCGTAACACAATCCACTCCTCTTAAATAACACCAAAGGGTATCCATTTTGGGCTGATATGTAATTCAAAGCAACAGTGTAGAGTCTGGCGGTTACAATTGTACGTTACCATCTGTCCTCTCCTTGTAGACCATCTCCTGGTAATTTAAGTTTCTTCCACCACGAGAATACGACTCATCTCCCTCCGGGTCCTGCTCCACCGCGTAAACATATCCTGCGTTAACTAAAAAGCCGGCAGCAACACGTGGAAAATACGTTATGGGAGTATGGGTAACTCCATACCGTATAATCCGCCAAGAGTGTTGCAGATATTGCGGCACCACCTCCTGTATAAAGCATTCGGGCAGTATCCCGTCACAAAACGAGAGCATGACGCACCACACAGGGTGCTTGTGTGGAGGCAGCGTCAGTTGACTTGAAGCTACGACAATTCCGATATAATCGTTGATAAGTATACAGCCTCCCCAAAGATATAAATATCAACGGTTTCAGACTTCGTAAAGAACGTTCCAGCCATAACTTTCTCAGTCAAATTACCAGGTTAGTAGGCCGGCCGATGTGACCGAGAGGTTCTAGGCTCTTCAGTCTGGAACCGCGCGACCGCTGTTGTTTTCTTAATTTACCGCCAAAATTTGAATTTCCCGCCAAAATTTGAGTTTACCGTCATTTTGTACATAGTGCCTTTATCACAAAATCCTGATTCGGGCATGGACATGTGTGAAGTCCTTAGTTAGGTTTAAGTAGTTCTAAGTTCTAGGGGACAGATGACCTCCGGTGTTAAGTCCCTTAGTGCTCAGAGCCATTTGAACCATTTTTATCAGGTTGGTAACGCCTGTGGACCACCAGCGATACTATAGACACACAATGGACTCCACGAGCTAGATCCCTTTGTGATAATTTAAAATTCTTTCTGACACCGGCGGGAATAAGACAGTGCTTCAGCACGGAGAACACTTTCAGAAACATGCCTGTTTAGAGTTTATATTGGTAGATGAATTTCGTATCGAAAACTTGCTTAAAGGACTCATCTGGACAGTAAAACAAGAAACGTTTGTTTTAGTCAGTGTGGTCCCACTAAAAACTGCGACAGTTACTACATTTGGCTACACACAGCAGCCATCACAGTTAATTTTTAGTGTCCTGTGAAAACGCGCTATTGCGTGAGACTCGCGCCAGCAGCAGACTTCTGCGAGAAACACCGGATGCTCGCCGTGCAACAGGCAACAACTTGCGTATTTCCGTCTAATGGAAATGTCAAGTGGCACGGAGATAAAACGTTTTGTCTCGCAGAGACAGCTTCATTTGCCGACACCATTATTAAGCTTGCGGCCCAGGAAGAGGAGCTACCTCAGTACGATTCAGCCACGCTCGCTGGGTGGTTTCTGTTGCAGTACTCCGTGTACGTCTGGTCGTGGGAGCAGCACTGTTCATGTGGCGACGAATGGAGCGCTTCTTTCTTTTTCAGACGTATTTCCACATCTGCCTATTTAAGTGCATGGCAAATCCCGAATTTTAGTCTCACTAAAATATCCACGGACAAAATCTTTATTTTCTCATTCCGACGAACTGCTCCAAGTTAAGGATGGTTTAAATTTGACGTATAGTTGGCTAGACATACTTTACAGGTTTAGCTACTATGGATAGTGAAAGAGAAAACATTTAGTAGTGGCCGTGCTGAAATAACGAATCTGTAATTATCAAGGACTAATTTTTCGGGACATTATGGGAAAACAAAATCAGACGGGGGTTTTTAATCTTGTTTCTCGTAAACAACAAACCTATGACTTAAGCACTGTCCCGTTTCTTTCCGTCACTAGTGCTAGGTGAACTGTGAGCAAGAGTGGCGATATGTCCCATATTTTCTCAGTTGTAAGTAACATTATTTGACTTATATGAGCAACTGCGTCAGGCGTATGTGTAATTCATGAGCAACTAAGGTACTACACACAAAATTAAAAACTATCATATATATACGTTTTCAAACTATACTACACTATCTGATCAAAAGTATCCGGAAACCCCCAAAAACATACGTTTATCATATTAGGTGCATTGTGCTGCCACCTACTGCCAGGTACTCTATATCAGCGACCTCAGTAGTCATCAGACATCGCGAGAGAGCAGAATGGGGCGCTCCGCGGAACTCACGGACTTCGAACGTGGTCACGTGATTGGGTGTCACTTGTGTCATACGTCCGTACGCGATATTTGCACGCTCCTAAACATCCCTAGGTCCACTGTTGCCCATGTGACAGTGAAGTGGAAACGTGAAGACGTACAGCACAAAGGCGTACAGGTCGACCGCGTCTGTTGACTGACAGAGACCGCCGACTGTTGAACAGGGTCGTAATGTGTAATAGGCAGACATCTATCCAGACCATCACAGGAATTCCAAACTGCATCAGGATCCACTGCAAGTACTATGACCGTTAGGCGGGAGGTGAGAAAACTTGGATTTCACGGTCGAGCGGCTGCTCATAAGCCACACATCACGCTGGTAAACGCCAAACGACGTCTCGCTTGTTGTAAGAAGCGTAAACATTGGTAGATTGAAAAGTGGAAGAACGGTGTGTGTAGTGACGAATCACGGTACACAATGTGGCGATCCGATGACAGGGTGTGGGTATGGCAAATGCCCGGTGTACGTCATCTGCCAGCATGTGTAGTGCCAACAGTAAAACTCGGAGGCGATGGTGTTATGGTGTGGTCGTGTTTTTCATGAAGGGGACTTACACCCCTGGTTTTGCGTGACACTATCACAGCACAGGCCTACATTGATGTTTTAAACACCTTCTTGCTTCCCACTGTTGAAGAGCAATTCCGGGATGGTGATTGCATCTTTCAACACGATCGAGCAGCTGTTCATAATGCACGACCTGTGGCGGAGTGGTTACACGACTATAACATACCTGTAATAGACAGGCCTGCACAGAGTCTTGACCTGAATCCTATAGAACACCTTTGGGATGTTTTGGAACGCCTACTTCGTACCAGGCCTCAGTGCAACACTCAGTGAAGAATGGGCTGCCATTCCCCAAGAAACCTTCCAGCACCTGACTGAACGTATGTTTGCGAGAATGGAAGCTGTCATCAAGGCTAAGGATGGCCCAACACCATACTGAATTCCAGCGTTATCGATGGAGGGCGACGCCACGAACTTGTAAGACATTTTCAGCCAGGTGTCCGGATTCTTTTGATCACATAGTGTATATACACCGATGAGGCAAAATTACTGTCCACTGACATTAGCATGACAACCTGCCAAGAGCTTGAACAAATAACACTCCCTGCCCCGGCCTGGACCCTACAAACGATTGTTGCAGGGTGTTTGTTTTCTGTCCGATGGAGCATAAAACGTGATTCAGCTGAGGAGGTCACATCTCGCTATTCAGTGGACGTCCAGTTGCGGCTCTGGCGTGTAGATTCCAGCCTTCGTCGCCGATGAATTGCAATCAGCGTGGGTGCATGAACCAGGCGCCTGCTGCGGAAGCCGATACGCGGCAGCATTCACTAAAATGTCGTTGAGGAGATACTATTGGTAGCCCCTTGTTTCATCTAGGCTGTCAGTTGCTTTACAGTTTCACGTCTATTCGGCTGTACAGATCTCAGCAGCCGTCTTTCATCCATGTCATCTATGGGTCGTGTTTCATCGCAGTTGACTCGGTGCTGGTTTTGGATAACGCCATTTTGCCGTGAACGGCATACTTAAACGACGGCGGTGGGCGAACAGTTTACAAACTTTGACGTTTCGGAAATGCTTCCATCCTTGGCCCGAAAACGAATGATCGTGTCCTTTTGGACGTCAGGTATCTCGCTCCGTTCCCGTATTATGACAACGACTACAATGTTTTTCGCCTTCCTCCCACATACTATGTACACCCTCCACTGCTAGTACAGACACCTGCTGTCTGTGAGTGGTTAACGTAGGTAGTGGTATCAATATTGTGACTGGACCATGTATATGACCACTACCCACCGCGAAACTGAACATCGCCGGAAGACGAATGAAGATCATTCTAGAGGCGATTTAGGCTACAAACGGTTCGGCGCCTGCGAACCAACATTTCGGAAACGTCGAAGATCGTCAGCTGTGCGCACGCTATTGTCGTACGAATCTCCGGGAAATGGTGAAGAATGGTGATACTCGGCGTATGCGAAAAGGCGTTGGACGTCCACGTCTCATCATAGAACGTGGAGATCGCAGGCTTTCCCGCTTTTTATAGCAGGATAGGCAGCGATCTCTGGTATATAACACAATGCTGGCGCAGGCACAAGCGTTTCGGAGTACACCGTTCAACGCATATCATTGAACATGGCGTTCCACAGCAGACGTCCGCTACGTGTTTTCGTGTCAAACCAACAACATCGTCAGTTCGATTGCAGTGGACACAGGATCATCGAGATTGTATCGTGAATCGGTGGCAACGTTTCACCTGGTCGTACGAATCGTTTTTCTCGCTAGAACAGGTAGATAGTCGTGTCCGGATACACTATCACCCAGGAGAATGACT
Organism: Schistocerca cancellata; assembly: GCF_023864275.1. NCBI lineage: Eukaryota > Metazoa > Arthropoda > Insecta > Orthoptera > Acrididae > Schistocerca > Schistocerca cancellata. The sequence continues at coordinate 62,879,022 of NC_064629.1, forward strand.
GCTCGAAATATGCGCCGGCTACGGACGCAGGCAGGTGGAAGTGGTATTAAGCTATGGACGACATTTGCGTGGGCTTCTGGTCGACCTGTGGAAGTAATCGAATGCACCACGGCGGCTGTGGGCTACGTGAACTCCCTTCACACGCGATCTCTTCCGCGACGGCAATGGCTCCTTCCAGCAGGGTAACTGAACGTGTCACCAGGCTGGAATCGTGCTGCAGTGATTTGAGGAGTTTGATAGTGATCTCACGTTGACGTGTTGGTCACCAAATTCACCTGATCTAAATCCAATGGAACACATCTGGGACGTCAGCTCCGCGCCCACAAACCACCGACCCGTAATCTATGGGAATTGCGAGGCCTCTGGGTAGACATCTGGTGCCGCATACGTCCGTAAACCTACCAAAGGCTTATCGACGTAGTATCGATACTGTATTGCATTCCAAAGGCGGACCAAAACGCTATTAAGTAGGTGGTCCTAACGTTTTGCGTGATGAGAGTACGTGCACAGCGTGTTCCCGCGACACTGATGAAATCTTTCTCGATAATGGAGGAGTATAAATGTGCCAAAGTTAAATAGAGGTCCTAGTCCGTGGATGAGGGAGTGGGAAGTTATAAGTGAAAACCAGATTATTTCGTACTTACCGTTGGTTGACGACAATAATGAAAATCCTCGCACTCACATTTTTGTCATAATTGTTAAAAGAGCAATTCAAAATTCAAATGGTTCAAACGGATCTAAGCATTATGGGACTTAACATCTGAGGTCATAAGTCCCCTAGACTTAGATCTACTTAAACCTAACTAACCTAAGGACATCACACACATCCATGCCCGAGGCAGGATTCGAACCCGATAGCGTAGGAGCCGCATGGTCCCGGACTGAAGCGCCTAGAACCGCTCGGCTACAGCGGCCGGCAAAAGAGCAATTCCCCAGCTTCTACGCTGGCATGACATCGTTGCAATAAATCCTGCCATAGTGGTTAGAAAAACTACGCGTTGTTCGGACACTGCCATATTCAGCAAAATGTCTTGCCAGGAGATTTTCATCAGTCCCTACAGGTGTCTCCTACACAAGACTTTTCCATGACTTCTAAAGGATAAAAAAGTGCGGTCAGAATAGCTGCGCAACCTACTAACGAAACAGAACTTAGTCTTCATACCCACGTTCCAGGGAACATCTGACGCAGACGTTCATGAGCGTGATGTGCAAAGTGAGTTGGACTCCACTAAGCTGGAGCCTGGTCCGTGTGCGAAGATTAAGTGGGATATGTTCCAACAACGTGTGGAACACGTCTCTCAGAAATCCTGTGTTCAGTGGTGCACCCAAACTGAAAGAAGCTGACACAGATCTGTTAACCATTCACTGGCTATCCTCCCGCAAATCTGTCTTAGTGACTCTTTACAATTGTAGCTTTGGAATTCTCAACGACTCTTACATGACTGTTGATAATTCTGAGATTTTTGTGTTGAAGAAAGAGAGTTCATTCGAGAAAATTACAATACAGCAAACTGGAGATGACCATATAGCCCTGCAACACCCACTGGATCAAATCATGCTAGATTCTAGGTCAGCAGTATTTTAAGCTTGTAGTTTTTATGAGTGGTGCAAATATAACTCCTATTCTCGTATTGATTTCCACATAGTAATATACGTGACACCCATGACTCGTGCAGCTGATAAAGTGCTCGTTAAAAGCACTGCCGCCAGAAGAAGCGTCTTTTCTTAGCAGCCGGGAATCTGTACCGTTCATTGTCCTCCAGTTACCCTACATCATTTTGCTTTTGGAACAGTCTTGGTGGACATCTCCGACATGGGTACACGGGCCGAAACAGTCAGTCAGCTTCCCTATAGCTGGTATGCGCCCTTCTGTACAAGAAAACAATGACCCTTAAACTCATAACTATACAACACCATTTCACTATAGCCGATCAACTATCGACATCAACCTCAAAATACAGACTGCTGTCTGACAGACCTTTACGTCAGGACCGATAATACCTGTAAACACATCACGCCATCTGCAGTACATTAGCGGAATTTGCCATCCCCACACCTGATGGTGTACACCTATGGGTTTATCATGTTTTCCTAACCGAAATTCTAAGCAACTACGTTCATATCACGAAATATTTCATTTCTTCTGCAAGTTATTTCTTAATATTTCAGACTTTTTTCATTGTGAAGCCATTACTTTCTCTTGGATTGAGCTTATTTTTAGTCTCGGTGGCACTTGTTCTGCAAATTCCAATCCGATTTTTTATATTAAAACTTCTGTTTGCTACCCTGGTTTTCCGTTACTCGGACATGCTTCTCAATTGTGCTCATTCTTACGCTATCCAGAATCCGAGTCTTCTTACATCTTCATTTTTTTTCTGTCGCCTGACCAGCATTCGCATTTAAAATTTATCCTTATAGATCATGCTTCATGTTTACAATCACTTTTTCATGTTATATTTCTCTTTTCCTGTCTGTTGGACGAAATCGACTATAATTTATCTATTCGATATCAGTCAAACGTCTACGTTTTGTGATGGCTTACGTCACATAGTGGGGGGACATTTACACTTAAAGGTCTCTTATGCGTCATGTATATGATTGTAAGACAAGGTGATTCCATAGTATTCCCTATTTCGGGGATGAGTTTCTCTGGAAATATATCATCTCAAGTCGTTGTGCCCATTCCTGAGCGCCTCCATTCCGGACGGTTGCCAGCTACTGTTAGAGCTTGCTCAAGAGGTACACATCAGATTTGATTCCTCCACCTGTTCGCTGCTCTTCCCCTCGATTTTCCCTTCCATGACTATTTTCTGTAGATTTTCTCCTCCCCTTCCCCAACATGACCAAAGAACTGTATTGTTTTTTCGCTGAGATGAGAAGATGATGATGATGATGTTTGGTTTGTGGGGCGCTCAACTGCGCGATTATCAGCGCCCGTACAAATTCCCAAGCTTTGCTCAGTCCAATCTCGCCACTTTCATGAATGATGATGAAATGATGAGGACAACACAAACACCCAGTCATCTCGAGACAGGTGAAAATCCCTGACCGCGCTGGGAATCGAACCCGAGACCCCGTGCTCGGGAAGCGAGAACGCGACCGCGAGATCACGAGCTGCGGACTGAGATAAGAAGAAAGACGCCTGGAGACTGGCTTGGTCAATAAGGGACACATATGGTTTTTTTGGTCCATTTTACGCGTAGCATTCTGCGCCATTACCAAAGCTAATGTATAAGTAATACGCTGCTTGTTTCTAGTCTTAAGGGTCCATGTTTCGCAACCATAGAAGATGGAAAACACGAGTGTTTCAACAAGCCAAACCTTTGTGCTGTCGTTATCGCTCTGTTTGCCAGATCTGGATGAGCTTTTTAATTGCCGATCGCCCTGGCGTGAACCGTCCTCTTACCTCATGTTGACAGCTTCCCTTGTGCCAAATGGTTGATTCCAGATAGATGAAATAATGCACGACTAGGAGTTACTTTACTTGACCTGCGAGTTTGACCTATACTCCTCGCTCAGCTATCATGAGTTTGGACTTGTGAGTGCACATTCGATACAGTTGATCGAGTTTGGTAGAATATTGAACCGAAACTGGAAATTTATTAAAAATGCGTATCACCGACAAAAAAAACTGACACTGTGACCCAGTGTAAGCTAGCCTCTTCCAGTTGCATACAAAATTCTCGTACAATTATTACATAATTATGAAAAACTGGAAAATTCTATTAAACTGACCGAGGTAGCAGGGAGACGAGTGAAGACAACCCATCACATCCTAGGAAAAGTGTTATGTCTGGGATAGTTTGAGGTAAACCACTGAATATTATCATAGGAAATACTTTGAAGATAAAACTTATCACACTTATGCATAACCATCATCATAGCTGAGATTTCTAACGCATGTTTGTACGGAGTACAATAAGATAAAACTAAATTCCGTCCAGACAGACCTCATAAAGTCGAACTGTACCGACCGACCGCCGTGTCATCCTCCGCAGACAGGCGTCACTGTATGCGGATAAGGAGGGGCATCTGGTCAGCACACTCGTTGTCAGTTTTCGTGACTAGAACCGCTACTTCTCAGTCAAGTAGCTCCTCAGTTGGTCTCACAAAGGCTGAGTGCATCCCAGTCGCCAACAGCGCTCGGAAACCCGGACGGTGACCCATCCAAGTGCTAGCCAAGCCGAAAAGCGCTTAACTTTTGTGAGCATACCGGAACTAGTGTTACCACTTCGTCAAGGCCGTTGGCTGTTCTGTAAGATAGCAGGTTCAAATGCTCATGGTGGAAGAGCTTTTATCGCTATTATTTGGCCGCCAAGGGGAGCAAGGATGATGGTGTAAAGTTTTTGATCCATAGACTTCGTGATAATTTCCAGAGCTATATTCTAAACATTTCTGCTTTATCTTAGGACGTTATTTATTTTATTTAATATTTTACAAACAAACAAAAAATAGACAACTAGTAAAACAAACAAAGACATAATTAAACTTAATGTCAAAGATTTGCAGCTAATTGGTTGCTTAAGGGTTACTTAGATGCAGCTCTTCCAGGGATCCGGCGAAAGCGAGCTGGGGACTGTCGAGTTTCATATGTGTCCCTTCGAGCGGCACATCGCTGCTGTCTAACCTTACAGAGTCTAGTCTACCCCGGTTGTGGAGTGTAGCAACAGTTTCTCCTGACCCACATCCAATGAAGTTGCGTTTGTGCCAGGTGGAGCGAAAGGATTGAAACCCTAGAGCCCTCAGTCTGGTCTTCGGTTTGGAATTTGGAAATTTGTGATAAATTCCTAAGGGACCAAACCGCTGAGGTCATCTGTCCCTAGGCTTAAACACTACTGAATCTAACTAACTTACGCTAAGTCCAACATATACACACACACGCCCGAGGGAAGACTCGAGACTCGAACCTCCGACGGGGAAGGGGGGGGGGGGAGAGGGGAGGGCGTTAACCGTGACAAGGCGCCCCAGACCGCGCGCCGATTATCGGCTTCCAAGAAGCCTTGCTGAGTTTGAAATGACCGTTCCGATTCCAGACAGTCACAAGTTTGAAATCACTCACTAACAGCCTCATGGTGACTCTCCGGCTTGTTGACGAAATTTCAGTCGGATTTCAGAAGCTTGCCGAATTAGAAGCCCACGGGACAAAATGTTAGACACTCCCTTAACAGAACATACTGGTCCGCTGTGTATTGTTGTCATGTGACCGTCCACCACTGACCTACGCCATGGCAGTGACGTGTGTGCTTGTACCGGCGGCTTGTATGGAAACAGCGCAGTAGGAATGGTCGACACAGAGACGTGACAGATTGGGAGAAATGACCTATCGTCTTTGGACGTGCAAGTCACTGCATAGTCAGTGAAGCTGCCGATTTGTTGACTGTCGCAGGATCGAATCCTGCCTCGGGCATGGATGTGTGTGATGTCCTTAGGTTAGTTAGGTTTAAGTAGTTCTAGTTTCTAGGGGACTGATGACCTCAGATGTTGAGTCCCATAGTGCTCAGAGCCATTTGAACCGATTTGTTGATGTATCAGTGTGGTCTAATAACGCGGTGTAGAAAGGGTGGTCCCAAAATATCGTAGCCGACGGCGACCAGAGTCAAGCGTCACACGTCGTCAATGATAGTCGGTTTCACATAGACAGCGGTTCCTGCTCTCAAGGGGTGCCTGTCAATCTCTACTAGTTTCCAAAAGAACATTGCAAAGGGAACTGCATAAAACAGGCATTCGGAGTCGAGTACCTGGTAAAAAGACAGTGTTCATGACAGCACGTAAAGCTGCGCATCTACAGTGGACAAGATAAGGCACAAACTTGACAGCAGCTGACCGGAGGCGTGTAGTTCAGTTCGGTGTTTCATGACTTTGCCTCTATTCAAATGGTGCCAGGCGTCCAGTGCACCGACGGCTGAGTGGGACGTTAACCCGCAATGAGTGGGCGGTGTATTTCAGGCTGTAGGTAGTTCGGTTTTGTAGGTTTTTCTCGCGCAATGACTAAGACCCACCCAGTGCAGTTCCCGTGAATGTAAACCAGGATGTTTGTTTCACAAACTATTTTATGTTCCGGGCAACCGCAGCTGTTGAAAGGCATGATGCTAACAGATGGTAAAACTGCGCTTTTCAAAACACAACCGGTTTCGTGGCCTAAAACTGCATCATCAGATACAACCTACAAGGTAAAAAGCAAATACAGTGTCACCACATTTTTGGATATTAAAATTGATAACGGAATGTATAAAATATATTCACAACAGTTAAAGATCATAAGCATTCCCATCGCTTCTAATCAAAATTTACTAATCAGTGAATATCGTCAATACTATGGCGAGCGAAAGGTAACGAAGACGTGCTCCATTCTCTAAAATTTGCCTGCATCTAAAAAGAAAAAAAGGAAATATTTTATAGCGAGCGGTCGCTAAAAGTTTTTAAAGAATCTTTAAAAAGGGGACGGACTGGCGATAAAAATTTTGTCACTGCTAACATGATTAGTCGCGGCAATATGCAAATCACTGTTTGGAATGTATCAGGTGGCAGTGTCTTACCGGTGCGACGACAGGGCAGCTCGGTGCTGGGTGGTGTGTGTGTGTGTGGATTCCTAAGCGACCAAACTGCTGAGGTCATCGGTCCATAGACTTACACACTACTTCAACTAACTTAACTTACGCTAAGAACAATACACACACACACACACGGCCGAGGGAGGATTCGAACATCAGGCGGGAGGGGCCGCACAACCCGTGACATGGCGCCTCTAACCGCGCGGTCACTCCGCGCGGTGCTGGGCGAAGTAAAAGCGGCCCGCACCAACTACAAAGAGAGACTGCTCGTTGGCAGAACGGAAGCTATCCATCCGGACTGTGTGACGTCATATACTCATGACTAGGAGCGCTGGGTCAGTACTTCTACAAGGGACACAAATACGGAATTTTATTACGTACTATCACCTAATCGTATAAACAATCAAACCTAGCCAGAATGCTATGATGCTTTAATTCTAATTGGATATTCGATGTGAACAGAGCTTTTTCGTTTTCTGCTTCCTCGAATATTTTCAAAATACGGCTTTTTTTCTTTTTTATGAAGTATTTTTAAATTTTCTGAAGGGCTTGTGATGCTGTATCCCTCTTCGCGTAAGTATGCTGCGATGAGAGCTGATGGTAGGGTACGAGTGTGCCTCAGACCCCACTAAGGCACTGTGCAAGATGCTGGTGGCTCCATGGTGGTGTGGGCTGTGTTTACTTGGAATGGAATGGATCCTAGTTATGTTCGACTAGTTGCAACTACATTTGCAACCATTCCGGACTTCACGCTCAAACCAATGATGGAATTTTTATAGATGACACTGCGCCGGCTCAGCGGGCCACAAACCTTCGCGACTGGTTTGAAGAACATTCGAGACGATTCGAGCAAATGATTTGGTCACCTTGATCACTCGACATGAATCCCATCGAAAATTTATGGAACATAATCGACATGTCAGTTCGTGCACAAAATCCTGCGCCGGCAACACCTTCCGGCTGTAGAAGCAGCACGGCTGAGTGTTTCCGCGGGGACTTGTTGAGTATTAGCGTCATGTCGCCTGGTGGGTGATTCATTTTTTTCCCACTTGCTATACACGCGTGGGAAGATTTTTTTTTCTTTTGTGTCTTTGTCCTCAGCCCAGTGAGAGTCTGCTGCCTTGTTATGTGACCTGGGATGATATTCCTTGTCACCAGGAGCCGCTAAACAGGCATGGACGGAAGTGTAGCAGATACATTTCAGCGCTGAAACTGCACTACTGTTTGACATGTAGCTGAACTAATACAGTTGATGGTGACCTGTTGGACTCTAAGCTTGCTTTTAGGTAGGAGAGGACAATTCACTGGCTCCGACTTACACCTTCTCCCTTTCTGTCTTCCGTAGCATAACAAACACACCGTTAGATTATATTTCACGTATCAATCATCGTCACGGTACAGGAACATCTCTAACTTCATAACGGGGTATGGGAAGCCAACGGCAGACAATCTCCAACAGGGCCTTGCCCTGGACGCCAGTGTGAACTCCCCGTACTTATACCCAACATTTATTTCACGTGTAATGGACTACTTTGACCTATGTCTACTTGGAAAAATGGAAATGAAGTCCCATGCTTCTTTACAGAGCGTAGGGGAACGATGCGGGAGACCCGCACCGCTTTACTAGGCAAGGTCCTAGTGGAGGTGGTTTGCCATTGCCTTCCTCCGACCGTGATGGGGATGAATGATGATGATGAAAACGACACAACAACACCCAGTCATCTCAAGGGAGGAGAAATCGCTGACCCCGCCGGGAATCGAACGCGGGACCCCGTGCTCGGGAAGCGAGAACGCTGCCGCGAGACCACGAGCAGTGGACATAGATGCAAAACTATTATATGGACGATTTCCATCGCCGTCTCCACATGCTAGCATTACCGTGCGTGTTAATTGTTCAACGCACGGATGCACAAACCACGACCAACAGGCTGCATGCGGCCGCCATTCATCTGATTGAGCCTCGTCCCTCACCGGTCGCTCTTGTAATTTTTTCGTCTCATTACTCATCTTTTATTCTCTCCCGAAATGGGAAGAGCGGACCCTTGCAGGATTTAGTTCTTTTGAGCCCAGTCTAATTGAAACTGGGCAGGGGATCCTTGTCCCACGGCACGATATTTTGGAACTTACGGCCTTTGCGTAATCATAGCAAGGGGTTTGATTCCCGGGGTACTAGCAAGACTGTACACCCCTGCTTTAAAGAAAGGGATAGCCGACTAGCAGTTGTCGGGTCTTCATTTCTCTTGACACAAAATTTGTGAGTAAATGCGCCAATAAAGAGAGTTATGAAATTTTAGCAATCTTACAACGCTTTTAGCTATTTTCTGTTGCGTAATTGGTGCAGTTTGCCTTTTGACGCCGTGTTATTTGTTAGAATTTTCGTATCACACGGTTTATTGCTGAACTGACGCAAAGCGAAAACAACTAGAAAACTCGTTGCATTTTATCATTTAGCTTCCCCATTCTTGTAGCATTGCCAAAAAGCTGATAAACTTCTTCTTGAAATATTCGACGAGTCTAGGGTCTGCTTACTGCAGTCTCGTTGAGGCGGTTGCGCGTTGCCCTCCCCTCCTCGTCACTTATGTCCTCCTGCATTATCGACTTTTCATTTTTGACGCCGCAGACCTTATCACGATAATGATGTTCGCCTTCTCACACGCAGAGATTCTGTCATTTCCAAGACAAGTTGATGAGGTGAGTGCAGGTCTTTAACGTCCTCTATACTTCGGGGAGTTACAGGCGTAGTATATCACAAATAACACTGTCCAACTTTCTTTTTGCGAATTTTTCGACGGATATAGTCTCAAGACGCCTCCAAAGTCGCAGCACTAAATAAAGTTGTCCCACTTTAGATGTTACTATGGAGCCACAACGTGTGGCAGTACGATTGCTGGTTCGTATTATAACACCTAAAAATGTTGATACTACACACTGTTACACACAGAATCAAAAAATTCCTATAAACCCAGAGATAAGACTAATGCCTATATCTCACTTGATGTGTGTGTCGTGTGAAAGAGCAGTTCCACTTGTTTCTGAGGTTCAGAACGAGGTGGTACAGTGATTAGACACTGAAATTGCATTCGGAATGGGTCAAGTCACTGTTAAGTCATTTTCCATATTCCCTTAAATCGGTTAAAGCGAATAATAAAATGGTTTCTTTCGAGAGAACGTTGCCTGTCTCCTTTCGCATCTTTCCCCACATCTCTTTCTAACAACCTCTTCGTCGAAGGGGCCTTAAACCCTAATGTGCCTTCCTTAGTTCTTGAGGTAACTCTGGCCAGGGTGAATAGATTGACGTTCACTTTTCACAGGTAGAGAAGCCTAGAGGGGAACTGATGTGAAAATATCGAGTGTCTAAAACTTATAGTGTAACGAGGAAGTTTTCTCTGGCAATCCACAAACAAACTTTCAACAACCAAGACAGCATGTGGTTTCACACCCTCTAACCGGGGTATGTCACCTGTGCTGTACATTGACATTTATAGAGTTTTAGGCAATAATGGATGAATGGAGTGTTAAAACGAAGAGCGTTTACAATTTAATTTTTCGTTAACTCCACTACAGACATACCATCAGGCTCAAAAGTACTCGAACGCCTCATTTGCATACAACTCACATAACGCAAGTTTTTTGCAGATCCTCTAATCACTTTCCGGTAAAGACGTTTCACTATGCAAAATGATTACCACAAGTGACCACCAAAGAAAACTGCTCTGTATGGCAATAAGCTCAGATATTAATTAATACCACGCTAACACAAATTCAAAGAAACATCAGTTTTTAATGTCAAATTTATTGCAATAAGCGACATATCTCAAATATTACACGCTCATTAGAATCACGAAGAATTAATGCCAGTAACTGAACCGCATAAATCACTCCGTAATCCTTGCCCAGAGACTTTTTTTTTTGCGAATGAGAGATTTTTCAAGAATATCTGGATTCCCATAGTTCGATGAAAATTAAAGTATTATTGCGCTCTAAAAGGTTTCCTAACCATCTATTAACCATCGTTAGCATAGACTGATTTATGAACTAACCAGTTAGACCACCATTAACAGCTTCAAGTGCTTTATGGAAAGTTTATCATCAATAAAATATCACTAGTAATTTCACTGTATTCATGATGGGACGTGGGTCGATCTGCAGTTCGAAAGTCACTATCGCCCTTTTCATCTAACACAAAGTGGCATTAAAAATCATGAGCAATTAGTTGTGCATATGTTTGAACTTTAAAAGACATAAGAAACTGTTTTATTCTGAATGTGGATATGGATTCGAACTCACTATATATAGACAGTGCAAACTAATGTCTGAACGAGATTCGGACAAAGTACTGATCTTCGTTGCCGACTAGGCATAGAGAGATGTAATAGACGTCATTTTTAGTTCGCATCAGTTACCTAGTAACTACCGTCCCTGCTAACTAACCACGACAGATGCTAAATATGGTTTCATTCACAAGTAACAGACTTCAAATGACGTTGAGTAAAATTTTCTGCTGGACGGGGATCCTAACCCAGTACCTAATCGGATCGTTAACTAAGCACAATCAAACGTCGGATATCAAAATTATTCAGCAGTGCCGAGATGTTTGAATCTGAAATTTATCTTTTGCCTTCCCAAAATGTAAACTCGGCACCTACGGGCGTTGTTTCCTAACGAAAATGGATGTTAAATACAGGTTTCTTTCATCTGTAGCAATATGTGTGTACGTTTGAACTACGTAGAAATGACATCAAAAAGGGTTCAGTGCTGACTGGAGATCGTAACCCATTCATATCGTCGTTGACTATACACGAGGAGATATTAACTACGGCATTCTTTTCCACCAGTAGCTAGGCGTGGCATGTATGAAGTTGAACTGTTGTGACAACAAGTTAAGAGTATTACTGGGAGCCGAAACTGTCCCATATCGTTACAGTTGACGACGAACGGAGACGTTAAAAATCAAAATTGTTCTCCACTAGGAGTTCGGTGTGATCATGCCAGAGCTTGGAAAAGACACGATGATAATTTCTGTGCTGGACAAAGATTCAAACTCAGACGTGCGCCCTACTTGGAGATAATGATGATTTGGAATCTTGAGCAGACAAAGAATTGATGGAATTGTGTTGTCATGAAGGGAACTAATCCTGCAAAAGGAAAGATCCGAGTTAGAATCCCAGCCCAGAATCGATATACTCAACATCTCTGGCTATAATAAATTATGGAATATGTGTACTGTGTAATTACATGGCGTTTGGTTCATTAACTAAATAGATGTTGTAAGTGTAAGACAGGTTACTGGTGACAGAGTTTCTGCGTGCTGAACTTCTACATCACGTATAACGCAAATATGGAACCATGGTGCAATCTTATGTTTCTCCCTTTACATTACTAGAGGTGGAAAGGATCTATTTGCGCCAATTAAAAACGACCGCCTGAAATACACAACTCTACCATCGATCCACCACACCACCAAACTCCTCAGGTGGCTACGTCATGATTTTGGCGTAATGAACATATGCCATACTGGATAAGATTTCTGACTCCCTTGGGTGGATTACAGCCTGTTCCATACATTCATTTCCTTAATCTTTTTGTGCCGATGAGTGGCATATCTGCAGATTATCCCCTCCTTGACCCGCGGTGGTGGCGCCAACGGGAGTCGTAAAGGGAAGAAGTGCATAGGCAGTGCGAAGTCGAGTGGTGGAGGTCGCCTGGAAGCCGAGTAGTTTTGGCTTTTTAAGGTATTGTCTGGCGAATAGCACTTGTTTCCGTTTTGGAGTATGTCAGTACTTTCCTGGATGGCGTGAGGAGTTGTCTTATAGTTGTGAATTGAGATGGAGAAGATTGAAGATAATTGAGCTTTCTTACTAGTGTAATACGATGCCACATTCTTAGCCAACAACGAACTGATTCGGTACGTTAACTTGAACACTCCTACATCCAATACTTCTGCTGTGCTGATAAACGTCCGGCACTGGGTGGCTTAAGTTACTGGTGTATTATAAATACACAAATTATTCACTCTATTTTCTAAACGGAGATGAGCGTGATGGTATCGAATATTTGACAGTATGTGATGTTATTCTGTGCCGCCTACCATGATTCTTATTTCGCCATTGTCTTTCTCAGTTTATTTGTAAGAAATTTCTGCTTACATCCGAGAGGTTTGATTTTATACTGTGTTATGTACGTACAGGTTTACGTAAAGGTATTAATTTGGAAATTTGTGGTAAGGTCTTATGGAACCAAACTGCTGAGGTTATCGGTTCCTAAGCTTACACACTACTTAATCTAACTTACACTAACTTACGCTAAGGACAACACACACACCCATGTTCGAGGGAGGACTCGAACCTCCGAAGAGGGGAGCGGCGCGAACCGCGGCAAAGCGCCTTACCCCGCGCGGCAAACGTATTAATATTGTGTGCTTGTTTACCTCATCAGGAACACCGTCGCGTGATTACTAGCGAGGATGAGCAAATCATTGTTAATGCTGTCATTGTAACTATCTTGTTAACTTGGGACTCACGGTAGCAAACAGTTGCAAGCCTTTTGCCTTCAAGTGCTAATTATTGTTTTTTCACATTGTGTGTGAAATGTCTGATTTATGAGGTGTTAGATAGGTATTGGAGGTCCTGTAAATATTGGGTTTTGAAATGATCCGATGTAAGTTGGCACTGACTGGGGAGCCACTGCTGTTGGCAATACCAGTCCTGTAGCAGACTGAGGCCGCCTGATTGTGCTGACCGAAGTTCGGTCATAAAAAACTACATCACTTGGGTGGAGCCTTGTATTGTATGATAATTTAAACCATTGTCATTGCATTTGCTTGTTTCATAAGTTATGAATATCTACTTGCTTTCAAGGTGAGTAAATGGTTTCTTAAAAATGTATTCTTTACTACTTATGGCTTACTCATGAAGTTTGTTGAAGGATTATCAGTGCCACGATCTTTTATAAAAATTCATACTGTATCAGCTTTAGACAATTTGCACATATGACGAGTACATATACACATTGATTTATCAATAACAAAAGCTTCGCGACATGTCTGTACGTGTCGTTACTTCAGCTTGCGTAACCCTAAAAGTCCTGTAGGTAAGTACATCAAGAGGTGGAAAGATCTCCAAACTGGGACTCTTTATATAGCAACGCGCAAATAGGATGTCGTAATCTCGGGTAGTGCACAAGCGCCAGCAGCCTCTTTGTGTGGCTACAGAGGCTGCCTCGATTTGGCACGCTTTTCACAGCTCGAGGACGGCGCGTTGCACTACCTATCGCTATCTACTGACAAGGGGAACACGGCAAGTCCCAAAGCCCATTCTCCAGAAACTTCAATCAGTGGGAGAGGGGTCAAAATAAGCAACATGTGTCCCCGTTTATCCGTAGATATTTTAGCGTTTCTGAGAAAATGATGGTCAAGGTCTTCGACGCATTTTAGTTGACTTTTAACGTGCAATAAGTTCATCTGAAGTGTTGGCACTGTTGGTAGCTTCGCAGATTCGCAGTTTTGCGCCCGTGTTATAGTTTTCATTTTATTTTCAAAAAAATGGTTCAAATGGCTCTGAGTACTGTGGGACTTAATATCTGAGGTCATCAGTCCTCTAGAACTTAGAACTACTTAAACCTAACTAACCTAAGGACATCACACACATCCATGCCCGAGGCAGGATTCGAGCCTGCGACCGTAGCAGCAGCGCGGCTGCGGACTGAAGCGCCTAGAACCGCTCGGCCGGCCATTTTATTTTATTTTTTTCTTTCATATTTAACTGCCCACGTTTGTAGAAAGTTTCCTATCAAGTTAGAGGATACAAGGACGTTATATTAATTGAAAAATTACAAGTATGTTTCTCAATAGGTGTCATACATTTGTTATGAAGTACGTGCGGTTTGTCCGTACCTGCCTGTTTACTTTGAGCACTAATTTGGGAATAACGTTTCCCTTAGTGACTCCCTCAAGAGGACAAAACCAGCTGGGCAGGTCAGAATCGATTGAATACAAACCCTCCTTGCAGGCTGCAGGAATAAACAGGTATGCTTGCTGGCCGACCGAAACCCACTTCTCGGCAACAAGTACGAAACACCACCAATGTTATTGCCAACACGCACAACAGGAACTGGGCTGAAATTCTTTTACACATTCGTGTAGTAATCTTCTGTGGGCATGGGTAGATACATGAAAAGAAAAATAATGTAAATATTGTATTCTCGTCGCCACTGTAGACTCCTTTATCATAGAAATCATGGGAGAGGATGTTGTTTGGTGGCCGGTAACCTCTTTCTACACACAACTGCACACATGTATTAACAGAGTTCTTTATTTACATAAACAGAAAGCTATTTAACTTTAAGAGTCCATGTGTAGTGGTACAAGCTCTTCACTAATGGTCCATGTTAGCCTCACTGCTGGTGAAGTACGAGTCCTGCTATACGATGAATGGCAGACGCCAAACAAGGATGCGAGTTAGTACGCCAGTGACTGAACAATTGCGACTGAGACTGAAACTGAGCTACCGCCTGTCACTCAGTGACTGTGGCGGCGATCTAAATACACTCCTGGAAATGGAAAAAAGAACACATTGACACCGGTGTGTCAGACCCACCATACTTGCTCCGGACACTGCGAGAGGGCTGTACAAGCAATGATCACACGCACGGCACAGCGGACACACCAGGAACCGCGGTGTTGGCCATCGAATGGCGCTAGCTGCGCAGCATTTGTGCACCGCCGCCGTCAGTGTCAGCCAGTGTGCCGTGGCATACGGAGCTCCATCGCAGTCTTTAACACTGGTAGCATGCCGCGACAGCGTGGACGTGAACCGTATGTGCAGTTGACGGACTTTGAGCGAGGGCGTATAGTGGGCATGCGGGAGGCCGGGTGGACGTACCGCCGAATTGCTCAACACGTGGGGCGTGAGGTCTCCACAGTACATCGATGTTGTCGCCAGTGGTCGGCGGAAGGTGCACGTGCCCGTCGACCTGGGACCGGACCGCAGCGACGCACGGATGCACGCCAAGACCGTAGGATCCTACGCAGTGCCGTAGGGGACCGCACCGCCACTTCCCAGCAAATTAGGGACACTGTTGCTCCTGGGGTATCGGCGAGGACCATTCGCAACCGTCTCCATGAAGCTAGGCTACGGTCCCGCACACCGTTAGGCCGTCTTCCGCTCACGCCCCAACATCGTGCAGCCCGCCTCCAGTGGTGTCGCGACAGGCGTGAATGGAGGGACGAATGGAGACGTGTCGTCTTCAGCGATGAGAGTCGCTTCTGCCTTGGTGCCAATGATGGTCGTATGCGTGTTTGGCGCCGTGCAGGTGAGCGCCACAATCAGGACTGCATACGACCGAGGCACACAGGGCCAACACCCGGCATCATGGTGTGGGGAGCGATCTCCTACACTGGCCGTACACCACTGGTGATCGTCGAGGGGACACTGAATAGTGCACGGTACATCCAAACCGTCATCGAACCCATCGTTCTACCATTCCTAGACCGGCAAGGGAACTTGCTGTTCCAACAGGACAATGCACGTCCGCATGTATCCCGTGCCACGCAACGTGCTCTAGAAGGTGTAAGTCAACTACCCTGGCCAGCAAGATCTCCGGATCTGTCCCCCATTGAGCATGTTTGGGACTGGATGAAGCGTCGTCTCACGCGGTCTGCACGTCCAGCACGAACGCTGGTCCAACTGAGGCGCCAGGTGGAAATGGCATGGCAAGCCGTTCCATAGGACTACATCCAGCATCTCTACGATCGTCTCCATGGGAGAATAGCAGCCTGCATTGCTGCGAAAGGTGGATATCCACTGTACTAGTGCCGACATTGTGCATGCTCTGTTGCCTGTGTCTATGTGCCTGTGGTTCTGTCAGTGTGATCATGTGATGTATCTGACCCCAGGAATGTGTCAATAAAGTTTCCCCTTCCTGGGACAATGAATTCACGGTGTTCTTATTTCAATTTCTAGGAGTGTACTTGCGATTCAGAGGGCGTTGGCGGATTGTTGCTTGCAAGTCTGTCTTTGGCCTCTATCCTCATAGACGCACTTGATCCAGCGCCTACTATCGATTTTCTTACTACATCTTTGCTGACCAGTGTGCTGGTGACAGCTTAGGCCAGCACATTCCTCCCTCCCAAAATGCTGCACCATTGTCGTGTAGGCAAGATGCGAACGGGAATGGGGAGGGAGGCAGGACTCTGGACGTAGAGAGCAGCCAAGAGCCGTGACTGTGGGGGACAGCGTACTTCTGACCGTACCCCGCCATCGGGCTTGCGAGGCAACAGGAACATCCTCTGCAAAACTGCTGCCAGGGCACGCGTCCAGGACTGAGGGCTTGTCGTGGTGCGATGACGGCGACGGCGACGGTGATGGCGGGTCCCAGTCCATTGGGTCGGCGAGCTGGGACAGCGGGGGCGAGAGCTCATCGTCTATCCGCTCTTCCTGGGGTATCCTGGTGGCACCAGTGGCTGGCTGCGAAGGCCGCGCGGTCCCGTGAGGCCGTGAATCTCGAGGGAAAAAAGCAGCAGACTCACGGGGAAAAAGACACGTACGAATTTGGTTCTGGTGATAGCACTCCATACCATCGGGACCTGCAATCGAGTACATAAAAGATCAGTTTCCGATGGAGGCGGCGATGTAGAAGTTCTGCCGGTGATGGTCCGTCTCGTGGGTGGGAGCGATAGGAGGCGAGAAAGATTTGCAGCGCTTGTTCATGTGTGTGGGTGGTGCAAAGCTTAGCCATCTGTTGCTTAAAAGTGCGTACGAAGCGTTTTGCTTATCCGTTGCACTGTGGGTGAAACGGAGCACTTGTTAGATGACGAAATCCATTTCGTTTACAAATATGTTCAGAATCACGTGAAGTGAATTGTGGTCCGTTGTCCGCCACAAGTACTTCTGGCAAACCTTCTATGCAAAATATGGAGGACAACGCTTGAATGGTGCTACGTAATATAGTAGAAGCCATCGGTACCACAAATGGGAACTAGCTAAAACAGTCTATCATTATGAGTCAACGAGCGCTCCAAAATATTCCTGCAAAGTCAATGCGCACTCGTTGCCATGTGATTGACTCTTAGGCCAAACTGAGAATGTCTGTGGCGGAGCCGATTGTTTTTCTGCGCATGCGCGACACTGACGTCATCTGTTCAATGTGGGCATCCAAGCTCTGCCAAGTAAAGTGCCGGCGTGACTGTCCACTGGAACTAGTCTCACACCCTGTTGAACTGACAGGTTATGCCGACGTGCGAAATATCGGCTCAAAACTGAGTTCTGGATGCTGTCCAATGAACGAGGCCAAGACTTGCGAATATAATGCAACAAAACCTTGCGATCTGGATCTGCTTCCGTGGACGATGCAATTTGTCTATAGAGCAAGGATATAGTTTCCAGCAATTCAGAGTCCAGTGCATCGATTTGGCCACAAGATGCGGCAGATGCATCAAAATCAGAGTCTGGGCCAATTGGAAGGCGCGATAGGGTGTCTGCATTGTCATGCTTTGCCGTAGGTCTGTACACAATCTCATACTGGTACTGCGAAAGCAACAAAGTCCAACGTTGCAACTTTGAGCAGTGCGTGTAGGAACCCGCTTTGACGGATGAAACAAGGCTTGTGATCTGTCACTAAATAAAACTTGCGATCAAACAGATAGTGATGGAATTTTGTCACACCATACACAATAGCGAGAGTCTCTTTTTCTATATGAGAGTAACTGCACTTAATTTGAGTTAATAACTTTTAGGCAAAAGCCATAGGTCTCCCTTGTGCACCAATTATGTGCGAAAGCACAGTGCCGATGCCGTAGGAAGAAGAGTCGACTTGCAAAACTACTCGCTTGGCAGGGTCAAAATGCACTAATAAAGAACTGTCACAAAGCAAGGAATTTTTGAGTTTCTGAAATGCGTCTTGACAGTCTTTTTGCGACGCAATGGAGCCACGATCTAAGCGGCATTATCTATGAACCGAATGTAGTATGTCATCTTGCCTAGTACTGACTGCAGTTCAGACACATTGCGAGGAACAGGCAGGTCACGGATTGCAAATGTTCAAATGTGTGTGAATTCCTAAGGGACCAAACTGATTAGGTCATCGGTCCCTAGACTTGCACACTACTTAAACTAACACCCATGCCCGAGGGAGGACTCGAACCTCCGGCGAGATGCGCCGCGCAGTTCGTGACACGGATATTGCAAGCAAATGAGATTGGAGGGGGTGCCCACCCACATGATCTAAGTACTGTAGTTCAGTTTGAAAAAATCACACTTTTCTAGACGACACTTGATTCCTGCTTCTGACAACATTCGAAAAATAGTGCGCAAATTGGCAATGTATTCCTCTGGTGTACGACCTGAAACGACAATATCGACAAGGTAGTTTCAACAAAATGTCACTTTTGCAGTCAGCTGTTCCAAGCAACGTTGAAAAATGGCAGGTGCGAAAGCACTGCCGAAGGGCAAACGCAAATACTTGAACAGCCGTAAGAGTGTATTTACAAATCTATCTTAGAAAAGTAACATCCTACACCAATCCTGTCCATGAGTTCCTCAGGGCGAGGTAACGGATAAGTATCAGCTACCGCCTGTGGATTGACTGTAGACTTGAAGTCAACACCAATGCGAATGCGAACAGAAGGCTTAGGCAACAAAACGAGAGGACATGCCCATTGGCAAGCTTGAATGGGAAGAATTACACCATTATCTTGCAATTCTTACAATGCACTAGATATTTTGTCTCTTAGGTTGTGCATTGTCTTTCAATGTAACATGCGCTAAAAAGTTATTAGTTTTTCCCATTCCTTCTGAAAATGGTTTAGGAAGTTCTTTAAGTAAGCTAGTGACACTGTCTTTTGGTGCAAAAGCCGATACTGAAAGTACATTGTCTTGCATTCTACGTGAAAACAAATCAAAGGCATCTAAACCGAATATGTTCTCACTGTCTCTTGATTTCAACACAAAACAATTCACTGTCCTAGTGTGAGATTTGTAAGTGGCATGCAACCTACACTGTCCAAGCACTGGAATTTCCTGTCCGTTGTAAGCAGTGAGGTGCTTGCTAGATCTAGAGAGGCATGGTGAGCCTAACTGATCGTACGTGGCACTATTAAGCAAGGTCACTGAGTCACCTGTGTGTAACTGAAAGTTCGCACGACGGCCAGCAATTCGTAATAAGACAAACAGTTTGTTAGAACGTAGTTGCACAGCACTGCCTGTGCACGAGGCTGTTTCTCAACGGGAAAAATTCCTTCGACATGGCCTTTTTTCCCACACGTATAGCTCGTTGCATTGCGCGATGGGCAGTCCTGTCTTTTATGGCGAGCAAAACGTCTAGGGCAATATTTTACTAAATTCACAGGTCTCTTTACATGTCTACGTGGTTGTCCGCGCGGCTGTATGCGCGCTCGTTGTTGTGGCTGCTTGGGGCTGTCGCCAACAAGAGACGACTCGACCACACAAATTGGGGCCTGCTCAGACTTATCGGCCGTTATGACACCCAAATCATATTGCTCTAAGATTTGCATATTTGAGGAAGTGATGGATCAGATTACTTTAAGATCTGTTACCGTATTCTACTATCTGGAACATTGCATGTTATAGCATCTCATATCATGAGATCACTGTAAAAGTTGCCACAAATACACTCAAATTCACACCTCCTAATCATGCCCGTTAATTCTGTGTATGCCTGACGGTACGTCTGTTCCGATTTTTTCTGCAAGCAAAAAAACTGTTATCTGACTGCAGCTACTTGGACTAGCTAGTCATAATATTGAGTTAACGCAGCGATTACTTGGTCACAGCTGAGTTCGTCGGGAGACGCGGTTGGGAATAGTTTTTGTATTAACCTGAACACTGGGGACCCCGAAATCGAAAGGAAGTATTGTAGGCGCTGATGACGTCGCCGTTGATCGCCCGTAAGCCCCAACACACACACACACGGAAGTATTGTAACTTTACAGTCTCTTGAACACGATGAACTTGATAATGTGTTTGGACCGAGTCAGGTATTCGAGCCATTCCTCTAATGTGTCGTTAAACTGAAGGAACGTAGGTACCCTCGTTACTAGGGCAGTTGGTTCTGAAACTGCAAGGTTTGCGTTAGATCCATCACACTGGCCGTCTGCGACTGAGGCACGGTGGTAGGGGGTGGAGGGGGCGGGGTAACGATGGGTGACACAAATACCTTATAGCAAAAAAGCAAACAAAGCCGATGAAAACAGAAATCTGATTAGTTCTGCGTCTTCCCTCCTCGAATACATGCAAGAACAAACAACAAATTAGCATACACGATCACCGCTGCAAGCTAAAACACAAGAGAAGCAAGCAAAACCTTCGGCCAAATTGATTAACTTCGCTCTGCACTGAATTATCCTCGTCGCCACTGTTGTATTCTCGTCGTCACTATAGAGTCTCGTACCATATGAATCAAGGGAGAGGATGCTGTTTGGTGGCCGGTATCCTCTTTCTACACACAACTGCACACTTGTATTAACGGGGTTCTTAATTCACATAACCAGGAAGCTACTTAACTTGTGTTGTGGTACAAGCTCTTCACTAATGCTATGCAATGGATGGCAGACGCCGAACTAAGATGCGAGTTTGTGCGCCAGTGTCTGAGCTAGTGATAGCAATTGCTTGAGACTGAGCGACTGCGGCGGCGATGTAAATATTTGCGGTCGAGAGGTCGTTGGCGGCATGTTGCTTGCAAGTTTGTCTTTGTCTTCTCTCCTGGTGGGTGGCGACAGCTTACGCCAGCACATTTCCTCCCCACCAAAATGCCACCCCATTGTCGTGTAGGGAAGATGCGAACGACAATTGGGAGGCAGGCAGGACAATGGACGTAGAGAGAAGCCAGGAGCCGCGACTGTGGAGAACGGCGTACTTCCCACTGTACACCGCCATTCTATTTTCTCCTGCAACACAAAGTGAACTACGTAATACTGCACTGTGGTTCCGAATTTACGTTAAACGTCATGTGGATGTTTAGCAATAGAAACACTGACACCAATAACCATCCTGACACCTGCAACTTTCTTTTTAGTTAAGAACCAAGCGCCATGTAATGTCACATGACCTATATTTTGTATTTTATCTTAGCTTGAGATATTAAGTATGTTGGTTCTGGAGTGGGACTGGAACTCGGATCTGCCATTGTCATTACAGTACAATTCCATCAATCCTTTGTCTGCTCAAGATTCCAAATCATCAATGACTCCATGTAATGCGCTTGTCTGTGTTCGAAACTGATCCAGCACAGAGACTGTCACCGTGTCTTTTTCAAACTCCAGCATGAGCACACCTAATTGCTAGTGGGAAATAATTTTGATTTTTGACATCTTCGTTCGTTGTCAACGGTAACGATATGAGACGATTTCAACTCCCAGTAAGACACTGAACCTGTCGAGACATCATTTCAAGTTCATTCATGCCATTCATAGCTACTGGTGGAAAGGAATGCGTTACTTAACATCTATTCGTGTGCAGTCAACGACGATATGCGTGGGGTTCGATTCCCAGTCAGCATTGAACCATCATTGACGTCATTTCTAGTTAAAACATGCGCACATCTCGCTACAGGTGGATGAAACCTATAGTTAACGTCCAGTTTTGCTGTGAATCAACGGCTATAGGTGTTGTGGTCGAATTTCGGGAAGGCAAAAATTACATTTCAGGTTCAGACACCTCGCTACTGCTTAAAAAAATTGATATCCAACATTTGATTGTGCCTAGTTAACAATCCGATAAGGTGCTGCCTGTCTGTTTCAACAACTGCCAACTGCCTCCGTCGCTCTCGTGATTTTTGCTGTCGCCACATACCATGTGGAGCTAAGTCGTAAACTACCCACCAGATACAATACAATTTTGGTAGAGCAACATATCTCGGCAGCAGATAATCAGTCGTCTACTCATGTTGACCAAACGACATCATTGCACACCTCCTGCATCTCTTCATCCTTCACGTCTGTTCCGATGGCAATGGCAGTTATTTAAGTTTACCGCATTAGTAAATCAATGGTCCTTGACAGCAGTCATACCACCAGTTTTAAACCCTACGAATGATTTTTCTGTTCCTAGATGCATAGTGTCAAGATGACCACATTTAGATACACTGTAATCATCGTTTTTAAGCAAATAGAAATGAGAATGGACGTTTATAAACAGATTTTTCGAATGTCGTCTAATGTATTAAACATCCTTGGATCAATCACTTTTTTGTGAGTACTTCAAAATGTGGCCACTTTCCATTACATTTACAGTAAAAGCTGATTCCTTGTATTCTGTAGTCATAACCAGATTTTTCCGTATGCATTGTATAAAGTAATTTCAAAGCCTTGTTTGCACATCTGCAATTGACTGTTCTTTTCCCAATAACAGACTATATTCTTATTCTCCAGGTTTTCGGTAAATACTCCAGTTTGAGTCTTTTGACTTCGACCTCTTCTATTTCCAGTTTTCTTTTGCATAAACATTTTACGTTAACTGCACTTACAGGAATAATTTCTGTAATAGGGAATGCCTTAGATCTGTTCATTGCATTGTTTCTGTTCTTTAAGACCTGCAGAATAAAATTATTTGTGAGAACCAGTCCAAGTTTCAACATACACTGCAGCAGAAAAATCGCAGCACCAAAATATAATTAGAGTAATGAACTTTCGGGAATATATTTGTCTAGATAACGTATTTAAGTGATTAACACTACATGAGCACAGGCTAATGCAAGTGTGAGATAAATTATTGCAAACATGAAATGCTGGTACATTAATAACCAGTGTAACATCCTGAATGTTGAATGCAAGCATTGAAAAGTACATGCATTGTGTTGTACAAGTGCCGGACGTTAGTGGTATGGAGTTCCATGCCCGTTCCACTTGGTCGGTCAATACAGGGACGGTTAATGCTGTTTGTCGATGACGCTGTAGTGTTCGTTCGATGATGCCCAATATGTGCTAGATTGGAGACAGATCTGATGATCGCCCAGGCCAAGGTAGCATGTCGACCCTTTGTAGATCATGTTGGGCTTTAACAGCTCGATGTTGGCGAGCGTTATCCTGTTGGAAAACACCCCCTGCAATGCTGTTCATAAACGGCAACACAACAGGTCGAATCACCAGATTGACGTACAAATTTGCAGTTAGCTTGCGTAGGATAACCACGAGAGTGCTCTTGTTGTCATACGAAATCCTATCCCAGACCATAACTCCAGGTGCAGGTGCAGTGTGCCTAGCATGCAGACAAGTTGGTTGCTAACCCTCAACTGGCTTCCTCCTGAACAACACGCGGCCATCACTGGCACCGAAGCAGAACCAACTTTCATCAGAAAATACAACTGATCTTCACCATACCCTCCAGCGAGCTCTCGCTTGATATCACCGAAGTCCCAAATGGCGTTGGTTTTGGGTCAGTGGAATGCACAATACAGGGCCTCTGGCTCGAAACTGTCCTTCAAGTAACCTATTTGTAACAGTTTGTTGTTTCACTGTGGTGCCAAATACTGCTCAAATTGCTGCTACAGCTGCAGTACGATGCGCCAGAGCCATAACCTGAACACGATGGTCTTCCCTCTCGGTAGTGCCACATGGCCATCCGTAGCCTGGGCTTCTTGCGACCGTGAATACTCTAGACATCACCTTTCAGGTGTAGAAACACGCCTACCAACTTTCGTTTATGTCACACAACTCTTTCTTGATGCTGAGATTTTTTTCCGTCTGTGTATTTTAGAGGTAAATAATTAAAATTATAAGCAGTCAGAATACAATTTATTTTCTCGCTCTTCATTGGTGCACAAGTAAAACTGGTAGACTGTCAACTTCCATGTATTCTTGTCCCAATAGACAGATTTTAAAATACTGTTAAACAGATCACAGCAACTGTTCTCTAAGCTATCAGATAGTTTATACTACATGGAAGTGACTGGCGCAAAATACAGTAGAGGAAATTGTAAATGTTGTTTCTTGGCATTTAATACACACACAGTCTTTCACAGACTCAAACTCATCCATTCTGTAGTTATAAATCGTAGTTTCCAGTCTTCTAACACCATGTTCTTTAACCAAGGAAAACATAAATGCTTCCCATAGCTGCACATCAGTGACAGTTTATAAAATCAATAAGATGGTTACCGATATCTTAGTTCGCTCCTGGGCTTATGATTTGACATATTTGTTATACATCATTATTGTACAATCGAAGCTCAACCATATTAAAGCTGTTGCCATAAACTGTATGGGAAGAGTAACCTGTATTTATAGATTGTATAATTCCTTTTATGCTCCCAATTGTAAAAACAAAGGCGATGGCCTCATTTTCGACAATTACCAAATGGCCAAAATGCCTTGTATATGTGATTCACAAAATTCTGACCTACTTCCACTGAGTAGTCAAGTATTAATCATTAATAATGATTAAGGCTTTAACTGAACATAACCACTGTGGTTTCTACAAAAGTTCATTTGCAGTACACCTTTTATCCATACAGGCACAAGTAACTAACAGTTTTGTGAATGAAATACAGATATTCACAATTTCTTTGCTGATCTCAAATTATTTTAATCCAAGATAGTTCATATGCTGTATGATGTTGAAGACTTTGTGAGCTCCTTTTCAAATTTCTAAAGGGATGAGAAGCTTGTGGAAGGCACCTGGTTCACATATCTTCTGTTTTCGTCTTCTTATCTCCTTACTCGTTTAGTCTTACTTTCTTTGTTTGCTTTTATGATAAAATATAAAATTTTACAGGGTTATTAATTTTGCATCTCTGGAGTTTCAGAAAATGGCTGGGTCAAAACTGCAAGGGAGTAGACACATATCATATTTCCTGAAACACTGTTCTAGGAAAACAGCGATCAGTTATATCAACAAAATTTGCTAAAAACAGTCTTGAACGCATAAATATTTTATTTAAACTGGTGAGGGGTTTCGATCTATTGTATTTAGACCTCGTAATCTATGATGGTGATAGGAGCTGGTCTGACTGAGCAGGGTGCTCAAAAGAGATGTAATCGACTGATGTAATCTCCCTACAACAGCCTGCTCAGCCAGCCCACAACGTCACCATCAGGGACTACAAGGCCTGAAGATGATCTAAGGACCAGACACCAGATCTAAACCACACACTAGTTTAAATAAAATATTTATGCGCTTCAGTCTGTTTTCAGCCAATTTTATAGACACGTATCAGTTGAGAGAGCAGCTCTCCAAGTTTTTAACGCACATTATAGGTGCTCAACATGTGCACCATATGTGACGCGGCAAACGTGAATACTACAGTTGAACTCTTACCATACACGTCCCACAGTAATTATTCTTCCTTTCAACTTTTCCAAATTAAGTAGTAGTGGAGGCGTGAAGCACGATCTCTGACATCACCTCATAAGAAGAAATCATGTGGAGAAGTCAGATGACTATGGGGGCTTCTGAGGAAGAGAAGGGTCATAAGTTCTCATTAAAGCCGTCGGCACACGGACCGTGCTGTCGAACGTTAACGTTGAGCGTGCCGAGTTCAACGTGCTGCTGAACGCTCAGGAACGATGCGACTTGTGCATACGGTACGTGGGCCCCAACGTGGTATACGCGATCGCAACGCACTCCAGCGACAGTTGAGGGATGTTTCTAGTTCGTAAATCACTGTTACTCAACGGGTGCGCGTAATTCCCACGTTAGCTCTATTAAAACGCACATTTCTTCCGTCGTCCACGAAAAGGAAAGTACCATGTCCAAACAGTAAGGACACAGACTTATAAAAGTTCTGTTACAGACAGTGCGTTACAAATTTGGAATACTTCTCCGCGTAAGATAAACGTTATTTCATGATTCCCACATTTTAGTAAAACTCCAAGGTCAGTCTTACTTGATCACTGTTCCTACCCAGTAGCAGAATCTTTGCAACATGTGAATTACGAAGCGTAAAAGAAGAAGGAGTAAAATATCTTTAAACAAGTAGCGCAAGCTGTCCTTTAGATTAAGCCAATCGAACAAAGTCACCCCCAAAAAAAGGTGAACTTGTATTTACATAACATCAAATATTATAGTCGACACTTGTATTAAACTAATAATAAAGTATCGGAACCTAATAAAACGTGAATGTTAAGAAAAAAAAATTGGTTGTGTCAGGACGCGAACCACCGCCCCAACAAAAAAACTCTTTACAGAACAGTGACGCTCTTCATTATGC
This sequence comes from Schistocerca cancellata, assembly GCF_023864275.1. Classification (NCBI taxonomy): domain Eukaryota; kingdom Metazoa; phylum Arthropoda; class Insecta; order Orthoptera; family Acrididae; genus Schistocerca; species Schistocerca cancellata. The sequence goes on from NC_064629.1 coordinate 62,905,730, forward strand.
TAAACCAACATCTCTCACATTGGTACTAATCATAGTACCTTAGCGCATGCTAAAATCATTAATCGTAGATATGTTACTAACTGAAATTTAATTATAACAAATTGTACCAAGAACAATGCGTTTTGGGTGGATCTTCAGTGTGTCGCTGCCTTCAAATAGCCTACTCTCATTATACGCAAGTTACAATAATTCTTTTGCCGCGAATATGATGTTTCTCATCATTTTATTGGAACGAATCACACAGTTAACAACGGGTTTTGCAGTGATTCTCAATTTGCTGGTGCTCGGAACGGCATATATACATATAGGCTTGAAATGAATGCCAATATGGAGCCTCACAACTCTGTACTGAAGGGAGACGGCGTGCGTGTGACGTAGGTGGCGTTGGGCCATCTCATTGGTCAACGCTCAGACGCACGCTCAGAATATCTGACATGCCAGATATTCCCCTGCACGTTCGGATAGACTCCCGAGCGTGCTATTCCACGCTATGACGTCAGAAACTCGGCACGCTCAACGCTCAACGTTCGGATGCACGGTCCGTGTGCCGACGGCTTAAGGTAATCACGAACGTCTGAAAGGAAGTGTGGTAGAGCGCTATCGTTTTGCAAAATGAAGTCTCCATTGTCTTGCTGTGATGGTGGCTTAAGCAACTGCGGTGTCACGTCCAGATACACGGAACCAGTCACAGTTTTCTTTGCAGATAGAAATTATACATAAACTTTTGAAGAGGACATGGCGCAAAAATGTGAATCACGAATGTGTTCCAAAAACGCGAGTGGATATTCTTTGTCCTAAACACACACTTTCCAGATACACCAAAAGTGGCTTGTTTAGTGTGAACCAACTTCCGTGATTTCCTAAAAGACCAAACTACTGAGGTCATCGGTCCCTACACTTACACGCTACCTAAACTAACTTATGCTAAGAACAACACACACACACACACACATACACATACCCGAGGGAGGACTCGAATCTCCGGCGGCAGGGGCCGCGCAATCCGTGACATGGCGCCTCTAACCGCGCGTCCACTCCGCGCGGCCAACTTCCGTGAGAAACTGTCTTCTTCCAGTAGCGGCTGTAAGCCATTGCAAAAGCTGGAACGAAACTCCTTGTCGTGGGTAATCAGCGCACGAAACAACGTCAGGCGCGACGGTGTCACACGCAGATGTTGGCGTTAAATGCGCCAGACAGCCGACTGCACTATCTGCAGTTGTCTGCTCTTACGTGCCGTCGATTTCTTTGAGCTTCTGAGGAATCATTCCAGCACACCTTCCTCCATCTCGGTTGATGGTCCAGGCCTGCCTCTCTTCTTCGCACCACATTAGCAGGCAGTCTCAGAGAATGTCTTGTACCAACCATGGATTGTATTTCTTTTGGAGCTTTTACTTGGTATTTGGTGCGAAATCATCGCTGAAACGTTACAACTGAATCACATCTAGCGAATCGAAGAACATAAAAGGAACGCATCGCTCCATTATTCACCATGTCGTGACATGCCTGCCCCTAGTGGCGCGCTCTGCGACCACGCCACGGCGCGTATTACGAATCAAAACCTGGAGAGATGCTCCGTCTATTTTTATGTGTCATTTTCCTGTATGTCTTATAGTTTACGCACAGTTTTCTTCTGAAACTAGAGAGATACGTCTGAACAGCTCTGTATTTTACTAAGGAAGAGTGTGAACGATGGAAAGAAGGTAGAAAGATTACAGAGTAATCTCTTGTTGACGTCAGGGTCAATATAAACAAAGCATTACCTGAGGTTAAGAAGGCTGACAGAATGAATATGCCATGTATTGTTGAAGGAACCATTCTGGCATTTCCCTGAAGCCATTGTTACAACTATAGAAAAAGCTAAATCAGAATTAACAGATATGGTCTGAACTACTCGTCTCACAAATACGAATCCAGGGCCTTAATGCATGTACCGCATTGCTTATTGCGGGAATTAGCTTCTAAGAATCAATAAAGCTATTTGCCAGCAATACTAGCACATAATTGTTAGAGAAGTAGGAATATCTGTGTTCTCAGGCTAGTTCAAATGGTTCAAATGGTTCTGAGCACTATGGGACTTAACTTCTGAGGTCATCAGTCCCCTAGACTTAGAACTACTTAAACCTAACTAACCTAAGGAGGCAGGATTCGAACCTGCCACCGCAGTAGCAGCGCGGTTCAGGACTGAAGCGCCTAGAACGGCTTGGCCACAGCGGCCGGCTCTCAGGCTAGTAATGTTAGTAAATAGCATCTAATGGAATCATCGCCAATGATTCAACTGTTATTCAGTTGTAATTGTGCTGCGTATTAAATTTGGACTATGGTAGACAGTTTATGGTTTGACGTGCCGCTAATGCTACACAATCCATAACCCCACACAAAAAAAAAATACTGTGCTAAATTTTCAATGCCCAAAAATTCTTTAATAAACGGGGTGTTTCAAAAAGAATGACATGATTTCAAAATCCCCTATTTATTGATAAAAACATGGGATGAATTGCAAAATACTCACTAAATTCAAAGTTCTTGTTATGCTATTACATATGCTCTACGTGTCCATCAGCAGCACCACGAACAACATCTACACGGTAGCTAAATTATCACAAACTTTACACAATGTATCTGTTTTTTCAGAAGTTATGGCGGCTGTTATTCTGTTCTTCACTTCTTCTATGTCATGAGGTAAAAGGGAGATGAACACACTTCCCTTCACATATTTCCACAAGGAAAAAATCGCATGGGGTCATGTCTGGCGATCTTGGAGGCCAAGGCTGCAGAGCAGTGTCTGGGGGCCTCGTGCGCCCTATCCAACATTGAGGCAGAATGCCGTTGAGAAACTGACGTACGTTGTTGTGCAAGAGTGCTGAAACTCGGTCTTGTTGGAAAATGAAGTCATCGGAGTCCTCCTGGAGTTGAAAAAGCCAGTTCTGCAGCATCTGAAGACAACTGAAAGCTTGATACGGCTCACGAGTCCCCGAGCCACTGCCCTGCATCCTTGGTCTCCAAGATCGCCTGACATGACGCCATGCGATTTTTTTTCTTGTGGGAATATGTGAAGGAAAGTGTGTTCATCTCACTTTTACCGCCGGCCGCGGTGGCAGAGCGGTTCTAAGCGCTCAGTCCGGAACCGCACGACTGCTACGGTTGCAGGTTCGAATCCTGCCTCGGGCATGGATGTGTGTCATGTCCTTAGATTAGTTAGATTTAAGTAGTTCTAAGTCTAGGGGACTGATGACCACATATGTTAAGTCCCATAGTGCTCAGAGCCATTTGAACCATCTCTCTTTTACCTCGTGACGTAGAAGAAGTGAACAACAGAATAACAGCCGCCATAACTTCTGTAAAAGCAGATACATTGTGTAAAGTTAATGAAGAATTTACCTACCATGTAGAAGTTGTTCGTGCTGCTGCTGATGGACACACAGACCAAAACAGCATAGCAAAAACCTTAAATTTTGTGGGTATTTTGCAATCCATCCCATGTTTATAGTATGTTTTTACCAATAAATATGGAGTTTTGAAAATAGTTCATTTTCTTTGAAGCACCCAATATACACTGAAGTCTCAAAGAAAGTGGTGCACCTACCTAATATCGTGTAGGGCCTCCGCGAACAAGCAAGAGTGCCGCAACACGACGTCGCACGGACTCAACCAAATTCTGAAGTAGTACTGGAGGGAACTGACACCATGAATCCTGTAGGGCTGCCCGTGAATCCGTAAGAGTACGAGGGAGTGGAGATCTCTTCTGAACAGCACGATGCAAGGCATCCCGGATTTGCTCAATAATATTCATGTCTGGGGAGTTTAGTGGGCAGCGGAAGTGTTTAAACTCAGAATAGTGTTCCTGGAGCCTCTCCGTAGCCATTCTGGACGTGTGGGGTGTAGCACTGTCCTGCTGGAATTATCAAAGTTCGTCGGAATGCACAATGGACATGAATGGCTGCAGGTGATAGACAGGATGCTTACGTACGTGTCACTTATCAGAGTCGTATCTAGACTATCAGGGATCCCACATCACTACAACTGCACACGCCCCACACCATTACAGAGCCTCCACCAGCTTGAACAGTCCCCTGCTGGCCTGCAGGGTCTATGGATTCATGAGGTTTTCTCCATACCCGTCCGTATACGTCCATCCGCTAGATATAATTTGAAACGAGACTCGTCCGACCAGGCAACATGTTTCCAATCATCGACAGTCCAGTGTCAGTAAACATTTGTAAATTTGTTGTAAGATCTTATGGGACCAAACTGATTAGGTCATCGGTCGCTAAGCTTACACACTACTTAATCTAACTTAAACTAACTTACACACACACCCATGCCCGAGGGAGGACTCGAACCTCCGATGGGGACAGCTGCGCGGACCGTGACAAGACGCCTAAGACCGCGTGGGTTGACGGGTCCAGGCGACACGTAAAGCTTTGTGTCCTGCAGTCATCAAGGGTACACGAGTGGACCTTCGGCTCCGAAAGCCCATGTCGATGATGTTTCGTTGAATGGGTCGCACGCTGATACTTGTTGATAGCCCAACACTGAAATCTGCAGCAATTTGCGGAAGAGTCGAACTTCTGTCACGTTGAACCATTCTCTTCAGTCGTCGTTGGCCCCCTTCTTGCAGGATCTTTTTTCCGGTCGCAGCGACGTCGGAGATTTGATGTTTTACCGGATTCCTGATATTCATGGTACACTCGTGAAATGGTCGTACGGGAAAATTCCCACTTCATCGCTTCGTCGGAGATGCAACGTCCCATCGCTCGTGTACGGCTGTACCACCACGTTCAAACTCACTTAAATCTTGATAACCTAGCACTGCAGCAGTAACCGATCTAACAACTACGCCAGACACTTGTTGTCTTATGCCAGCCGGAGTGGCCGAGCGGTTCTAGGCGCTATACGGCCGCAGGTTCGAATCTTGCCTCGGGCATGGATGTGTGTGATGTCCTTAGGTTAGTTAGGTTTAAGTAGTTCTAGGGGACTGATGACCTCAGCAGTTAAGTCCCATGGTGCTCAAAGCCATTTGAACCATTTTTGTTGTCTGATATAGGCACTGCCGACCGCAGAGCCGTACTTTGCCTGTTTACATATCTCTGTATTTGAATACGCATGCCTATACTAGTTTCTTTGGCCCTTCAGTGTAAGAGACTTTTGTTTATTCCGGGCAATAGACTGAATCCCATAGGTTTGTGGAGTTAATTTTAGAGGGCCTCTATACTATGCTAAGATAGTATGTGCGTTCCAGCTATACTCCCACCACCAAAGCTACGTCGTAGTGTAGATCGATAGCTTAGATTTTGGCTGAATATTCACTATCTTTCTCACTGCTAAATACTTGCCCGTAAGCGTCGCCCCTAAGATCTAAAGCTATGCGTTATTCATCTTTGTCTTTGTGTGAGATACAGCCTGGACTCCACGAAGCAATCCTGAAGTATTTTCTTTCTCTCATTTCACAGACCCAACGTTACGGTAGACATTTATTCCAGGCACTCTGCGCCTTATCTGTATCCATTCCCTTAAGTTTCTGCAGATTTCTGCTGCTGCCTTGGCTGGAGATTAGCATTAATATCTGTCAACAAATGCAGCTGCAGCTCTTCTCTTATTCCCATGCAAGACCTTTCCGATTCGCGAAACAATGGTTAGAACTGCCGTGCTGTGGAGGAAGTGGGAGCCAAGTTTAGCATCGCGATTTCAGGCTTACATTTTCTGAGCCGCAGCTCAATTTTATACCAATAAACATGTGCATACTTATACATGTCCGAAAGAGCATACATCATTTTTTATCCCGCAACCGTATATACACTCCTGGAAATGGAAAAAAGAACACATTGACACCGGTGTGTCAGACCCACCATACTTGCTCCGGACACTGCGAGAGGGCTGTACAAGCAATGATCACACGCACGGCACAGGGACACACCAGGAACCGCGGTGTTGGCCGTCGAATGGCGCTAGCTGCGCAGCATTTGTGCACCGCCGCCGTCAGTGTCAGCCAGTTTGCCGTGGCATACGGAGCTCCATCGCAGTCTTTAACACTGGTAGCATGCCGCGACAGCGTGGACGTGAACCGTATGTGCAGTTGACGGACTTTGAGCGAGGGCGTATAGTGGGCATGCGGGAGGACGGGTGGACGTACCGCCGAATTGCTCAACACGTGGGGCGTGAGGTCTCCACAGTACATCGATGTTGTCGCCAGTGGTCGGCGGAAGGTGCACGTGCCCGTCGACCTGGGACCGGACCACAGCGACGCACGGATGCACGCCAAGACCGTAGGATCCTACCCAGTGCCGTAGGGGACCGCACCGCCACTTCCCAGAAAATTAGGGACACTGTTGCTCCTGGGGTATCGGCGAGGACCATTCGCAACCGTCTCCATGAAGCTGGGCTACGGTCCCGCACACCGTTAGGCCGTCTTCCGCTCACGCCCCAACATCGTGCAGCCCGCCTCCAGTGGTGTCGCGACAGGCGTGAATGGAGGGACGAATGGAGACGTGTCGTCTTCAGCGATGAGAGTCGCTTCTGCCTTGGTGCCAATGATGGTCGTATGCGTGTTTGGCGCCGTGCAAGTGAGCGCCACAATCAGGACTGCATACGACCGAGGCACACAGGGCCAACACCCGGCATCATGGTGTGGGGAACGATCCCCTACACTGGCCGTACACCACTGGTGATCGTCGAGGGGACACTGAATAGTGCACGGTACATCCAAAACGTCATAGTACCCATCGTTCTACCATCCCTAGACCGGCAAGGGAACTTGCTGTTCCAACAGGACAATGCACGTCCTCATGTATCCCGTGCCACCCAACGTGCTCTAGAAGGTGTAAGTCAACTACCCTGGCCAGCAATATCTCCGGATCTGTCCCCTACTGAGCATGTTTGGGACTGGATGAAGCGTCGTCTCACGCGGTCTGCACGTCCAGCACGAACGCTGGTCCAACTGAGGCGCCAGGTGGAAATGGCATGGCAAGCCGTTCCACAGGACTAAATCCAGCATCTCTACGATCGTCTCCATGGGAGAATAGCAGCCTGCATTGCTGCGAAAGGTGGATACACACTATACTAGTGCCGACATTGTGCATGCTCTGTTGCCTCTGTCTATGTGCCTGTGGTTCTGTCAGTGTGATCATGTGATGTATCTGACCCAGGAATGTGTCAATAAAGTTTCCCCTTCCTGGGACAATGAATTCATGGTGTTCTTATTTCAATTTCCAGGAGTGTATATTCACGATGAAATGAAACAGAAATTCTGACATCGGTCGCAACTGGACATTGAAATGAATTCAATGATGACACTGACAATTAGTGCCAAAACTGGATTCCAATCTGGATTTCCCGCTTTACGCGAGAAATCGCCTTAACCATGTCCAAAAGAGCAGACATCATACATATACAAATATATATATGCCTTGAAGGCGTTTAAAATCAGATTATGGTGGACAGTAACAGGGGGGGATGGAGGTTGTTGGAGGGGGGGGGGGGGCTCTACGTAAGTAGTGTGCGAGAAGTTGTGTTGGACGGGAAGACGGGAAGCGTGTTCGGATATACGAAGCGGTTAAGGCGACCAGTCGCGTAAAGCTGGAAATCAGGGCTCAAGTCCCACTCTGGCACAAATTTTCAGTTGTCGCCACTGAATTCATTTCAATGTCCGATTGCGACCGATTTCAGAATTTCTATTTCATTCCATCATGAATATGGATCAAGAATGGTGTCTGTTCTTTATACACTCCTGGAAATGGAAAAAAGAACACATTGACACCGGTGTGTCAGACCCACCATACTTGCTCCGGACACTGCGAGAGGGCTGTACAAGCAATGATCACACGCACGGCACAGCGGACACACCAGGAACCGCGGTGTTGGCCGTCGAATGGCGCTAGCTGCGCAGCATTTGTGCACCGCCGCCGTCAGTGTCAGCCAGTGTGCCGTGGCATACGGAGCTCCATCGCAGTCTTTAACACTGATAGCATGCCGCGACGGCGTGGACGTGAACCGTATGTGCAGTTGACGGACTTTGAGCGAGGGCGTATAGTGGGCATGAGAGAGGCCGGGTGGACGTACCGCCGAATTGCTCAACACGTGGGGCGTGAGGTCTCCACAGTACATCGATTTTGTCGCCAGTGGTCGGCGGAAGGTGCACGTGCCCGTCGACCTGGGACCGGACCGCAGCGATGCACGGTTGCACGCCAAGTCTGTAGGATCCTACGCAGTGCCGTAGGGGACCGCACCGCCACTTCCCAGCAAATTAGGGACACTGTTGCTCCAGAGGTATCGGCGAGGACCATTCGCAACCGTCTCCATGAAGCTGGGCTACGGTCCCGCACACCGTTAGGCCTTTTTCCGCTCACGCCCCAACATCGTGCAGCCCGCCTCCAGTGGTGTCGCGACAGGCGTGAATGGAGGGACGAATGGAGACGTGTCGTCTTCAGCGATGAGAGTCGCTTCTGCCTTGGTGCCAATGATGGTCGTATGCGTGTTTGGCGCCGTGCAGGTGAGCGCCACAATCAGGACTGCATACGACCGAGGCACACAGGGCCAACACCCGGCATCATGGTGTGGGGAGCGATCTCCTACACTGGCCGTACACCACTGGTGACCGTCGAGGGGACACTGAATAGTGCACGGTACATCCAAACCGTCATCGAACCCATCGTTCTACCATTCCTAGACCGGCAAGGGAACTTGCTGTTCCAACAGGACAATGCACGTCCGCATGTATCCCGTGCCACCCAACGTGCTCTAGAAGGTGTAAGTCAACTACCCTGGCCAGCAAGATCTCCGGATCTGTCCCCCATTGAGCATGTTTGGGACTGGATGAAGCGTCGTCTCACGCGGTCTGCACGTCCAGCACGAACGCTGGTTCAACTGAGGCGCCAGGTGGAAATGGCATGGCAAGCCGTTCCACAGGACTACATCCAGCATCTCTACGATCGTCTCCATGGGAGAATAGCAGCCTGCATTGCTGCGAAAGGTGGATATACACTGTACTAGTGCCGACATTGTGCATGCTCTGTTGCCTGTGTCTATGTGCCTGTGGTTCTGTCAGTGTGATCATGTGATGTATCTGACCCCAGGAATGTGTGAATAAAGTTTCCCCTTCCTGGGACAATGAATTCACGGTGTTCTTATTTCAATTTCCAGGAGTGTATAAATACATATGCCTCGGCAGCCATTAAGATCATTTTTGTGCAAATGCACTCCCAGAACTGTTGTGGGAATCAGCATAGGCTGCGGGCAATGAGTATGGTGGACAGGGGGCGCTACGTAAGTAGTGTGCGACAAGTTGGGAATTTTGGTTGGACGGTAAGTGTGTTCAGACAGATGAAGCGGTTAAGGCTACCGCTAGCATAATGCTGAGTCCCGATTCAGCACAAATTTTCACTTGTCACCGCTGAATTAATTTCAATGCTGTAGTACAGCAGATTTCAGAATTTATGTTTCATTTCATCATAAACATATACATCTTATGCATCATGTCCTCCACGTCTTCAGCGGCTGAGATGCTACTAGTATTTGGTATTAATGAAACGAAACGACGACTCACTGAAGTGACACGTAGCTCGTAGTTCATTTAAGACACCTCAGTTGGTGTCACAGCACAGGAGAGGGAGAGTTATGTCATGGCAGCTTCGGTAATGGTTTGTCCTTCGCGAGGAAGAATCTTCTTTTAAAACTCTAAATTATGAAACTCTAAATTATAAAGAACTACACAGCATCACGAAGAAGCATGTATAATGATTTTGTTATTACTTCCTTCTTAAAACAATAGAAAGAAGAGGTGGAACCCTAAGTGCCGAACAGAAGATTACACCGGCCGTTGTGGCTGAGCGGTTCTAGGCGCTTCAGTCTGGAACCGTGCGACATGGATGTGTGTGATGTCCTTAGGTTAGTTAGGTTTAAGTAGTTCTAAGTCTAGGGGACTGATGACCACAGATGTTAAGTCCCATAGTGCTCAGAGCCATTTTAACCTTTTTTTTTTAAGATTACGACCTTCTTGCGAAAAGTAGGAGACCGTAACAGTCTGCTTTGAACAGGGCAGCGGCTCGGACGTCGTGTTGGTCTCTGCCGCCTTAGCGCGCGCCCGGTGTTGTTTACAGCCGTCTCCGTGCAACTTACTTCCTTCGATGCATCATGACATATTCACAACGAAAGTCGACATTGAAGTTCAGTTTTACGATCGAGTACGCACGACCGAAAACATTAGAAATTGATCAGTTTTTGCTAGATGACGTTCACATCGATTACCACGACCTAATAGGGATTCACCTCTCCATCGTGAGCAGCGTGGTCTACGTGAAACTGGTGCACGACGCAGCTTCTGAAAAGATTCTCAAAAAGACGAGCGACATTCAGTTGAGGCACTCGGATGGACACACTGGCCCTCTGAAAGTGGAACATACAGGTGTCGGCCAGAGGAGGATCCGTGTGTTCGGGTATCCGGTAGGGGTGCCACCAGAGATGGTGATAGCAGCGTTGAGACTCTATGGCACTGTGATAAGCCACATGGCGGAAAAATAGGCACACTTTAGCACGTACCCAGTTCTGAAGGGGGTGCGCCAGGTGAACATCGACCTTACTAAACACATCCCGTCCTATTTCAACATCGTCGGATGCCGTGCCAGCGTACGACGTGCTCGTCGACCAGTTTCCGTCTATTTATGGATACGTTTATGAGGCGCCATGCACGGATAATGGCAGTGGTGCGGTCGTTCTTGTGAAAAAAGCGTCGTGATCGATGGCGTCACCTATTTACCATTAGCAAGAGGATTTGCATATCAGGATGTCACGATTGTAAATATGTGTGCCCCCTCCGATACGGACAAGAGGAGAGACCGTTCGCGATTTTACGCAGAGGAGGTCACGTCCTTATTCGAGGGACGCTACGATCGTATTATACTAGAAGGCGACTGCAGTTGTGTCCTGTCCCCACAGGATCAAATACCACACTTTAGCACGTGCAGAGAACTGCAACACCTGATACAAGACCTTCTCCTCGTCGACACATGGCGGAGTATCCACGGCAACAGACAAGGATACACACATGTTTCCGGGCATTCAGCGAGTCGACTTGACTGGGTCTATGTCTCCCAAGGACTTACGGAAGCAACGCTTGATTCTTATATATGGCTGGCAGCCTTTACAGATCATGATGCCTACCTGTGCACCATCTCCCTCCCACGACAGAAGGTGTGGAGGAGCAGGAGCACATGCAAGATGAACGTAGTACTCCTCCAGGATCCAAAGTGCAGGCAGAGAATAGTGGAGACCTGAAGCAACTGTGAGAGGCGGTAACCGACGTTTCCTTCCATAATCCAGAGGTGGTTAGATTGCGCAAAACCTGCATTGTGCTGTGAGATGATGATTTACGGTCGAGAGGCTATGTGTTGGCAACGGCACAGCATAGAATATCATTTTATGCTACTGAGGGAGATATCCGCCCAGTCACCGTCGCCAGGGCGTCAGGCTGTGGTCCAGAGATTGCAAGCAAAGATCACAACGCTTACACGACGTCGTCTCGAGGACACACTTGTGCACGCTCGTAGTCAAGACCGGATTGGGGGTGAACCGCCGGCCATGTATCACATTATCCGCGAACGTCGCAGATGTCGCAAACCATTGATCTCCACGCTGGATATGAGAGATGGCCGGCGCCTGACAGCCCAAAAGGATGTTGCGAACGCCTTCTTGGATCATTACCGGCTGTTCTACGCCACAGAGGACCAGGATGCTACTGCGATGTATGAAGTCCTCCGATTGCAACCTCGGACCCTTGATGTCAACGCGGCGGCGAGCCTCACGTACCTCAAAATCTATGCCCTCAACAAAGGGACGAACAACAAATCGTCAGGCCCAGATGGTCTCTCGTTGGCGTTCCATGATGTTATGACGCCTCAGTGGGTTACAATGTACCAAGAACTTACGGACCTGTAGTGCAGATGTCACCCGCCTTTGTCGATAGCATCCTTATATCGGTCCCCAAGCTATCTTCAGGACGGGGAATTGACTCTTACTCTGTTGAACAGCGATTTCAAGATATTTACGACAATTCTGGCTGCCCGAATTCGGAGTGTCCTGCACTAGGTCCTCTCTAGCGACAAGATGTGTCTTGGCGGTAACAACAACACACAGACAGCGCTCCGTGATTACCGCGACGTCATCGCACTAGTGGAGGCCTCTCGCGTGTGTGGAGCCTTCGTGTTAGTGGGCTTGGACCACGCTTTTGATAGGGTATGCCACGATTATCTAGAGAAGGTGCCGCGACAGCTGGTCTTTCCCCAGTCCTTCATAAACACCATCGTGCGCCTTCTGCATGGAGTGACTTCAGAGGTTACAATCAATGGACATACAGTGGGCAAGATCACTATCGCCCGCTCTGTGAGGCAACGTTGCCCCCTATCAGTGGTTATGTATGCCATTGCCATGGAGCCATTGTTACACACACTACGAAGCCGGCTGCAGTGACTAAGGTTGAGAGACCATACCTTTGTCTGCCGTGCGTATGCGGACGATCTGGTATTTTTAGTGCATTTGCCAGCCGAAGTCCAACGACTACAGCGCTACAGCCCAAAGCCGCTTGTACTTGGAGAAGTCTGGAGTGATGATCATAGGCAGCAGCTTCCCAGAAGGGAGCTTGGCCGCGTACTCACTCTGGGATACTATCAAATTTTTGGGGGTTATCTTTATGCATGAGAGTCGACAGATAGCACACCTTACCTATACTCATCTCCTACAAGGCATACGCAGATGTCCATAGCAACTTGCGACGATCTTTGAACATGGTACAGCAGGTGGTTTATGTCAGAATCTACCTCGCATCTGGGATACCCCATCTGACCACAGTCCTCCCGATGCAAAAGACGATAGCCCTCAGTTTACAAGCAATCTTTGGTTATTTTGCCAGTGCAGAAATGATCAGCCCCCCTACCACAAAGGGCGGTCTCGGAATGGCCAATTTGCGGGTAGGGCTGCTGCCTTATATGTCGCCATGATGATGAAGATTGAGAACCACCGCCAGCGCAGCTTCACAGGAACTCTGACTGGAGAACTACCCCCCAACTCTGTCGACCCACAATCCAACTGAAAAGAGTCTACCCTCAGTTACTTGGCCAGTGCACGGCGCTCTTCTCGATTCCGATGCCAGAGCGGCCTGGTATTTGGTGGTCAACTGCAAACACATGAATCGCCAGAGACTCAGTTCCATATCTTTGCTGATTCTCCGTTATATCCCCAGTGCCATCTGCCTGATACAGATGAACACCGTCTGGAATGTGAATCTGCCATGGAGGCGTTGAGGATGACAAGACTGGTGTTGGCCCTCATTTATTGAACGACCCCTACAGCAATGACTTCGATATCCCTGCTTATCCCAGATATGACGTTTTATCCACATACACTCCTGGAAATGGAAAACAGAACACATTGACACCGGTGTGTCAGACCCACCATACTTGCTCCGGACACTGCGAGAGGGGTGTACAAGCAATGATCACACGCACGGCACAGCGGACACACCAGGAACCGCGGTGTTGGCCGTCGAATGGCGCTAGCTGCGCAGCATTTGTGCACCGCCGCCGTCAGTGTCAGCCAGTTTGCCGTGGCATACGGAGCTCCATCGCAGTCTTTAACACTGGTAGCATGCCGCGACAGCGTGGACGTGAACCGTATGTGCAGTTGACGGACTTTGAGCGAGGGCGTATAGTGGGCATGCGGGAGGCCGGGTGGACGTACCGCCGAATTGCTCAACACGTGGGGCGTGAGGTCTCCACAGTACATCGATGTTGTCGCCAGTGGTCGGCGGAAGGTGCACGTGCCCGTCGACCTGGGACCGGACCGCAGCGACGCACGGATGCACGCCAAGACCGTAGGATCCTACGCAGTGCCGTAGCGGACCGCACCGCCACTTCCAAGCAAATTAGGGACACTGTTGCTCCTGGGGTATCGGCGAGGACCATTCGCAACCGTCTCCATGAAGCTGGGCTACGGTCCCGCACACCGTTAGGCCGTCTTCCGCTCACGCTCCAACATCGTGAGCCCGCCTCCAGTGGTGTCGCGACAGGCGTGAATGGAGGGACGAATGGAGACGTGTCGTCTTCAGCGATGAGAGTCGCTTCTGCCTTGGTGCCAATGATGGTCGTATGCGTGTTTGGTGCCGTGCAGGTGAGCGCCACAATCAGGACTGCATACGACCGAGGCACACAGGGCCAACACCCCGCATCATGGTGTGGGGAGCGATCTCCTACACTGGCCGTACACCACTGGTGATCGTCGAGGGGACACTGAATAGTGCACGGTACATCCAAACCGTCATCGAACCCATCGTTCTACCATTCCTAGACCGGCAAGGGAACTTGCTGTTCCAACAGGACAATGCACGTCCGCATGTATCCCGTGCCACCCAACGTGCTCTAGAAGGTGTAAGTCAACTACCCTGGCCAGCAAGATCTCCGGATCTGTCCCCCATTGAGCATGTTTGGGACTGGATGAAGCGTCGTCTCACGCGGTCTGCACGTCCAGCACGAACGCTGGTCCAACTGAGGCGCCAGGTGGAAATGGCATGGCAAGCCGTTCCACAGGACTACATCCAGCATCTCTACGATCGTCTCCATGGGAGAATAGCAGCCTGCATTGCTGCGAGAGGTGGATATACACTGTACTAGTGCCGACATTGTGCATGCTCTGTTGCCTGTGTCTATGTGCCTGTGGTTCTGTCAGTGTGATCATGTGATGTATCTGACCCCAGGAATGTGTCAATAAAGTTTCTCCTTCCTAGGACAATGAATTCACGGTGTTCTTATTTCAATTTCCAGGAGTGTAGTAAGATGAATGCAGTGATATGGATCAAGGGCCTGACCAAATTGTATCTTTAACGAGATGATGACAAACACTTTCTCGATTTTTGGACCTTTCTAATGGAACGATTCACTCTTCTACGACGCCACCCGCGCTACCGCCAGTACTTTGCTAATTATCTGGCTTGTATCTTCTATGACCGTCAACACACTTGGGATGTGCTGGGTATGAGAAGTTAATCTTGCGTGCTTGTTAATTTTAGGGAGCGGTTCAGGACAAGTGACGGAATCATATGAACCCTTTCTTCGTGAAGACGTGCCTGGCCCAAAGCGCGGGGTAGCCGCGCGGTCTCAGGCACCTAGCAAAGGTTCACGCGGCTACCCCTATCAGGAGATTCGAGTCCTCCCTCGGGCATGGGTGTGTATGTTGTCCTTAGTGTAAGTTGCTTTTAAGTTAGATTAAATAATGTGTAAGCCTAGGGACAGATGACTCAGCCAGCAGTTTGGTCCCATAGGAACTTACCAACTGGACCAAATGATGGGTTAGGAGGATCCATGGACATGTTGATTGATGGTGGCAGAGGGTGTAGTGTCTAATGGTGGTTCCGCCTGAAGCGGTCTTTACGTTCTATTTATGCTTTAATTTCTTTGTTGGTTAGTTACCAACTTAACCTTAGAAGGGCGCCATTATGAGGATAAATATATTTTGTTTAACCTGCTTTTCTGCTCACAATAAATCGAAAGAAAAAAATTAAATTGAAAAAAAAATCAGTTAGGCGACCGTTCGTGTAAAGTGGGAAACCCAGGTTCGAGTCCCGGTCCAGCACAAATTTTCACTTGACGCCACTGAATTAATTTCAGTGCCCAAGTACAGCACATTTCAGAATTTTTACTTCATTTCATCATAAACATATATATATTAAGCATCACGTGCGCCACGACGTCAGCGGCTGAGATGCTACTAGTATTTGGTATTAATGAAACGAAACGGCGACTCGCTGAAGTGACACGTAGCTCGTAGTTCATTTAAGACACCTCAGTTGGTGTCACAGCACAGGAGAGGGAGAGTTATGTCATGGCAGATTCGGTAATGGTTTGTCCTTCGCGAGGAAGAATCTTATTCTAAAAACGTAGGTACTAAGAAACTCTAAATTATAAAGAACTGCACAGGGTCACGAAGAAGCATGTATAATGATTTTGTGATTACTTCCTTGTTAAAACAATAGAAAGAAGAGATAGAGCCCTAAGTGCGGAACAGAAGATAACGATCTCCTTCTGAAAAGTAGGAGACTGTGGTTTTCAGTGTGATGTTACATAAAATATCAGTGCTTTTCCGAGAGTGTAACAAGCACCATTTAGGAGTAACGACCGCAATGAATAATAAAGCGTCCTACGACTGTAATTGCTGTTGAAACACCGAAGACCAAAAGCCAAGTACGCTACACATTTCCCGACACAATCGGGACAGTCGACTGCACACATCTGTTAAATTAAAAAAAAAAAAAAGTTAACATACACGTGGTGAAGAACATATGAGCAAGGAAGTTGTTCCCAGCCTTACTTGCTATGAACCAGACTTATTCACTGGTGTTCGTGTTATCTGTCCTGGGCTGGTACACGTTTTAAGGATGTCAAGAAATTCCAAGTAATGTGGAGTTATGACTGGCGATACCGTAAACCTTCTCCATCCTGGAGATACATGCTGTGGAATTGCGCCACTGCAGGTGTCTTAAAACTATTGGATAAATGTCTTGCAGTATATACGTCACAACTGATCGAGCTTTAGTTGAATGCTGTGACTGACAGGTGAAACAAGATTTACCAGTTGTCTAATCATGGTGCATGGTTCTACACAAGTGGCTAGACACATTAGGGACTCATATCTGACATTTAGAAATCAGAGGAAGTCGGCCAGAAGTATTTCCTGTGTAAACGAAATGGTTGGATAGGATGCACATCCAGAGATTCAGTTTATCGTGTTATTGGTTGAAACTTAGGAAATAAATGGAATTCATATTCACAATTCACTACAGAAAAAATAAAGCAATGCAACAGTCTAACCATGTCACTACTACCACCTACCACCACACGGTCATAGTCTATAGTCTGCTCTTCACTGAGAAACAGATAATTTGTTATTAGCACCACGTAGATTAATTA
Organism: Schistocerca cancellata; assembly: GCF_023864275.1. NCBI lineage: Eukaryota > Metazoa > Arthropoda > Insecta > Orthoptera > Acrididae > Schistocerca > Schistocerca cancellata. Next base: position 62,922,673 of record NC_064629.1, read on the forward strand.
TACATTATTCAAAGTTATTTTAATGTAACAAAAACTTGAAAAGTACAAACAATTAAAGATGCGTATCAGTTCAGGGGATAAAGTATACCGACGTAAAAAAATTGCATCATAAAGAAGGAATTGTGCGACATAAACGAAAGTTGGTAGGCGTGTTTCTACTTCTAAAAGATCGTATCTGTTCAAATTTCACGCCAGTCGCACAAAGTTAGCGGAAGTAGGGCCACTATGAGGATGCAAATCAGGTTTGCTTTAAATACACGCTGTGACGGTCGTAGTGTTAGTTACCTTTGAGATTGGACACTGTGATTTGATGTCAGTCAAGAATGCCTTCAAGGCAACGAAAACGCCATTAATAACACCTCACTGAGTTTGATCGAGGTCGTGTAATAGGGCTACGAGAAGCTATGTGTTCCCTCTGCGATACTGCAGAAAGACGTGGCAGGAATGTCACTGTACATGACTGCTGGCGACAAGAACGGACGGTCGGAAGAAGACAGGCTCCGAGAGGGAAGACCACACAGCGTATGGCTCTGGCGCATCGTATTCTACTGTACAGTGATACAACTAACTATTACAAATAGGTTACTTCAAGGACAGTAGGGCAGGGTGGAGGTCTGTTGTGTTTTCTGATGAAAGCTGGTTGTGCCTCGGTGCCAGTGAACTTGTATGCGCGCTAGACAAACTGGCCCTACACCTGCAGCTATGGCCTGAGGTGTGATTTCGAATGAGAACAGGAGTATTCTCGTGGTTATCCCACACACCCCGACTGCAAATTTGTACGTCAGTCTGGTGATTCGATCTGTATTGCTGTCATTCTTGAACAACATTCCAGGGGCTGTTTTCCAACAGGATAACGCTCGCCTACGTACCGCTATTGCAACCCAACATACTCGGCTGAGTATCGACATAATGCCGTGGCCTGCTCGAACACCAGATCTGTCTCCAAACGAGCACATATGAGACAACATCGGACGACAACTTTAGCGTCATCCGCAAACTGCATTAACCACACCTTGTATTGACCAGTCAAGTGCAACAAGCATGGAATTCCACCCCATAAACTAACATCCGGCACCTGTGCAACACGATACATACACGTTTGCATTCCTGCATTCAACGTTCTGGTGGTTACACAGGTTATTAATGTACCAGCATCTCACATTTGCAATGGCTTATCTCGCCTGTGATCTTGCAATGTTAATCACTTCAATATGTTCTACACAAATGTATTCACCAAATATCATTACTCTACATTAATTATTTCTTGGTGTTGGGATTTTTTCATTCAGTGTATTAGGTACCGATAAAAGAGCAAACTGGTCGCTTTGGAACTCAGCGGATGGTGTGGGCCCGGTTCCAGGCGGTCATGCCACGCTCCGCCACTGACGAAAATCACGTCAATGAGTAAAGACGATGTTGGTTTTATTTAAAATTCTTCCATGAAAGACGTGTCTGCTTTTTTGAAATGTATTCTGAGGGCATTTTTCTGCTATGTTCAACCCTTGTTCACTCAAGTACGAGTAGCCCTTAGCGGCTCGCCATCTTATTTACAACTATTCATGACGTCGCCTTTCCGGCTTAGATTTTTTAAAATGTGACTTGTAAGTACTGCATCTCTTTCCAGTCAGTACAAATTTTAATTTTATTAATTTATTATATACCTAATATGTTTTAGAACAGATACTTTAATTCTGAAGACGACGCTCATAGTAGCGTGCAGTCAGTGAGTTCAGGTCCACCTTAACCAGTTTCCGAGCTAACATTGTGAAGGGAGCTGCATGCGATGGGCGTTTGAGGTATATGGAAAGAGCAGCACCTCGACATTAGCTGACTGGAGGCGAAGTGTAGACCGACACGTCCCGAACCTGAATGGGGCATTTGACCCACACTGTGTGAAGATGTAGCTCAGAATGGAGATAGCTCTATATGTTACTGGTGTGCTTTTATTACCGTGAGTTAGATCCATTCATTCATATTACAACAGACATGAGCCAATATGTTTATTTCAACATTCTTGGTGCCCAAATGTTGCTCTTTCTTCTGGACCTTCGTGGCGAGTATGCTGTGAACACTCCCGTCTTCTAGGATGATAACAGCCGTATTCACAGTGCTGCACGCACACATTCCCGGTTTTCTGAACACTCAGGCGTCCAACGTACTCCAACTGACCCGATTGTATCCCATAGTAATCCTCTCGGACTGTCTGAAGTAAGAGTGATATGTATCAATGAACATCCCCACGGTTTGGTTGGCCAATGTGATCACTGAGTGGCTTCAGCTGGATACGGCACATCTGAACAAAGTTGTGTACTTTCTTCCTCGTGGAACTCAGGCCATTGTCAAGGCTAGAGGCGACATTACACACTATTAACTGGATGTCTCTTTTGTTCAATATGCTTACGTGTCATCTTCAGTCTGCCTGAGTCTTCGTTCTCTCTTCCACAAGCGTTTTTCCTTTTCTAAGCGTATCACGTCTACATGTAGTTTGTCGTTGTTCTGTTCCTTCATCGCAATGACTTCCAGCAGTCTGAGAGTGACTATCTCCTGCACATCAGTAGGTGCCACTCATCTCTTTATCTCGTATTCATCAGGCTTCCTTTTTTTACCACTCTTACTGACTCTCATCTCAGGCGTCGATCCTGTCTCTATCTTACTGAGATACACATTCCTACACGAAGGCCTCGCCTCATTGTTATCAACTTCACAGCACTCTGAAAAATGCACGGTTTACAAAGTCTGTCACGTCCCCTCAATCCGACGAATTAAATTTCTTAATCGTGTGTTCGAGTACATAAGGAGCTCAGGAGTAAGGTTATCCGTTCCAACTATTGCCGAATCAAAATATGGAAACGAGTAAAACTCACTGCCGAGAATGGAAATGACAACTCATTGAATTGCAGTAACATTTTTATATGGGATTATTAAAGAAAAGTGGTTTCAGATTAGTACTGAACATACAGAAAAATAAGCACACGGAAAGAAGAAAATTGTAACACCAACAAGTAATTAATGTAATTTCGGGAATACAACTGTCTGGGTAACATATCTAAGTGGATAACATGGCACACATCACACATTCACGTAAGCGCGAGATAAACGATTGCAAGTGTGAAATTCTGGTAAATTAATAACCCGTAAACCACCAGAATTTGAATTCAAGGATGCAAACGTACATGCAGTGTGTTGTACAGCTGCCCAGTGTGGCCGACCGGTTCTAGGCGCTTCAGTCTGGAACCGTGCAACTGCTACGGTCGCAGGTTCTAATCCTGCCTCGGGCATGGACGTGTGCGATGTCCTTAGGTTAGTTAGGTTTAAGTATATCTAAGTTCTAGGGGACTGATGACCTCAGAAGTTAAGTCCCATAGTGCTCAGAGCCATTTTGTGTTGTACAGGTGCTGGGTGTCAGTTTGAGGATGCCGTAAAATATCTGTTGCACATGCTCGTTCAATACAGGGATTGTTAATGCTGTTTGTGTACGATGCTGGAGTTGTCCTATGATGTCCCATATGTGCTCGATTGGAAACAGATCTGGTGATCCAGCAGGCCGCGTAGACACTCTGTAGAGCGTGTTGGGTTACAACAGCGGTATGTGGGCGAGCGCTGTCCTGTTGGAAAACACGCCCTGAAATGCTGTTCACGAATGACAGCACAACAGGTCGAATCACCAGACTGACGTGCAAATGTGCAGTCAGGGTGCGTGGCATAACCCCAACTGTGCTCCTGCTGTCATACGAAACTTCACCCCAAAACATAACTCCAGATGTAAGTGAAGTGTGTCAGCACGCAGACAGACTAGTTGCAGGCCCTCAACTGGCCTCCCTCTGACCAACGCTGGCACCGAGGCAGAACCAGCCCTCATCAGAAAACACAACAGATCTCTGCCCTGCTCTCCAATGAGCTCTAGCGTGACACCAGGAAGTCGCAAAGGGCAACAGTCCGGATCAGTGGAATGCACAATACAGGGCATCTGGCTCGGAGTTGTTCTTGAAGAAACCGATTTGTAATAGTTCGTTGTCTCACTATGGCGTCAACTGCTGGTCAAATTTTGCTGCACATGCAGTTCGATGCGCAAGAGCCATACCCTGGCAACAGTGATCTGCCATCTTGGTACTACCACGAGGCTGTCCGCAGTCCGGTCTTCTTGCGACTGCCAGCTGCCAGCAATCGTGTTCAGTGGCTACGTTCCTCCCAACTCTTTCTGCAGTATCGCAGAAGGAACAAACAGCACCTCGTAGCCTTATTACACGACCTTGTTCAAACTCAGTGAGGTGTTGATGATGGCGTCTACATCTACATCTACATCCATACTCCGCACGCCACCTGACGGTGTGTGGCGGATGGTACCTTGAGTATCGGTTCTCCCTTCTATTCCAGTCTCGTATTGTTCGTGAAAAGAAAGATTGTCGGTATGCTTCTGTGTGGGCTCTAATCTCTCTGATTTTATCCTCATGGTCTCTTCGCGAGATATACGTAGGAGGGAGCAATATACTGCTTGACTCTTCGGTGGACGTATGTTCTCGAAACTTTAACAAAAGCCCGTACCGAGCTACTGAGCGTCTCTCCTGCAGGGTCTTCCACTGGAGTTTACCTATCATCTCCGTAACGCTTTCGCGATTACTAAATGATCCTGTAACGAAGCGCGCTGCTCTCCGTTGGATCTTCTCTCTCTCTTCTATCAACCCTATCTGGTACGGATCCCACACTGCTGAGCAATATTCAAGCAGTGGGTGAACAAGCGTACCGTAGCCTACTTCCTTTGTTTTCGGATTGCATTTCCTTGGGATTCTTCCAATGAATCTCAGTCTGGCATCTGCTTTACCGACGATCAACTTTATATGATCATTCCATTTTAAATCACTCCTAATGCGTACTCCTAGATAATGTATGGAATTAACTGCTTCCAGTTGCTGACCTGCTGTTTTGTAGCTAAATGATAAGGGATCTATCTTTCTATGTATTTGCAGCACATTACACTTGTCTACATTGAGATTCAATTGCAATTTCCTGCACCATGCGTCAATTCGCTGCAGATCCTTCTGCATTTCAGTACAATTTTCCATTGCTACAACCTCTCTATAGACCACAGCATCATCTGCAAAAAGCCTCAGTGAACTTCCGATGTCATCCACAAGGTCATTTATGTATATTGTGAATAGCAACGGTCCTATGACACTCCCCTGCGGCACACCTGAAATCACTCTTTCTTCGGAAGACTTCTCTCCATTGAGAATGACATGCTGCGTTCTGTTGGCTAGGAACTCTTCAATCCAATCACACAATTGGTCTGATAGTCCATATGCTCTTACTTTGTTCATTAAACGACTGTGGGGAACTGTATCGAACGCCTTGCGGAAGTCAAGAAACACGGCATCTACCTGGGAACCCGTGTCTATGGTCCTCTGAATCTCGTGGACGAATAGCGCGAGCTGGGTTTCACACTACCGTCTTTTTCGAAACCCATACTGATTCCTACAGAGTAGATTTCTAGTCTCCATAAAAGTCATTATACTCGAACACAATACGTGTTCCAAAATTCTACAACTGATTGACGTTAGAGATATAGGTCTATAGTTCTGCACATCTGTTCGACGTCCCTTCTTGAAAACGGGGATGACCTGTGCCCTTTTCCAATCCTTTGGAACGCAACGCTCTTCTAGAGACCTACGGTACACCTGTGCAAGAAGAGGGGCAAGTTCCTTCGCATATTCTGTGTAAAATCGAAATTGTATCCCATCAGGTCCAGCGGCCTTTCCTCTTTGAGCGATTTTAATTGTTTCTCTATCCCTCTGTCGTCTATTTCGGTATCTACCATTTTGTCATCTGTGCGACAATCTAGAGAAGGAACTACAGTGCAGTCTTCCTCTGTGAAACAGCTTTGGAAAAAGACATTTAGTATTTCTGCCTTTTCTCTGTCATCCTCTGTTTCAATACCATTCTGGTCACAGAGTGTCTGGACATTTTGTTTTGATACACCTACCGCTTTGACATAAGACCAAAATTTCTTAGGATTTTCTGCCAAGTCAGTACATAGAACTTTACTTTCGAATTCATTGAACGCCTCCTCACATTACATTTCGCTTCGCGTAATTTTTGTTTGTCTGCAAGGCTTTGGCTATGTTCATGTTTGCTGTGAAGTTCCCTTTGCTTCCGCAGCAATTTTCTAACTCGGTTGTACCACGGTGGCTCTTTTCCATCTCTTACGATCTTACTTGGCACATACTCATCTAACGCATATTGTACGATGGTTTTGAACTTTGTCCACTGATCCTCTACACTATCTGTACTTGAGACAAAACTTTTGTGTTAAGCCGTCAGGTACTCTGTAATCTGCTTTTCGTCACTTTTGCTAAACAGAAAAATCCTCCTACCTTTTTTAATATTTCTATTTACGGCTGAAATCATCGACGCAGTAACCGCTTTATGATCGCTGATTCCCTGTTCTGCGTTAACTGTTCCAAATAGTTCGGGTCTGTTTGTCACCAGAAGGTCTAATATGTTATCGCCACGAGTCGGTTCTCTGTTTAACTGCTCAAGGTAGTTTTCAAATAAAGCATTTAAAAAAATTTCACTGGATTCTTTGTCCCTGCCACGTTTGTCTCTCCCAGTCTATATCCGGCAAATTAAAATCTCCACCCAGAACTATAACATGGTGGGGAAATCTACTCGAAATAGTTTACAAATTATCCTTCAGGTGCTCAGCCAAAACAGCTGCTGATCCATGGGGCCTATGAGACATCCAATTACCATGTCTGAGCCCTCTTTAACCGTGACCTTCACCCAAATTATTTCACATTTCGGATCTCCATGAGTTTCCTTCGATACTATTGCATTTCTTATCGCTATAAACACGCCTCCCCCTTCACTGTCCATCCTGTCTCTGCGGTATACATTCCAATCTGAGTTTAGGATTTCATTACGTCTTCGTTGCCTTAAAGGCATTCTTGGCTAAGATCCACTCACCACTTCCGATCTCAAAGGTAACTTGCCCTTACGACCGTTAGAGCGTGTATTTAAAGTATACCTAATTTGCCCCCTCATAGTGGTGCTACCAGCGCTAATATTAAGCGACTAGCGCGAAATTTGAATAGATATCATTTTTCAGATGTAGAAACACACCTGACAACCTTCGTTTATGTCGCACAACTTCCTGTTAGTGTTGGGATTTGTTTTCCGTCGTTGTATGTACACTGGCTGAATAATTTACTTGGAATGAACTTCAATAATTTTTAAACAATATGGTCGTCTATCCAATTCGACAAACTTCTCTGTAAAATCAGTTGATTACGCAAGTGTCGTATGTAATCCACAATTGCGTGTACCAGTCGATTACGTTATTTTGCTCCCTGCCTGCTGACGTAAACATTCACTGCGATTGCAGTATCGCTCTGTGCAATAATTTTGATAAAACACTCTTAATATAACAAAGTGCTCTATGATTAGTATAACTCTGAAATGTCCAGTACATAGACGTCGCAACAGATTAACACTTGCCATAAGAAAATTATTTTTTGGTGATCTAATCGCCGGCCGGTGTGACCCAGCGGTTCTAGGCGCTACAGTCTGGAACCGCGCAACCGCTACGGTCGCAGGTTCGAATCCTGCCTCGGGCATGGATGTGTGTGATGTCCTTAGGTTAGTTAGGTTTAAGTAGTTCTAAGTTCTAGGGGACTGATGACCTCAGCAGTTAAGTCCCATAGCGCTCAGAGCCATTTGAACCATTTGATCTAATCAAAGCAAAGATATAAAACTTTCAAATCCTTTAAACTCGTTATGAAATATAAACTGCTGAAACAACTCTGAAGTACTCCACACTAAGCCATCAAAAAACAACAACATAGATGCAAATGTAAATATTCTCTTCGTGTCAGCATACAAATTAAATTAAATAAACGTTCGAAAGTATATTACATCGCATACTAGCTGTTAATTAATTTATATTTATTCCCCAGTTTACCCAAGGTACAACATTTGATATATTTATATTACAGTGTGTTACATAACTATGATTTTCGGTTAGATAAATAGGATTGTTGCTATCAGGAATCATTTCCACGTATTAATAACACAGGTCAATAATGTATACTATTACACAAAACGTACACTAATTACAAACATTATATTATATGGAAATTACTGTTTTCAGAAGATTTACTTGGATTTGCAATTTGAATTACTGAAAACTCTAAGCGTCAGTCTTACACTCTCGTTATGCTTGCGTCTTTGAACGCATTAATGAAGCGGCAACGACATGGTGAAGAACTGTTCCATATGCGAAGTTTGCGACATCTCATTAATATTGTGCAGTGGCATAAACTTTTGTCAGACAGCAACTTGCATGCCGATAAATCGTGCTTCGCAAATTCCCAGCATTTTCAACCAGCCCCACTGCTCAAACCTGCTGCTAACGACACGCCAAGTTCCGAAGTCATTGCTAGGGAGATGTACCAGTCCTAACTTGTACAATTATCTTGGACCTGTTGTATCCCAGCTATTCATTAGTTATATAATAACATCATAAGCACTGATTTCTTTAAAGTGTGCTTTATTTAAAACACACAGGAAAGGATAAATCTTACAACATGATTGTGTATTTGAGAAACAAAATAATATATATAACTGACACTGGTGGAGCGCTACAAGTTCTGTTCACATCACCTGCAGAAGTTTATGAAAAGCTGCACGAAGTGGCCGCGCGGTTTGAGGCGCTATGTAACGGATTGCGCGGTTCCAGTCCTCCTTCAGGCATGGGTGCGTGTGTTGTTCTTAGCATAAGTAAGTTTAAATAGTGTGTAAGTCTAGGGACCTATGGCCTCAGCAGTTCGGTCCCTTGGGAATTCACACACACACACACACACACACAGTTAATGAAAACTAACATCGTTCGTTTCGTATATTCTTACCTGACACCGTAGACAGAGATACATTATTTTCTGCTTACAACGGATCAGCACATGCTTTTCGCTACTTTTTTTAGATATATTGCTTCGCTTCATCTATTTCACATCAGCTTTCTGGTTCAGCCTGCTTTTGATATTTACAGTGCCTTTAAAAACCTGATTTCCTGTCAACAGTGTCCCTAATAGAGTAATAGGACTACTCTTTTATCAACCACAGAAACAGCTTTATTTCTTTTCGACGCCGGCATTGCACTATATTTTAAAGTTGGCAGCGACATTTTACAAGTTCAACAAAGCGCATCTGAATGTCGACTGCGGGACACGAACCAACAGCACATTTCAAATCGTTCCTGGAATGAAATTTTTTACTGTCTGTTTGGTCGCTCAAACAGGACTGTAAAAGGAATGGGCCACGCCTCTGATTTCCAAGACAGGACTCTGTCAGGGAAAAATGTCGTTATTAATAGCAAGAAGACCAGTCGAAGCACGACAAACAGAGCTTCTCAGTTTTCCAACGAGTCACATCTGGTCATGTGCCCCTCACCTTCATTAATACTACGCAATATCACAATCATCACCATGATCGTTGCCACACATTTACAACCAGCTGTTAGATGTTCCATGCAGCTATACGCACCTCTATTATGGAACCATATTTGCTAATGTCGTCTACCCATCGCCCAAAGAAAAAAGCACTTGGCTTGTATTGACACTAAAGAGTAAAAAAAATTATCCAGCATCACTTAATCTAAACAATTTTCTAGATCTGTCCGTGTTTAACAATTTTTAAAGTTTTCGTATAGTTATATTCTCGTCTCCCCCCCCCCCCCCAACCACCCTCCCTCCCATACAAAAACAATAGAGTTCTAGCACACAATTGCTAATAATATTAGGGTCCAAAGTGTAGATACGTTTCTGCATATGATGATAAACAGTCTTTCGATCGCAGTTGGATATCTTATGCTATATAGCTAGAGAAGGCCGAAATGCACGCGTTTAACTCAAGCGGCTGGTGTGAGGTCTGAAACAGGATACGGAATGAATGCTATAAAGAAAAGTACGTAGCTGCTGGAATACTTAACTTTAATCCATCATTTGTATACAGCATTCTGGATGATACAAGTGAGACTCTCTCTTGAAATGGTTAATGGCGCCTTGCTAGGTCGTAGCCATGGACTTAGCTGAAGGCTATTCTAACTATATCTCGGCTAATGAGAGAAAGGCTTCGTCAGTGTAGTCGCTAGCAAAGTCGTCGTACAACTGGGGCGAGTGCTAGTACGTCTCTCTAGACCTGATGTGTGGTGGCGCTCGGTCTGCAATTACTGACAGTGGCGACACGCGGGTCCGACATGTACTAATGGACCGCGGCCGATTTAAAGCTACCACCTAGCAAGTGTGGTGTCTGGCGGTGACACCACATCTTATAAGCTTTTTCACTGATTAAAAACAGAGTCCAAAAATACACTCCTGGAAATGGAAAAAAGAACACATTGACACCGGTGTGTCAGACCCACCATACTTGCTCCGGACACTGCGAGAGGGCTGTACAAGCAATGATCACACGCACGGCACAGCGGACACACCAGGAACCGCGGTGTTGGCCGTCGAATGGCGCTAGCTGCGCAGCATTTGTGCACCGCCGCCGTCAGTGTCAGCCAGTTTGCCGTGGCATACGGAGCTCCATCGCAGTCCTTAACACTGGTAGCAGGCCGCGACAGCGTGGACGTGAACCGTATGTGCAGCTGACGGACTTTGAGCGAGGGCGTATAGTGGGCATGCGGGAGGCCGGGTGGACGTACCGCCGAATTGCTCAACACGTGGGGCGTGAGGTCTCCACAGTACATCGATGTTGTCGCCAGTGGTCGGCGGAAGGTGCACGTGCCCGTCGACCTGGGACCGGACCGCAGCGACGCACGGATGCACGCCAAGACCGTAGGATCCTACGCAGTGCCGTAGGGGACCGCACCGCCACTTCCCAGCAAATTAGGGACACTGTTGCTCCTGGGGTATCAGCGAGGACCATTCGCAACCGTCTCCATGAAGCTGGGCTACGGTCCCGCACACCGTTAGGCCGTCTTCCGCTCACGCTCCAACATCGTGCAGCCCGCCTCCAGTGGTGTCGCGACAGGCGTGAATGGAGGGACGAATGGAGACGTGTCGTCTTCAGCGATGAGAGTCGCTTCTGCCTTGGTGCCAATGATGGTCGTATGCGTGTTTGGCGCCGTGCAGGTGAGCGCCACAATCAGGACTGCATGCGACCGAGGCACACAGGGCCAACACCCGGCATCATGGTGTGGGGAGCGATCTCCTACACTGGCCGTACACCACTGGTGATCGTCGAGGGGACACTGAATAGTGCACGGTACATCCAAACCGTCATCGAACCCATCGTTCTACCATTCCTAGACCGGCAAGGGAACTTGCTGTTCCAAAAGGACAATGCACGTCCGCATGTATCCCGTGCCACCCAACGTGCTCTAGAAGGTGTAAGTCAACTACCCTGGCCAGCAAGATCTCCGGATCTGTCCCCCATTGAGCATGTTTGGGAGTGGATGAAGCGTCGTCTCACGCGGTTGCACGTCCAGCACGAACGCTGGTCCAACTGAGGCGCCAGGTGCAAATGGCATGGCAAGCCGTTCCACAGGACTACATCCAGCATCTCTACGATCGTCTCCATGGGAGAATAGCAGCCTGCATTGCTGCGAAAGGTGGATATCCACTGTACTAGTGCCGACATTGTGCATGCTCTGTTGCCTGTGTCTATGTGCCTGTGGTTCTGTCAGTGTGATCATGTGATGTATCTGACCCCAGGAATGTGTCAATAAAGTTTCCCCTTCCTGGGACAATGAATTCACGGTGTTCTTATTTCAATTTCCAGGAGTGTATTTCCCACTCGTAATAATTCAAGTCTCGTAGCCGTACTGCCGCACAGAATTCTAAATCCGTACAAGTCCCCACTGGAACACTTCCCAAACCAACACAGGCTCCACACCTTTTCGCATCCAGAATTGTACTTTATTGTCTTGTTAAGTTTTCATTGCGCCTCTGAGAAGCTGCAGTAGGACTGGGCCAGTTGCGGCCGATACCAGTCGGCACTTCCGCTGCGACTTCTACTGGGTATGCTTCATTCCATTTTTAAAATCTAACATCTTTGATCCACATTGCTCTTATTTATTTATTCGAATAACGCTCTTGGTGTGTACGATAAATCAACTTTTGTTTTACTTCTTTTGTTTAATTTTCGTTGCTTAGACTTCCTTCATCCTTCGAGAGTATCGTTCCTTTTCTTCCTGGACCCTCTTACTTCCTTTTTCAGACCTCTTTGTGTCCTGAAATCTTGCCTCTTGTGTTTTTTGTTGCCTCTCTAATAAGTATCCTGTTATGTATTATGTCGGTTCTAATTCCTGTGTTTTTCATATCTTAATCAATTTGAGTGAACCATGTGGGCTTAGATTTGTAGCTGTTTAGTAAGATGAATATTTGCTTGGTTAGTCTGTTATTATCCATTCGGTATGTGTATCCATAAAACTGTAGTCTTCTTTTCGTCGTTGCATCAGTTAGCTATTCCATTTTCAAATAGAGGTCTCTGTTTGATCTTAATTTGTATTTAATATTACTATTACTTCTAGGTCCCCGTATTTTCCTTAGAATTCTTCTTTCAATTTTTTCCAGTTTTTCAAGAGCCCCAAATCTTGTTAGTTTAAATGTTTCTGCTACACAGAGTGTTTCAGGCCTTACTACTATTTGGTAGTCTCTTAGTTTCATGTTCCAGGACAAAGCTATTTTTTTTATTATGTTTATTATCATTTGGAACGCTCTTTCCATTTTATGTACTCTATTTTCTATGGATATATTTCCTTTTGTGTTGTTTGTTATCCATTCTCCTAGGTATTCATAACGATTCGTTTCAGGTATTATGCTATGAATTTTAAGATTTGGAGGGGCATCATTGATATCTGTAATGAAATGTGTTTTTTCAAATGGTATTTTTGGTCCTATTTTGTCTGTTTGCTTCTATAGTTCTGTGATTTGTTGTTTGGCATTATACATTGAGTCAGTAATTAATGTCATGTCATCTGCGAAAGCTAGACAATCTATGGTGATTTTATTTGGGTTTCTTCCTAGTAGAACACCCTTAGTATTGACGGATTTTCTCCATTCTCTCGCTATCTTCCCTAATGCGTTAAAAAGTTGTGCTAATAAACCATCTCCCTTTCTTACTACTGATTTTAGTTCAAAAGGTATTGAGAGCTCCCCCATAAATTTTACTTTTAATGTTGTGTTTGTTAAAGTTCCTTTGACGATTTCTGTTGTTTTATTGTCGAGTGCGAATTTCTTTGTACTGTTGATTAGTATATTCTATCAACTGAATCGTATGCCGTATTAAAATCTACAAAAATTATCGTGTATATCAAGATTCTAATTTTCCTCAGTTCTGTTATGATCTTTAGATTTAGTACTCGCTCTGCATAAGACCTTCCCTTGCTAAATCATGCTTGATACTCATCTAATTGCGGGTCGAGTATTCCTTCAGCTGTCTTTAAAAGTGCAATGGACAAGATCTTATACGTCACTAATTGATAGGATCAGTTTTCTTTCCTTTTTTTATGTGGTGGATGTATTAATGCCAATGTACATTCTGCTGGTAAGCTGATTGCTGTCCATATTTCATTAATTATCTCTATTAGACATAGAATAGTATTGTCACTAGAGAGTTCCACAACTAAGCAACTATGTTGTCTTCTCCTGATACTTTGTTATTTTTAAGTTGTTTTATGAGTTCTCTGATTTCTTTTCTTGTTGATGGCTTTTTGTCTTATTGAATTTGGTTTACATGATCAAAATGAAATTCTTATTTTGGTGGATCGCAGTTATACAGCTCTTTGAAGTAGTCAATAAGTACTCTTCAGTTCTCAGGGTTATTATATGCGGTCTTCTTTGTTTTTGTACCTATAGACAGTAGACTTGGTGGTGTGTACTTCTCTAAATTATTTTTGAATATTTTATAAAAGTTCCTTGTGTCGTTCTGCTTAAAGTGTGACTCAGTTGATTCCAGTTGATCTTTTGTATGTTGTACTCTGATCTTTTTCAGACCTTTTGATGCATGTTTCCTTGCTTCTATAAAAATTTTCTTGTTCTTGTCTTTCTATTTACGATCCGGATATTCCAAGGTAGTTGTCTCTTTAATTAACTCATCACAATCATAATTCCCCCAAACATGTTTCCATTTTTTAAGAGGGATATTTTATTTTGCAGTCCCAGTGATGTCTCTTTGTAGTTCTTCCCGACATTTAGGTATTCTTTCTTCCAATTGCATTTTCTCTACATAACTTCAATACGTCAAACCTTCTGCGTTGGTATTGATTTTTTTTCTAAATATTGTTCCAACCTAGAATTTAATGACAGACAGATAGTGATCTGAATGTAAACCAGAGCCCTTGGCAGCTTTTCGATTGAATGCCTCCACTGCAGAGTGCCTACTTATAGCAACGTGATAGAGTTGTTCTTCATCAAAAATCGGATTTAGTAATATCCATGTAGTTTGTTTTCTAGGAACTCATTTTGGGCATTTAGTTTTTAGTGCTATGTTATGCTGCCTGCATAGGCTCAAGAGCCTTAGAACCGATTTCGTTGGTTCTTTCCTGTGCGGGAAATTTTCCTATTAACCTGTGCTGGCGTTCTTTGTCAATTTGTTCATTAAAGTCACCAAGTAGTAATACTTCTTTATGAAATGTGATCTAGGATGTTTGACAGATTTTGCCAAAAATTTTCTGTTTACACTTTCTGTGGTCTGTTTTTCTCATTTGTCGGTGCATATCTATTTAAAATAATGTCAACTTTGTTTGATCATTTAAACGTTAGTGTGGTGAATCTTTCATTAATTGATTTAAATTCTATTATTGAGTTTAATACGTCCTTGTTTGCAATGAAAGGTGTTCCAGATAGGGGTACATTCTTCAGAACTCTTTTTCCTGGTTTTCCCTTTAGTTTCCTGAATCCTTCAGAATCTAAAAGCGTGTTCGTCTGTAAATCTCGTTTCCTTCAATGTGGTCATCATCATTTTTTCCTCTTGAAAGTTTATTTAAGTTTTCCTGTTTTTAGGAGTAAATTTTCATTGGTTACATAATTTGATTCTGCGTTCCATTTTATGGTTTTTTTTGTTTAAGACAGGTTTCAAAACGTTCCGACTCATTCTTTGCATGATGTCGTTGGTCTCCAGAATCCGAATGCCTACTTTTCATTTCCTTGGAAATGGGAGACTGCATGCTACCTGGGGTAAAATCTCTTACAAAGCGCATTTCCATTGTTGAGTGCTTGTTAAGTTAGGGTAATGTGTGCCCTAAAGATACTACCCAGGATTGGTAGCTTTGAGGAATATGTTTCCAGCCGCACCTCTAGTGAGTAGTCGCTGACCACTTTGCCGCTTATTGCAAGTCAGATGAATTGTGGATTTTTTCTTGTGCTGCTTATTCCGTTAGTTCCGCCGTTCGGACATCCAATCATTCCGCCTTCATTGCCTTTGAAGGCTTCACTGTAACCCTAGCATGGAGCCCTCACAGGGTGCTGTCACCCGGGTCCAGGTGAGCGCTAGTTTTTTTTACGAGTTTGTGAGTTTGTTATTTTCCTCCTCCTCCTCCCCCCCCCCTCACGACTTGTGCCATGAGACCCCAGGCTAGTATGAGCTTTGTGGGATTTTCTGTCCTCTTCTGAATGATGTGCCCAATACAGAACTACCATTCACCGCTTGCTCATACAGGTAATAACATTAATCCGACAAATTTCTGCAAAGTTATTTAAGGAAGTACTACGCCTAGAAATTTAATTAGGTGCTAGTAAGTGAAGCAGTCATCAACCTGAAAGTTTTTTACCGCCACAGTGCTTTACTAGCCATGGTGCTATTGGAGGTGGCATGTCATTGTCTTCCTTCACCCTCTTCACAGATGTACACATCCAATTGCAGTGGGACCTACAGTTTCATGTAGCCTCAGAACCACGGTGCACATTGACAAACATTGCCGGCAGGGGATGGAGTGACAAGTGAAAGATAAAAATCCTGGCACTACCGCGGATCGAAATGAGATCTTTGCATCCGTAGTCTGGCACGTTTCCACAGAGCCAGCGAGCCCTACAGTTGAACACCACACACTGAAATCTCAGAAACTAGAGCTAAAACTTGACTGATCTTCTAATGCACGCTGTTGCGTGCCTGAATGTGAGCATGGCAGAGATCAACACACAGTTTGATGGCACATAATATACGTAATCCATTCACGCCTTGGTGAGTTCCTTAGTAATTTTAACATGACTATTATTATTTTCGAATCAGTACCAAAAGTGTTCATATTTACACTACAATAACTTTTAAAGTATTGGGATCCGGCCGTTGTGGCCGAGCGGTTCTAGGCGCTGCAGTCCGGAACAGCGCCGCTGCTGCGGTCGCAGGTTCGAATCGTGCCTCGGGCATGGATGTGTGTGATGTCATTAGGTTAGTTAGGTTTAAGTAGTTCTAAGTCTAGGGGACTGATGACCTCAGGTGTTAAGCCATTTGAACCATTTAAATAAAGTATTTGGCTGTATTGATGAGACCTGTTTTCCAGTAATTTCGGTGTAATATCCTATCTGATGGAGTATTTGGATTTTGCGTCCTCTTCTGGTTTTGTCAGATTCCTTTCACTGTAACACAGATTTTCAGCATTACTGCACCATCTTTGGCCTTTTGACCGAGGTGGCCGCTGTCAACGGGCACTACAGCAGTCGATCTGCGATTTTCTAGAGCTTACTATCGGACTTTTGATTATGGAGACTTGAGTTTAATCTTTATTACAAGCGAACCAATAGTTGTACCAATATTTTTTCTCGTTTTATTCTGCTGTATGGAGTAATTTGGTTGTAAAGTCCAATGTATATTTTTTATTTTAGGTTCTAGTAAGGATTGTCCGGCCTTCGGCGTCTTCGCTACGAACTGCTCACTTCAAAACTATGTAGCTTGAAATATATTTGCCCGATGTTAATGAAATTTTAACAGGTTATAGGCACATATACTGGTAGTGGAAATCTCAAGTTACAGAAATTTTCAAGCACCTACAAATAAGTCCCTATGATTTTCGAAAAGTAATTTTTTCTCAGCCCAGGATAAAAACATGACAGAAAGCGTGGGTTTGTTTTGAAGGTGGGAATAACAGTGGGCACAGTGGTGGAATCAGGGGCTACGTTGCCGGTCATGGGTATTCAGGTTGGCGCATCCGCCATTTTGTTTCCCAATAAATGCTAAACACCTCACGTAGCCTATGCGAACTGTGTTGTTTTGTTCAAGTTTTCTGAAATATTTTAGAAGTGTCCTGCATAGAGCCTTAGATCGTGCTATTTTGAGCTTCCATTCCGCTCATGGTTACATCGATATGTGAATTAGACACAAAAATCTCGCGTTTTATTTGCTTATTGCTGCTTTTCTTTGCTGTCCGAATGAAGAATAAAGGTGCAAGAAACATCTATATTTATGTGATAGAATCGCGTGCTATGTTTATGTTCTACTTTCTTCGCGGAATTCAAATTAAATATTCGATGATGACGTTTATTAAATCATGTACCAGGCTCCTATAAGTACGTGTTGACGCGGCTGCATCTAAAGTGCATATTTGCGCAATACCCAAGTATAAATACGAAACTCACCAAACACGGCACTTCTAATCGAATGAACGCTTGCTTCGTTAAATTTCCAGGACACACAAGAACACACTTTAGATTTACACACTACACAATTCCTTCTCCAAGTTAAAGCACAAGTTATGTGAACATTTATTTGGAAAATGGCTAAAGTTGACAAAGGGACCACTATCTGTACTGTTAATTTCAACCTTCTGCATTCTTCCAATTAAATATGAAGTAAACAATTTGTTCACTGTCCCACTCATAACACAATACTTAAGCTTATCTAGAAGAATTTCATGATTCACGCAGTTAAAAGCCTTTGAGAGATCACAAGAAATCCCAATGGGTGATGTTCGGTTATTCAGAGCATTTAATATTTGATCGGTGAAAGCATACATAGCATTTTCTGTTGAGAAGCCTTTTTGAAAACCAAACTGACATTTCGTTAGTTCTTCACTTTTACAAATATATGAAGCTACCCTTGAATACATTACCTTTTCAAGAACTTTGGATAAAGTTGTCAGAATTGAGATTGGGCGGTAATTGTTAGCATCAGACATATTCCCCTTTTGATGCAATGATTTAACAATAGCATATGCCAGTCTATCTGTAAAAATGCCCTGTTTCCGTTAGCTACTACATATATACTGAGAATCCTACTTATCTCTTGAGAACAAGCTTTTAGTACTCTGTTGGAAATGCCATCAATTCCATGTGAGCTTTTACTTTTGAGTTAATTTATTATTTTCTTAATTTCAGTAAGAGAGGTAGGTTGAATTTCAGTTTTATCAAATTGCATAGGTACTGCCTCCTCCAAATACAGCCCTGCATTTGTAATGAACAGCTGGATCCTATTTTCTCTACAACAATTAAAAAATGATTATTAAAAATATTTTCTGCCTCTAACTTATTGTTAACAAACTTTTCATTGAGTCTCACAGAAATATAGTCTTCCTATGCTCTCGGTTGTCCTGTTTCCCTTTTAACAATATTCCAGATTGTTTTAATTTTATTAGCAGAGGTGCTAATCTCAGACCTAATCCACATACTTCTGGATTTTTTAATAACTTTTCTTAATACAGTGTAGTAGTTTTTACAATGTTTGACTGTTTCTGGACCATTACTACTCCTAGCTAAAAGATACGTTTCCCTTTTCTGTTTACAAGATATTATTATTCATTTAGTAAGCCAAGGCAGTTTAGATGGTTTCTTATAATTATGTTTCACTGTTTTCTTAGGGAAACTGTTTTCAAATATACTCACAAAGGTATCATGAAACAGGTTAAATTTTAAATAAGCATTAGGTTCCCTGAACACCTCATCCCAGTCTAACTGTTGCAAACTTTCCCTAAAATTGCAACTGTTAAATCATTAATTGAATGCACCATTTTGAAGGATTGCTTGCATTACTGTATGGAACTATGTAATACACGATTCTAGCTGTGCATCATGATCAGAAAGATCATTCATAACAGGAAAAGTTTTTATTTGATTAAATTTATCTTGCTCTATAAAAATATTATGTGTTCCTGTACTACCTGAATAGGAAAACCAAAACTCATATCAGATTGAAATAACCGAGTAATCCTTCAAGGTCATTCTTTCTATCAGACTCTTTCAGAAAATCTACTTTGAAATCCCCACAAACAATTTGCTTCCCTCTGTCTGACAGATAGAACAACAAAGAATCAAAATTTTTGAGAAATAGCTGAAAATTTCTCAGTGGGGACCTCTACACAGCTATAATGATAAAAGTACAAATATTTACTTTAAGCTCACAGGCACATGCTGCTACATGTTGTTGTTTTTGTTGTGGTCTTCAGTCCTGAGACTGGTTTGATGCAGCTCCCCATGCTACTCTATCCTGTGCAAGCTTCTTCATCTCCCAATACGTACTGCAGCCTACATCCTTCTGAATCTGTTTAGTGTATTCATCTCTTGGTCTCCCTCTACGATTTTTACCCTCAACGCTGCCCTACAATACTAAATTGGTAATTCCTTGATGCCTCAGAACATATCCTACCAACCGATCCCTTCTTCTAGTCAAGTTGTGCCACAAACTCCTCTTCTCCCCAATTCTATTCAATACCTCCTCATTAGTTATGTGGTCTACCCATCCAATCTTCAGTATTCTTCTGTAGCACCACATTTCGAAAGCTTCTATTCTTGATAGTTCGGTAATTTTCACATCTGTCAACGTCTGCTTTCTTTGGGATTGGAATTATTATATTCTTCTTGAAGTCTGATGGTATTTCGCCTGTCTCATACATTTTGCTCACCAGATGTTAGAGTTTTGTCATGACTGGCTCTCCTAAGGCTGTCAGTAGTTCTAATGGAATGTTGTCTACTCCCGGGGCCTTGTTTCGATTAGGTCTTTCAGTGCTCTATCGAATTCTTCACGCAGTATAATATCTCCCATTTCATCTTCATCTACATCCTCTTCCATTTCCATAATATTGTCCTCAAGAACATCGCCCTTGTATAGTCCCTCTATACACTCCTTCCACCTTTCTGCGTTCCCTTCTTTGCTTAGAACTGGGTTTCCATCTGAGCTCTTGATATTCATACAAGTGGTTCTCTTTTCTCCAAAGGTCTCTTTAATTTTTCTGTAGGCAGTATCTATCTTACCCCTAGTGAGGTAAGCCTCTACATCCTTACATTTGTCCTCTAGCCACCCCTGCTTAGCCATTTTGCACTTCCTTTCGATCTCATGTTTGAGACGTTTGTATTCCTTTTTGCCTGCTTCATTCACTGCATTTTTATATTTTGTCCTTTCATCAATTAAATTCAGTATTTCTTCTGTCACCCAAGGATTTCTACTAGCCCTCGTCTTTTTACCTACTTGATCCTCTGCTGCCTTCACCACTTCATCCCTCAAACCTATCCATTCTTCTTCTACTGTATTTCTTTCCCCCATTCTTGTCAATTGTTCCTTTATGCTTTTCCTGAAACTCTCTACAACCTCTGGTTCTTTCAGTTTATCCAGGTCCCATCTCCTCAAATTCCCACCTTTTTGCAGTTTCTTCAGTTTTAATCTACAGTTCATAACCAATAGATTGTGGTCAGAGTACACATCTGCCCCTGGAAATGTCATACAATTTAAAACCTGGTTCCTAAATCTCTGTCTTACCATTATATAATCTATCTGAAACCTGTCAGTATCTCCAGGCTTCTTCCATGTATACAGTCTCCTTTTATGATTCTTGAACCAAGTGTTAGCTATGAATAAGTTGTGCTCTGTGCAAAATTCTACCAGGCGGCTTCCTCTTTCATTTCTTAGCCCCAATCCATATTCACCTACTACGTTTCCTTCTCTTCCTTTTCCTACTATCGAATTCCCTTCACCCATGACTATTAAATTTTCGTCTCCCTTCACTATCTGAATAATTTCTTTTATCTCATCATACATTTCATCAATTTCTTCGTCATCTGCAGAGCTAGTTGGCATATAGACTTGTACTACTGTTGTAGGCGTGGGCTTCGTGTCTATCTTGGCCACAATAATGCGTTCACTATGTTGTTTGTAGTAGCTTACCCGCACTCCTATTTTTTTATTCATTATTAAAACTACTCCTGCATTACCCCTATTTGATTTTGTATTTATAACCCTGTATTCACCTGACCAAAAGTCTTGTTCGTCATGCCACCGAACTTCGCTAGTTCCCACTATATCTAACGTTAACCTATACATTTCCCTTTTTAAATTTTCTAGTCTACCTGCCCGATTAAGGGATCTGACATTCCACGCTCCGATCCGTAGAACGCTAGTTTTCTTTCTCCTGATAACGACGTCCTCCTGAGTCGTCCCCGCCCGGAGATCCGAATGGGGGACTATTTTACCTCCGGAATATATTTACCCAAGAGGACGCCATCATCATTTATCCATACAGTAAAGCTGCATGCCCTCGGGAAAAATTACGGTCGTAGTTTCCCCTTGCTTTCGGCCGTTCGCAGTACCAGCACAGAAAGGCCGTTTTGGTTAATGTTACAAGGCCAGATCAGTCAATCGTCCTGACTGTTGCCCCTGCAACTACTGAAAAGGCTGCTGCCCGTCTTCAGGAACCATACGTTTGTCTGGCCTCTCAACAGATAGCCCTCCGTTGTGGTTGCACCTACGGTACGGCTATCTGTGTCGCTGAGGCACGCAAGCCTCCCCACCAACGGCAAGGTCTGTGGTTCATGGGGGCTATATGTTACTCTACACGAAATTTTTTAGTTTCTGCATTAAATCACACTATGACAAATTGTAGCATATATGGCAATTCCACCTCCCTCCATAGTGTCTCTACTTACAAGTGCTGAAAGCTGATATCCATCTACATCTACTGCTTGCATATGTGTTACTAAATGCTGTCCAGACAGGCATAGTACATCTATTCCACCCTCAGTTTCTAAATCCCACCCTCATTTTTTGTACATTAGCTTTTCTTGAATGATACGAGGTTGCTATCTCGGACAATACCAAATGCCCATTTCAAGGTAGATCGCTACATTCTACAGGCCTGCTAACCCTACATACACAGAAACAAACATTACTGCAGAGGCACTGTCAGTATCAAAGTTCGTCATTGTGATTTCTGGGGAGCTATCTGATATCGATGACATTATTGGAATACAGGCCAAGATCGCTTAAAACTTTTACCTAAATGATGGGTTTCGGCGGAATTAAACTGAGTTTAGCTTTTGACGTGACCTTGACCCTATCAGCCCAGGAGCTTAATGTTTTACATCATGTGTTCCTATTGTGAAATGCCGATAGTGGAACTGGCCAACTTTCTCAACTTTAAAATTAGCAGATAGCTCTGAAGTGTTATGATTACTATTGTGATACAGATCCAATGACGGCAGTTTAGGTCTAATTCTGCCGAAAAAAGTCACCTAAATAAAAGCTTTAAGCGATCGTGGCTTGTATTTGATTAATCATCATCATCATTTAAGACTGATTATGCCTTTCAGCGTTCAGTCTGGAGCATAGCCCCCCTTATACAGTTCCTCCATGATCCCCTATTCAGTGCTAACATTGGTGCCCCTTCTGATGTTATACCTATTACTTCAAAATCATTCTTAACCGAATCCAGGTACCTTCTCCTCGGTCTGCCCCGACTCCTCCTACCCTCTACTGCTGAATCCATGAGTCTCTTGGGTAATCTTGCTTCTCCCATGCGTGTAACATGACCCCACCATCTAAGCCTGTTCGCCCTGACTGCTACATCTATAGAGTTCATTCCCAGTTTTTCTTTGATTTCCTCATTGTGGACACCCTCCTGCCATTGTTCCCATCTACTAGTACCTGCAATCATCCTAGCTACTTTCATATCCGTAACCTCAACCTTGTTGATAAGGTAACCTGAATCCACCCAGCTTTCGCTCCCATACAACAAAGTTGGTCGAAAGATTGAACGGTGCACAGATAACTTAGTCTTGGTACGGACTTCCTTCTTGCAGAAGAGAGTAGATCGTAGCTGAGCGCTCACTGCATTAGCTTTGCTACACCTCGCTTCCAGTTCTTTCACTATGTTGCCATCCTGTGAGAATATGCATCCTAAGTACTTGAAACCGTCCACCTGTTCTAACTTTGTTCCTCCTATTTGGCACTCAATCCGTTTATATTTCTTTCCCACTGACATTACTTTCGTTTTGGAGATGCTAATCTTCATACCATAGTCCTTACATTTCTGATCTAGCTCTGAAATATTACTTTGCAAACTTTCAATCGAATCTGCCATCACAACTAAGTCATATGCATATGCAAGACTGCTTATTTTGTGTTCACATATCTTAATCTCACCCAGCCAGTCTATTGTTTTCAACATATGATCCATAAATAATATGAACAACAATGGAGACAGGTTGCAGCCTTGTCTTACCCCTGAAACTACTCTGAACCATGAACTCAATTTACCGTCAACTCTAACTGCTGCCTGACTATCCATGTAAAGACCTTTAATTGCTTGCAAAAGTTTGCCTCCTATTCCATAATCTTGTAGAACAGACAATAACTTCCTCCTAGGAACCCGGTCATATGCCTTTTCTAGATCTATAAAGCATAGATACAATTCCCTGTTCCACTCATAACACTTCTCCATTATTTGCCGTAAGCTAAAGATCTGGTCCTGACAACCTCTAAGAGGCCTAAACCCACACTGATTTTCATCCAATTGGTCCTCAACTAATACTCGCACTTTCCTTTCAACAATACCTGCGAAGATTTTACCCACAACGCTGATTAAAGAGATACCTCTGTAGTTGTTACAATCTTTTCTGTTTCCATGTTTAAAGATTGGTGTGATTAATACTTTTGTCCAGTCTGATGGAACCTGTCCCGACTCCCAGGCCATTTCAATTATCCTGTGTAGCCATTTAAGACCTGACATTCCACTGTATTTGATGAGTTCCGACTTAATTTCATCCACCCCAGCCGCTTTATTGCACTGCAATCTATTGACCAATTTCCACTTCCTCAAATGTGATCCTATTTCCATCATCATTCCTATCCCATTCTACCTCGAAATCTGAAACATTACTGATCGTATTTTCACCTACATTGAGCAACTCTTCAAAATATTCCCTCCATCTGCCCAAGGCATCCACAGGATTCACCAGCAGTTTTCCTGACCTGTCCAAAATACTTGTCATTTCCTTCTTACCTCCCTTTCGAAGACTGCTAATTACACTCCAGAATGGTTTTCCAGCAGCTTGACCCAAAGTCTCCAACCTGTTTCCAAAGTCTTCCCACGATTTCTTCTTCGATGCTGCAATTATTTGTTTGGCTTTGTTTCTTTCTTCAACATAACTTTCTCTGTCTACCTGGGTTCTGGTATGTAGCCATTTTTTATTAATGACTGTCAATATACTAAAGACACACATTTTGTACTCTAAATACTGCATGTTCAGGAATGTTTTGCTGTGTTATGATATTTTGGGGTTGCTAACTCCCTATAGGCAGAATTTCTGTTAAGAGGTAGTACTTTCAAAACAGCTAAACAAAAACCTACGTTCGAATATCACATACGATTTTTACTATAAAATATTGCTTGAGGTCATAATAAATATTATTTTCTTACAATACATAACTGTGCGCTCCGTCCGGGTTCCGATTTTTCGCGATGAGAGTTAACAGTCCATTTTTTCTTCTCTCAGAATCTTATGGGAAACTAACCATTCTAAATCCACTTCTAGAATGGTTAGAACACTTTATGGCAGCACAACCACTCATAATTTCGTGCTTAAGTGCCGAGACGCAAATCCTATAGCACCGCAGAGGTTTTACACTTCAGAGCTCTGGGAAACAAAATGGTGGATGCGCTAGCTCGTACTTATAGGAGCCTTAGTCACGGGTAAACCGGTTTCCAAGAGCCCGGGTGTTCGCTGCAACGACGCATTCATTTTCACAGCGGTGCACGATGTTAATCGCGAGGTCCATTAGGCACAGACCCAGTCTTAAATATCACTCTTTGTAAAATCCTTGTCACACTGTACGGTCACAGTGGTTTACAACCACAAAAGGGACCTTCAAAACAAACTCATGCTTTCTGTTACGCGTTTATCCTGGGCTGAGAAAAAGTTACTTTAGGAAAAAAGAATCATAAGGCCTTTTTCGTGGATAACTGGAAAATTCTGCAACTTGTGAATCCCACCATCAATATAGCGCCTATAATCTATTAAAATTTCATTAACATCGGACAAACACATTTCAGGCTATATAGTTTTGAATCGAGTAGTTCGTAGCGAAGGCTCCGGAAAGCAGACAATCCTTACTACAATCTAAAATAAAAATATATATATTGAACTTCAAAAGCAAATTGCACCATATAACCTAACGCAGAATAAAACAAGAAAAATATTGGTATAGCGGCCTTGCCGCAGTGGTAACAGTGGTTCCCGTCAGTTCTCCGAAGTTAAGCGCTGTCCGGCTGGGCTAGCAGTTGGATGGGTGACCTTCCGGTCTGCCGAGCGCTGTCGGCAAGTGGGGTGCACTCAGCCCTTGTGAGGCAAACTGAGGAGCTATTTGATTGAGAGGTAGCGGCTCCGGTCTCGTAAACTGACATACGGCCGGGAGAGCGGTGTGCTGACCACATGCCCCTCCATATCCGCATCGAGTGACGCCTGTGGGCTGAGGACGACACGGCGGCCCGTCGGTACCGTTGGGCCTTTCAAGGCCTGTTCGGAGGGAGAGTTTTCGTTTTGCTACAGGTCTATCGGTTTGTTTGTAATTAACGCTGAAAGTCGAGTCTCCACAGTAAAAAATCCAATAGTAGTGTCTGACTTCCCTTTGGACAGCTGCTAGCCTGTACAGCTTTCCTGTCAAACTCGTTGTAACGAGAAGGCCTCCCATCTCCAGACACTTTCACCGAGCGTGGTCAAGACACGTATAGTGCCACATGGTGCACTTGTTAGTTGTTTTGGTTCCATATGGTAGCGTTAGACTGACTATTGCAGATAAAGGTGAGGCACACCTCGAGAGTCAAGACATTGCGTTTAGTAACCCTCAATTCTTTATCTTGTAATTGTAGAGAGTGTGGATTTGCTCTGGTGAAGGATGGTGCATCGGCCTAGGTTCAGAAGCCGCTCAAAGGTAGCAAAATCCTTTTGTTGATTTGTTGCAAGCTCAAGCCCTGATCTGACGGGGCCCGGACGGTGGGACACGTCCCGCAGAACTCGAGACACATGAGCGTTGTAGTGGTACACCGTCGCTGCTATGTTCAGTGGAACCCAGGCGTGGCATGACCTCCCATCGTCGACAATCTCGGGCAGCGGCCTACCTGCGTGAAGCCGTCATTGCCCCACTGGGTGCGGGATTTTGGTTCCCACCCGGATGTGGCAAGTGACGGGCGCAGACTGGCAGAAAACCTGGACCGCCGGCTGCCAACTGGTGTTGGTCACCACCGCGATGGCTTGTCTTACACTGAGGTGACAAAAGTCATGGAATACCTCGTAATATTATGGCTGACCTCCTTTTGGCCAGAGTAGTGCAGCAACCTCATCTGGCATGAACTCAACAAGTTGTTGGAAGTCCCTGCAGAAATACTGAGCCATGCTGCCTCTACAGCCATCCATAATTTTGAAAGCGCTGTCAGTGCAAGATTTTTTTATGTGCCATAAATGTTCGATCGGATTCATGTTGGGTGATCTGGGAGGCCAAATCATTCGCTCGATTTGTCCAGAATGTTCTTCAAACCAGTCACAAACACCTGTGGCCCGGTGACGTGGCGCGTTGTCATTCATAAAAATACCAGCGTTGCTTGGGAACATGAAGTCCATGAATGGCTGCTAATGTTTCCAAGTAGTCGAACATAAACGTTTCCAGTCAATGATCCATGGAAACACAGCCCACATCATTATGGAGCCACCACTAGATTGCATTGTGCCTTCTTCACAGCTTGGGTCCATGGCTTCGAGGTGTCTGCACCACACTCGAACCATCAGTTATTACCAACTGAAATAGGGATTCATCTGACCATGCCACGGTTTTCCAGTCGCCTAGGTTCCAACCGATATGGTCACGAGCCCAGCTGAGGCGCTGCAGGCGATGTCATGCTGTTAGCGAAGGCACTCGTGTCTGTCCTCTGCTGTCATAGCCTATTAACGCCAAACTTCGCCGCAGTGTCCTGACAGATACATGCGTAGTATGTCCCACATTGATTTCTGCGGTTATTTCACGCAGTGTTGCTTGTCTGTTAGCAATGACAACTCTACGCAAACGCCGCTGTTCTCGGTCGTTAAGTGAAAGCCGTCGGCCATTACATTGCCCGTGGTGATAGGTATTGACTGAAATTCGATATCCTCGGCACAATTGGACACTGTGGATATTCCCGTTATGCGGCCATAATCACGTCGGAAACCTCTTCAGGTGAATCACCTGAGTATAAATTACAGCTCTGCCAATGCCGTGCCCTTTTATTTCTTGTACGCGATACTACCGCGATTTTTGTGTGTCCACCTCGCTACCCAGTGATTTTTGTCATCTCAGTGTATACTGGGCCATCTGCCAGCCACTGCAGCTGCCGGAAAAACACTGCGACCAGCGGGTAGCCTACACCAGTGCCGCGTGAGCTCCTCCGGCGACAATCATTTGCCGAGAATCGCAAGAGCTCCACGTGCTTTGGAAACATTACTGCTAACGGACAATAACATGGCTGTTGACACGCTATCCTCTATCAGACCCCACCTGAGGTGCCAGCCCCGTCCACATCGGCGACAGCGGCGCAACGTTGCGTCCGCAAGTCACGTTCTTGCGGAGTGCCTACCGCCTACTGCTCGATCGCTAGCAGTCAGCATACGCTCACGCTACGGGCTTTACGCTGGCCACTCAGCAGTCCATCAATCGGAGCTCTCGCTGAGCTCATCCACGGGGGACTGCATCTACACTGCACTTTGCTCCAGCACCCATCAGCAATCACAACGAGTCGGCAGCCGTCTCTCTCGGAGCCACTCCCTGTTCTTAAATTTGGCCTTCCTGGGACTCCACAGGACTGGTAGTGCTTCTGTGGAACTTAATGTGTACTTGTGCCTAGCACTGACTGCTGCGAACAATGTCACTATGCACTTTGACTGTGCCATACGAATACTAGATCAGGACGATCTTTTAGTTCTGCTTTTCAGACTGTACAATATATTGAACTTTGCTTTTGTGCGTTGCGCGGCCATCTTGATTTAGGTTTTCCGTGATTTCCCTAAATCACTTCAGGCAAATGCCGGGATGGTTCCTTTGAAATGGCACGGCCGACTTCCTTCCCCATCATTCCCTAATCCAGTGAGACCGATGACCTCGCTGTTTGGTCTCTTCCACCAAAACCACCAACCAACCAACCTTTACGTTGCGCCAATAAAGTGTGCTCAAATGCTACCTGGGAATCATCAATTACGCTGACGGAAAAAATGACAACAACAAAAATAATGAATGTAGAGTAATGAAATTTCGGAAATACATTTCTCTAGGTAACATATTTAAGTGATTAAGATTGCAAGATCACGGGTTAATACAAGCGCGATTCAAGCCATTGAAAATGTGAAATGTTGGTACTTTAATAACCTGTGTACCTGCCAGAACGTTGAACGCGTGCATGCATTGCGTTGTACCGGATCAGGATGTCAGTATGTGTGATGGAGTTCCATACCTGTTGCACTTGGTCAGTCAATACATAGGCGGTCAATGCTGGTTGTGGACGACGCTGGATGATGTCCTATATGTGCCCCGCTGCAGAGAGATCTGCTGATAGAGCAGAGACATTATGTCGACACACTGCAGAGTATGTTGGGTTACAACAGTGGCATGTGGACGAGTGTTATCGTGTTGAAAAACACCCCCTGGAATCTCGTTCATGAATGGCTGCACAACAGGTCGAATCACCAATTGACGTGCAATTTTTCAGTCAGGGTGCATGGGATAACACGTATACAGGTTGGTTGAAAGCCCTCAAATGGTCTCCTTCTAACTAACACACGGCCATCACAGGCACCGAAACAGAACCAGCTTTATTCAGAAAACACAAGAGGCCTCCACCCTGCCCTCCAGCGAGCTCTCACTTGACACCACTGGAGTCGGAAATGTCGGTGGTTTGGGGTCAGTGGAATGCACGTTACAGGGCGTCTAGCTCGGAGCTGTCCTCGAACAGTTCGTTGCGTCACTGTGGTGCCAACTGCTGCTCCGATTGCTGTTGCAGATGCAGTATGATGCACCAGAGCTATACGCCGTACGCGATGGTCTCCCCTGTCGGTAGTGCCACGTGGCCGTCCGGAGCCCGGTCTTCTCGCAACCGTATATTCTCGTGACCACCGCTGCCAACTATCACGATCAGTGGCTGTATTCGTGCCAAGTCTTTCTATAATATCGCAGAAGAAACATCCAGCTTCTCGTAGCCCAATTACACGACCTCGTTCAAACTCAGTGAGGTCTTGATAATGGCGTCTTTGTCGCCTTAAAGGCATTCTTGACAGACAGCAACTCATCTCGTTCAATCTCAAAGGTAACAAACGCTCACGACCATTACAACGTGTATTTAAAGCAATCCTGATTCGCAACTTCATTGTGGAGCTACTAGTGCTAATGTTATGCGACTGACGTAAAATTTGAATAGACGTCGTCTTCCAGGTATAGAAACACGGCTATCAACTTTCGTTTATGTCGTACAACTCCTTCTTGGTTTAGCGTTTTTTTTCCGTCAGTGTATTTGCGAGCAGACAACGATGTATACGGGCAGGAGGGTCTTTGTTTGACCTCAGTTCAACTGGTGGCGGACGTATCCACTTGGTTGGCGGTCCTGTCAGCACGATACTAGAGCGGCGACCCCGCGGCTTACGCCGACGCTATGACGGTTGACTACTCACAAGGGAACCTCCCCATCGCACCCCCCTCAGATATAGTTATAACTTGGCACAGTGGATGGACCTTGAAAAACTGAACACAGATCAATCGAGAAAACCGGAAGAAGTTGTGTGGAACTATGAAAAAAATAAGCAAAATATACAAACTGAGTAGTCCATGAGCAAGATATGCAACATCTAGGGCACTTTGAGCTCAGGAGCGCCGTGGTCCCGTGGTTAGCGTGAGCAGCTGCGGCACGAGAGATCCTTGGTTCAAGACTTCCCTCGAGTGAAAAGTTTAATTTTTTATTTTCAGTTTATGTGACAAACTCTTATGTTTTCATCACATTTTTGGGAGTGATTATCACATCCACAAGAAAACCTAAATCGGGCAAGGTAGAAGAATCTTTATACCCATTCGCCAAGTGTAAAAGTTAAGTGGGCGACAACATATTCCTGCCATGTGACGCACATGCCGTCACCAGTGTCGTATAGAATGTATCAGACGTGTTTTCCTGTGGAGGTATCGGTTGACCTATGACCTTTCGATCAAATGTTTTCGGTTCCCATTGGAGAGGCCCATCCTTTCGTCTACTAATCGCACGTTTCTGCAGTGCGGTCGCAAAACACAGACATTAAACTTATCACAGTGAACAGAGACGTTAATGAGCGAACGGACAGATCATAACTTTGCGAAAATAAAACAAATAAACTTCTGAATTGAGGGAAGACTTGAACCCTGGACCTCTCATTCCACAACTGCTCACGCTAACCACGAGACCACGGCGCTCCTGAGCCCACACCCGGCTGGATGTTGCCTATACTGCACATGGACTACTCAGTTTGTATATTTTGCTTCTTTTTTTTCATAGTTCCACACCACTTCTTCCTGTTTTCTCGATTGATCTGTGTTCAGTTTTTCAAGGTCTATCCAATGTGCCAAATTATAACTAAATCTGAGGGGGGTGCGATGGGGAGGTTCCCTTGTCAGTGCTTCTCTGCTTCGACGTGCGACCATCCTTGTTGGACAGCCAGTTCTTATTCGCGTCAAAATGGATTTGTTGTCGTGTCGCTGGTGCAAAAGTCACGTACGCGGCGTGCAGTCGTCCACTGATCGCCTAGCAAACGGCGACGCCCGGTGAATGCCGTGGCCTAATACTGTGTCAGCGTATTGCTTTCAGTGGCTCGCTTTATGGCATCGAGCCCATTTACCTAGGCTCTTGTCGGTGCTCGACTCGTCTTTTTGGTATCAATAACTTCCCATTTTGACCGAGTCACGTCTTTGCAAATCAGAGACATAGTTTGGCCGTTACTCTTATCCTTATGTTCGAGGGGCGAAGACAATTATCCATCATTTCACACAAGGAAGGGTTTGAAATACGCCGCTAATTCGTGCCACACAACGACGGAAGACTTTATTAATACATACTTTGTCGTTAAATCGCCAATACGCTGCGCAATTGACTACAGAAAAGATAATTAATTGTGCAGTACAATCTAACCGTACCACTATAAGCTTTGAAATCCATTTTTTTTCAAAGAAATGAAAACTGAATTAATAATGATATGCATGTTACTGCAGCTTGAAAACAGCGAACAAGTTCTGTTCCAATGGTCTCGTACAATTCTTGCAATGAGATTTGTACAATATGCCATGGCCAGGTAAGTGCCGAGCAGTGTTGTGACGGATGGAAAAAATCCACCGTTATTCGGCAGCAATGTTAGAAAGCTGTTACGAAACCAAAGAGAATTTCACTGCAAATTTATATATAGCCAAAGTCTCACAGACAAAAAAACCTGAACGAAGCCAAAATTAGGATAAGGAGAGGCATTCGTGAACCGTTCAACGAATTATAAAGTACTATTCTTGACAGAAAATCGTAAGGAGTTTTGGTCTTACGTTAAATCAGTAAATCAATCGGAGCCATCTGTCCGGACGCTCCGTGCCCATAATGGCATCGAAACGGAGGATGGCAGAGAAAAGGCCGAAATACTAAACGTCTTTTTCCAAAACTGTTTCACTGAGGAAGATCGTACTGTGGTTCCTCCATTAAATTGTCGCACGAAGGCCAAAATGTCTGATATCGGAATAAGTGATCACGGGATAGAACAGCAACTGAAACTGAGTAACAGAAGAAAGGCTACTGTACCTAACGTAATACCGATAAGATTCTACTTAGGGTATGCGAAATTGCTTGCTCCTCTTCTTGCAGTAATGTACCGTGGGTCGCTGGAGCAGCGAAGCATTCCTAGTGACTGGAAAAAAGCGCAGATCATTCATGTTTCCAAGAAGGGTAATCAAACAGATGCACAAAACTGTAGACCTATATCTCTGACGTCGGTTAGTTATACTGGGTGTTACAAAAAGGTACGGCCAAACTTTCAGGAAACATTCCTCACACACAAATAAAGAGAAGATGTTATGTGGACATCTGTCCGGAAACGCTTAATTTCCATGTTAGAGCTCATTTTAGTTTCGTCAGGATGTACTGTACTTCCTCAATTGACCGCCAGTTGGCCCAATTGAAGGAAGGTAATGTTGACTTCGGCGCTTGTGTTGACATGCGACTCATTGCTCTACAGTACTAGCATCAAGCACATCAGTACGTAGCATCAACAGGTTAGTGTTCATCACGAACGTGGTTTTGCAGTCAGTGCAATGTTTACAAATGCGGAGTTGGCAGATGCCCATTTGATGTATGGATTACCACGGGGCAATAGCCGTGGCGCGGTACGTTTGTATCGAGACAGATTTCCAGAACGAAGGTGTCCCGACAGTAAGACGTTCGAAGCAATTGATCGGCGTCTTAGGGAGCACGGAACATTCCAGCCTATGACTCGCGACTGGGGAAGACCTAGAACGACGAGGACACCTGCAATGGACGAGGCAATTCTTCGTGCGGTTGACGATAACCCTAATGTCAGCGTCAGAGAAGTTGCTGCTGTACAAGGTAACGTTGACCACGTCACTGTATGGTGAGTGCTACGGGAGAACCAGTTGTTTCCGTACCATGTACAGCGTGTGCAGGCACTATCAGCAGCTGATTGGCCTCCACGGGTACACTTCTGCGAATGGTTCATCCAACAATGTGTCAATCCTCATTTCAGTGCAAATGTTCTCTTTACGGATGGGGCTTCATTCCAACGTGATCAAATTGTAAATTTTCACAATCAACATGTGTGGGCTGACGAGAATCCGCACGCAATTGTGCAATCACGTCATCAACACAGATTTTCTGTGAACGTTTGGGCAGGCATTGTTGGTGATGTCTCGATTGGGCCTATGTTCTTCCACTTACGCTCAATGGAGCACGTTATCATGATTTCATACGGGATTACTCTACCTGTGCTGCTAGAACATGTGCCTTTACAAGTACGACACAACATGTGGTTCATGCACGATGGAGCTCCTGCACATTTCAGTCGAAGTGTTCGTACGCTTCTCAACAACAGATTCGGTGACCGATGGATTGGTAGAGGCGGACCAATTCCATGGCCTCCACGCTCTCCTGACCTCAACCCTCTTGACTTTCATTTATGGGGGCATTTGAAATCTCTTGTCTACGCAACCCCGGTACCAAATGTAGAGACTCTTCGTGCTCGTATTGTGGACGGCTGTGATACAATACACCATTCTCCTGGGCTGCATCAGCGCATCAGGGATTCCATGCGACGGAGGGTGGATGCATGTATCCTCGCTAACGGAGGATATTTTGAACATTTCCTGTAACAAAGTGTTTGAAGTCACGCTGGTACGTTCTGTTGCTGTGTGTTTTCATTCCATGATTAATGTGATTTGAAGAGAAGTAATAAAATGAACTCTAAGATGGAAAGTAAGCGTTTCCGGACACATGTCCACATAACATATTTTCTTTCTTTGTGTGTGAGGAATGTTCCCTGAAAGTTTGGCCGTACCTTTTTGTAACACCCTGTATAATTTTGGGACATGTTTTATGCTCACGTATTAGGACGTTTCTGGAGGCCGAAAATGTTCTCTGCGGGAACCAACATGGGTTCCAAACACAACGATCGTGAAACACGGCTCGCTCTGTTCGTCCACTAGACCCAGCAAGCAGCCGATATCGGCGTCCATGTTAAAGCAGGACAGGAAGAAATTGCTGTGATATGCAAATGATTAGCTTTTCAGAGCATTCACACAAGGTTGGCACCGGTGGCGACACCTACAACGTGCTGACATGAGGAAAGTTTCCAACCGATTTCTCATACACAAGCAGCAGTTGACCGGCGTTGCCTGGTGAAACGTTGTTGTGATACCTCGTGTAAGGAGGAGAAATGCGTACCATCACGTTTCTGACTTTGATAAAAGTCGGATTGTAGCCTATCGCGATTGCGATTTATCGTATCTCGACATTGCTGCTCGCGTTGGTCGAGATCCAATGACTGTTAGCAGAATATGGAATCGGTGGGATCAGGAGGGTAATACGGAACGCCGTGCTGGATCCCAATGGCCTCGTATCACTAGCAGTAATGGCTGTAACGGATCCTGCAGCCACGTCTCGATCCCTGATTCAACAATATGGGGACGTTTGCAAGACAACAACCATCTGCACGAACAGTTCGACGACGTTTGCAGCAGCATGAACTATCAGCTCGGAGACCATGGCCGCGGTTACCCTGGACGCTGCATCACAGACAGGAGCGCCTGCGATGGTGTACTCAACGACGAACCTGGGTGCACGAAAGGCAAAACGTCATTTTTTCCGATGAATCCAGGTTCTGTTTACAGCACCATGATGGTCGCATCCGCGTTTGGCGACATCGCGGTGAACGCACGCTGGAAGCCTGTATTCGTCATCGCCATACTGGGGTATCACGCGGCGTGATGGTATGGGGTGCCATTGGTTACACGTCTCGGTCACCTCTTGTTCGCATTGATGGCACTTTGAACAGTGGACGTTACATTTCAGATGTGTTACGACCCGTGGCTCTACCCTTCATTCGATCCCTGCGAAACCCTACATTTCAGCAGGGTAATGAACGACCGCACGTTGCAGGTCCCGTACGGGCCTTTCTGGATACAGAAAATGTTCGACTGCTGCCCTGGCCAGCACATTCTCCAGATCTCTCACCAATTGAAAACGTCTGGTCAATGGTGGCCGAGCAACTGGTTCGTCACAATACGCCAGTCACTACTCTTGATGGACTGTGGTATCGTGTTGAAGCTGCATGGGCAGCTGTACCTGTACACGCCATCCAAGCTCTGTTTGAGTGAATGCCCAGGCGTATCAAGGCCGTTATTACGGCCAGAGGTGGTTGTTATGGTATTGATTTCTCAGGATGTATGCACCCAAATTGCGTGAAAATGTAATCACATGTCAGTTCTAGTATAATATATTTGTCCAATGAATACCCGTTTATCGTCTGCATTTCTTCTTTGTGCAGCAATTTTAATGGCCAGTAGTGTAATATCGTGCTCTGAGAAACAGTGAATTGTTGACTAACAACAATTTCAAATGCAGCTGTATTGGCACGGAGAAGATGGCCACTACGGTGGATAGTGAAACTAGATTGTTACGCTCATGAAGCCGGTTGTCCATCACTGTGGGCGAGGTATAAGTGGTGCGGTGGTTGTCTCGTTGCTGTCCGATGTATAGTGAAAGAACCAGTGATTAAATATTCATTTTACACTGAGGTGACAAATGGCATGATATAGCGATATGAACACACATATATGGCGGTAGTATCGCATACACAAAGTATAAAAGGGTATTTATACTCCGGTGATTCATAAGAAAAGGTTTCCGACCTGATTATGGCCGCCAACAGTAATTAACAGACTTTGCACGAGGAATGGTAGTTGGAGCTAAACGCATGGGGCATTCTATTTCGAAAATCGGTAGGGAATGTAATATTCCCAGATCTCCAGTGTCAAGACTGTCCTGAGAACAAATCTCGAGCATTACTTATCGCCACAGACGATACAGTGGCCGACGGCCTTCACCTAACGACCGAGAGCAGGAGCGTTTGCGTCAAGTTGTCAGAGCTAACAGACAAGCAACATTGCGTGAAATAACCACCGAAATCAATGTGTGACATACGACGCACGTATCCGTTAGGATAGTGCTGCGAAATTTGGCGTTATTGGGCTGTGGCAGAATGCGACCGACGCTAGTGCCTTTGCTAACAGCACAACATCGCCTGCAGCGCCTCTCAAGGGCTCGTGACCATATCGGTTGGACCCGAGGCGACTGAACCGTGGCCCGTTTAGATGAGTCCGAAATTCAGCTGGTAAGAGCTGATGGTAGGATTGGACTGTGGAGCAGACCGCACGAAGCCACGGACTCAAGTTGTCAACAAGGCACTGTGAAAGCTGGTGTGTGTGTGTGTGTGTGTGTGTGTGTGTTTGGAGCTTATGGGCTCTCAACGGCGAGGTTATCAGCACCCTTGGGAGCTGGTGATAGCTCTATAATTAAATGGAATGACTGGCTCCTCTGGTCCAGCTGAAGCGATCATTGACTGGAAATGCTAATATTCGGCTACTTGGAAACCATTTTCAGCCACTGATGGACTTCATGTTACCAAATAACAATGGAGTTTTTGTAGATGGCAGTAAAAAATGGTTCAAATGGCTCTGAGCACTATGGGACTTAACTTCTGAGGTCATCAGTTCCCTAGAACTTAGAACTACTTAAACCTAACTAACCTAAGGACATCACACACATCCATGCCCGTGGCAGGATTCGAAACTGCGACCGGAGCGGTCGTGCGGTTCCAGACTGTAGCGCCTAGAACCGCTCGGCCACACCGGCCGGCTAAATGGCAGTATGCCACGTCACCGGTTTAGAATTATTCACGACTGGTTCGATGAACATTCTGGACAATTCGAGTATTTTTTCCATCCAGATCACGGGACATGAATCGCATCGAACATTTATGGGACATAATTCAGAGGTCAATTCACGCACAAAATCCTGCTCCGGCAACACTTTCGTAATTTTCGGTGGCTATACAGGTAGCATGGCTCAATATTTCAACAGGGGACTTCCAAAGACATGTTGAGTCATGCCACGTAGAGTTGCTGCAAAGGAAGTCCAACACGATATTAGGAAGTATTCTATGACTTTTGTCTCCTCGGTGTATTCAACAGTGTTACAGTCGATCGTCAGTGGCAACGCTCTACAAGGCGTGTGCTGTAGACGACGGGTGTGGAAGCACTGAGCCTGCAGCTTCTGGCAGCTTGCAGCGTCGCACGCTGGCGCCGGCAACTCAGCGAGGGTGCTGACACGCGAGATGCGTCCCGCGTCATGGGCCATATGTGCGCCCACTGGGCGTAACCTCGCACCATAGAGCAGGACGCGCCTGATGGCTCAGAATCTTGTCTTGGATCTCGTACAGGAAGACAGCTCTCAAATAGCTCTCAACAGTAGTGGCTGCCCATGCAAGTGAAGGCTGACAGCGACAATATGCCCACAGTGACTAAGGTGGCTGAGTGGCTGCCCAGTCCCAGCCTCGAACAGTATCCGTCAGGGCAGGAACCTGGCACCTACTGGAAGAAGTCTCAGAGGTGGCCCACCAGGTCAAGGCGCTAAGTCCACAACATCAGACCCAGATCCAAAAATAACCTGCAGTTAGTGGAGGCCAAGTTTGTGCACTAGGGTAGATCTCCCCTCGATGCTTGCAGTTATCAGACTGCAGCTATCTGTCTCCAAATGAGGGGTATTTATACGGACTACATATGTACTTGTTTTTCCAATGCACCAATTCCTGTCACATAGACCCCAACAGAATCCAAAGTTCGGACGTGAATCGGTCAGGTCACCAACGCTGCAGTGGCTCTGCCTTTCGGCTGTGTCACTGATATTACAACTCTGGTCCCTCGGAAAGCTCAGCGAAGTCGTAACTGCCCGATGTCGTAGTGGCACGCTCCCACGAAGTCACCGAGATGCACTTTACCAGAAGGACAATGTCGCGCACATGCGTTCCGCGTTTGTAACGCTCTCTTCTAGAGGGTCGTCAGTTCTCCTGGTAGGTTTGCTCACCAACTCCCACAACATCTGACGCCTGTACGATTGCCTCCGTGCACGGCTGCAGTGTTTCACTGTAGCAAAGGAAGCTAAAAACTATTCTAGAACTGTTGCTCACGACAGTCTGTCCATAGGTCAATGTACCTGTAATTACGACCATAAACAGTATTCGACCTACACAATATGTGTAGAATTACATTCCTGTAGACAACTGCCTCAGGAATTCCTTTTCTTGTAGCGCATATCGTAAATTTTGTATCCCAAATTTTACAGCTAATATATGGGTGATATTAAATTTATTCTCATAGGAAAAAAAAACAGTGGTATGGGACTGTTGGCTAGGAGAACTCGAGGGGTAGGTTCAGCTGTTCAATAGGGAAAGGTTTCTTCGTCCACACACACTGGCATCTTACCTCATGGCGTATGAAAATTGAGTCTTCAATTACCTGTGGAAAGTAGGTGACAGTACCGATGTGTGTATAGTGTAGTGAGATGTTCACGATGTTTAATACTGAGAGAAGTCAAACACGTTGCCACCATATATCCTGCTCCTCTCGAATAGCACCACAGAGGCCGCCAAGTATGAAGTCCCCATTCAGTGGACAGATAACCGTCAACAGTGTCACATGCCCTGATACCATGAGACACCGCGGAGAGGTGTGAGATTTAATCCAGGACATTGGTGCAAAGTGTGGCTTTACGCCACAACCTCTGCTCCTTTAGCCATTCAAGTACTGGCTGTGAATACTTTTTCCACCACCAATGTCCGGACCGGCTACCTCCGAGTCTAGTGCCACCGCACAAGAGTACGTTAGCGACCTCAAGTGTTTATGCCCATAATGATACAGTTTTACGAGTTCTAATGGTGTGAAACAGAAATGCTTACAATTTACTACCGGTTTGCATCTTTCGAAGAGGTTGCGGGTAATGATTTCCCACCTTTTTGAAGCAGCAATGTGTATCCATTTATTTGTTTTAAGTTACCATTATACGCAAGAGCTGATGTGGTACACTCGAAAGTAAAGCCTACAGTATCACATTTGCATGGGTATATTTTTTTTATCTTCTATCGCATTTAGCGGCATGTATAGTGACTGTGCAACATTCTTTTTGTTTTTAGGCCTGAGCAGCTTGTCACCTACAGTTTCGTACTGTAAGTAATTAGTGCATATTTATATGTTCAGCGTTTAGAAATGTTCTATAGTACAGTATATACATTGACTGAAATAATCACAACACCAAAAAATAATTAATGTAGAGTAATGAAATTTTGGGGATACATTTGTCTAGGTAACATATTTAAGTGGTTAACATTCCAAAATCACAGGCTAATGTACGCGCAAGATGCGAAATTTGAAATGCTGATATATTAATAACTGGTGTAACCATTAGAATGTTGAATTCAAGCGTGCAAACGTGCAACGTTGTGTTGTTGTGCCAAATGCCAGTTTTTCGGTTAGAGTTACTGCTGTACTTAGTCGGTCAGCACAGGACCGGTTAATGCTGGTTGTGGATGACGCTGGTATTGTCATTCGATGGTGTCCCATATGCGCTTCATTGGAGATAGATCAGGTGATCGAGCATGCCAATGGAACATGTCGACACTCTGTAGAGTGTGTTGGGTTACAACAGTGGTATGTGGCCGAGTGTTGTACTGCTGGAAAACGAGCCTTGGAATGCTGTTGATGAATGGCAGCACAACAGGTCGGGTCACCA
Organism: Schistocerca cancellata; assembly: GCF_023864275.1. Classification (NCBI taxonomy): domain Eukaryota; kingdom Metazoa; phylum Arthropoda; class Insecta; order Orthoptera; family Acrididae; genus Schistocerca; species Schistocerca cancellata. The sequence continues at coordinate 62,962,223 of NC_064629.1, forward strand.
GACTGACGTACAGTTTTGCAGTCAGGGTTCGTGGGATAACCACGAGAGCGCTCCTGCTGTCTAGGTCCACTGTGTCTAGCATGCAGACAGGTTGGTTGCAGGCACTCGACTGGCCTCCTTCTAACCAACTCAGGGCCATCACTGGCACCGAGGCAGAACCATCTCTCAGCAGAAAACACAAAAGACTTCCTCCTGCCCTCCAATGAACTGTCCCGTGACGCCACGAAGTCGCGAATGGCAATGGTTCAGGTCAGTTTGATGCACACTACAGGGTATCTGGTTCGGAGTTGTACTTCAGATAACCGATATGTAACAGTTCTTTGTGTCACTGTGGTGCCAGCTGCTGCTCAAATTGTTGCTGTAGACGCGGTACGGTGCTCCGGAGCCATACGCGGAACACGGTGGTCTTGCCTCTTGGTACCGAGCGGTTATCACACTGGACTCGCATTCGGGAGGACGACGGTTCAAACCAGCGTCCGGCCATCCTGATTTAGGTTTTCCGTGATTTCCCTAAACCGTTTAAGGGAAAGTCCGGGATGGTTCCTCTGAAAGGGCACGGCCGACTTCCTTCTCCAGCCTTCCCTAATCCGAGTCTGTGCTCTGCCCCTCATGACCTCGTTGTCGATGGGACGTTACACAGCTTTCCCTCTTGGTAGTGCCACGTGGCCATCCGGAGACCAGTCTTCTTGCGACTGTACATTCTCGTGACCACCTCTGTCAGCAGTCACGTACAATGGCTACATTCTTGCCAAGTCTTTCTGCAGTACCTCAGAAGGAAAATCCAGCTTCTCGTAGCCCTATTACACACCGTCGTTCAAACTGGGCGAGTTGTTGATAATGGCGTCTTTGTCGTCTTAAAGGCAATCTTGACTAACATCAACTCACCTCGTTAGTGTCAAAGGTAACTAGTATTCACGACCGGTGCAGCGTGTGTTAAAAGCAATCCTGATTCGCATCCTCTTACCGGCGCTACTAGCCCCACTGTTATGCGACTGGCGCCAAAATGGGATAGACATCATCTTTCAGATGTAGAAACACGTCTGCTAACTTTGGTTTATCTCGCACTACTCCTCCTTGATGTTGCGACTTTTTGCCTTCAGTGTATGGTTCTTTTTCAACCCTCTACAGCTACCTCTAGTACCACAAAAGTTATTCCCTGATGTCTTAACGAATGTCCTACCATCCTGTCCCTTCGTCTTGTCAGTGTTGTCCGCATATTACTTTCCTCTCCGATTCTGCGCAGAACCTCCTCATTCCTTACCTTATCAGTCCACCTAATTTTCCAAATTCGTCCTAATTACAGCCCCAGTGCCTGTTTATTGTGGCTGAGTGTTCTAGAAACTAAAAAGTAAACGCACAACATACCCATTTTTATTTTTTAGCTACCAGCTGAAAAAAGCTCCCACTTTTTCACACGCAGCGCTGAGTTCCTCCTTGAGTCACCGTATCTGTATTGCAATTATTGCATCTTCGAAAGCAAGTTCCAAAGTTATAAATATCGCGCGTGTGTGTGTTTTAGTGTAAGAGAGAAAGATATGCAGGAATACAGCTGGCATAGCTAGCCGCAGTTGCTGCTGCACAAGGCCTCGTCGACACCATGTTTTTAGCGCTGTTCAGTCCAGAAGGGTCTAGTTTTCTCTACGAAAGAAGTTTCGATTTCCTGTATACTCCCGAAGCGAGTTTTTTTAACTACTCTATGAGGAAATCGAGGTAGAACTCTGGGTACATGGTCACTCTGCGTTTGGCATTGGTCGTAGCTTATAGTTCATATGACTATGTTAGTAAACATATATAGACCACTGGCCATAAAAATAGCAACACCATTAAGGCAGCATGTAACAAACGCAAATTTTTCACGAAGTGTGCATCTCATTGCAACCACACAGTAGCCATCTGCATTTAGAAATTATATTTGAATGTCGTGTTAGAACGAAAAACGTCTACTAGCGTCATGGTTATGGCCTACTGAGCTGGCGATTTAACGTTCCGCGATATTGCTGCTCATTTTGGTAGGTATTCTGTGACTGTAACGAAAATATGGATTCGATGGGTCCAGGAGGGCTATACTCAACACCATGCAGGATCTCAAGTTCCCCACACCACTACCACTGGAGAAGATATTCATATTGTTCTCTCCGCTGTGCAGATCGTACAGCCACGTCACATATTTTGTGTCAGGAAATGGAGTTGTTTCCAGGAAAGCGAGTATCTTCAGTTCGACTCGATGCACAGCCAGATTGGAACCATTGTTGTTGCCAGAAATGACAGCTGCTTTGTGTACTGAAGTTCACACCCTGTATACCTCCAAATCACCTACAAAATTAACCATGAAAAATCTCGTTATTTACTATCCTTCCTGGTGTTGATGTTACAATGGTCTGCCATGTGCACACTGGTGGCGGATATCTGTTGGCGCTGAGTAACCGCAGACTGTTGCTGTTTGTGACATCAGCAGTTTACTGAGTGTTCCCTCCACATAGACTTAATCATCTTCTCGTATAGAGTGCTTGCGTGCAAATCACTAGGTAGAGGTACCTCAGCCTTGCGTGCACTCTGATAGTGACTCACTGTGTATGGAGCCTCCAAATGAGTTTCCGGTGCCCTCTCACCAAGAGATATCTAATTCTCGTGGAGATATACTGTATGTCGCCTGTAACTTCCCAGCTGAGTTTGTGTTCATGCAGTTTTTATAGTCTGTTTGTGTTCTTTCTCCATAGATGCCTATCTTCCTATAATATACATTTGCAAGATGTAGAGGTCAAACAATAGGGGTTCATAATTATTTTATTTTGGAGCAGTTCCCCAATTACACCATATTATGTTCGCTGTTTTCCCTGAACGTGTTGTGAAACTTCTGTCATAGTGGTGAAAGTATTTAAGACATGTTAGCCCGTCCATGTCGTGAATGTTTGCCATGCTGCTCTTATTGTAGACACCTATTGTTTATTTGTGCCACAGAAGAATTATGAGCAGGGGGACTGTGGGCATTCTGGATAAGATAAGTAGTTATTCTATGGGCATCGAGGACTCAGAATTGTGTCATGGGATGTAATGAGAATTCCCTGCCCCTTCCCCTCCCCATCTGCCAAAGGTTAACTGCGCTATGAGTAAAATGGTGGGAGCTTAAAATTTTGCTGGGAAATTCAAATTTTGGTAGCAAATTCAAACAATAGCTCACTTGTGCTAGTGTGTTTCTTATGGAAGGAAGGTTTTTGTCCTAAGCATAAATCAGTGTGAAATTCAAAAAATACAAGATAACTAGGGCATAGTGGAATAAGTTTTGTGATGTCACAATCCGAGACTTGGAATACGAGCACCAGCCTAACTACGACGCCAGAATCCAAGATAGCTGACTTGGAATACATGATGATGATCTAACATGGCGAACAGGCTTACTGGTATAGCTCAATGATGTCACAATACAGCTCACACCTTTTGGGTTACTTTTATAGGAGCGTGGAATTCTGGCATTCTGGTCCAGATATGAGGTACTGGCTCAGTGCCAATGAAAGATAACAATCACTTAGAGGTTTATGACTGCTGCTTCTCCTACCTCTTAAGTTCGGATCTCCCCAATAGTGTCTTTATTTAAGCAAACAACGATGAGGGAGGGGGAAGGCTTTCTGCCCTCCACACCAACATCCTCGCGACGACGCCATACACCACCACCTCCAGCCATCCATGCTGCCCTGCCATCCATGCTGCCCTGCCATCCATGCTGCTCTATAATGTGCAGGAAGCACGGCAGCTGCCGCAACGATGCCACAGCAGCACCGGACAGCAGCCCCCACTGTGTAGTAGGAACACTTGCGTCTTTGTTTAAACAAATACGTTGCCTTGGAGAGCTCCCTACACTGCAATCACAAAGTGCATGACCACCAGGCCAGGGGCGGGAAGTCTGCCACTACTCTGTCTGTGGTACCCCCACTAAGAGTGCATGACCACAGCTCCATTAATAGGGAACTACATGCATATTACCAATTTGGTAACATAACACAGAATGGAGTATAGAAGTTCCAGCTCCAACGTTACTACGCTGTTGCGACAGCATAGCAGCCACAGCCTGCATGACTGGACTGAAAATGACGGGAAACATGATAAATGCAGAAACCACATTTGTACATAAATCTGGTGACATTTAGTCAAAATTAAAAAATCCACTTACTCCAAATTAAAATGATGGGAAGGCTGCTGGCAGTCAAACAATAAAGCACTAATCCTAACTACAAAATTGAATAGCCCACCAATGCAGCTGGTATTGATGTCAAAATCTTCTCACTGTCATACGTGGTTGGGGGGAAAGGAGTAGCAGAGGTATTCACTCACATCTTTATTTGAACACTGCTACCCCTCCATACAATGTTGAGCCAACAATCGGTTGACTCGAAGTAGCCAGTTTGCATCAATTCAGCCACATTTCACTGTGCAGTGCAACGCCATGCTGGGCTGAGCCAGGTCGCGTGCCATGTCAGAGGCATCCTCTCAAGTTCACAGACCATGTGTAATGCAGCACCAGTGTTGTTTGGAGTGTACAGCATGTCGCCACATGGCCCCTGAATTTGCCACTACATAGAGACTGCTTTCATCTGCAGTAGGTACATACTTAAACTGTATAGTACCAGACCTATTGCCCCCCCCCTCTCCCAAAGGTAGTGCATCACACCGCAGTCTGTGAGTCCGAAGCTCGTGGTCTAGTGACTAGCGTTGCTACCTCTGGATCCCGGGGACCCGGGTTCGATTCCCTGCCCTGTTGGGGATTTTCTCTGCACGGGGAAGGGTGTTTGCGTTGTCCAAGGCTACAAAATTTTACTCTTAAACATAGTCCAATTTTAGAACAGGACCGTGTCCTGTTGTGTTAGATGAATGTGATGGAATGGTTCTGGCATTCCATAGCTGGAGTAGCCTACAAAGTCTCTGCACGTAGCTGCCGCCACCGCTTCACCACAACTGCGGCATGTCCGTAACCCCCTTCAATGTCCACTGCCACAAACCTCGAACAGTTACACTGCCTGTTTCGCATTTACTACTGACACTCCAGTGGATCACATGGTCTTTTGTGTTTGCTGCACCTTCAACCCCCCCCCCCCCCTGTATATTTCCAAAGCAGCAGGCACCACGTCACACAGTGAGGAATGCTAGCCGACATCTCATGTCTTTCACCCGATACAGGCTGCATGCATCGCCACAATCGGTGTGCTATATATTAAATCCATTCCCAGCACCTGACATACATTCACCTCGCAAGTTTCTGTGGTACAGAGCTCCAAACTCAGTGCTTGCAAACTTTAAGAGGATGAAACAACTACTTTGTACATCAAAGTACATCAACATCGATTCAAAATGAAATTTTCACTCTGCACCAGAGTGTGTGCTGATATGAAACTTCATGAAAGAATAAAACTGTGTGCTGGGCTGAGACTCGAACTTGGGGCCTTTACCTTTTGAGACAAGTACTCTACCAACTGAGCGACCCAAGCATGACACACGAACGTTTCCCCTCTGCAGCGGAGTGTACACTGATATGAAATTACCCAAGAGATTAAAACAGTGTGGCAGACTGATACTCAAACTCATGACCTTTTCTTTTGCAGGCGCGTGGTTTACTGATTGAGCTACGTAAGCATGACTCACGACGAGTCCTCGCAACTTGACTTCCAGCAGTACCTTATCTCCTACCTTCCAAACTTGACAGAAGCTCTTCTGTGAAAACTGCACGAAATTTGCGGTACCGAATTTAAGTCTCGGCATGGCACATAGTTTTAATGTTCAAATGTGTGTGAAATCTTATGAGACTTAACTGCTAAGGTCATCAGTCCCTAAGCTTACACTCTACTTAACCTAAATTATCCTCAGGACAATCACACACACCCACGCCCTAGGGAGGACTCGAACATCAGCCGGGACCAGTCGCACAGTCCATGACTGCACCGCCTCTGACCGCTCAGCTAATCCCGCGCGGCCATAGTTTTAATCTTCCAAGGAGTTTCAACATCGACTCATTCTTATAGAAACAATTTATAGGTTTCTGAAGGGGTACAATATTCCTATACCGCTAGTATAATGTTTGTGATGGCGTCCAATGTGCCCTAAATTAAAATGCCAGGGAAATTTGAGGACATGAGCATCAGACATTTGCTTCAAACTACCTTGTATGGGATACATTGTTCTAGAATTAAATAAGAAACGTCCGCATCCCTCGGCTCTGCATTACATTTGTGTGAGGTTACCGTTGATTGGAAGTCTAATGCCAGAAGTGCAGATCACCCACCAAAATGGGTTGTAATGCACACTTTTTATCATTCCAGATGAGTTACATATAAAGACGGCCAGTTTAATATAATGTATAGCCATCGCAAGTGAAATTTTAAAAATCAGGGTCTAGAACTGATCATACTAGCGCCATCTATGTTACAGCGACGTCTTGCAAGATTAGTGGTCCATTAGCTTAATATCCATAAGATTTCAAAACTAAAAACACCCGTCAGTGTCAGACACCAGCAACAGTTAATCCTGTATTTAACACTGGGAAGAAGTCAGGAACTTCGTGTTCCAACACATACTTGTCAACGTAATTGAGGAGCAGTTAAGATATGTCCACCATAGATTAAGTCTCTCTATGGCGATCCATATTGTAGAATACAAGTGACAGGGGTTCATCACAAGTGAACGCTTAAAGTTACTTGACGGAGGCACGTAATCGTTCTCCCACTGCACCATATGCATGTCGAATAGCGAAAGGGACTGATTAGTAGCAATATAAGATATGCTGCACAATGTGTTGTATGCTCATTTGCCGAGTATACATAGTGATCTTTGTAAAGTTTGTAGCTTCATAGAAGCCGCATCAAAGGCGTTAACGCCACACTCATTGAAAACCGCACACCACATTTGTCATTTCTGAAGATTTGTGCAGGTGCTTGTACAGGAAAATGAATTATAACAATTTATACCGACATGTGGGTCAGTTTAGCTCATACGGTATACTACCATATTATCATTTGTAGTAGTAGTAGTAGTAGTAGCAGTAGTAGTAGTGGATTCGATAGATCCAAACTGTAAGCCCCATGGCGAATTCACATTCCAGTAGGTTCCCATATAATTATAGGATTCTCAACCAGCTGTACCATAACAGCCCTCACACTTTTTTAGTGCGTGGCAGTATAACATGTTAAAGTAATATCGATTTTCGCTGTAGACATGCCTTGGTGCAATGAAAATTTGACATCAATGTGGACAAAACGTTAAACGCCAAACATTCTTCCCACAAACATAATGTGATTTTATGTCACCGCGCTGGCACTGTATTTTTAAATGAGTCCTTACATAAATTATATTTGTTTTATATTTTACCTAGGACATCTACGATTTCCAGCAGTTTTCTGTCCACTGCTACCCTGTAGCGTCCGGGCTTACTACCCATCTAGAGTGAAGTCTCTACTATGAATTTCTAACATTTTATTCACATATGACATCCCAGCACAGTAAATTACTAAGCGGGGTGATGATATTTCTATGACACCACCCTGTGGGTAGTAACCGGCATGATTCTAAGTTTAGAATCCATTACATCTTTGATTATGTCAGAGTCGAAGATAGCTGACCTGGTGATATGAATGCAGTCCAGAACAGTTATTCCAGTTCCCACTGCGTAGCGGTCATCTGTCCCCACCACTCATCCTCAATGCAGGCTTGCTAACCATCAAGCAAACCCACCACTTTTATTCTGCTCTCAATATCCAAATGTCGATCATCATCATCATGTAGCATCATCAGAGATCTACCACCTCCAGGCAGCAGAAACTAATTCACACACTCGATTGTAAGTATTAAACCATTCAGCTCTCTCAACGTTTGTTATTCATCATGTGTATGTATGTGCACGTATTCTTTTTTCAAGGTTTTCTTTTATTTCTCCATCAGTTAAACATCTCCATGACGTAGGCGATGTGGCGCCTGATACATATGAGTGGCAGCAGTAGCAGCAGATATCAAACTAGCATGCAAGAACACTCCCTTATGAGGCTCCCAACACGTAAGTTCTATATAGAGAGATCTTGCCAACACGTTGTAGTGGAAATCAAGAACATTCGAGCAGCAGAAATCAAGTCGGCACACAGTCAAGGTCCCTGATGCAACTCCAGACATACTGGAGTGGAAATAAAGTCAGCATGGAGAACTCTTTCCAGACTTAGAGTTTCCAATACATCCATCAGTGGCACCACTAAGTCAGCATGCAGACAAGCTCCCTGGTGCAACACCTAATACATAGGAACAGGATATGGAATGGTTCCCAATCTTCGACTTTCCACTACATCCAACTTGTGCACCACTCATCAACCCTCAGCTATGTCACTACGGAGTGCTGTTGTTCAACACTACATATCAGGTGACTACCAGTGGATCAAAGCACGTTAATGTTGGTTTAGCACCTGATATAGTCCTCAAAGTTATTTTGGAAGCAGAGAACGTCCAGTGCGGTACATCGGTGGAGTTCAATGATATGGCGTGGGATCAAGTGTACACAAGCTGAAATACATCAACGACTGCCTCGCAACCGAGAACAATCTATTCTCCTGAGACATCATTATCTTTGCCAGCAACAGTGTAACCATCATCGATGTGTTTGGGGGTGATGCAACGGAGTTAATATATCAAGACCTGATGCAACGTGTATGTTTAAAGTGTCCAACTCTTATGAACCCACATGGTATGTACAATACAGTACAGAACGCCAAGGTGAGACTCAGTCTACGGTGAAGGTATGTTAATCAACTCTTCGATGACATTGTCAAATATCTATTGGAACATGAAGTGAGGATGTGGAGTTAAATGTGTGTATGGGCGTGTGTATGTGTGCTGTACCTATGTCTGCTAGTATTACTCCTATAAACAGTTTCCAGACAAGCGGAGTTTTCAGAAGGCATTCGTAACCATATTAGTGTTCCAACTGGATTTAAAGAAATACATCCCGAATTTAAAGCATATAAAAAGCAGTTATTTGGGGAGGACTGCACAGTGATGAGTAGGTTTGGTGCAGAAAAAGTGAGTAGCAAATTTTTTTAACGATGGTGATTTATTTTCCACAGTTGACAAATTGCCCAATGTTTTATTCAATCATGCACAAATACCATGAGACTTAACAGTTATGATGAGGGAGAGAGATGACTGGGTGTTGTGTGATGTCCTTAGGTTAGTTAGGTATAAGTAGTTCTAAGTTCTAGGGGATTGATGACCATAGATGTTAAGTCCCATAGTGCTCAGAGCCATTTGAACCATTTGTGGGAGAGAGAGAGTTTGTAGATCATATATTTGCAATGTGAGAAAGACTTTACAGTTTAGTTGTTGCTACATCAGATAAACTTAGCACATTTAAAGCCTTTACAGCCATATACTGTTTAAAGGACACAACACGTGATACTCTATGGATAACAACCATTACAGGTTTTTGAAGTTTAATGTTAGCTGCATCCCTTGCTGTAATTAATACGTCTATATGTTACAAAAAGATATATTAATTACAGCAAGGGATGCAGGTAATATTAAACTTCAGGAATCTATAAAGATTGCTATCCCTAAAGCATCATGTGTGTTGTCATCTGAACAGTATATGACTGTGAAATCTATGAATGTGCTAAGCGTCTCTGATAGAGCAACAACTGAACTGTATGATGTATTAAAGCTCTCTCTCCAACATCAGAACTGTCAAGTCTCATGGTATATGTTTATGATGAAATAAAACATACAGCAACTCATAAAAGGAGTATATAGACATATATACATATATTTGGTATAGAAAAAGTGAGTGGCAATGAATTTTTAATGATGGTGACTTTATATCTATAAATATATAAAAGTTCAAGCAGTCATCATTCTGCAATACTTTCCAAATAACTGTTTTTACATGCTTTAAATTTGCATGTATTTTCCACAATTCTACTGAAGCACTAATAGACTTAGAAATGTGTTCTGTCAACTCCACTTGAGTGGAACTTCTGTTTATAGGAGTAATACTAGCACACTTAGGTATAGCACACATGAACACACTCATACATACATTTAACACCTCAGCCTCACTGAAAACTTCAACTTCCAATAGATACTTGACAATACAATAGAAGAGTGTTTTAACATACCTTCGCCTTAGACTGAGCCTCTCCTTGGCGATTTGTACTGTGTTGTACAGACAACAGTGGTTCATGGCACTTGGAGACTCTAAATATACACGTTGCATCAGGTCTTGATATGTGAACTTCATTGTATCATTCCCAAATATGTTGATGATGCATACAATGTTGCTGTCAAAGATACTGATGTCTCAAGAGAATGGATTGTTCTCGGTTGTCAGGCAATGCAATCCTTGATGTATTTCAGTTTGCTGCACACTTGATCCCACTCCATATCACTGAACCCCAGCGTTGTACCCCACCGGACGTTCTGTATTTCCACTATAACTTTGAAGTCTATGTAGGTACTAAACCAATATTAATACGCTTTGATCCACTGGTGGTCAGTTGATAAATAGTGTTGAACAACAGCACACTGTAATGACGTAGCTGAGGGTTGACGAGTGGTGCATAAGTTGGAGGTAGTGGAAAGTCCAAGACTGGAAACCATTCCATGTCCTGTTCCTAAATATCAGGGAACTTGTCTGCATTCTGACATAGTGGTGTCAGTGATGGATACAATGGAAATAGTTCAGCATGCGGACTTGATTTCCACTCCAGCGTGTCAGGAGATGCATCAGGGAGCTTGTCTGTGTGCCGACTAGATTTCTACTTGATTACCACTTCAATGTGTTGAGAGCTGCGTAGGGGGGCGTGCCTGCGAGTTAGTTAGATATCTGCTGCTGCTGCTGCTGCCGCTCATGTTTGTCAGACACCACAGCGTTTACATCATGGAGCTGTTGAACTGAGGGAGAAATAAAAGAAAACCTTGAAAACGAATACGTGCACATACATACACAGAACTAACAATAAACGTTGAGAGAGCTGAATGGTTTAATACTTACAATCGAGTGTGTGAGTTAGTTTCTGCTGCCTGGAGGTGGTAGATCTCTGATGATGCTACATGAAGATGACGATCAGCGTTTGAGTATGGAGTATAGAGTAAAAGTGGTGGGTTTACTTGATGGTTAGTAAGCCAGCATTAAGGATGAGTGGTGTGGATAGATGACAGCAGCGCCATGGGAATTGGAATAACTATTCTGGACTGCATTCATATCCCCAGGTTTGACATTATCGAAGATGTAATGGATTCTAAACTTAGAACCATGCAGGTAAGCACTTGCATGGTGATGTCTTAGAAGTACCATCACCATGCTCATTGGTTTACTGTATTGGAATGTCAGGTGTGAATAAAATATTAGTAATTCATAGCATAGACTTCATTCTAGATAGGTAGTAAGCCTAGACGCTAGAGGTAAGAAGAGGATAGAAATCTGCTGGAAATCTTATATGTTCTATATACAAAGTAAAACACATAATTTATGTGAGAATTCACTTACAAACGAAGTGCCAGCCTTGACATTAGATCACATTTTCTTTATAGGAAGGATGTTTGGAGTTTAACATTTTGTCTGCATCAATATCAGATTTCCATCACACCAAGGCACGCCTACAGAGAAAATCGGTGTTAATTAAAATTGAAAATATACAGCCACCCTTCAAAAGAGTGTGTAGGTCGCTACGATACAGCTGGCTGAGAATCCTACAGTTAGGTGCGAACCTATTGCAGTCTCGATTCGTCATGGGGCCTATTGCTTGAATCTATTGAATCTACTACTACTACTACTACTATAACTACACATGCTAGTATCGTACTGTAACAACTGAGCCAAAGTGCCCTACACATCTGTATGAACTATTAGAGCACATTTTCCTGTGCAAGCACCCATACAAATCGCCAGAAATAACAGGTGTGGTATGGGGTTTCCAGTGTATGTGGTGTTAACCAGTTATCTGCTGTGGATGAGTGAACCCGTCATGCTCTGCTGCTCCCCACGTGCTGGGGACGTGTTTAAAACAGGCCCCAGGTTTTCCTGAAGCGCTATTAATGTGTCTACGTGTTCTATTCTGCTGACCTCTCCCTCATACTGACGAATTACTTCCACATCTCGCTGAAAAAAAAATCGAGTATTTATCCTACACTGTACGTGCCTCTTTGCAGTCTATCATTTGCAAAAACCCTCGTTTCGGTATCTTGAATCGTTTCTGAAATTGGACGATACGTATGCTCACATAAATCCCACGGACAAAATGAAAATGGGTACGTCGCGCCACCGTCCATCGGATATAAAATCGACCAATGGAAAATCCAGGATGGAAATATTGGATATAAAAATCGATAACTTGATAACGAAGTAAGATATCGTTCTGCTCTTAATTTTCAAAAAATTTCGAAACGTAATCTATATTTCATACTGCAATGTACGAGCTCACTCGACCAGATGCAAAGTTAACACAATGCGTTTTACCTCTGTAAACTCTTTAAAATTTCGTGCAGCGTTGCACTTAATTTGATGTAAGGCAGTAACGATAATAAACTCAGTCCTTTATCGAGCGAAGATATCAGACTATGCGATGTGCAAAAAACAAACTTTTTCAACGAATAATTTTCTTACAGTCGGATGATAAGTACTTCATAGCGGCCGGAACGCCATCTCTCATTTGGCAAGCTGGACAGCCACAACAAAACTGCTCTCAGCACAAAATCCAGAGAGCACGTCTGTAGCAGCGAAAGGGTTACAGACTCTAATGCTTCTTTTGCTGAGCCTCAAAGTTTACAGATATGACTATATATTCTCGGCACGCCAGCATACAACAAATTGTTGAGTGTATCTTATATCGCTACTAGTGAGTTCCTTTCGCTATTTCACATGCATATGAAGCAGTGGTAGAACGAGTACGTACTTCCGTCAAGGAACTTAAAGCCTTCATTTGTGATGAACCCCTGTCACTTGTGTTCTACAATATGGATCACCACAGTGAGAATTAATCTATGGTAGACAAGTTCCTGACTTCTTCCCAGTGTTAAATACAGAATTAACTGTGGCTAGTGTCTGACAGTGGCGGCTGTTTTTGGTGCTGAAATCTAATGGATATTAAGCTAATGGACCACTAATCTTGCAAGACGTCGCTGTATCGTAACATTCATTTACGTCACTCAAGATGATTTTATAGAAATGATGTGAACTTGCCGTAATTTCTGAACCAAAATCAGACGTGAATTTCGTAAAACGCTGACTTTATACACCTCCAGAAACCTATTAATCGTTTGTGGCAGAGAGAATCAATGTTGTATTTGGTGCCCAAGGTGGCACTTTCATCCTCTTCTTTTTAGTGTTTTAGATCATAGTGTCTGGAACTTGCTAATTGAATGTATGTTTAAGGACTGTTGGATGGGTATTCCTTTCACCAACTGCATTCGACAGTGACCAGGATTTGACAACTATCATGACTGCATCAGTGGAATAATCAGTTTTCCTTATGGTATCTGGTGTAGAGGGATAAATTATTTCAATTGTAATGTCAGAAGGGGGGGGGGGTGGAGGCTTGTTGGAGCACAGCACAAATAAACTTTGGGTCGAGGCAGTGAGGTGGTATGATGGCAGAGGGGTTTCTCCCTCCCCAGTGTTTGTTAATATACACTCATGCTCATAAATTAAGGATAATGCTGATACTTGGTGAAACAACGCTCTGGTGGGCGGTTTGCGTGTATCAAATCACCTCGGGGTATGACTATGCAGTGCATTTGACCTGCAGTCGTCGCACGGTGGCGCTGGCAGCTGTCCACATATGCAGAGTGCAGCGAGTACATGTGCAGTCGGTTTTAGACGTTCTAATGGTGACTGTGTGTTAAAAATGGCTCAAAAAACACATATTGATGACGTTATGAGGGGTAGAATACTAGGGCGACTGGAGACTGGTCAAACACAGCAGGTCGTAGCACGGGCCCTCCGTGTGCCACAAAGTGTGATCTCAAGATTATGGCAACGATTCCAGCAGGCAGGAAACGTGTCCAGGCGCTACAGTACGGGACGTCCACAGTGTACAACACCACAAGAAGACCGATATCTCACCATCCCACGGAGTACTGCAAGTAGCCTTGCTCGGGACCTTACCGCAGCCACTGGAACAGTTGTCTCCAGACACAGAGTCTACAGACGACGGATCAGACATGGTTTATTCGCCTGGAGACCTGGAAGGTGCATTCCACTGACCCCTGGTCACAGGAGAGCCTGTAAAGCCTGGTGTCAAGAACACAGTACATGGTCACTGGAACAGTGGTCCCAGGTTATGTTCACGGACGAGTCCAGGTATAGTCAGAACAGTGATTCTCGCGAGGTTTTCATCTGGCGTGAACCAGGAACCAGATACCAAACCCCTTAATGTCCTTGAAAGGGACCTGTATGGAGGTTGAGGTCTGATGGTCCGAGGTGGGATTATGGGTATGGGGTGGGATTATGATTGGTGCACGTACACCCCTGCATGTCTTTGACAGAGGACCTGTAACAGGTCAGGTTTATCGGGACGTCATTTGGCACCAGTATGTTGGCCTTTTCAGGGGTGCAGTGGGTCCCACCTTCCTCCTGATGGATGATAACGCACGGCCCCACTGCGCTGCCATCGTGGAGGAGTACCTTGCAACAGAAGATAACCAGGTGAATGGAGTGGCCTGCCTGTTCTCCAAACCCCATCAAGAACGTGTGGGATGCTCTCGGTCGACGTATCGCTGCATAGCTTCAAATCCCTACAACACTTCAGGAGCTCCGACAGGCACTGGTGCAAGAATGGGAGGCTATACCCCAGCAGCTGCTCGACCACCTGATCCAGAGTATGCTAACCCGTTGTGCGGCCTGTGTACGTGTGCATGGTGATCATATCCCATACTGATGTCGGGGTACATGCGCAGGAAACGGAGGCGTTTTGTAGCACATGTGTTTCGAGACGGTTTTTTCAACTTATCACCAATACCATGCACTTACACATCTATTTCGTGTGTGTTCTCTATGTGCCTACGCTATTAGCGCCAGTTTTGTGTAGTGCCACGTTGTGTGGCACCACATTCTGCAGTTATCCTTAATTTATGAGCATGAGTGTATAAAAAGGAGACATCCAAATTTAGAGTTAGGTGACTTGGTATGTTGCGACTACACACCTCTGAGAGACCAGTATGCCGGATTTCTACACTGTTATAAATAGCCTGACAAGTGTAAGCTGAATTTTGACGCCATAGAGCCAGTGTCTGTATAGCAATTCATGTATTATGACGTGATAGAGCGGCGTAGGTATGCCCTCAGTCGTCATGTCCGGCCGCTGCCTTGTACTCTGACGTCACAGAGACTGTCCCAGTATTGCAAGTCTTGGATTCCAGCTTCATAGAGCCAGTATTCCAGGTCAGCCATCTTGCATTGCCATATTCGATTCTGATGTCATAGATCCAGTGGAAACGTCTGATGTCATTATACATTGCGTACAACATACGAAACCATGGAGTAACGAAACTTTAGCTTGGTCCTTACTGAGAAGTAAATCAGTTACTGTATGGTATTCTCATTGTTGAGGTATGGTTTCACTGTCCTTGGATGGTTCTTACACACTGTAAACCACTAATACTAACAGCGCTTGAGATTTGAACATTGAGTTTATTTGTGCTGAATTCTGATCCTGCTCTACCGTATTCCACAAGTAACACACGCACACACACACACACACACATACACACACACACACACACACACACACACACACACACACATCGATAGTGACATGTTCTGTAAAGGAAGGCGCTAGTATAATCAGTTTGAGGGTGCACAACAAAAAGGTACTGAATGAAATCAGAGACATCCTGTAGGACCAAAACACTTATACAAAGACTAGACAAAAGTGTAGCAGTATAACACGAAATTCACTTATTCTGTTAAAATTTTCATCTATTTAAACACAAAATTGAGTGATCTGGCTTGAATGTGTGATGTATGAGTTAAGGTGCTTTGTTTTGCGCTATGCTCCAGCTGCCTACATCGGTGTGATCGGTCAATTTGAAATCATGGGAAATGTGAGGTAGCATTACTGTCGATTGGGTCAATTTAATATCTAGTTGTTCTCAAAAAGATCTCGTGAAAAGAACGCTGCACACACACACACACACACACACACACACACACACACACACACACACACACATACACACCAAAAATTGTTGCAATCTCCTCCTAGCTGATGTGAGGTTGGGAGTTGTGTACAATAATGGGAATGCTTTAGAAGACGCTAGTATGATCAGTTCTAACCTCTGATTTTTTAAATATCACCGGGAATGGCTGTACATTATACTGAACTTGCCAAATTTTTGTCAATACTGTCTGAAGCATATGTGCTCGCATTCTCAAATTTTCCTGGCATTTTAAATTAGGTGACATTGGACTGTGGTTGTAGGGCTATCACGAACGTTATACTAGTGGTATAGTGGTATCATGTACCCCGTCAGAATCCTATAAATGGTTTGTGTCAGACTGAATTGATGTTGTATTCCATGGAAAAATTAGTAGTTGTGTCCCCTTAAAGTTAGCAAGCATTAGGTTTGGAGCTCTATACAAGAGAAACTATTCAGATGAATGTACGTGTATGTCAGGTGCTGGAAATGGATTTCCTATAGGGCACACTGAGTGCGGTGGGGTATACAGCCCGTATCAGGCGAAAGGTGTGAGATGTCATTTTGCGTTCCTCACTGTATGATGTGTATGATGTGGCACATGCTGCTCCAGAATTCTACTGAGGGGGGGCGGGGAGGGGTGTTGACAGCGTCAGAATACACTTAAGACCATGTGGTCCCCTGGAGCATCTAACGGACAGAACGCACAATGTGAGGCATGTGGCAGTGGGCAGGGTCTTATTGCAGTGCTGGCGAGACGGCAGTAGCAGCAGTGTGCAGAGACAGTGGAGGTTACTCCAGCTGTGGAATGTCAGAACCGTCCCGTCGCATTCCTCTAACACGACAGGACACAGTCCTGTTCTAAAATTAGACTACGTGCAAGTGTAAAATCTTGTATTCTTTGGAATACGGCAAAAAGCGTGCAGACTGTGGTATGCCTTGGTAGGCTACAGGCCTGGTGGTAGCCGGTTCACATACATACCTACTGCTGTTGAAAGCAGTCTCTGTATAATGGTGGACTGGGGGGCCATGTGACATCGTGCTTTGCGCTCCGAGCAATAATCGTCCTGAGTTATATGCCGTCTGTCAACCTGAGAGGGCGTCTCCAGCGCAGCACGTGACCTGGTCTGACACGGCACGGCACTGCACAGCGATATGCAGTGGAATTGATGCAATCTGCCGTCCGCCAGTCAACATTCGGTCCTTTCCCCCCAAAATACGTACAACAGCCTCGAGTGCAAGACAGCCATACAGGCTGCATCGGTGGGTTATTCAGTTTTAAAGTTACGATGAGTGCTTCATAGTTTAACAGCCAGTAGACTCCACATCATTTAAACTAGGGGTGAGTGGATTTTTAATTTTGACTCCCTGTCGGACGGGTTAAAGCACAGCTATGCTCTACTTTTTGCTGACACAAGTTTGGGCCCTGGATGCTTATACAGTAGCTACTAAGATAACGATCTTATCTCGATTTCACTCCCGTGCCTGTCCAGCAATTGTGTGTGGTTAACTCAAAGTCAGAGTGAATCCCCCCTTTCCTCTCCCCACGCATGTCGTGCAAACGCGCGAGGTAATTTCTAGGTCATGAGGTAATCTGATAACCGTAACGTGTCAAGATAAATAACCCCCCCCCTCCCAAAGGTAAGTCAAGCATCTTGACCAGTTGCATGCCATAAAAAGGAGCGAAAATGAGAGTCACCCATCCAGTGTAAGTGTTCTGGCGCACATAATGATCTACGATCAGTCTCCCCTCCCCCCCCCCCTACACTGATCTTAGGCCAATAGGAAGTCAGGAACCCTTCCCCTCCCTCCTTTTCTCTCTCGGCTAATAGGAAAACATTTATATGGTGGAAAACACACTCCCTCAAATTTGTTCGAATGCCTCTGAGCACTATGGGACTTAACATCTGTGGTCATCAGTCCCCTAGAACTTAGAACTACTTAAACCTAACTAACCTAAGGACATCACACACATCCATGCCCGAGGCAGGATTCGAACCTGCGACCGTAGCGGTCACTCGGTTCCAGACTGAAGAGCCTAGAACCGCACGGCCACACCGGCCGGCCACACTCCCTCCCTCTTGTATCCCTAGAGAAAGTGCATGACCTCCTCATCTGAGGTCTGTATGCTGTAGTCGAGGGATCATCACCAACAGAGTTATCATGATTAAATAATGGCGGTAAGTATAAGCATAATTTACGAGGTAAGACAATTTGATACTACAGCGTGTGGCTAAATTACTGGAATTTAATGACATCATGGCATATTCTGCAAAATGACGGTAAATATTAACAAAATTTAGGACATAACACACTTTGCCATTACAGTATGTGACTGTAGTGTGGGTTAATTACTATAACTTAATAAGACCATAGCATCTTCCGCAAATTGGTAAGAAAGATTAAAATAATTTATGACATAACACACTGTGCATTTCAGTATGCGACTGGGTTGCTGCTGAATTACTGTAAATTAATGATATCATGACAGTTCCTGTAGGCACTCCAGTGTACGACCATCTCCCATTACCATTTACAATTTTCGACCGCTGTTCTCAAAATACACACATTTCCCTTCTAAACTATGAGAAAATATGTGACTATAAGTGTTTAACAGTTACTGCAGCACATTAGTGTTTTAACAAAGTTCACTAATGTTCTGAATTATACAATTTACACAATGCACTTTTAATAATATATTTGCTCTTGTTCAGAATTTCAGTGTTAAATATATAGCACACTGCAAGATTTTAACAGATAAACTCTTGCTGTGCGCCAGATGTATGTCGTTACTAGTCATTACCTACATTACTTGTGTAAGACTTCATGGTGTGTGTGTCGTATTGGCAGAATTATTATAATTTTATGACGTTATGACATTTTCTGTAAACACTTTAAAACACAACCACCACAAAGTATCACAAAAAACACATATTTAAATACAAGGTACTTCAATGTTTAACAATATCTGCAATTGTATTATTTGACAACAAATAAATTCTTGCTAAGTACCAAGTATTGGCCGGCCGGGGTGGCCGTGCGGTTCTAGGCACTACAGTCTGGAGCCGGGCGACCGCTACGGTCGCAGATTCGAATCCTGCCTCGGGCATGGATGTGTGTGATGTCCTTAGGTTAGTTAGGTTTAATTAGTTCTGAGTTCTAGGCGACTGATGACCTCAGAAGTTAAGTCGCGTAGTGCTCGGAGCCAGTTGAACCAAGTACTCATGCCTACATTAGTAGTGTATGACATCATTACAGGAGTGTCCACAGTAGACTTGTAAATAATAACAAAAATCCCCACACACAACATCACTAAATTTTTATACTTTAAGGGATTATCAACACCGATATTTAAAAATGATGTCATTACAAGACTACCCATGATAGACTTTAAATCGTGATGTAACAAAAATCCAATCACAGTACATCTCTAAATATACACTGTAAACAATTTCCCCACTACAGATATAGGATGGGAATAAGATAGGCAAACATTGTATTAAAAAAATAACTAAAAATTGTGAGGTCTAATCCCGCACGTAACCGTCCACGGACGACCGACCTTGTGGCTGGTGGAGTATTTAGGACGAGCCTCCCAACCGTACAAAAATCTCCAGATACAATAATATTTGATATGTCGCAATAAGCAGCTCGCGCGTGTGCTGCAAAGGCCAGAAGAGAGAGAGGAAGAGAATGCCCGTTCTATGACCGTTAAAAGGAGACAGCAATCGAAGAACGGCAACGGTGCCAATATGTTAGCAACACCTACGATTGTATATCAATCTCTACGCCGGAGGAAGCAGAGGACACGATAAGACAGAGAGGTTGGCAACTGCTGAAGCACCGAACAGCAGAGTATAATACAAACTTTACTAAACACTCTAATATTTTTATTTCTTGTCTCTCTAATTCTCAAGGATATTTCCAGAAATGAAACTTTATTAACGTACTACTACCGCTAGCAAAGTTCTCCTGTATAATGAACATATTTTATTATATCACCCTTACTACAAAACGTTACAGCACATTGGTGATGACAATTATACAAAGAGTTGTTTCATGGTGATGGGTTGCCTACCGTTATGGAAATACCAAAATTTGAGTTTTGTTTTCGTATCTGTAGTAAACTATGATTGCTATATCACATGGCATTGTACAACACGTAACTTCACAGTTGTTCCTGCAAGGTATTGTAAAAACATGCTACCTGCTACACTTTTCTATGAAGAAAAACCAAAATCAAAACAAAGAAAAAATTCTATGCTCGTCCCATTGTGAACAAAATGATTTTAAAGGAGAATTTTACGTGGTCATTCGACACAGTGCCCCAAATAGCTCTAACGAAACTCTGCTGGGTAATTTTAGGGAGGTAGCCTACACGTTATTTCTATCCCAGCTATCGTATACCTCGCATAGAGGCCACACAAGTAAGATAACAAATGGGGTGAAAAGTAGATTTAATAATTCGAGGTCTGTATCGCTTAACAATAATATACACAGAAGAGTAAAATATGTCAAGATTAAGTGCATTGTTCATTATCACACGTGCTATTTGAGAGTGGAACGACCTCGATATTGGATTTAGAGTGGAATAGCATATATCTCTTCCATCAGCTGCAGCAGCCTTGACGTAATATCTTTAATAGGATTCCGCCTAAGACCTCTGGAGACGTCGCCACATTTTCTTAAGGCGAATAAGAAGATGCACATTTAGTCACAGTGTAACTATCCTCTTTAAGCATATACTAATAGGTATTTTGTAGTATTATCGACAGAAAATCTATACCAAGTACCCTCCAATATGGTGAACCATTACCAATTTGTGATGTAACAATTACAGAAACATAACTGCTAATGACAATAAGTTAATTGCATTTTGAACATCAGGAAGACTAAATTTGCTGTATATCTCGAAGACAACACATTTTTAATGAT
Source organism: Schistocerca cancellata (assembly GCF_023864275.1). NCBI lineage: Eukaryota > Metazoa > Arthropoda > Insecta > Orthoptera > Acrididae > Schistocerca > Schistocerca cancellata. The sequence continues at coordinate 62,983,307 of NC_064629.1, forward strand.
GAAAATAATGGAAATATATGCAGAGGTAGATTTATAGTTCTCCAGAGCAATGATAAAAGACATCTTTAATTTTAATAACAGTGTGTTTAGTATAGTCTGTACTTGATATCAGATTTTGACTAGAGTAGAGTTTATCCTCCCCGCTGACATGGACGCTGTGTGAACTGGTTCCCTTTAGTTGCCTGTGTGATCTACTTATTTTTTGAGGTACTTAAACGGCATTCGATCCAGCAGCCAGCTAATACAACCCTATTGTCTATACGGTGACTGTACCTCGAAAATCAAGTCATTAACACTCTCATACTGCGTGTGGTGGAGAGTACATTAACACCCCCATCCTCCTCCATCAATCGCGAGGCAAGACTGGTTGTAGGTAAACAACCGTAATTTCTCATTGTTGTCTTTATGAGGTGTATGTGAAAGGAAGTAATATACTACCTACAGAATAATTCCTCTGATTTTTGCAACAGATCATAACGTCTCTAATGTAGAAGCCACCATCTAAATTTCAAAGGTTTATAATGTATTAAAGTGATATTTATATCGAACTTTACAGGTATATTGCACCATCGTGCAATAATTCAATACATACAACAAAACCCATACTTATCTGCTGCGATTGTGACGACTGTGATGCCGCGAAGTATTCCAAATGCTGCTTAGAAAAGCATATCCACATGTAATCTACGTTTTGCAAAAAGCAGCTATTTCACCATTGATCTATACATCTTCCCATACTTGGTATGCATTTAGCATGACAATATGATCAGGATGCCCACCACCAAAAAGGCATTTTGTTGATGACGATTGTCTGCACCAGCAGCAAACACCAGTGGGAAGGTGGAGCTGTTGCCAGCCGTAGTTGCTAGTGCGTCACCGCAGATAAACATCTTTCCCAGTCCCATCATCTTACCAGGTCAGACGGCAACGTAGCAAAGATCTGAGAATAGTGAGTCGACCGCCAAATCGCAAATAGTGCTGCAGACTGTGTAGTCGATATCGACATAGTTTGTTTCTCTACCAAAACGAATGCTCGTTAAACATAATTATTCCACAGATTTAAAAACTCAGTAATGCACATAAAGAGTGTCTGTCGGTAAACCTACATATTTACTCTAATTTCCCGGGTTTTCCCATTGTAATAATGTCGAGAGGCGTTATGGGAGTAAGTAATATTTTGCAGTTGTACAGATGCTTTGCTTCTGGCTATACGGTCCGTTCTTTGGCTGTCTAGCACAGCTAAATTAGCAACTAAAAGTCGCTTCACCAAACTTACTCCATTAGCAGCGAAATTATCCACACTAACGGGAAGCACTCTCTCAACGTTTATATCCTGCATGGGGACGATAGTTCTCCTCCATTGGTTCTAGTACAAACATCATCTCACCAGGCAGTTGCGACCCCACGCTCACCTAACGTAATTCCTCGGTGCACTGCGGCATTTTATCATGTGAATCGAGCCCTAGTGATTTTTCCTGCAGTTTAATTGGATCATCCTCCATGACGAACGAATTTTCGATATATATTTGACAGTATTATGGAGAAGAATTTCCAGGTTAGAGAAAAATATGTTTCCAGCTTTAATACAACATGTACGTATATACAATACCTATGCTGTATTTGTTAACAACCTCCTTCTCCTAGTTTACAGGAACATAATTAAAAACTATAGGGAGACAGATAATCACCCCAGCAGACAATATTGCAGAATGTCAATAGTGTCACATATGCGCTTTATACTCGAAATCATTAACAGGGAATGGTCTAAATCTGCTCGACACATTGCTTCATTTAGGTATTATCCACCTAAATACAGGATTTTGATGTGTGGTATATGATTTTAACAGGATCCAGGCTGAGAAAAAACATTTTTCTCCAGCTTTAATAGTCTATCCGTACCATAGTTAACAAAGATCGTCTACAATATGCGTTTCAGTCCCCTTTCTTAACAGAGTCTTTATGTATGGTACTGCATCCCGACCTTACTGGCTGTTCCATTAAAACTACAGCGTGTACACCCCATACTGAGTTTGGAAACTAATTTGTTTATTAAGAACAACCAGGACTCCAGCAGATCAATAGTATTGAGTGCATAATGTAGAATTATACCAAGAGATAGTCTTCAATACATCTATCACCTATTTTCACCAACTGTCTTATTAAAACTACTGTCTCCTACAGCATATACACCACATTCGGATTTTGAAATGCAGTTTGCTTATGATGAATAAGATATACATCAGAGAGCAATGGAATCGAATGCATGTCTGTCAGTGCCTTTGTTTAGTACAGTATCGCTGTGTGTGATACTGCCTCCAACTATTACCAAATGTTGCAGTAAAACTATATCATATGAAGGGCTTATTTCAATAGTGGTACAACTCAATTTTTATTCATTTTGAGATACAGAGTCCTAAAGTTAAATGAGCGCTGAAAAATCTGCAGTTGAGATACCAGAAATATTCAAGTATATGGCTTCTTGCTAGAGATGAACCTTTCTTTCTCTTTGTTTGGATCATTAATTTCAGAATCATTATAGGCAGAAAAGTGGGGGTAATGGACTTGTGCCACTATTGAAATAAGTCCTTCATATACACCCCATCATGATTTTGAAATACAATTTCTTTAGAAAGCAGAGCAATGGAGTCAGATTTACAACAAATATTACAAACAAGACATAGTTTACAGTACACCTGTCGGTCCTGTTTTTAGTAGAGTAGTGTTGTATGCGATACTACATCCTGCCAACATCAAAATATTCCATTAAGAAACTACAATCTTCTACAGTACACACATAGCCAGCTAAAACATAATACTTTTGCATAACACATATCTTATCTGTATGGACAAACTCCCCACAGATTGTAGATATATGTAATTAAAACTGAAGGCAAACGGAGCACAGTATATAACTTTTACTCAGTCATACTTGTCTGTAAGGTGTACTTCTATAGCAGCCAACTTTTGTGTGCTCTTGTTATTGCAGAGTACAGTAGTGTTAATATACATTTTTGTTCCGGAAAGGAGCTAATCCTCCGCAGGTTCCACTTTGTAGCAAGAGTGTATTTGTTGCAGTGCACTAATTGTTAAATATTAAAACCACAAACTCTGGATGTTACTCATTGGCTGCCAAATATTTACTGTCGTTGGGTCGGCTGCGCCAGTTCAGCAGAAACAGGCCTGATCTACCGCACAGCAGAGTGATATGAGTGGTGTTTGCATGGACCACATATTTGGTCGTCTCAGAGTAACTGTGAATGTGTATCTCAAATGCAATGTAAACTATATCCAAAACATCAGCTTATCATCTATGTCTCCCATGTTCGAAGTACCATGTATATAAATGTGCATATTTTAAAACCGGAAAAATTACTAATTTTTTTGCTACTGGTATAGACAATCATAATAAAAAAGGTATTTGCTGGCGGTAAGCATTCTGAACATATTGCTATGCTAAATGCTTTCCAAGCGAGGGAAGGTATATGGACAAATGGTGAACTAACTGAAACTACTTTTTGCAAAGTGTAGATTAAGTGGGGTATGCTTCTCTAAGGACCCATTGGAATGCTTCGTCAGTTAATAGTTCCTGTGTGGGATTACAGTGGCCGAAAACGCTGCACACAGGTTCGAGTTTTGCAGTATGTGTTGCATTACTGCCTTGTCTTCTAGATATACAGAAACCTCTCAAGTTACGTTATAGCATACTTTATACACCTGTAAATTTCCTCCTCAGGTGGTGGATTCTACATTAGAGCCATTATGTACTGTGAGGAGTGTTACTGTTGCAAAAATCAGAGGGTTTATACTGTGAGTAGTATATTACGTCCTCCCACATACAATTCGCAAAAGGGCCACAACAGGGAATTACGAATGTTTACTGACATCCATTCTTGCCACGCCCACCACACACCGTAAGGTAGCATGTGGGTGTTAATAACCTGATTTTCGCGGTACAGTCCCCATATAGATAGTAGGACTGTATCAGGTAGCTTTCGCATTTCTGATGCCGTTTAAGTTCCTCAAAAAATCTATGGAATATACTGTAGCCGAAATTTGGTATCATGCAGACACTATACTATGTACGTTATAATTAAAATAAAGGTTTCTTTGATCATTGCTCTGGAGAACTGTAAATCAACCTCCGCCTTCATTCTCACTATTAAAACATTATTGTCTTCGAGATATACATCTTCCTGATTTTGAAGATGCAATTAACTAATTGTTGTTAGCAGTTCTATTTCTGTTACATCACACTTTGGTAATTGTTCAACAGGTTGGATGGGCTTGGTATAGATTTTCTGTTGATAATATTACGAAACACCTATCTGTATATGCTTAAAGAGGTTAGTTACATTCTGTATAAAAGTATATCTTGTTAACCGTCTTTAGAAAATGTTACCATGTATCAAACAGACTTAGGCAGAGACCTATTAAAGAAATTACTTCAAGGTTGGTGCAGTTGATGGAAGAGATATATACTACTCTACTCTAAGTCCAATTTTGAGGTCATTCCACTCTCAAATAGCACGTGGTAAAATGAACAATGCCTTTAATCTTGATATATCTCGCTGTTCTATATATAATACTGTTAAGGCACATAGGCCACAAATTATTCTTATGTCACCATTGTGAGATATACGACTATTGTGGAATTATCGTGAAGCCTACCTCAAATGCACTGTCTTTAAAATTACCCGCCAGAGTTTCATGAGAACTATTTGGGATCGCTCTATCGAATAACCACGTAAAGTCCGGCTTTGAAGTTATATCGTTAATAATCGGAAAATCATATTTTCTTTTCTTTATTTCGGATTTTGTTTTCTTCGTAGAGAATTATTGCAGGTAGCATAATTTGACGACACCTTGTAGCAACAAATGAAAGGTCGGAGCTTGCATAATGCCATGTGATATAGCAAGCATAGTTTAACACTTTATACGTTATTAAAACTGAAATATATGATTCCTTCATGGTGGTCAAGCCATCACCATGAAACAACTTATTGTATAATTGCCATCACCAATGTGCTGTAACGGTTTTTTAGTGCAGTTGGAATAATAAAAAATGTATAATGTACAGGAGAACTTTGCTAACGGTAGTAGTCTGTTGCTTTGTTTCTGGAAATATCCTCGAGAATTAGAGAGACATGTAATAAAATATTACAGTATTTACAGAATTCGTACCCTCCTCCACTCCTAGATGCTTCGACCATTGTCATTCTGTCTTATCACCTTCCTTCCACTGTCACAGCGACTGATATGTGACCATAGGTGTTGCCAACACGTGGGCATTGTTGCCTGTTGGCGTTTCCAGGTTACTACCTCTCTCTCTTCTGTCCATTGCAGCCCAGAGACGAGTTGACTGTAGCGACATGTCAAATATTATTGTGGCTGGAGATTCCTTTGTAGTTTGGGGACTCCTGGTAGATACCTTCTACTTACGGCAGTATCTCCTCCACCAACTGCAAGATAGGTCGCACGTGGATGATTACTTGCGGGTTTCCACCTCGCATTTTGTAACAAGTTTTGTAATACAGTGCTTACCTACCTTATTCCAGTCTTATGTCTGTGGTGGGGAAGTTGTTTATAGTGTAAATATAGCGATATATTGTGAGTGTATTGTTGTTTCACCGCTGTTTAAAGTCTGGGTAGTCTTCCAATGACAGAATTTCTTAATACTGTATTGGTGTTAGTAATTCTAAAGTATTAAAGTTTTACAATGTTGTATGTGTGTATTTCTTTTGTCATTATTTAGAAGTGCACCAAGGGCTCTCTTGCAGTGACATCACAAACTAATAAAGGTAGATTTGGAATTTAGCAAAAGTGTACTTGTTATTAAAATAATAATGCACTAAATAAACTGTTAAACATTCAAGTCTCTCGAATTTATATACGTGTTTTCTGTGATACTTTGTGCTGTTTGTGCTTTAAAGTGCTTACAGAAAATGCCATGACATCATTATATTATAGTAAATTTGCCAATACGACACTGAAATCACACACTAGTTATACAGGGACTGCATAGCTCTGGCGCATAGCAAGAGTTCATCTGATTAAATATTGCACCGTCCTACTTGTTGAACATTTGAAATCTCAACAGATGCATATATGTTGTTAAAAATGTATTGTGTAAATTGTTTAACTCAGAATATCGATGTATTTTGTTAAAATAATAGCGTGCTGCAGTAACTGTTAAAATTTAAGATCATGTATTTACACATATATTAGAAGAGAAATGTGCATATTTGGAGAATATCAGTCAGACATTGTAAAACAGCAATGGGTGGTCGTCCTACGATGGAGTACTTATCGGAAATGTCATGATGATGTTAATTTATAGTAATTCAGCAGAACCCTAGTCACATACTGTAAGGCACAGTGTGTTTAGTAATAAATTATTTTAGTATTTCCTGCCAGTTTGCAGAAAATGCTATGACCTCATTAAATTATAGTAATTCATCCACATCAGGTCACATACTGTAATGCAAAGTGTGTTATATGGTAAATTTTGTTAATATTTACCATTCTGCTGAATATGTTGTGATGTCTCTGAATTACAGTAATTCAGCCATACGATGTAATGTCAAATGGTGTTACCTGGTAAATTATGGTAATACTTATCAACGTTTTTAATTATGGTAACTCTGTTGCTGGTGATCCTTCCACTACAGCGTACAGGCCTCAGATGAGGAGGTCATGGGTTTACTCTACAGATACAAGGGGTAGAGGGAGGTGAGTGTGTTTTCACCATTTTAATGTGTTCCTATTGGCCCAGAGAGAAAACGAGGGAGTGAAGGGGCTTCCCGCCTTCTTATTGGTTTGTGTGTGTGTGAGGGGGGGGGGGGGGGAGGGAGACTAACCTCATCTTAGACCATTATCTGCGCCAGTGGATGGGTGATCTTCGTTTTCGCGCCATTTTTCATATCATACAATTGTGCAAGATGTGTGATTGACTTGGGGGGGGGGGGGGGGGGGATATCTTGACATGTGACAGGTATCAGGTATCAGATTACCTCCTGACCTTGAAATCACCTCACGCATTTGCCTGAGGTGCACGGACAGAGAAAGAGGGGAGGGATTCTCCCTGACTTTGTGTTAACCACACACAAGTGCTCGACAGGCGTGGGACTGACCTTGTGATAAGATCGTTATCCTGACCGAAATGTCCAGTGCCCTCTACTATTACTGTGTTGTGTTGGTTACTGCGTTGAAGGCTCTTGTTTGCATGAAGTTCATCATCTTCGCACCTGCCTATTTTGATATGAACTATAAAGGAAATACAACAAGCAACCATGTGTTACGTACGACAACTCATTCTGTTCCATGGACTAATTTCTATTTAAACACTGGTGGCCTAGGGAAATAAATAAATAAACACCTTGTTTTTTAGGTGTTGTTGCATGAGTAGGACTGAAATATAAAGTACTCCTTAATGTTAATACTAACCATGTCCTATCCACGCAAACTAAGTTGACATTCAGCACAGTAGCTGATGGGAGCGACCATAATGCCTTTACAGTCGCTCCCAACAGCCACCATGCCAAGTGACAACTTAGATCGCATATGCTTTATACATGTCCTGTAAACTGACTCGTTCCACATCATTTAGATAAAAGAATCGTTCAGATGTTCCATAGAACATTCAAGCAATTAACCAACGAGCAGTCATTTACACCGTTCAATTCCACACCCTTTCAGATACCTGTATTTCGGAAACAAGAGAATAAAGCACTTGATAATATGATGTTCCCCTTCAGAATAGTCCATACTATCACCTGGTGACTGCTATTTGTATTCCTCATTTAACCTTCAGTAAATAAAGCTTTTCACGTTAACTAACATTTCTTAATCATAATGAGATAATGAAAAAGGTTCCCAACATGAGATATTATGAAAAGAGGATGAAGATTTTGTTGTAACTTAGCACTCATTCTACTACGGTATTAAACCAAATTTTAACCAAAGAATGTATTTTTAAGGCCGTTAGATGCATCTACAAAGGAATAAAACATTTATATATTTATGCTCTACTTTAATCTGGCTCGATTATGGCCTTCATGCTCTCTCTTGCATCTAACCAGACATGCTTAGTGAGCCAACTTTACAATTTTTGTGGAAAAGGAGCAATATACATGGTGTTTCAAAATGAATATATGGGTTTTAAGAGTTTGTAGTATTTGTTACATTCAACTTACAATTGCAAATAACACATCAAACGAAAGAACAACTCAGACAGTTTTGTTTGTATACATGTGCGCAAAAGGAAGAGTAGGGAAATATCAAGAGTGACTGAAGAACGTATTGAAGGAGTGAAAGTCTTTCACGTGTAGTCCCAAGAAATCAGTTCGGGAGGCTAGTTGTGAATTAACAATTCCAGTGACGTCTGTGTGGTGACTTTTAAGGAGACACATACAACTACGTCCTTGTCGCTTGTAGCTGTTACAAGCTCTAAGGCCTACAGACTACGGTTTACATGCCAACTTTGCAAACGAAATGTTGCTGCATGACAATGACGATTTTCTGGACCGTGTCGTCTTCAGTGATCAATCGACATTCCACCTAAGTGGAGACGCGAATACACATAATTCACACATTTGGGCCTCAGAAAATTCCCACGAGATGGTACAGTTGCAACGAGTCTCCCCTAAATTTAATGTTATTTTTGCCATATCGAAGTGGAGAGTTTATGGGTGAAGCAGGTGTAACTAGTGTTTCTTACCTTGATGAGCTAGAACTATGGCTCTTTCCTCAGTTGGAAGAAGCTGAACCACAGAAATTTATTTGCCAATAGGATGGTTCTCCTCTTCACTGGCATAACTCAGTACACGATTGGTTAAATGACGTTGTACCCGCCCACTGGATTGGCCTCAAAGGGCCCAATGACAGAGCTTGTTTTACATGACCTCCACGTTCACACACGATCGGATGCCATGAGATTTTTACGTTTGGGTTTCAGAAAGGTTGACATTTATATGCCTCCGCTATCAGCTGATCTACCTGACTTTAGAAACAGCATTTTGCAACAATTATTCCAGACACTGATCAAGGTTTTGGAACAATTCGCCTATCGACTCAATGTGTGACAAATGGTGTTCACTTTGAACACTTGTATTAAAAACTGTTTCAGTTTTTCTTTCATTTGGCGTATTAGTTCTAACTGTAAGTTGAATGTAATAAATACTATATATATATATATATATATATATATATATATATATATATGTGTGTGTGTGTGTGTGTGTGTGTGTGTGTGTGTGTGTGTGGTAGTGAATAAATGAAATTTAAGAAATGTTCTTAATGACTTTAGTTAAAAGGTTCACAAAATTGACAACGAAATATGATCAATGTGAGGTCATAGTCGACTGATACATTGTACTTTCAACTCCATAATGATATCTTCGCTTCAAGATGAAGTTTGAATTGCTCTAGATTTGCAGATTTTGGCTCTGAAGTAGCTTAACATTTCTTAGCGTCAAATCACAATCTGGGTTTTGTTGATAATACTGTGCATCATAACTTATGTCTGCTAGCATATCTGCTTTCAATATGGATGCCAACATCTTCTGTTATGGTTGTAGGTATTTGTAAAAAATAAGAAACAAATATCCGTGCTCATTAAATAGAGAATAAATACTAAATAATACGTTGTTAATCTGTTCCAGGAGCTTCTTCAATAAAAGAGGAGACAGACAAATAATGATGACTGATGGGGAGGGCGAGACATTACATGCAGAGACTTCGGCGGTATTGCAGCTGCCCAGTCAATGCAACATTTTTGTACATTTTAATACAGCGTTATCACATGAACGTATGCATGCTTTGTTTGAAATAGCTTTGTGATTGACAGGAGGCAATTGTGGAGATCGATGTTACTGTTTTGTACACATACAAGCATTATCAATAAGAATATGCAGACAACTAAGTTACCAGTCTACCAACATTGCATTTCTGTTCACTAGTCCGAAGGAAGCTTGAAATAAGGTGTATACAATAAGCAGAGACAATGTTGCTACGAAATTACATACTGCAATTCATTTACTAATTTACAATCATGGCAGTATAATTATTTAGTTAGGCTGTCACGTGCTATTGGTGGCAGTTGATATAATCATCTTAATGTACCAGAATGGAACAGTTCTGTCAATCACAATGTTATTTTAAATTATGTGTAATAATTGCATTGTCCATTTCATAACAATAAACAAAGAAAAATTTTATTAGCATATAGGTCACATTGTTTCTTATAGAATAGTCAACTCAAACTGTATGATTTTTTCCCCGTTTATACTAAACTAATACATCTATGTGAAGTATCATGCATGTATTAAATGGAATTAAAGAAATAGTCATTTATAACTTGAGTGCTGATTTAATGTCAGGTCAAGACAGTAAACTTCGGAACCAGGAGTAACCGAAAGTTGCTGGAGTACAAAGTGTATAGCAAAAAATTCAGCATAGTTTAAATCTGTTATTTATTTCAGTGTCCCTTCCTTCTGCTGTAAGGATTCTGAAAAGCAATTCTCATCTACTCAATGTATCATACCCTGTACACGTATCGAATGTACTATACTTTGTGAATGCTAATGTTTTATTTCTCCTTTCGCGACTTTAAATCCTACCACGGACAAAGAAACCTGATATCCTGTGCCCTCTCCCCTTGCAGTAAATGGGAAGTATTATTTATTGTTTGCTGCACGCTTGGTTTACTGCAACCACATCACAGTCTCAGAATGGCGATGAAAGACAGGTAAGTCACAATTCTTCTTTTTTATCAGTTTATTTTACCATGGTCTGTATAAAGATTAGATCCATCTATAGGTGGAGGTATAAATCTCGTTACATTATTAATGTAGCAAAATAGGTGTGCTGATATCTGAAGATGAGCTTAGCACTGAAAGCAGTTACGGTAAAATAAATCCCCAGTGCGAAATGACTGTCAGTAATTGCTGAACTTTGTTGTCAGTCAGTATTTTCGTGCTGTCTTTCTGGACTGCAAATGAATGACAGAGGAAGTGTCCGAACAAAAGTCGCTTTTGAAAAGGAACGCATTCAGCGCAGGTCGCGAAAGGCCAACGATGTTTACGACATTGGACAACCTGCATACTGTCTACCATGCAACCACAAATATTGGCTGCTACAGGCAACAGGAGGCGGAACTGCTGGTGTCCAAAGATGAGCACAGCATGAGGCTCCGGAGCGTAGCTGAAATGCTTAGTCGATGTGTAACTCAAAACAGTGCTACAGTGCTAGTGGTGTTGATACAAAGCAGAGCAATGGCAACTATAAACAAAGCAAACATTGCATTATGTCTACAATAACAGTTGCCAAAGTTGTCATTCCATCAAAAAGGAACTCAATTAATTTCGCAGAGTATGAAGAAGAGGCAGATGAAATATTAGTGTTTCTGCAAGATGAGTCAGTAGAATGTGTGGTGTCGTATACGCTCAATTGTGGAGACAATGTACAAGAGGAGTGTAATGATAACGACACGTGCTTAAGAAGTGAAAGTTATATTGAAACAGATGTCGCCCCATCATCCTTGTCGGGCAGGGAGCCACAAATCCCGTCTCAAGTGAAACGCAGTAAAGGACAATCGTTGTCCAAGGAACGGGTACTAAACATAATTGCGTACATGAAAGATCATCCGCAGCATAGTAAAAAAACTGTTATGAACAGATTTCGAATAAGTCCGCAACAATATGACCGTGAGTATACACGAAAAACTACAGATGTTCAAGGGAGGGCAAGGGCCACTTGTTACAAAAACTGGTGTTTGCACCTTTCAAGAATGTTCAGTACAATTCACGGGATGGGCATGATAGCGACCTATCTACTACGTTATGCAGTTCAAATGGCGCACGAGAGAGATTACAATGATTTCAAGGGAAGCAGTGGATGGTTGCATAACTTCAAACAGTGTTACAGGATCGGAACGAAATTTCAAACAAAGCAAAATGCGGAATCATCCAGAAAATTTGTAGATCAAATAAACAAATTTATCCCATCGTTCAGTAAGGAATTTGTTTTCAACTCCGAACAATTGGGATTTGAAGAGGAAATGCATGTGAAAGGAACCCTGGAAATTAGAGGTATCAAGAGATTTGTATCAAGATCAACTAACATCAGTGCCTTAACGCATTCGTATACAATTTTTCCGACTGTTAATCTGGATAGTAAATTGGCTAGCAAGTTATTTATTGTGCTGCCTCCTACAATTCTTTCTCGTGTGCGTGATCTTGGAAGAGCAGTAGGGAATATTTACGTCACAGCTGGCAAGAGTGAGAAAATGGGCGTAAGAGAACTATAACTATTGCATGAGCACTGCTTTTGGCCAATACCTGGTCAAAATAACTTGCTTTTGTTTGATTCCTGATCTGCATATAGAAATCATACTCCTTTAGAGCAAACTATCCCTCCTGAAAAGTGTGTGACCCTGCAGTTCATACCTCCAATGGACAAATTCAGCCGCTGGATGTCTTTTTTCATTCAGTGTTGATGGTGCAAGTTAACGGTTTGTTTTGAACATTTCTTCAAAGTAATACATACATCCCAGAGAAAGTTGATTTCTGCACCACTCGGACGCTCATTTTCTGCCGCCCTCCTGATGCACTTGGTGAGTCATTAGCAGCTAGCATTTTTCCAGCCGTAGCTATTAACACAACACTTTCTAATGAGCTCCACTAAAGATTGAACTTGCGACGTCGCACTCAAGGGTTGCCTTGGGAGAAACAAAAAAGGTTCGGTACTCATCGTTTCAAAACTAAACGAAGTCTTCCTACCAGAGATAAATGTTCTGTATGTAGACCTATGCGGAAGTCTCCCGTAGCAGCAAGCGGTGATCCTGACCAGGTGAGGTGAAGTATCTTCATTTCCCGCAGCTCAGCCTCATGACAGAGCCACAGGCTGAGCATAACTGTACGGTTCGTACAACAAGTGACGTCACCTGCTCGAATTCGTCTGTGGAAGAGACATGCGGGGAGGTAGCAGCTACTTCCAGTTCCAGACTGTAAAGCAGTGATTGTTGTGTGTGGAGCATGCACAGTGCTTTTAGTGTTGTATGGTTTAAATATGGATCCTGCTTATGGTATGGTGTGCATTTTATTAGAAGCACCCTTTTCACGTTGGGAAGACGAGGATAAGACGGTAGTTTTAAACTGTGGATGCCCTACTGAAGCTCTACAAATGTGTGAAACAAAGGATGTGGCACATTCACGTGAATGCCACAATCTTAGTTTCAAACTATCGTGGTTTATGGAATTCCCATGGTTGTCCTTCTCTTCAACATTGCAGGAATTGTTTTGTTGGCCATGCTTCCTTTTTACCAATAAAAGAAACTTTTGTAATAGAGAAGATTTTTCTGCTTTGTTAAATATAACACTGTCACTGCACAAACCCTCAGATTTGACAGAGCATCTAAAGCGCCAGATTAATTTGAAAAATTTAGAAAGAAATCGAAATACGATTTGAGATGCCCTAAAGGAAAATGCTGGACTGTAAACAGTGCAGTACCATGAAAACGTGCGTTTGAAGAGCCTTTCCCTATAATTATTGAGTGGTGTCGTACTCTATTTAAGTGAGCGAGGCCGGCCGGTGTGGCCGAGCGGTTCTAGGCGCTACAGTCTGGAACCGCGCGACCGCTACGGTCGCAGGTTCGAACCCTGCCTCGGGCATGGATGTGTGTGATGTCCTTAGGTTAGTTAGGTTTAAGTAGTTCTAAGTTCTAGGGGACTGATGACCTCAGATGTTAAGTCCCATAGTGCTCAGAGCCATTTGAGCCATTTTTAAGTGAGCGAGAATTAGCATTTCGCGTTCGTGATGGATCAATAGATTCAATAAATCGTGAGAATTTCAAGGAAATGTACTGAAGAAATACAGAACCAACATTCCAAGATAAAAAATGTTTTCTCTGGTGAAGAAAAAGTATACAAAATGAACTAATCGATTGCATTTCAGACTACACCAGTGATTTTCTAAAAACTGAATTGGAAACTGCTGGAATTTTTTCTGTCCAGGTGTATGATACAACAGATATTAGACAGGTATATCAGGGTTCTGTATTAGTGAGGTTCTTTAATCAGGTTGGTTGTTTTGGGGGAAGAGACGAAACAGCGAGGTCATCGGTCTCATCGGATTAGGGAAGGATGGGGAAGGAAGTCGGCCTTGCCCTTTCAAAGGAACCATTCCGGCATTTGCCTGGAGCGATTTAGGGAAATCACGGAAAACCTAAATCAGGATGGCCGGACGTGGGATTGAACCGTCGTCCTTCCGAATGCGAGTCCGGTGTGCTTACCACTGCGCCACCTCGCTCGGTCCGGTTCTTTAATGCTAAAGGATCTATGGTGCAGTATGTCTTAGGTTTCTGTGATGTAAGTGCCGACAGAACAGTCATAAACGTTGTTTGCTTTATTGGACAACATCTTGGGACCATTTTACTACGAGCACAAATTAGTAGGACAGTGTCATGATGGTGCAAGTGTGATCCCTGGCCATTTAAATGGACTCCAGAAAAAAATTAAGGGCAAAGTTCCTTTGGCAGTATCTGTACACTGTTCCGTAGACCGACTTGATCTAGTCTTGCAACAGAGTTGCAAAAAAATGCGGACGTGTCTTACCTTTCATTCTTCTATACTGCAATTCCTAACTTTTTACGCCACTCAGCAAAGAGAACCTCCGCAATTACTTCTGCATCAGGACCAAGCACTCCTGTCCGCTGGAGCTCCAGCTCGAAATTATTGGTCGTAATCGTGGACGACGGAAAAGTTGAAAGAGGTCTTCGAAACCATAGTTTGCTGTGAACAGTCTGATGACAAATCCACAGAGCCTCCCAGACGTTTTCTCAACGACAAGAACAATTCCGAATTTACATTTCTGGCAGTATTATTTCATGATATATTTTGTCTGAGAGATATATCGTTCGATGTTTTGCAGAAGAGATCATAGGACGTTAACCACTGCATTTCTGAAGTAAGGACTAGTTATGACAAGTTGAGAAACGAGAGGAGTTAACAGTATTTTTCAGTAACCTTTCAAAACGCCAGCAAAATAATATATATACACTTCTCACGAGAGTACAGTTTCCTCTCTCAGGAACAAATGTGTTCAGATGTATCGAGTCTTGTTCTACGAAGTTTTGGATTACGTTTTGATGTAAATGGATGAGAGACTAGCGATTGTAAAAAATTAAGTTTGTTTGCCTTGTCGATGCTATAAAATTTGAAGGATACCACACATGTATCCTTTTAGTACACTTGAACACTTGCAAAATTCATTATGGCCTGTAGTCTCAAGGACACAACATTTAAGAAACGAACTCTTTGTTTTGTATGCCGACTAGAAGTATAGGAAGATTTCCACCAGAAAGGTTATAAGATTTTACGGCAGTTAGGAAGGTGGGAGGTAATCCTAACTGAAACATACACTGGGCCATAAAACATGCGCTTCTTTTCCACATCAAAACCCCTTTTACAGAGACCAGATCGCGAGCAGTGGCCGCTACACAAATCTCCTCCCCCTCCCCCAGTTTTTTTTATTTATTTATTTTTAAAGCCGGGAATGTCTCTGGAAACTGATGCCTCACCATTCTGCCGGCCCTAGTGATCGCAGCTGGATGTGCAGGTGGGGGCGAAGCTGTTGTGTCTAGACAAGACAGTCTAGACACAAGGAGAGGAAGCCGAAAGTGCACGCGTCAACTCACGCCGGCTGGCGTTAAGTCTGAAACAGGATACGTAATGAATGCTATAAAGAAAAGTACGTAGCTGCTGGAACACTTAACTTTAATCCATCATTTGTATACAGCATTCTTGATGATACAAGTGAGACTCTCTCTAGATATGGTTAATGGCGCCTTGCTAGTTCGTAGCCATGGACTTAGCTGAAGGTTATTCTAACTATCTCTCGGCAAATGAGAGAAAGGCTTCGTCAGTGTAGTCGCTAGCAAAGTCGTCGTACAACTCGGGGCGAGTGCTAGTACGTCTCTCTAGACCTGCCGTGTGGTGGCGCTCGGTCTGCAATTACTGACAGTGGCGACACGCGGGTCCGACATGTACTAATGGACCGCGGCCGATTTAAAGCTACCACCTAGCAAGTGTGGTGTGTGGCGGTGACACCACATTCCTCCCCCGCAAATCGGCGAACGGTTGTGTTATAAGGCTTCCGCCCGCCGTGGGGAGGGCCCCATGTTGACGTATGCGATGAGGTGGGGAGCCTAACAACAGGCGAGGCTGTGCCACCCGCACCCGGCCATTCGGTCCGAGGAGAGCTAGGAAACGCCCGAAAACCTAGTCCAGGGTGCACGTCAACATGCGGTGTACGCGCCCGTAAAGAGACAGGAGGGACCGAAGGGTCGACCTCCATTGCGTCGGGGTATCCGACGCGCGATGACGCCATGTGGGCCGGAGCGGGCAAGAGTTCCATGTCGGAGGACAGCTGGTCACGGGAAGCGATCGGCGGCGCGTGACCCAGGGAGGCGCTTGGCGGCTGCAGCGAAGCGACCACTGCGGGCGGCGCCGGCGGGAGAACAGGCGGCGGCGACGGCTGCGGCGCGTCGCCATGGGGCAAAATGGAAGGCATCGTCGGTAACACCTGGAAATGAGGCGAGCCAGTAGATGGGTCCCCAGGGCGCTGACCGGACGGCACCGTCGCTGAAAGCAGACGGGGAGCGGCAGAACCCAGGCGACGACAGAGGCGCAGCTGATTGAGATGCCGACGCACCTCACCAGAGGCACCCAAAACCAAATACATCGCGCAGCCGAGGCAGCGAAGAATGCGCCCTGCGAGTCAACGCCGTGAACCGCGATAGTTGCGATAGAATACAACGTCGCCTGGAGCAAAAGCAGGAGTCTGCCGCTGCACAGGAACCTGATGCGGCGGATGCAGCAAAGACATCAAGGTTCGATGAGGACGACCGTGGAGCAACTCAGCCGGCGAGCGACCATCTCGGGGCTGAGAGCGATATGAAGAAAAAAAAAAAGCAACAACGCGTCCTCCCGAGAATGCGACTCTTTCAATTTCAACATCTGTGACTTGAAAGTCCGGACCAATCGTTCAGCGGCGCCGTTGGACTGAGGCGAAAACGGCGCGGACGTCAGATGTTGAATACCATTGGCCTTGCAGAACGACTGAAATTCTGCGGACATGAATTGTGGGCCATTGTCGGAAACAATAGTCTGTGGTAGACCTTCAATACAAAAGATAACAGACAACGCTTGGATGGTGGCAGATGACGTCGTGGAAGACATCCGGACAACAAAAGGAAAATTACTGAAGGAATCGACAACAACCAACCATCGAGCATTCCAGAATGGACCAGCAAAATCGATATGTAAGCGTTGCCAAGGGGAAGTGGCTTTTGGCCATGCAAAGAATTTCCGCGGTGGCGCGGATTGTTGTTCGGCACACGCCATGCAAGAAGAGCACATATGCGTAATCGCAGCATCGATTCCGAACCAAGTACAGTGCAGACGGGCAAGTTGTTTCGTACGCACTATACCCCAATGTCCTTGGTGGAGAAGCTGTAAGACAGAGGACTGTAACGAACGTGGGACCACGACCCTAGACTGATCATTATCAGAACGCAACAACAAAACACCACGTCGAACAAAAAGTCTCTCCTTGTGAGCAAAAAATCGGCGAACCAACGGATCCTCGATCCGCGACTTCGGCAAGGGCCATTGCGTAGCAACAAAACGCAAAACGGTAGCAAGGACAGGGTCGGCAGCTGTGGCTGCAGCTACACGACGAAAATCAATCGGAAACGATTCGACCACGTCATCTGTTTCCGCATCAATGAACATGCAAGCAAGTTCGGAAGAATCGAATGCTCTATCCTCAGCAACAGGCAAATGGGACAACGCATCGGCGTTTCCGTGCTTAGCAGTGGACCGATACAAGATATCGTAGCGGTACTGCGAGAGGAAAATAGACCAGCGAATGAATTTCTGCGCCGTACGCGGAGGTACAGGCTTGTTCGGATGAAAAAGCGATTTCAAAGGTTTGTGGTCTGTGATGATGGTAAAGGGACGACCATACAAGAAATCATGAAACTTTGTAACACCAAACACGAGAGCCAAAGCTTCTTTCTCTATCTGGGAATAATTTCTTTAAATGTTCTTCAGCCGGCTTTCCGGAGATCACAATATCGTCCAGATAGTTTGCTGCCGTAGGGACCGACGCACAAACAGTTTGTAAAAATTGCTGAAACAATGCAGGGGTGGATGCACGCCCGAATGGCAGTCTTTTGAATCGGTACAAACCAAGATGCGTGTTAACCACCAAC
Organism: Schistocerca cancellata; assembly: GCF_023864275.1. NCBI lineage: Eukaryota > Metazoa > Arthropoda > Insecta > Orthoptera > Acrididae > Schistocerca > Schistocerca cancellata. The sequence goes on from NC_064629.1 coordinate 63,001,578, forward strand.
ACGCGCTGGGATTCTGTGTCCACCGGTATTTGCAAGTACGCATCTGCTAGGTCCAACTTTGAAAAATATTTACCCGGGCACAAAAAATGGTTCAAATGGCTCTGAGCACTATGGGACTTAACATCTGTGGTCATCAGTCCCCTAGAACTTAGAACTACTTAAACCTAACTAACCTAAGGACATCACACACATCCATGCCCGAGGCAGGATTCGAACCTGCGACCGTAGCGGTCACGCAGTTCCAGACTGACGCACCTATAACCGCACGGCCACACCGGCCGGCTTACCCGGGCACAGTTTGGCAAAAAAGGTCTTCCGGGCGGGGTAAAGGAAAAGTAGCAGTCACTAGTTGTGGATTCACTGTGGCCTTGAAGTCCACGCAAAGTCTCAATTTTCCGGAAGGTTTTTGCAAAATTACTAAGGGTGATGCCCAGAGAGAAGCCTGCACACGTTCAATTACACCTTGTGATTCTAAAACGTTTAATGTTCTGGCGACCTCATCACGCAATGCGTGGGGAACATTGCGCACTCTGAAAAATTTCGGTTGCGCGTTTACTTGCAGTTCCAAATGTGCTTCATAGTTCTTAGCGCAACCAAGGCCCGGTGCAAAAATGTCTGCAAATTCTTCACATAGACGAGAAACACTGGCTGAAGGCACAGTCTGGTTCACTGATAGGACCTGATTGACGATAGACAAGTTAAACAACTGAAATAAATCTAAACCAAACAAGTTCACTGCAGAAGAAGAAAGAAGAACGTAAAATGACACAAGTTTTGTTTGTCCCTTGTATGTTGCAAGAAGGCTGCACTGTCCTAACACAGGGATAAGCTGTCCTGAATAACTAGTAAGCTGAACATTTGCGGCACGCAACGGAGGTGCGCCCAGTTGTTTGTACGTGGCGTGATTGAGTAGTGACACTGCAGCTCCGGTATCGAGCTGGAATGGGATCATGTTGCCATTAATTTCCAAGTCTACAAAAAGTTTATTGTCCTGCTGACGACAAGAGCGACTGTCTCGTGCAATGTGAACTGTTTCTGGGACAGAAGCACTGGCGACTTGACGGGATTTCCGTCGACGTCGACGCACACTTTTTGTGGGACGAACACAGTCGCTGTTAGAGAGAGTTGCACTCGACGGTGTGGAATTAACTACATGAATGTCCATGGGCGAAGGTTCACGAGCCTGAATATTCTTGGTTCGATTCCAGTGCGAAGCAAAGGGCCTGGAATGGTTGGGAGTGTCCGATCTAAGCTTTTGCTGGCAAACACTTTGAACATGTCCTTGTTTATTACAGAAAAAGCAAATAGCTTGGCGTGACGGGGAATTCTCACGCGAATGTCTAGTAGCACACCGCGGGCATGATTTCAGCACTGCATTTGCTTGCTTTCGCGGGACACATGGCTGCGCGGACGTGCGCGAGGGCTGTTTACAGTTCCGTGCAGCTCGCCCGGCGGGCCGGTTAATGTGACACACAGCTGGCGAAGTTTCAAATGATTCCTGAGCAAAGTCAAGTGTGTCTTGCCTATCCAATACGTCTATCACTTGTTGAAGGGAGGGATTGACTAGTTTCAAAATCTGTTCCCTTATGCGAACATCAGAAACGTTCTGTGCAACTGCATCACGCACCATAGTATCTGAATATGGGAGTCCACATTCACACTCAAAAGCACAATCCCTTGTAAGGCCTTGCAATGTAGCATCCCACTCCCGATTAGTTTGACCGGCCGTACGTTTTGTACGAAAGAACGTATACCTTTTTGCAACGACATTGACTGTTTCTTTGAAATATGCATCCAATGCCGACAAAATTTCCTCGTAGGACAGAGTTGCGACGTCGCGTCGGGGAAACAATTTCACTATCACACGGTAGGTGGACACACCTACACACGAAAGCAAAAACGGCTGCCGCTCATTACCTTGAATTCTGTAGGCGGCGAGATGAAATCCAAATTGGCGGGACCACTCCGTCCATGTTTCCTTGGCCGCCTCGTATGGCCTAAATTGAGGTGCAACAGCATGTTGTGGCTGCGGTAGCGATGAAGCGGCGGCGGCCGCATCGTTTTGCAGTGCACGTTGACCCTGGACGAGCTGTCCAAGGGCATCCAATAAGGCCTGCGTCTGCTGATTCTGCAAGCGATAAAATTCGGACAGTACATCTGGATATGGTGGCGAAGCCATGACACAAGTAAAGCAGATCAAAGCAAGTATAAAGAACAAAGTCCTTTCTTAAGCCTTGTCGTCAAATATGTTGTGTCTAAACAAGACAGTCTAGACACAAGGAGAGGAAGCCGAAAGTGCACGCGTCAACTCACGCCGGCTGGCGTTAAGTCTGAAACAGGATACGTAATGAATGCTATAAAGAAAAGTACGTAGCTGCTGGAACACTTAACTTTAATCCATCATTTGTATACAGCATTCTTGATGATACAAGTGAGACTCTCTCTAGATATGGTTAATGGCGCCTTGCTAGTTCGTAGCCATGGACTTAGCTGAAGGCTATTCTAACTATCTCTCGGCAAATGAGAGAAAGGCTTCGTCAGTGTAGTCGCTAGCAAAGTCGTCGTACAACTCGGGGCGAGTGCTAGTACGTCTCTCTAGACCTGCCATGTGGTGGCGCTCGGTCTGCAATTACTGACAGTGGCGACACGCGGGTCCGACATGTACTAATGGACCGCGGCCGATTTAAGGCTACCACCTAGCAAGTGTGGTGTGTGGCGGTGACACCACAGAAGCCACTTGGTGTAAAGCTGTGTAGCAGCAGTGGCGTCCCCCTGTCCCACCTGTAAGTTCGGTGTATCCTACGAGTGTGAACTCACAAATTCCGTCAAGGTCGTCTGATCCCGTTTTGTGGTATCCTCATCCTTGTGGGGCAATTTCAATCTTTCGATCGAGACAGTTTCCCAGGTTAGTCAACGATGAGCGTGTTGTCATGCCATTGAAGTAAATGGTGTCCCACGCCTCACCTACCAGTTAATCATCTCTAGTCGAATTGCTTGTGAACTGGTAACACTGTCTCGAAAGTTGGCTACACTGCATTTTATCAGTAAGTTGAGTGCAGCTGTGTGTTCGTGCATCCGTTTTTATGAGCACCTGTTGTTGAGTTGTTACAGGAATGGGGCAGTCTGCATTAGAACATCGAAGTGATATCGGAATTAACATCGCGTAAGTTTTATTTATGGATCACACTAAAAAGCAAAGTTATGCTGACAATCCTGGCACAATAGACGATCTTAAACGGAACATTACTAGAGAAATTAACAACATCACGCCTTGAGATCTACAGCATGTTGCTGATGACATCATCACACGAAGTCAGCAATGCCTGGATGCCCATGGCCACCACTTCCAGCTACATGATTTTTAACGTTACTTTTATCTATTCGTTTTTAGTTACTTCATTGTTACTTGAACCTCGGGCAGGAGCCATACCGGTGTAATGTGTGATACTCTGTATCTTCTTCGAACCAGTGTAAGGTGATCGTAGTGGAGGTCTTACATTATAGAGCCGGGCGTGTGACGAGGTGAGCAGATTTTTATGGACGAAAACAGGGTTCTCTCTATGTAGCTGTGGCGATTTTTACCGAAGTTGAGCCATTCTGTGTTGTAGCTCCAAGCCGAAGGCGGCCGTCATCTGATACGTCGGGAGCTTCATCGGTTTTGCAGAAAGGAGGTCCGGTGGCAGCCTTAGTTGTTCGCTGTAAGCCAGTTGGAGCGCTCAACAATCCAGGTGGTCCCTGATCACAGTTGGTAGACACAAGAGGTCTGTCCTGTCTCCCCGCTGCACATTTAGGCTGCTTCAAGGGTTCCATCAAACTCTTCTAACATCCCATTGCTGATGGGATGGTAGCCGCTGCCATGTCGGCTACTGGAGAGGCTTCAGGCCAACATGTGGATCTGTCGATCACCGTCACTACTTAGCTGTTTGACCCGGAACATGGCAGTGGCCCGAGTAGGTCAACACGAATATACATAAAGCGAGCCGTTGGCGTAATGAAGGCTCCCAAAGGCGCTGACACATGTCGACGAATTTGCATTGTTGGCAACTTATGCAAGCTTGTACCCAAAGGCGGCAATCCCTCTCAATTCCCAGCCACACGACTTTTTCGTAATAATTCTGACAGTAGCCCGCACGCCGGGATGCGCCAATTTGCGAAAAGCGTCGAAAACTGTGCGCCAGTATTTCTATGGTATGAGCGGCCGCTGTAAGGTATGTGGTGTGTCACCATAAAGATGTTGTGAGTTCTCTCACTTAGACTGGTGACAGATTGGGGCTGTGTGCAGTGTCTCCCTGCGTCGTCCGTTTCCTGTTCCACTACAAATTCTTGCCAAGGGATGGTTTTTATGCTCGCGCAGCAGCGCGAAACGTAATCTGCAACAACACTGCTGCTACCACTAATATGCCGCATGTCAGTTGTGAATTATAACATGTATCCTGCTTGCCTACATAGCCTGAGTGAACCGAGGTCCGTTGCCTTGGAAGAAAACGTCGTCTGGGGCGCATGGTCAGTGATCACCAGAAAATGTTTCCCTTCTACGGAACCTTTGAAATGCTGAATGATCGTATTGATAGCAAAAAGTTCCGTGTCAATGGCGCCCCATTTCTGCTACACCGTTGTGTGTAACTGCAAAAAGAATGCAAAAGGCTGCCACTTCCCACTGACTCCACCATTAACGTCATCTGTGCGTCATGCCTGGGATGGGCGAGCAGAATCACTTGAGCCACATATTTCTTTATCTTGTTGAAAATTTCCAGTAGTTGTGGTGTCCGTTTCACTTTTCTTTGCCCCGATGTGTACTACCCTTGTAGGAGGTCTACCAGTGGGGCCTGAAGTTCAGTTGCCTTTGGTATATGTTTGCAGTAATAATCGATCATTCCCAAGAATCTTCTGAGTTCTTTGAAAGTTTGCCGCACCGGCAAGGAGCGCATGTTGGCCATTCATTCCGAAATCGGTGCGACGCCCAAAGCGGTCACGTTCCAGCCAAAAAAATTCACTCTGTCTTTACCTAAGACACACTTCTGTGGGTTTGTAATTCCAAAGTGCCTAAGACGTTGAAATAGTAATTAGAGGTGCGGTATGTGTTGATCTTGGTACTCCGAGATCACCAAACTCTAGTCCATATAGGAGAAGAGGAAATGTAAACTACAGGTAACTTTACCTTGTCTGTGCCGCGTTTTTTAAATCGAACCGCATGTAATTGTATCAGACAGACCTAATGGAGTAGTAATTGATGTTTTTTCTTACATCTTCCGGAACCACTGCTATTTGTGAATATGCCGTTTTGCAATCAATGACACAAGAAATCTTTGCTGGGGCAGTAGCATTGTTAAAGACTGCAGCGAAAGGAACTGGAAATTTATCCAGCACTGTAGGTGCCCGCCAGATATGGCCTCCTACGTGAGTGTAGGGTAGACGAGCGGGGGTGCAGGGGTGGAGTCCTGTGGAGCGCTGGGGCGCTAATGAGACATCATTGGACAATCATTTATTAGCAAGAGCTATACATTCACTCTGTCTTCTTCCCTGCGCTACCTAGCAGCGGCCATGCTGAGCCCGCATTCCACGGAGGTACAGAGTAGCACGTCAGCGCCCGGCGAGGAATTTGCAGTGGCAGGCTCTGGCGTTGTCGGCGGTCCTGGTGGACAGCACGTGGCTGTGGACGCCTGTCAGAGCCTCAGCGCTCTCGCTTAGTGCAGCTCAACCCGAGAAATCTGCATTCCACTGTTGTCGGTTGTCCAGATACCATGTAGACAGCGACGCAAAGGACAGCCCTAGAGGCAGTCCCACCACGATACTGCCGCCAAGGCACTACTTGCACTGCCCAGGAGTGGCGGCACAAGTGCCCTGCTATTAAGCTGAACAGGTCTCAGATGTGCAGATTGGCTCTCCATTCAGGGAAGATAGGCCTGACCTTCATCTCGAGTCAGTCGTCATTGTGACCGTCACGAGTGCAGCTTACAGAGTCGGAGTTCCCGCCACAGCCAGACGGCTACGGACTCTTAGCAGTGGACTCCAAGGTGGCAGCGGCTGTCGACACTTTGGCATCCTGCCACTAGTAGAGCTGACCTACCATCGGTGTCCCTAATGTAGATGGAATGGCCGAACTCGGAGAGTGAGTGGAAGGAAGGCGACGGTTTTATAGCAGTCAATGACGTAATTCCCCCAGTGCAGGTGACTGAACGTGCTACAGTTTTCTGGGCCTGTCAGCGCGCTTGGCTGGTCTATCATTTAACTTCAGGCTTCAGAGTGTTTCTTTATGGAAAGTTTGCAGCCTGAAAGGCGATCTTGTGTCGTCTCTAGGTGGAGTTACGGCACGTAGCCTCGTCACACATGAGCGTTGTGTCTGCACTGTTGCGTAAGTGCTGAATTAGGGATTCCCGGAGTCCTCCCTCGCACACTATGAGGCAATAACCTCCCTGTCTGTTTGTACTTCTCTTCTCCCAAGTGGTTATGCCACCTCTGCGTACCCAATGGGTGTGTTCCACTTAAGCCGGCCGCGGTGGCCGAGCGGTTCTAGGCACGTCAGTCCGGAAACGCGCGACTGCTACGGTCGCAGGTTCCAATCCTGCCTCGGGCATGGACGTGTGTGATGTCCTTAGGTTAATTAGGTTTAAGTAGTTCTAAGTTCCAGGGGACTGATGACCGCAGATGTTAAGTCCCATAGTGCTCAGAGCCGTTTCAACCATTTGTGTTCCACGTAACGTCGTACCAGCCGGTTCTAACAAAAATTTACTCCTATTTGGAAATTTTTGGTAAGGACTATGGGGCCAAACTGCTGAGGTTATCGGTCCCTAGGCTTACGCACTACTTAATCTAACTTAAACTAACTTACACTAAGGACAACACACACATCCATGCCCGAGGGAGGACTCGAACCTCCGACGGGGGCAGCCGCGCGAACCGTGACAAGACGCCCTAGACAGCACGGCTAGCCCGCATGGCTATTTACTCCTATGCTTAATTATTACACTGCTGTGCAACGGCCAATAGGCGCCATGTACTATTCTTCTTTAATACCATGCGAATCGGTGAAGCCCACTGGCTATCGGAGGGTACTACAACACCTTCTTGTATTTGCCTCTCAGTGTCTGCCTTTGCCAACAAAAAAATTTTTGGGGGTCAATCTTCTTCATTTAGCAGCGACCAACAGGCCTGGTGAGGTCCGAATATGGAGCATCATATCATGTTTGCATTGCCGATGGCACGATGTCTCCTCTGCAGTCTCTGGAAACTCGTAAATGATGAGCTCGCGGCGGGAGCTAATTTGCAGTGAGTCGACTTCCCGACTTCCGATAGACGCAGAAGTATGTAAAATCAAATACCTTTCAGCCGTCTAATTACCAAATTTTATTTCATTTCGCTACCAGTTTCGGAAATTTACCACGTCATCTTCAGGGCACAGACCGACGTGTAGGACGATTCCAATCGCTGTAGCAAGCAGAAATTTACAGATAGCCGTATGTGAATGCTGCCCACTATTTTGACCGGAATCGAGGTTGGAATCTTCCTACATGTCGCTCAGGGCCTCAAGATGGCGTAGTAAATCGTCGAAACTGGTAGCCAAATAAAATAACAGTTTGGAAATTAGACGGCTGAAAAATGTTTGATTTGACATCCTCTAGCGAAAAGCCGAGTCCCATAACCATGTCTGAAGAGAGGTAGAGAGGAGAGAGGTAGAAGGCTTCCGTTGTAGAGGTCTGCACCCAACCAAAAATGGTATATAAAATCAGCACCTATAAAGGGATCGGTGACATCCAGCTCGATGAAATTCCATTGAAACAACTTGTTTAAACCTAGCTCTAATTCAAGACGTTTTTGCCATATATCTGAATGTGGGAGTCTTCTCGAAGCAATGTCATGGGAGCACATTACAGTCGAACCCTGCGCCTACCAGAAACGCGGGTGCACACAGTTTGTCCATCACAAACAAACGTCTCTAAACTGTTCCTTTTGCGTGCACAGAACCAGTCTTCATTGCTCTGTCCGCCTGTGAAGAATGACTCGCTGCCTTCTCTATGTCAGCTAATCTCAATTATTAAAAACTGTGATCCTCCACACCCGCCATAAATGAGATGCAGTAGCGTTTAGTGTTTCTCTTTGTAGGTACTCCATACCTTATAGTAACCTCGGAACCCGGAACTGGTGTTAACTTGACGTTGTAAGTTGCAGAACAACGATGAGCTTCTCCGAATTTAAGTCTATTGGCCGTGTCGGCTTCGTTTGCGTTCTGCAGAACATTAGTGTGATAATAACACTCTGCTTAATTAAGCGGCTGTTGCCTCTGCTGTGTGGTGTCACCGCCAGACACCACACTTGCTAGGTGGTAGCCTTTAAATCGGCCGCGGTCCGCTAGTATATGTCGGACCCGCGTGTCGCCACTGTCAGTGATTGCAGACCGTGCGCCGCCACACGGCAGGTCTAGTGAGACGTCCTAGGACTCGTCCCAGTTGTACAGCCGACTTTGCTAGCGAAGCTACACTGACAAATACGCTCTCATTTGCCGAGACGATAGTTAGCATAGCCTTCAGCTACGTCATTTGCTACGACCTAGCAAGGCGCCATTACCAGTTTATATTGAGATTATAAATCATGTATCAACAAGAGCGATGTACACCAATTATGGATTAAAGTTAAGTATTCCAGCAGCAATTGGCTATTTAATTACATTGTCATTTTCCAGACCTCACGCCAGCCTGCGTGAGCTTAAACGCGTGCATTTCGGCCTCCTCTAGCAACACGGTGTTGGCTCTTCTGCCAACAAAATATGCTGCAATACCAAACACCATACTGATTTGCTCCGCAACCGGTGAAATAACAGTTGGTATGATCGTGAACGTTTTCTCTGTTGTGCTGTCAGGAGATATATGTGACGGAAATCCCGGAGAAATCGTCTCGAATGGTGCATCCGGTTGCTCAAAACTGGTTCAAATGGTTCAAATGGCTCTGAGCACTATGGGACTTAACTTCTGAGGTCATCAGTCCCCTAGACTTAGAACTACTTAAACCTAAGGACATCACACACATCTATGCCCGAGGCAGGATTCGAACCTGCGACCGTAGCAGCAGCGCGGTTCCGAACTGAAGCGCCTAGAAGCGCTCGGTCACAAGGCCGGTGCATCCGGTTGCACTTCGTGCGTCAGAACTGAAGCTTAAGTCACCTTGATTACCGGCCCGGAAGGGGAGAAGGGGGGGAGGGGGGCGGGGGGGAAGACTAAATCTCGGACGACCACTTGCTCCCGTTAGGGGCCGTCTGCTGCTTGTGAGACAGATTTGCAGACCTTGCTGCCAAAGCGTTGGTTATACCAACACCAGTCGCTAAAGTCTCGTCTCTTCTCGCCTATTTGCTCACTGGAAGATGACCGTCTGTTTCTGAACTTTCTTTGGTGCATTGTAAAGTCGCTACTGCAGCGTGTAGTGCCAGCTGATCAGCTAATGTCTCCTACGCCTTGGGAGAAGTGCACGGAACGGGATCTCTAGATGTTGCTGTCCCATGCATGCTTGGGCGGAGCCGGTTGCCTTGTTGTCACGCCCTACACTGCTGCAAGCATTATACTGTAAGCTATTGACAACGACTTCCACCCTATCAACCAAAAAGCTGAGCGGTAAATCCATGTGAGCTACTTTCCGTTCTAATATTAGGAGGAAGATGTTTTATGTCACAGCAAGCGTAATGAAATTTCTGGTAATAAGTCACTTCCACGACGGTCTGGAGCTCTAGTTAAAGCTTCGCATTCGGGAGGACAACAGTTCAAACCCGTGTCACGCCATTCACATTTAGGTTTTCCGTGATTTCCCTAAAGCGCTCCAGGCAAATAACCGCACGGTTCCCTTGAAAGGGCACGGCCGATTTCCTTTCATGTCGACGGGACGTGAAACCCAATCTTCCTTTCTTCCTTTTTCAACTTTACGTGGCTGAATTTGCTACCTTGTGATGATCCGGGAAAAATCTCGGCGGACGGTGGAAGAGAAGAACTTGCCTTCGGATGCCGTTTAGTTGCGAGAGACTGCTGTGGATCTTCTTTCTTGTCTGTGGAATTGGAGTTGAGTTATTCGTTGTAGCAGCTCAGATGATATTCACCGTGTTTGGGGTCACCACTACAGGGTTTTACACACTGATCCAGAAATCAAGCGTTTATTTTCCATACAAAAACTCCTTTTATAGCTAACAGGTTACACAGGCAAAGCGCTGGAAAAACGGTAAGCACAGGAAGTGAAACAAAAGATCAAACACATAGATTAAGTTATCGTGTCCTTGTCTCGCAGATCGATATCTGCGGTCGCTACAAAATGTTAGAAATGCATGAAAAGTATAAGGACAGTTTTATGCATAGTTATAAACTATTCTTCCTTATTCTGTCCATCTCTTCTACTACGGCATCTGTGGAACGAAGCTTTTCTTGCCTCAAGCGCATAAAAACGTACCTGAGGAATGTCAATTCATAAGAGATACTTTCTTCTTTAACGAATACTTCAATTCACAAAGAACTTCTAATGCAGTTAACAAAAATACAGCTATTCCAACGAGACATCATTGATAAATTTGCAGCCTTCAAGTACCGAAGATCTTGCTTGATGTACAAAAAACAGGTAAGTTCAATTATTAAGATAAGCTTGTGTAAATATAGCTATATTTTTCTTTCCAGCTTCACCTAACTTACTATAACTTACTAGCTACGAGCAGCAACTAACATAGAGACACACATTTCAGATATAATCAATGAGTTCGAGTTGGGAGATGATCAACGTGATTTTCACTTGTGTCGACCAAACGTAATTCAGTCTTAAATATTTCTGGAAGGTGACTATTAACAGCAGTCAAGTAATGTATGAAATGCATACCTGACCATCAGCTGCTGATGGTCAAACATAATTCAGTCTCTCTACTACGAATCAGGACAATGGATAGGTTCCGTTTCCCTTCATTTTAATAATAGATTAATTGGTTGGTTGGTTTTGGGGGAAGAGACCAAACAGCGAGGTCATCGGTCTCATCGGATTAGGGAAGGACAGGGAAGGAAGTCGGCCGTGCCCTTTCAGAGGAACTATCCCGGCATTTGCCTGGAGCGATTTAGGGAAATCACGGAAAACCTAAATCAGGATGGCTGGACTCGGGATTGAACCGTCGTCCTCCCGAATGCGAGTCCAGTGTGCTAACCACTGCGCCACCTCGCTCGGTAATAGATTAATTAATTTCCACAGTGTCGACTACTCAGTAAATAGTCATGTACATGAAAACTGCGAAACATTGATAACCAGTCGCATACAACCGACGGACATAAGAAATAAATGTTTTTTTTCTGACCGAGGTAAATTTAGTACTGTTAAAGAATCGTTACAGTATATTGTGATGTCATTTTGAGATTTCTTACGTCGTGCAGTTTACTGTGTTCAGTTTCTGGTAGATTTCCTACCGACAAACTTTTGCTCAAGATCGCAGTTGTTCGCCATTGATTGCAAGAGGACATTCATAGCACATCTGACAAGTGATTAGGGTTTACATAGCCAATAGGCAGGCAAGAATATATCTGATGACTGTTGTATTACAAGGATGACTTTAAATCTTGACTAACGTATGGTTTTCATTGTCTTGGTAGGAATATTCAGCAAGCTGAAAGTTGCTTTCCTAAAAGATTATACAGAAGATCCATTTAAAAAACAAGTAGGGTGTGGATAAGTAAGGGAAATAAAATTTCATGTAAGGGGAAGAGGATAATTTATGTCAATGCCTTAGTAACTCAAGATCTGACATTACTTGCATATTACAAAAGAATACTGTAGTATTTTAAATAAAGTCATTAAAATGTCCAGAAGTATGCACGTCTTGACAGAAACGAATAATACAGATAATAAGGTTAAAACTAAATGGGATATTTTCAAATGGGATACAGGACGGGCAGTCAGTTTACAAAAGACTATAATAATGTTGCTAAATGACAAGGTCCAATTCTGTTCTAGTACAAGATGTTCATTCAGGTAAATATCGCAAAATATCAGCAGCTGAACTGGCATAAACGTTCAAAATTGGAACACACGTTGCGTCCAGTGAAAATTCTGTTACTATGATGGTGAGTGCTGGTGCCAGGTTGAGAGGACTGCAGCAACATCATACAGAAATGTGTGAAACTGAATTCTCACAGTGATCAGTTGCCAACGCCACAATTAAGATATCCTAAAATTCTGATGCATGGCGCCATCTACATTTGCCGTTTTAAAACAATTACATTACGTACATTATTATTTCAAATCCAGTTAGATCCTTCAAAAAAAATTTTAAAAATAAAAACGAAATCAACCTCAAACATTAATCACCAGAGCTTTTAAGAAACACACTATAGTCAAAACAGGGCATCCAAAAAACTTAATACTCAAAAATTTAGGAATAAAAGTTGTTACCAATTATCACAGGCGGGCTGAGGAAAGAAAAAACAACTACTGCCATTCAGATGACAATGTAAGTTCACATGTAGCTGTCATGATCTTTGTAAAGAAAATAAAACATTTGTACAAATAAAGAACAAAAGCACTCTTAAACACGTCAATAGCAAAGTAAACTAGTGCCCCTGACACCCAAGTTCCTAGCGAGCAAAGAATACAACTAGCGGAAAAATGCACTGGCAGGAGCACAAAAAAATATGCATGTGATCCTCTTTAAAAGACTCCAAGTGGGGAACCAGCTTCCTCAATCTTTATTCCGCCCTCTTCACCAAAATGAAATGATCATATAATGTTGAGCGTCGGTAAAGCAGATGCCAGACTGAGATTCATTGGAAGAATCCTAAGGAAATGCAATCCGAAAACAAAGGAAGTAGGTTACAGTACGCTTGTTTGCCCACTGCTTGAATGCTGCTCAGCAGTGTGGGATCCGTACCAGATAGAAGATATAGAGAAGATAGAAGATATAGAGAAGATCCAACGGAGAGCAGCGCGCTTCGTTACAGGATCATTCAGTAATCGCGAAAGCGTTACGGAGATGATAGATAAACTCCAGTGGAAGACTCTGCAGGAGAGACGCTCAGTAGCTCGGTACGGGCTTTTGTTGACGTTTCGAGAACATACCTTCACCGAAGAGTCAAGCAGTATATTGCTCCCTCCTACGTATATCTCGCGAAGAGACCATGAGGATAATATCAGAGAGATTAGAGCCCACACAGAGGCATACCGACAATCCTTCTTTCCACGAACAATACGAGACTGGAATAGAAGGGAGAACCGATAGAGGTACTCAAGGTACCCTCCGCCACACACCGTCAGGTGGCTTGCGGAGTATGGATGTAGATGTAGATGTAGATGTAGATGTAGATGTAGAAGTTTTGGCATGCGAACTCTATTAACATAGAGTATTCTAAATCATTTCACCCAGTCCCTCTTTGTAATAAATCCTTCATACGCACCATCTCCCTCTCACTGACACGTCTATATATGTCTTTCTTCCACTGTCCTTATATTTCATTGATTGACAATATATCACCCTACCACTGTCTCCTCTCTCATTTTGTCTTTCTTGCTCACTGCCACTATCTCGACCATACCTAAGCAGCTCAAAAATTGTGGGAGGTCCAATTTACTTTTCCTCCTACAACTACGTGTTGAAAATTCCGGTCCAAAATGCGCCCTCCCATATAGCTCCGTGTTGAAATTGGCCAATCTGGGAGGGTCCAGAGTCCCCAAGCCTATGAATGGTCTCTACTCATCTTGATTTTTTATTTGCACTGTCTCCTCTGTCTTTTGCTCCCACTGATTTTATCTCCATCTGTCTCTCTCTTTTATTGGCACTCTCACTGAACATTAATATCTCCTCTCTCTCTTTGGCTCCTACTGCTGTTGTTTTCATCCATGTCTCTTTCTCTTTCACTACTACTTTCTCTCATCCACCATTACTGTCTCCTCTCTCTTCTACCGCCACCGTCTCTGTACTACTCTGTTTGTAAAATTTTTGGTGAGGAAGTCAGAATTAAGATTGAGGCAACTGGTTGCCCATTTTACGGTCAGATTCCTTTAAAGAGGAACATATTCTCCGTCACGATCATTTTTTCGCTGGTTCCCTTCCTTTCACTGCTGCAGCAGAGTGTGCTGCTTATATAAAACGAATTCTATAGGTCAGTGAAGTTTTGCCAGTTTCTTTATATACTTCGACATATTTACATACTTTGACATACATAAACAACAAATAAATATGCATTATATACGGTTAACACAAAGGCTTTTGTTTCATATTTTTTCTGGATGCTTCGCTTATCGATCTCCATTCATCAAAAACGACAAGGTTATAATTTATAGCTTAAAAGAGTAAAAAATGTTATTAGAAATATTTTACAGAATTTCCAGTCTTTCCAGCTTTATATAATTTCAGATATTCATTTTAAATTCTTTTCAGGCATACCCATTTATCCCATTTTTTGTCGGAGCAGTCCCACTTTGGACATATCTGTATAGATGTGATGTACCCATTATATAAAGACAGCGCGTCATACAATATTTTTGTGAAAAGAATGCTGACTAAAAATATTGTTAGATGACCTCAGAACCCTAACAATGACGCTAGAACCCTTCCCATGTGTTCACTACGCCAGTTAAAGCTACATTTACGCCCCAGACCGCAAATACGTACATAAGTGCAGTAACTTTGAACCTCTGAATCTCGGTAACGAATAAGGAAACCGAAGAATGTTTCGAACTGCGCTGAGAATATCATCTTAAGAGCACGTGGTGAAAATTTCGACCATATGTCATGAATAAAAATTACGGAAGTGGCCATTCGCACAATGCGTACTTTTCATACCCAAAAGTCATGGTCCTGCGGTGTTTTCTCAGGAACCGACCAGGATCAAATGGTGCGTTCACAACCCGCCTAAAGTCCACCCTAGACCACCCTCAATATAAAAGAACCAACGGATCTGCTCAATTTTCCTTGTCGGGCAAGTGCGTAATGTTTAAATTTTAACACAGTACTGCAAGATAACTACAGTATGCCCGTTTTCCTATAGGTATACAAATGGTCGCTAGGCCGAGAGTTATCCAAAAAACTTGACGTCTTATCTCTGTGATCATTAGAACCCGAGATATGGCCCCCAGAAAAATCGCATTTTCACGAGCGGCTTTTCGGAGCATTGTGGTACCATACGCTGTCACGCACGGTCCGATACGCGTGAGCACCATTTCATGCAAACAACACTGAACCGACACCTACCCAATGTAATAAATATGGCGGGGGCATTTTCAGGAGCGGCTTTTCGGAACATAGTGGTACCATACGCTGTCACGCACGGTCCGATACACTTGAGCACCATTTCATGCAAACAACACTGAACCGACAATTACCCAATGTAATAAATATGGCGGGGGCATTTTCACGAGCGGCTTTTCGGAACATAGTGGTGCCATACGCTGTCACGCACGGTCCGATACGCTTGAGCACCATTTCATGCAAACAACACTGAACCGACACCTACCCAATGTAATAAATATGGCGGGGGCATTTTCACGAGCGGCTTTTCGGCACATAGTGGTACCATACGCTGTCACGCACGGTCCGATACACTTGAGCACCATTTCATGCAAACAACACTGAACCGACAATTACCCAATGTAATAAATATGGCGGGGGCATTTTCACGAGCGGCTTTTCGGAACATAGTGGTGCCATACGCTGTCACGCACGGTCCGATACGCTTGAGCACCATTTCATGCAAACAACACTGAACCGACACCTACCCAATGTAATAAATATGGCGGGGGCATTTTCACGAGCGGCTTTTCGGAACATAGTGGTACCATACGCTGTCACGCACGGTCCGATACACTTGAGCACCATTTCATGCAAACAACACTGAACCGACAATTACCCAATGTAATAAATATGGCGGGGGCATTTTCACGAGCGGCTTTCGGGACATAGTGGTGCCATACGCTGTCACGCACGGTCCGATACACTTGAGCACCATTTCATGCAAACAACACTGAACCGACAATTACCCAATGTAATAAATATGGCGGGGGCATTTTCACGAGCGGCTTTTCGGAACATAGTGGTGCCATACGCTGTCACGCACGGTCCGATACGCTTGAGCATCATTTCATGCAAACAACACTGAACCGACACCTACCCAATGTAATAAATATGGCGGGGGCATTTTCACGAGCGGCTTTTCGGAACATAGTGGTACCATACGCTGTCACGCACGGTCCGATACACTTGAGCACCATTTCATGCAAACAACACTGAACCGACAATTACCCAATGTAATAAATATGGCGGGGGCATTTTCACGAGCGGCTTTCGGGACATAGTGGTGCCATACGCTGTCACGCACGGTCCGATACACTTGAGCACCATTTCATGCAAACAACACTGAACCGACAATTACCCAATGTAATAAATATGGCGGGGGCATTTTCACGAGCGGCTTTTCGGAACATAGTGGTGCCATACGCTGTCACGTACGGTCCGATACGCTTGAGCACCATTTCATGCAAACAACACTGAACCGACACCTACCCAATGTAATAAATACGGCGGGGGCAAATATTGTTGGGAAGTGCGAGTTGACAGGAGGTCGAGGCACATGGCACACTCAAGCCACGGGCCGCCGCTGTGATGAAGACGATGCTTTCTTCCTGCTGGCTCGACACTGGAGACAACGCTCCGAAACTCGCTACGCCGGAACGGGTTCCGAACGGCCTTCCCTGTAGTTGGCGGCAGGCGTGTATACTTCTGCGGCAGCGCGCGGTGGACGCACCAAAGCCGTTCGACAGGTGTTCAAAACGGCACGGTGACGTGACGGGATTGAACCGTCACAGATAACAATGAATGGAGATGATAGCACTGTAGTCGACGCATACTGACGTTGACATAAATCACCATTATTTAACGTCTACGAACTGCACGTCATGCAACAGCCCATTTCAAATCGTTTCTTTCTCAGCATAGTTGATCTGGAAAGAAATTACTTTACAAAACGTGACACACATCTCAAAACAGGGGCAAATAATTAGCCAGTCTGAGGATTACTGCTTCTTAAAAGTGTTTTAGGACTAAATATAATAAGCACTTAGTTTTGAACACAAAAATGAGGGATAAAATTGTTTTGGCAAAGAACTAAATATATTTTATTGCAATACATGATTCGAAATAAATTATTTACACTTTTCACAAATAAAAGTCAAACTGTGTTCTTCAGTTCCCGTACAGAGTTCTTGACGCCATAGGGAGAAAATTAACGCAAAGTCCACTCTCTTCTGGCATTCAATTTGAAATTTTTTATTCGTGCTACATGCACTCTCTGTCTTCACCATTCTCGTGAAAAAGAGCTCATCTAGGGTTGAGTTTTCTGCTCTTCACTTTCTTCTTTTCATTGCGTTGTCCTCGCCGGATACTTAATTTTTTTCGTTCTTTTTACTTTCCTTTTCTTCTGTTTCCTTATTTGCAGCTGCTAGGTCACTGTTATAAGTATCGCCGCGGAGTCCGTCCTTCGGCCGCTGTTTTCACGTTTCCCGCTACACAAAGTGGCTAGAAGCCACCACCGAGGTGGCCACTTTGCCCGCATTGACGCCTTACAACAAGATCTGTATGCCCTCTAATAGAATTTCGATAACTAAAGTAGGATTACGGAGTCAAGATCTCACACTTTCAACGCAACTTAATTAAAGAGATATACACTATGTGATCAAAAGTATCCGGACATATGGCTGAAAATGTCTTACAAGTCCGTGGCACCCTCCATCGGTAATGCTGGATTTCAGTATGGTGCTGGCCCACCCTTAGCCTTGACGACAGCTTCCACTCTCGCAAGCATACGTTCGATCAGGTGCTGGAAGGTTTCTTGGGGAACGGCAGACCATTCTTCACGGAGTGCTGCACTGAGGAGAGGTATCGATGTCGGTCGGTGAGGCTGGCACGAAGTCGGCGTTCCAAAACATCACAAAGGTGATCTATAGGATTCAGGTCAGGACTCTGTGCAGGCCAGTCCATAACAGGGATGTTATTGTCGTGTAACCACTCCGCCACAAGCCGTGCATTATGAACAGGTTCTCGATCGTGTTGAGACATGCAGTCGCCATCCCTGAACCGCTCTTCAACAGTGGGAAGCAAGAAGGTGATGAAAACATCGATGTAGGCCTGTGCTGAGATAGTGCCACGCAAAACAACAAGGGCTGCAAGCCCCCTCCATGAAAAACACGACTACGCCATAACACCACCGCCTCCGAATTTTACTGTTGACATTATGCACGCTGTCAGATGACGTTCACCGCACATTTGCCATTTCCACACCCTGCCATCGGATCGCCACATTGTGTACCGTGATTCGTCACTCCATACAACGTTTTTCCACTGTTCAATCGTCCAATGTTTAAGCTCCTTACACCAAGCGAGGCGTCTTTTGGCGTTTACCGGCGTGATGTGTCGCTTATGAGCAGTCGCTCGACCATGAAATCCAAGTTTTCTCACCTCCCGCCTAACGGTCATAGTACTTATTATTATTATTATTATTATGTAGTATTCTACCTAGTGGCAGGTCCATGTCTTCCTACGGAGAATTTCTGATTCCACTGTTCTCTGTCTTCAGCTTCTTCCTTCCGTCTCTTGTGTCTCCTTCCACCTTTCATGTCGTTCAGATGTTGAATTCTTCTTCTTCCTCGTCCTGCGTTTCCTCTGAGTTTCCCTTCGATGACATTATGTATGAGTCCCTCGTGTCTAAGTACATGTCCAATTCAGTTGGCCTTTCTCTGAAGAACTGTATGCAGAATACTTTTCTCTCCTACTCTTCGCAGTACTTCGTCATTTTTTATGCGGTCTGTCCACTTGATCTTTTCCATATTCCTCCAGCACCACATTTCAAAGCTCTTTAAGTATTTTTTCTCCTTCTTTCTCATGGTCCATGATTCTGCTCCATACAGTGCAATGCTCCAAATGTAGTACTTTATCAGTTTTTTCCTCAATGCCAAATTCAACTTGCTGGTCATCAGAGTCCTCTTCTTGTTGAAAGCAGCTTTGGCCATGGCGGTTCTTGCTCGGATTTCGTTGGTGCTGTGGGCATCCTTTGTGGAAAAACTTCCCAGGTACTTGAACTGATTCACATTTTCCAGTTCCCGATTGTCAACGGCTATCTTCAAGTGTTTCTCACGTTTTGATATGCGCATCACTTTTGATTTTTCGACGTTGATTTCCATGCCGTATTTTCTTCCCGTTTCCACCAAATTGTTCATCATGTGTTGCAGCTGTCTCTGATTTTTTGCGAGCATGATGAAGTTTCCGCATCCTCTCAGCGCTTCTCTCGCCAGCATTTCTCCATACAGATTGAAGAGACTTGTCGACAGACAACATCCTTGTCTCACTCCCCTTCCTATTTCCACACTGTTCGTTTCTCCACAGTTCAGTCGTACCTTTACCCTTTGTCCCAGGCACAAGTTCCTAATAAGTCTCCGATCTCTCCAGTTGACTCCTATTTCTTTAAGGATGTTCATCAATATATTCCAATCGACTCTGTCGAAGGCCTTCTGCCAGTCTATAAAACAAGCGCAAACTTCTTCGTTAATGGCCAAAACTCTCTCTGACAATATCCTCATCATGCCAATGGCGTCTCTGGTCCCTTTTCCTTTCCTGAAGTCAGACTGATCTTCTCCCATCTCTTCATCAATTTTGTTTTCGAACCGTCTGTTTAGTATTCTTGCAATGATCTTTGCCACATGCGATATCAGACTAATTGTTCTATAATCACTGCACTTCTTGGAGTGCTTTATCTTCTCAAGAGGAACCATTGTGACGTCCAAAAAGTCTTCAGGCCTTTCTCCAGTATCATAGATTTTGTTTATGAGTTGTGTCAGAACTTTCAAACTTTCATTTCCGATTTCTTTAAGCAAATCCACTGGTATGTCGTCATCCCCTGTACCTTTCCTACTCTTCATGTCCTTTATCGCCTTCTCTACTTCCCTTGTCAATATACTGTGCCCTTCTTCATCTTCGTCAATAGCTTCCTCTGGCTCTATGTCGATGTCATCTGGGCGATGTTCTGTATCATATAGTTTCCTTATATATTCTTCCCATGTTTTCAGCACTTCCACTTGTTCAGTAACCACTTGTCCTCTAGAATTTTCTATTCCGAACGTCCTTACACTTTTGTTCTCTCCTTCTCCCAGTTCCTTCGTTTTCTGGTACATGAGGTCGTACCTTCCTCTTCTTTGTAGTTCTTCCATTTCGTCACACATTGCTTCTAAGTACTTTTCCTTCGCTTTGTCTGTTTCCCTCCTGAGGTCGTTGTTAAGTCTTCTGTATTCTTCTTCATTAACATTTTTACACTTCCTCCTATCCTCCATCTACTCCAGCATCTCATTGGTGATCCAGGGTTTTCTCGCTCACTTTGTTTCCCTCCCAACTTCACTCTTCAGAGTATTTAACAAAACCATTTTAACATTTTGCCACTGATCTTCCGCACTTGCACTTGTATTTTTGTGTTTCACTTCGTTAAATTTTTTCTCTAACGATTCTCTTACTGCCACGTTATTCTCTCTTAGCTTTTCCAAGTCCAATCTCTGTTTTCTCCTCCCATACTGTCGGATCTTCTTCAGCCTTGTGTTGATATCTTCAACCAAAAGGTTGTGATCCAAGTCGATGTCGGCAGCCGGCATAGTCTTGGTGTCCTTCGCACTGCCCCTACACCTCTGTTTGACGAGTATGTAGTCTATCTAATATCTGTTCATATCTCCTGGGCTCTTCCATGTGTACAGTTTACTCTTCTTTTTCTTGAACCAAGTGTTCATCACCACCAAATTATTCTGGTGACAGAATTCCACTAGCATTCTTCCTCTGTTGTTTCTGTTTCCTAATCCATATTGTCCAACAATGTTTGCTTCATTGCCTTGTCCAACCACACTATTCCAGTCACCCATGATTATGGTATTTACTTTTACTGTTCCTTCAGACTGAATGATGTCTTCTATTTCATCATACATTTTCTCCGCTTCTTCGTCATCGTGATCTGATGTTGGCATGTACACTTGGACTATTAGAATGTCTACTGGTTTTGCACTTATTTTCACAAACATTAAACGGTCACTATGACACACGACTTTATACAGACTTTGCACTAATTCATTTCCCATCACCATTGCTACGCCACGTTCAAAACTTTTACCACCGGTATAAAACATTGTGTAATTACCTGATACTCTTTCACCACTATCTGTATACGTCACTTCACTTAAACCCATTATGATCACTTCGCATTTGTCCATTTCTCTCTTCAGATTTTCCAGTTTTCCTGCTCTTTGAAGTGTTCTCGCGTTCCATGTCCCAATCCTGAAATTAAAATGTTCATCTCTTTTGATGACACCACCTGAAATACTCCGCACCCGGAGATCCGAACGGGGGAATAGTTTATCTCCGGAATATTTAACGCCAGGAAACGCAATCATTATCCTCCGTCTTCCAACGTTCAGGAAATATAGAAATGTGGTAGTCTTTCCATTTCCTTCCCACATCGCAGTATCATGGCCGTAGAACCAGACTATGGTTGAAACTCCATATCAGCGACCTCAGTAGTCATTAGAGTCTCGGTCGGGCACACAGTTTTAATCTGCCAGGAAGTTTCATACCAGCGCACACTCCGCTGCAGAGTGAAAATCTCATTCTGCAGACTATGGTTGGTTTCGCCCATGAGTCTCCGATCTTGATCCATCTGAAGCATCATTTGCCCTGTCCATCAATTCGATACTGGTACCCGCTGTAGCCAGGTACCAGAGGAAGTATAGGATTGGGAAAAGAAAGACCCATAGCCCTCGAAACCTAACAGCGTCAGGGTCGGAAAAAACAAGAGTTGGCCGAGAATGGCCAGACAGGAAAGATAAAAGTGACGAGCCTGGCATAAGTAAGTGGAAGCAATGTCAGGACTCACCTCAGGGACCCGTGGTTGCCAGCAACATACTCACTAGATGCGAATCTCCTGGGGACTCATAGTACTTGCAGTGGATCTTGATGCAGTATGGAATTCCTGTGTGATGGTCTGGACAGATGTCTGCCTATTACACATTACGACCCTCTTCAACTGTCGGCGGTCTCTGTCAGTCAACAGACGAGGTCGGCCTGTACGCTTTTGTGCTGTACGTGTCCCTTCACGTTTCCACTTCACTATCACATCGGAAACAGTGGATCTAGGGATGTTTAGGTGTATGGAAATCTCGCGTACAGACTTATGACGCAAGTGACACCCAATCACCTGACCACGTTCGAAGTCCGTGAGTTCCGCGGAGCGCCGCATCTCACGATGTCTAAAAAATGGCTCTGAGCACTATGGGACTCAACATCTTAGGTCATAAGTCCCCTAGAACTTAGAACTACTTAAACCTAACTAACCTAAGGACATCACACACACCCATGCCCGAGGCAGGATTCGAACCTGCGACCGTAGTAGTCCCGCGGTTCCGGACTGCAGCGCCAGAACCGCTAGACCACCGCGGCCGGCTCACGATGTCTAATGACTACTGAGGTCGCTGATATGGAGTACCTGGCAGTAGGCGGCAGCACAATGCACCTAATATGAAAAACGTATGTTTTTGGGGGTGTCCGGATACTTTTGATCACATAGTGTAAGTCATATTCCTTCTCCACAGTAAATACACAAATTAACGATCAGGGTAACTGAAATCCGCAAAAATCATTATAACTCTGAGGAGCGGCACCGCAAACAGGTCAGACTTCATGGGGTGACTGGACTATGAAGGGAGAATACGTTACGGCATTTCCCGCGTCATGCTATCAGCTAATAGCTTCCAGGATCCCAATAGCCCACTTTGTCCGCCATGCCACTTTGCCCTGCTCTCCCCTACATGTTTTGCACTGAGGAATTGTTCCCTTAACAAACTACATCCCATACTTATGATTTACACCTGGAGTTACCAGATCATTAGAATTTTGCCTAGCATATCTATTTTAGCAGTATCTGATATTCGTGCAGGGGTTTTGGTTTGCGGATGCGGAGCACCTGGCTTGCTTTAGCATACGTTCTCTTCGTAATAGTCAGAGATGAATAATACAGTGTCACCACAGCTAGGCGTGTATTATCGCCTCTAGCGGCCATTATGGTCACAGTTCGGCGAGAAAGAGCACAAGTTTCTTCATCTACGCTATGTCCAACTGATGCCACTCGATGATTAGATTCCGTAGAGCAGTGTTTCTTAATCTTTTCAATAAGTGAAATCCTATTTAATGTCCAGTTTTATCGAGAAACACCTGATTTGTTTCTACAGTTTTTCTATAAATTTTAATCCAACATTCTGTAAATGGACTATTTCCGAGATATGCAGTTTTTTCAAATAATTTTTATTTACAATACTTAATTTTAAAATTAACCTATAATATCTTAAAGTAACTTAAATTTAAAATAATATGATCATATGAGACGAGTGGTTTTTATTTTCGCCAATGTATTTAATATTTGGCATTATGAATTAAAGTCGAATTTTCAGGACAGATTCGGCATTAAGTCTGCTGCATTGTTTATATTTTGTTGACACGTCAGCTAAGAACCCTCTTTTGCGCATTAAAGGTATCCCAGGAGGAATGGTCAGTATTCAGGGATATGACAAGAACGATCATTCGAAGCAAAAAAACTTAGAAAACAAAGGATCTAAAATGCATACCTTAAGAGGTAGAAGTACTTGTTCATCATTGCCAATGTGAAACACATACCTTCTACTCCATATTTTGGAAGGAGATATCATGGACCAAAACAAGGAAAAATCCTAGAGAAAACATGAGTCTAAAATACATCCCTTACGAGCTCTGAGCACCAGTTCTGTAGGAGAACGTTTTTCCCAGTAGCGAATATGAACAAGTGCTCACAGATCTTAAGGTATGCACTTTACAGCTCAGGTTTACTGAATATTTTTTCTTGTTTTGGTCCATACTACGAACTCTCAAAATATCGAAAGAAAAGAGCTGGCAGTAGAAGAGATTTGTATCACAGAACGAAGATGAAGAAGTGCTCTTAGCTCTTAAGGTATGAAGTTTAGAGCAGATGTTTACTAAACATTTTTGCTTCGAATGACCGTTCTTGTCATATTCCTGAATATTGATCAGTCCTCCTGGAACACCCTGTATATGCAGTTCCAAATGATACACTACTGGCCATTAGAATTGCTACACCAAAAAGATAAGCAGATCATAAATGGGTATTCATTGGACAAATATATTATACTAGAACTGACATTTTCACGCAATTTGGGTGCATACATCCTGAGAAATCAGTACCCAGAACAACCATCTCTGGCCGTAATAACGGCCTTGATACGCAGGGACATTGAATCAAACAGAGCTTGGATGGCGTGTACAGGTACAGCTGCCCATGCAGCTTCAACGCGATACCACAGTTCATCAAGAGTAGTGACTGGCGTATTGTACGAGCCAGTTGCTCGGCCACCATTGACCAGACGTTTTCAATTGGTGAGAGATCTGGAGAATGTGCTGGCCAGGGAAGCAGACGAACATTCTCTGCATCCAGAAAGGCCCGTACAGGACCTGCAAATGCGGTCGTGCATTATCCTGCTGAAATGTAGCGTTTGGCAGGGATCGAATGAAGGGTAGAGCCACGGGTCGTAACACATCTGGAATGTAACGTCCACTGTTCAAAGTGCCGTCAATTCGAACAAGAGGTCACCGAGACGTGTAACCAATGTCACCCCATGCCATCACGTCAGGTGATACGCCAGTATGGCGATGACGAATACAGGCTTCCAATGTGAGTTCACCACAATGTCGCCAAACACGGATGCGACCATCATGATGCTGTAAACAGAACCTGGATTCACCCGAAAAATGACGTTTTGCCATTTGTGCACCCAGGTTCGTCGTTGAGTACACCATCGCAGGCGCTCCTGTCTGTGATGCAGCGTCAAGGGTAACCGCAGCCACGGTCTCCGAGCTGATAGTCCACGCTGCTGCAAATGTCATCGAACTGTTCGTGCAGATGGTTGTTGTCTTGCAAACGTCCCCATCTGTTGACTCAGAGATCGAGACGTGGCTGCACGATCCGTTACAGCCATGCGGATAAGATGCCTGTCATCTCGACTGCTAGTGACACGAGGCCGTTGGGATCCAGCACGGCGTTCCGTATTACCCTCCTGAACCCACCGATTCCATATTCTGCTAACAGTCATTGGATCTCGACCAACGCGAGCAGCAATGTCGCGATACGATAAACCGCAATCGCGATAGGTTACAATCTGACCTTTATCAAAGTCGGAAACGTGATGGTACGCATTTCTCCTCCTTACAAGAGGCATCACAACAACGTTTCATCAGGCAACGCCGGTCAGTTGCTGTTTGTGTATGAGAAAAGCTAATCATTTGCATATCACAGCATCTTCTTCCTGTCGGTTAAATTTCGCGTCTGTAGCACGTTATCTTCGTGGTGTAGCAATTTTAGTGGCCAGTAGTGTATAAGTATCAACACGGCCCTTTGCTACCAGGAGATAAATAACCATCTTTTCGCCGTCACTGTCGCATTCGTATCCACTGTTCATATTAGCAGATTGAAAAGAGGGTGAGTCGTTATTTTACTTTTGTAATTTCGTACAGTATTAATCTTTCATAAGTTACTTCCTTGAATGCTATGGAGAAAGGCGTGTCAGTTTCGCGGTACCGTTGAGTGATCGCCACGGAATCGCAGGGTCCCACAGAATACAGTATGATGAACGCTGCTGTAGAGCAACCAGACTACGAGGGTGTTGATTAATAGTTTTACAAGTGGTCCCAGATATTCTCTATAGGATTAAGATAAGGTTATTTAGCGGGGCATTCGAGGTGCGATGATGTGCCACAATTTTCTTCATTGAAAGGACGTATGTGTGCAATCACGGCTGTTGTCTTCTTCGAAGACGCATACAGATGTCCGTATCATCGTGAAGATATGGGAGAAAGGGCAACACTTGCTCCCCGAGAATGTTAAAATAAATATCGTGCTTCATGTACACGGTAATCTGATTGAATGGGTTCAAGTCATGGAACAAAAAGCATTCTCAAAACATCCCAAAATCACTTTCGGCCCAAACTACACCTTTCACACCTGCGGGTTAAAAATCTCATTGGGTTTTTCGATGCATCTGACGCATTGAATCACCCAACTCAAACTGTCTACTGCGTGCAGCGCTCTTCGCAGTGCTTGTTCTGAAACTGGTTGAGATGGAACTGCATTCACTGACAGCAACATTTCCTGCCGGATTTGGAGTCGACTGTCATTGACGAGGTGTAATACTGGTCTTCGGTCCCAGTCCTGTGGGATCTTCTCACATCGTGTGCATGGCCATGAGTGGTACAAGATTCCTTGTAGACGTAGTGGACAGTCTGCACTGACACAGCAGGTAATCGG
The DNA here is from genome assembly GCF_023864275.1 of Schistocerca cancellata. NCBI lineage: Eukaryota > Metazoa > Arthropoda > Insecta > Orthoptera > Acrididae > Schistocerca > Schistocerca cancellata. The sequence goes on from NC_064629.1 coordinate 63,027,932, forward strand.
GGAATTCCGTTCACGGTGTGGCCGTGACCACGTCCAAACACGAGAGCTCCTTCCTTCTATTGTCACGTCTCCACATCGACTCACCTTAATACGCTAGTTTCATACAAGAAACCATCACACACACGCACTGTTTCGCTGTCATGACTTACGTCAGCAGTGTGAAGGGGGCGGCACATAACTACCTTGTACCAGTTCTACACCACCTAGGGCGCTCCAAGGTGGCCACTTTTAAGAGTTGATTAATATTTTGTCAGGTGAGCTTGCCGTTGCAGGCTGCCGTCGCCACATAATTCAAGCGTCACAAGCATCCCAAGGAAAAAATTACAGCGGCATACGTCCTCCTACCATGATTCTATCAAAACGGAGTGCACTGGCGCCAATGGATCCGTCTGTTTTTCAGAATATTGGCAACACTATAACGCGTTCCTCGGGCGTACCTCATGTAAGGACGCGGAAAATTACTTTTCAGGCTACACTACGACTTATACATGAAGAGGCACTACGACAGTATTCTTTGTTGCACTTACATTGGCAAAGCCACTGGATTCTCCGAGTTACAGGTGCACTGGCGCTACGAAAATTCATCTGGTGGTTAACAGAGCGTATAGAGCAACCACTTAATGCCAACGATAAACAGCAGACGGAAGATGTATGATCCGGAATCTGTTCTTTTTCTCCAGGGTAGGTGCTGTATTGGTTGCATGTTTTCGGGTACTTAACGTAAGTTTAGAATACTGGTACTGCGTGCAGCATGAGGTTGATCTTACCCGCCGGCCGCAGTCTCCGAGCGGTTCTAGGCGCTTCAGTCCGGAACTGCGCGACTGCTACGGTCGCAGGTTCGAATCCTGCCTCGGGCATGGATGTGTGTGACGTCCTTACGTTAGTTAGGTTTAAGTAATACTAAGTTCTAGGGGACTGATGACCTCAGATGTTAAGTCCCATAGTGCGCAGAGCCATTTGAACCATTTGATCTTACCCATACGTCGTTTCAATGTTAGATCCACTTGCGATCCTCTCCATGGCTGTAAAATGATGCCGTAAGCGACATTCAGCTCACATATAACCACATCCTGACTGTGTCTGGCCTCTGGAATGCCATTAATGAGAACATTTTGATGCTCTTATGATTTCTATCGAAGTGCAACACCTAATCAGCCAAGCGGCTGCAGTAGCGCCTGAGGGTCAGGCAACCCCTTCGACACGCCTTCGGTACTGTTTATCTAACTTCATGCGCTAGAACAGCTGCCATACTGAACTGCAGTCAAAGTTTCTGACAGACACATTTGTAGCGTGCGCAACGAATTTGCGTGAGTGGCTCCGATGGCGTTGCCGAATTGTAGGGCCTTACTGACACTCTTCGCTGTTTTATTTACGCACGTGTTAATGTTGCATTCCCGCGTGATCACGCCACAGGAGGGCGGAGAACATGAGGTCTGAGAAAGTATTAGTATCCTTTACTGCTTTGGATCACGCTCAGATTTCGTGGAATGGTTTAGAACTGTCGCTAGTGGTTCCAGCCTGTATATAACAGCAAAAATTACAATCGCGCTGCACTCCAAAGGGATGAGATCACGTTCAAAGAGGATGCTGCCCCGTAGTCTCCGCGAAGAAAGATTTAAACTTCCGGGGGTGTTAGCAGCGTGAAAGGCTGCCAAGAACACCTTCCTGTTGCTCATCGCGCTGCGAGCTATCGTTTTCGACCGCGAAATGTGTGAAAACCAACGCCCCAGGAAAAGGTATGGTTTCATTGACGTCTTTTATGCCACCACCCGCGGCCTTTTCGTGTCGATTCTAAGTGCTAGAGTGTCTGAAACGTTTTCCTCGGCCACCCATAAGTAAACTGGGTGATTTCAACGCTAGGTATCGCGGTTCCGACCTCCATAGCAGAGATGTCAAAAGAAGGTTCAAAATGGCTCTGAGCACTATGGGACTTAACATCTATGGCCATCAGTCCCCTAGAACTTAGAACTACTTAAACCTAACTAACCTAAGGACATCACACAACACCCAGCCATCACGAGGCAGAGAAAATCCCTGACCCCGCCGGGAATCGAACCCGGGAACCCGGGCGTGGGAAGCGAGAACGCTACCGCACAACCACGAGATGCGGGCTCAAAAGAAGGGATGAAACGTCGGTAAGAGGGGCTGTGGCACGCCCGCGGTGGCGTTCGGCAGAATTGCGCTAAAATTTGGTGCCAACATGGCATCATTAACTCACCTTGCACCTCACATGAACTTCTAAGGCATTTTTTCTTTCTGTCCTGCGTCGGCACACTGCGGTTTGAAGCGTCGCCGAGCCCGAGGGTGACGTTGCAGGGCGCCATGCTTTTCTACTATTATAGAGGCACCTTTGAGCCAAATTTCAAACTTACGCGTCGCAGTGGGCGACAGTTACGGGGCTTAGAAAAAGTGATCCTTTAATTATTTTGTTCCGCAGTGTACAAGTATATATACCGGGTTATCAAAAAGTCAGTGACCGATGACAGTAGCAGTCTGGTCCCTTTAATCCCGCAAACCAACCAAACCAAAAAGTCAGTACAAATTTGAAAACTTAATAAACCACGAAATAATGTAGATAGAGAGGTAAAAATTGACACACATTCTGGGAATGACATGGGGTTTTATTAGAACCAAAAAAAAAAACGAAGTTCACAAAATCTCCGACAGATGGCGCTTCATCTGATCAGAATAGCAATAATTAGCATAACAAAGTAAGACAAAGCAAAGATGATGTTCCTTACAGGAATGCTCAATATGTCCACCATCATTCCTCAACAATAGCTGTATTCGAGGAATAATTTTGTGAACAGCATTGTAAAGCATGTTCGGAGTTATGGTGAGGCATTGGCGTCGGATGTTGTCTTTCAGCATCCCTAGAGATGTCGGTCGATCACGATACACTTGCGACTTCAGGTAACCCCAAAGCCAATAATTGCACGGACTGAGGTCTGGGGACCTCGGCGGCCAAGCATGGCGAAAGTGGCGGCTGAGCACACTATCATCACCAAACGACGCGCGCAAGAGATCTTTCACGCGTCTAGCAATATGGGGTGGAGCGCCATCCTGCATAAACATCGTACGTTCCAGCAGGTGTTTATCAGCCAGGCTGGGGATGATGAGATTCTGTAACATATCGGCGTACCTCTCACCCGTCACGGTAGCAGCTGCAAAACCAGAATCACGCATTTCCTCGAGGGAAAAAGGCCCGATAACGGTAGATGTGGAAAATCCAACCCGTACAGTGACTTTCTCTGTTATTGTCAACGGACCTTTACCCGTTCGAATCCCATTCCTATGGCTATAGGATCGTAACGCTGAACTAGCACATTCCCCATTCTGATAATACAGCTTCACTAAAGGCGCCTTTTCAGGTAACGTCAACATGCTGCGACTGCTGGCGCATCTGATTCTCTCTCTCATTACAGCTCCTTTTATACACGATTGTCATGCGCAGTCACTGACGTTTTGCTGTTCAGCGTCATCTATCGGACATTTTGTGAACTTTTTTTTGTTCTAATAAAAACCCATGTCATTCCAAGCATATGTGTCTATTTTTACCTCTCTATCTACATTATTCCGTGGTTTATTAAGTTTTCAAATTTATACTGACTTTTTGATCACCCGGTACGTACTCAAACAACAAAATCAATTTGTCTGTTAGTTCAAAAAATTCTAAAGAAATAATGAAAGAAGTAAAATAATAGAATAATAAAATGTCACCTGCTGATCACTGCGCTAAAAACGATGAGAAAGGCACTCCATAACAAACTAATACCTTCGACCGGAGTCTAGACAACACAAATTATAGAAATTTCACTGCACTCGTCTTATAGTTGGTAAAATACCGGACAGACCCACATTTACATTTACAGCTGTCACCATGTCAGAATATGTAATGTGTACGCCACAGGCAAAAAGCTATCTGTGAGTGAAAAGAGGAATGGTACGCATAGATAATTTCTTACACGGTCTGCAGCTTGTCCCAACTTCGCCAGCCGGGTGGCCGAGCGGTTCTAGGCGCTACAGTCTGGAACCGCGCGACCGCTACGGTCACAGATTCGAATCCTGCCTCGGGCATGGATGTGTGTGATGTCCTTCGGTTAGTTAGGTTTAAGTAGTTCTACGTTCTAGGGGACTGATGACCTCAGAAGTTAAGTCCCATAGTGCTCAGAGGCATTTGAACCATTTTTGTCCCAACTTCGACTAGCTCTTGCTTTCATCATTGAATGACGACCTGGCCCAATATTACAGTCTGTATGGGACTAGTTCATTGTCCAACTCTGTCACCCCTCACAGACGTCCTTAGTTTCTATGTCTGCTTGCTTGTTTCCATTTTTTACCTGTGCCCTGGTACCCAATACACTAAAGAGCACGCCACATAACTTGGCGGGTGAGATACGGATGCGCACAAGCACGGATACTCACGTCACGTACCAAGCAAGCACTCGGTCCTTCCGAAAGTTATTTCGAGGCAATCTGATCAATACGAGCGGCAAAAGCAAATCTCACCCAGTATTATACAAGCAGGCGAGAGAAGTTTTGTTTCGCGAGTATCACTTTTTCAGACGGGAGTCGGAAGCGGCATCCACTTCATATCACAAAGCGTCTCCTGCCGTTGCCAAGAGCCAGGAACGAACAGCTCAGGAGTGCGGTATCGGGTTGAGAACTGGTAACGGATCGCGAGTGAAGTCAACACATCTGCTGGAGAGAATGGATCACGTATTTTTAAATCGCCTGGTAAGCACCGATATCGAAAGAAATTCGCAAGTGAGCTCTACAATTTCAGCAAAAATGTATTACGGTAAAAAATATTTGACATGTATAGTAAAAGGTGAATATCTTACAGCAGATAAACTATGTTCATACATGAAAGAAGCTACAGTTTCAACGACAGCAAATCTATCATGCTCACAATATTAAGGGAAATGAGATTTGAGTGCAGAAACACCAATGACGGAAGAAAACTGGTCTTGGAGAGAAGTGACAGTGTAGCAGCAAGAACTGTGTTCTTGAGATCAATGCACGACATACAACAAGCCGGAAAAATCATGTATTTATTACCTCGATTAAACGTACGTGAATCAGAATCATTCAAGACCAAAGTGCTGGAAGACAAGTGAGGATGTTGCAGGCCTGAGGGTCCCCGTGGACAAACAGAGACACCTTATTGTGCTTCACGTTGTTCTGCAGAGAAAGGCTTCATACCAGAAAGTAAATTAATATTTAAAACGTCAAAGTCAAAGCATTCAGATGACTACCACTCTGAAATGACTTACGCTGTCTTCAAGCAGTAGTTTGTGCAAGACTTACTTCCGTACTGGTGGAAAATTCTGTTATTGTCGTGGAAAATGCAAGAGCGCATTCCGTGCTAGTAAATAAAGCTCCTACTTCAAATACCACAAAGGATGAAATTATTTCATGATTGTCATCTAATGGAATTCCTCAAATGCACCGCAGACCAGGGCAGAGTTACTCGTGCTCGTAAATGCTTACAAGGCAAATACCGCACACCCCCTAAAACATACTTTTTTATATTAGGTGCATTGTGCTGCCACCTACTGGCAGTTACTCCACATCAGCGACCTCAGTAGTCATTAGACATCGTGAGAGAGCAGAATGGGGCGCTACGCGGAACTCACGGACTTCCAACGTGCTCAGGTGATTGGGTGTCACTTGTGTCATACGCTTGTACGCGAGTTTTCCACAGTCCTAAACAGACTTGGGTCCACTGTTTCCGATGTGGCAGTGAAGTGGAAACGTGAAGGGACACGTACAGCACAAAAGCGTACAGGCCGACCTCGTCTGTTGACTGACAGAGACCGCCGACAGTTGAAGAGGGTCGTAATGTGTAATAGGCAGACATCTATCCAGACCATCACACAGGAATTCCAAACTGCATCAGGATCCACTGCAAGTCCTACGACCGTTAGGCGGGAGGTGACAAAACTTGGATTTCATGGTCGGGCGACTGCTCATAAGCGACATATCACGCCGGTAAACGCCAAACGACCCCTCGCTTGGTGTAAGGAGCTTAAACGTTGGACGATTGAACAGTGGAAAAACGTTGTGTGGAGTGACGAATCACGGTACTCAAGGTGGCGATCCGATGGCAGGGTGTGGGTATGGCGAATGCCTGGTGAACGTCATCTGCCAGCCTGTGTAGTGCCAACAGTAAAATTCGGAGGTGTTATTGTGCGGCCGTGTTTTTCATGGAGGGGGCTTGCATCGCTCGTTGTTTAGCCTGGCACTATCGCAGCACAGGCCTACATTGATGTTTTAAGCACATTCTTGCTTCGCACTGTTGAAGAGCAGTTCCGAGATGGCGATTGCATCTTTAAACACGACCGAGCACCTGTTTATAACGCACGGCCTGTGAGGGAGTGGTTAAGCCGGCGGCTGTGGCCGAGCGGTTCTAGGCGCTTCAGTGCGGAACCGCACTGCTGCTACGGTCGCAGGTTCGAATCCTGCCTCGGGCATGGATGTGTATGATGTCCTTAGGTTGTTAGTTAGGTTTAAGTAGTTCTAAGTCTAGGGAACTGATGACCTAAGATGTTAAGTCCCATAGTGCTTAGAGCCATTTGCACCATTTGCATTTAGGGAGTGGTTACACGACAATAATATCCCTGTAATGTACTGGCCTGCACAGAGTCCTGACCTGAAGCCTGTAGAATACCTTTGGGATGTTTTGGAACGCCGACTTCGTGCCAGGCCTCACCGACCGACATCGATACATCTCCTCAGTGCAGCACTCCGTGAAGAATGGGCTGCCATTCCCCAAGAAACTTTCCAGCACCTGATTGAACGTATGCGTGCGAGAGTGGAAGCTGTCATCAAGGCTAAGGGTGGGCCAACACCGTATTCTAGCATTACCGATGGAGGGAGCCGTGAACTTGTAAGTCATTTTCGGCCAGGTGACAGGATACTTTTGATCACATAGTATATGAGATAGATGAACTTGGAAGACAGCATAGTCACTGCAACTACAATCCTATTGAGCTGGTCAGTAATTTCTCGTAATTGTTGTCAGATGTATGCATAATTCCCATTATATATTCTCCAACTGATGTTTTACATTTGAAAATGACGACATAGTTCGTTGAAACCGGTAATGTAACCCCTTTTTTAAGGACTATGGTCTCACTATTATAGTGTCAAATCAACATTTAAGAGTGGGAAAAAAGACTAACATTAAAAACAGATAAGAAAAATTACATATTAATATTCTCGGTGTATCGAAGAAAATGAAATTTTGACAGAAAATTTTTGCCACATCGCTACACGAGTTGTACAGTCCCTCGTTAGCAGTCGCTTAATTTCAGTTCTCGGAATAGCGCGGAAAACGAGTTGTAAGAACATTTAATAGTGCCTAACCGGAGAATAAACGCGGGATAACTAAACTGGTGAGTCTGGCAGGGTTAGTAAAGTTAACCAGAGAATATGTTTTGATGACAGGAATAGTTATAGAATTAGCGATGACAAGATTGATTGTTAAAACGAGGAAAGAGAAGACACGGGGACATCACACAAATTATATGCAAGAATATGACGATTCCAAATTTATTTAAGAATTTCGTACTACTACTTTTCGATCTCAAGCTTGAGAAAATGGAACGTTTGAATGAAATGTGAAACTATTTCCTAACATAAATCTTTTGCATTTGATATTTGTACTTCGTGAACTCTATTCTGTAGTGTTATTTATGTAAATGAGGTAGATAAAAATGACCATTTGTGCCAAAACAGTCTCGCTTATTTGGAGTGGGTTACACTTGCTGCAATATTAGAAAGGCCTGTTTCGTTTTATCTAGCAGACAGTGACAAAATAGACGTAATCAAATCCAGAAACCACACTAGTCTCGAATAATATTCTTAGTAAGAGTGTTTTCAGTATTAGACAACGACATATGGATTTTTCATATAGCAAAACGTTTGACGTACTTTCATGAGGTAATAGATACTTTTGCAGAAAGGAAAGCACGCCGTGTAAAGTTGTAGTAAGACTATAAAGAAAAATATGCTGGGACCTAAGGATTGAAGAAATCTGCACTGTCTTGCTTGTCTCTCGCCTTTACTGGTTTTATGTTTCCTACGGTATATTTTATTTTATGTCACACAAAGATAAAGTTAATAGGCTAATAGGCAATAAACAGCGCAAATTTTCTGAAGAGCTCTTGCTCACCTGGTTACAAATAATCCCACCCAGCGTTAAATGTGAGGATTTTTTTTTTTTTAATAAAGGGGGGGGGATAGGATGTCAAACTGGCCGACTGGGAGCAGAACAGGCACCACAGGACATTTTAATTTCGACTGTCCTGAATCTAGGGTTGATGGCTTCCATTACAAAATATACACGTTTGAATTCTACAGAGCGAAATACAGTGGTGTGCGATAGGAGAATGCTATGTGAAGAGACGTGGCACTGTACTTTGGCACACTTAAGACCCAATAACATGTATAATATTTCCTGGAACATAAATGTTTTATATATCAAACTCTTCAGAAAGATCTGCGCTACAAAATGATCTTATTTTTGAAAAATCGATTTTTTTAATTTTTTTGGTCCTATCTCAAACGCTCGAATGGAGAGGGGGGTCGCCACTATCAAGTTTGTGCCCTCGTTCAGAAATATCCTGGGTTGGAGCTGGTGCGAGAGCAAGTTAAAGCCCGTATCGCAGAAATAAATACCACTTTTCGAATTGCTGACGTCGAAAAGCTCAAAAATGAAGCAGTGAACAACGTAACTATCTCTCCTTGGGCAAACTGCGTCAGACATTCAGAAACACTGCAGGAAGATTTAAAAGAGGAAATCGACAGAGATTCGGTGATGGAGCCTTTCATAATTAATCTTCACGATTCAGAATCGTCTGAAGCAGACAGCGAGGGTGAAGACGGTGTTTTGGGCTGACCGCGTTAGTAATACGTATTACAGCATTTAAAAATATATCGTACAACTGAAGCCTATATTACGTAACTTGAGACTAGGTTTCCTTGGCTGGTAAAGGACCGATGAAAATATTTTCATTCTTTATGCAGTTTCGGAGTGGACTTTGTTTAAAGCTTGGATTCTGTATTCAACAGCTCGCCGATTTTGTTGTGAACTCTATTGAAAGTTTGGCTCCCAGCCGTCAAAATATGTAAAATTTGTTTTGCATTTCTGCCAGTCGGCCTGCTGACTTCCCTTTTGAATCAGTAATTGTTCGTTCATTCCACATGATATGTCAGTTAAGTCAGTGATTAAATATTCTAATACATACTTCGAAGATTTCTGTTGGAAAGATTATCGAAATTTGTCCTTCCTTTTTCCGAGATCAGCTCCAACAAACAGCGAGTGGAAACTTGTTTGGTATTATGTATGGTAATTAAGTACAATAGAAACAATATTGTCAACATTGATAATTTATTTGATATAAATGAGATATCTACAAGTAGAAAACGTCACTGTTTTTCAAATAATGATTTTAACGTATGACAGACCTCTGTATATTTTCTGAAATAAGATTCTTTCAGCTGCGTGCAGAAAAGATACTGTACATGTAGATCGCTCAGACGTTTGCTTAAGTCACTTAAAAAACTGTCAGGTATAAATTTCATATGTGCAAATATTACTGTTCAACTCCAAATAAATTATTTTGAGTACAGTTTGCAGGCAATAACAACAGGGCCGGGCTTAGCTGGTGCGGAGCCATATGCAAAAAGTCCGCGCGGGGCTCTCCCGCATCCCAGCCCCCCTCCCCTCCGCCAACACAGGCTATACACCGTCCTCACGTCAAAAGAATTCTAAGTTTCGTCATTTTCGTACTACCAATATACCAAAAGATTGTTACAACAACAGACCTACTGTTGCGATGGAAAACAATTATTCGGAGAAGGAATCTTAATACATATGGTAATTACTAAAATTACCATATATATTAAGATAAACTAATTTAGCTATGAGAATCCTTCCAATTTCATGAAATTCAAAATCAAAGAAGGTTCACAAGTGTTGTTCAGTATACACACTTAAATGTTTTCATCACTTGACTGTGCTCCATATTTACAAGAAATTAAATGAGTTATTCGGAGAAGGAATCTTAATACATATGGTAATTACTAAAATTACCATATTTATTAAGATAAACTAATTTAGCTATGGGAATCCTTCCAATTTCATGAAATTCAAAATCAAAGAAGGGTCACAAGTGTTGTTCAGTATACACACTTAAATGTTTTCATCACTTGATTGTGCTCCATATTTACAAGAAATTAAATGAGTTGTAGGTTATAAACCCCTATGGGTTTTTTGCTTTACCTATTTTACACAAAACTTCTTTTCCTTGCTTTTTGACGAGTAAGTTCATCAATAATATCTTCAAAATTCATTTCTGAAACCATGTCGTGTTCCTCGGACAGCATGGCAAGAAAAGACAGGCGTTTTGTGAGATGTTGCTTCCAAAATAATTCTTGATAAGCTGTAAACGAAAAAAATTCCTTTCAGCGGAGGTGACAGTCGCTGACAGGTTAGCAAAATTCTGTAGGCAATATAAATATTGGGGAATGGATTTCCAACGTCACTCAAGTATTTCAATATTAACATAGGTCTGATGCAACAGTGTCTTTCGAACATTCACCATTTATGCTTATACTTAGCTCTTTCTCAAGGTTGTTATATGGCATTTTCTCTTCTTGTCCTGGAGAAAACAAAAAGCCGTATATTTCTGAATACTTATTCAGTTGGCCAAACGTTTCTTTCCAACGTTTTAACACTGTGTCAACGGCATGGTAGAAAAAATAGATTTTGTATTTCTCCTCTGAACGTTGGGCTCTGCAAACTATGTCATCGCCTTCATAATCGAACTGCTTCGCCTTCTTGCCAATTCTCTTTCCTCCAAATTTTGGTTCAATCTGTAAACAATCAGCTATCTCTTTCGCTGTTATCTGCACATTAACAAAACTTTCTTCACGGAAATTCTCAATAAACTTCACTAGACTTTCGAGGGATTTAGTTGCTATTTTCACGTCCGTGTTTTCTGTTTGAAGTGCCTTACTTGCTGCGTAAATGGCAAAGAGAAAGTCATACCGTATGACAACGCCTACAGTAAACTCAAAGCTTTCTAATTCGTTCAAATCAAGCGAGTGTGCTTCGCTCTTTGCTTTTGATTCAACAGTGCTGTTGCTCACCTCAAGAATGGCATCTCTGACTTGTCTTGTCTGGTATCGTATACGAGGGTAAGTCAATTATTATCCGCAAAGTAGTTATAAAATTTTATTGTAATAAAATAGGAAACTTACAAGAACATCATTTTTCGACATAGTCTCCTTGTGTTTCAACGCACTTGGTCCATCGTTGTACAAGCTTCCTGATTCCCTCATAAAAGAAGGTTCTCGGGTGAGCTGTGAGCCAGGAACGCACCACTTCTTTCACTGCTTTGTCCGAGGCAAATCGACGCCCCCTTAATGCCTGTTTGAGTGGACCAAACAACTGATAGTCAGAAGGGGCAAGAGCGGGACTATATGGAGGATGATCCAGTACTTCAAATTTGAGTTTCTGGAGCGTTTCAGCAGTGTGGGCAGCAGTATGTGGACGGACATTGTCGTGCAACAACATAATACCTTTTGACAGCAATCCTCGGCGTTTGCTTCGAATTGCAGGCTTTAGCCTGGCAGTAAGCATCTCACTGTAACGTACACTGTTTACTGTTGTGCCCCTTTCCCCATAATGTTCCAGTACTCGACCTTGTGCATCCCAAAAAACCGCATGCATCAGTTTTCCTGCGGACGGTTGGGTCTTGAACTTTTTCTTGCACGGCGAATTTGGATGTGTCCATTCCATACTCCGCCGTTTACTCTCCGGCTCGTAATGATGGATCCACGTTTCGTCACCAGCAATGGTCCTGTCTAAAAAGTTGTCCCCTTCGTTACCATAGCGATCCAAATGTTTTTTGCAGCTGTCCAAGCGCATTTGTTTATGCAACTGTGTGAGTTGTTTTGGGACCCATCTTGCACAAACTTTATGAAACCTAAGTCTGTAGTGGATGATTTCGTAGGCAGAACCGTGACTAATTTGCAGACGATGTGCCACTTCGTAAATAGCTAATCGTCTGTCTAAGAGAATCATTTCATGTGAACGCTCAATGGTTTCTCCATTTGCGGCGGTAAACGGTAGCCCGGCTCCATCGTGCGTAACACTTGAGAGACCTTTTCGGAATTTTTCAATCCATTCGTAGACACTCCGTCGTGGCAAAACACTGTTCCCGTACTGTATCGAAAGTCTTCGATGAATTTCGGCCCCTGATACGCCTTCCGACCACAAAAAACGGATCACTAAACGTTGCTCCTCTTTGGTGCAAATAGACAGCGGAGCAGCCATGATTTACGTGCAGCGATAACGAAACTGACGTAGCAGCTAGAAAATTGCAAAGATATAACAACAAATAAACAAAGCATGTGTCATCAACGTAAACGACAGTACTACCAAAATAAGCAAAAATTTAACTAAATTGCAGATAATAATTGACTTACCCTCGTAGTTTTGACACTCTCCACCCGACTTTCCCATCGAGTATCTGAAAGCTTGTTCACAATTTCATTTGGTATTTTGTCCAACAAGATTTCCCATTTATGAGTGGATGCACTAAAAATAATGCGTATTCTTTGAATTGCACCAAAACATGTGAGTGCTTTTACTGTAGATTTTGCGGTATATGATAACACAAGATTGAGACTGTGGCTGTTACATGACGTATAAAATGCTCTTGGATTGCACTTTAGGATTCTGGCTTGAACGCCGCTTCGATAACCTTTCATATTTGCGCCATTGTCCTAATTTTGACCTCTGCAATCATGAATATCGAGTCCTAGTTGATCTAGTTTCCACAACACGATTTCAGTCAAACTTTCTCTTCTTGCGAAGTGACTTCCAGAAAGTCGAGGAATTGTTCTTCTACAGTCGCTGCGTTTTCTGATAAATTTACAAATCTAACAATCAATGTCATTTGTTCATGGTGGCTTCTGTCGGGAGTATAATCAAGTACGAGAGAAAAATATTTTCTTTCTATTACAAAATTAACAAATTTTTTTGTTACTTTGTTGGTAAACAAATGTATGAGTTCATTTTGAGTGTTTCTCCCGAGATAACGGTCATGAATTTCTTGAGTTTTTACCCATCTTAAATGCTCCTGCAAAACAGGGTCAAATTCTGTTATCATTTAGATCAAACCAAGAAAACTACCATTATTTTCTTGATAGAGCTTGTCGCTGATTCCCCTTAGTCCATATTATGTTGAGTTAGGTACCTGATAGTGAGTATAATTCTTTTTAGAACATAACGCCAATGTTCCTTCTCTTCTTCCAGTAGTCCAAGGCCAATTTGATCAATACCGCTTATTGTTTGAAACGTACCTCACGTTCTATCCATTTTTTGTACAATTTATGTGGTTAAATGACTGTTCATGCTCTTGAAGCCGATTTCTTAAATGAACCCATTCACAGAGTCCATCACTTGACTGCTTATTTAAAGGAGATCCAAAAAGTTTACAACAAAAGCAAAAAAATTTATCGGTAGATTTCGATTACACAGGCCATTTACGATTCCTTTTTTTCTCCATTTGGTAAAGTTCTAACGTAAAAATGAGTTGAAAATTTTCTTCTGCTCTCATTTAATAGATACTAAAATTTACAATTTTAGTAGGGCCTTTTTGTACAATTTCATTTATCCCGGAGGATGTTAACGTATTAGGTCCAGTACCTGGGTCTCGATCTGTGATTATTTCACAATTGCTACTACTAGGTCGGCCTGAATGTGGGAACATTCCAGTGCTTCATACCTAAAGTACCACATGATGAGAGGCTACTATCGTTGCCATTGTCCTTTAAGCACGCTTTAGTCTCACTGTCTGAATCTGTTGGTCGAGGAAATTTTTCGAAAGTGCCTTTTTGTCTGTTCAAAACCTGTTCATATTGTTGATTTTTCTTGATCTTTTGAGCATCTGAATCGTATTTTCTAAATCCGTCCCTTTCACGAGACAATTCCCTATTGACACTTTGAATTTCATAGGAAAGGCAAAAACACTGTGTCTTCACACAGAGTGCACTCACAACATGTGAAAGGTTATGAACTGGAAAAGTACCGTACGTTTAAACTGACGAAAATGAAAATACCATTTTTTGGGAAACACCTGCTGACGGAAGAATGTAATGCTTGATTACAAGCCACAACAATGAGTAGAAACGGAGCGGACAGGCGCTGAGTACCAATGAATCGCTTACCTCTTAATTTACGTATGAGCAATAGTCATTTGTTGACAATAGATATTACTATAGTGTATCAGTATCATAGCCCTTGGTTCCCTGGACTCCGAAGCAGGCATAATTTTCTGAGATGTACTCCAGTGGTTACAGTCTTGTCACAATAGGCATATAATTGAATTACATTAAATTAAAAGTAGTTTCAGAAACATCTTTTTTCAATTTATTTGTAATAGAAAAATTGTGGATGACAGTTTTCAAATTACGTTCCAATGTTTTGCACGAGGCCCGTAGAAGCGCAGGGTCCTGTGTGGCTGCACCGTTTGCATGTGCGTAAGGCAGGCCCTCAAACACGAGGTGAACGTAACCTTCGGGTTCGAAAGGGAGAGATAAATAGTTGTAAATGCACCGCAGTTTTTTCCATTAATCACACGTAGTGTAAAACATTTTATGACAATATTCTGAAAAGGAGCCACGCAAGCTAGCCGCGTCGTCTGAGGCGACTTGACCGGTTCGCGCGACTGCCCCCATCGGAGGTTCGAATCCTCCCTTGGGCATGGGTGTGTGTGTGTGTGTGTGTGTTGTCCTTAGTATAAGTTAAAGTAGATTGTAAGCCTAGGGACCGATGACCTCAGCAGTTTGGTCCCATAGTCCACACCACAAATTTTCAATTTTCAATGAAAAGATAATTGCTACTCTCCGTATAGTGGAGACATTGAGTTGCAGATAGTCACAAAATAAGCTTTCGGAAAACAAGGACTTTGTCAAAAATAGACGACACACACACACACACACACACACACACACACACACACACACACACACAAATGCAACTCACATCCACATCACTACGGTCACTGGCAGCTGTAGCCTGACTACCAGGTAGTTGCATTTGTGTGAGAGTGTGTGTATCTGTCATCTTTATTTTTTTTAATTTTTAATTTGTGGTAAGTTCTATGGGACCAAACTGCTGAGGTCATCAGTCGCTAGGCTTACACACTACTTAATCGAACTTAAACTAACTTATGCTAAGGACAACACACAGACCCATGCCCAAGGGAGGACTCGAACCTCCGACAGGAGTAGTGGGGGCCTCGGTGCGAACGCATTTTGTTAGTGCGGGTTGCCTACATCTGGGGCTGGTATGTACTCAGGGGCAAACCTATTGTTCTCCTTTCATTGACAGTTACTTAACCTATTGTTCTCCTTTGATTGACAGATCCTTACCCTATTGTTCTGTTAAAGTGGTTTTCCATGTCACGGCACTGAACCTATTGTCCCCCCACCCCCTCCAACTCCCTTCCCCCATCAATAAACCTCCCCTCGCTCCTACAGGTACACTTTCAGGTCTGAGTTATTGGAATACCCACTGTCACTACTATCAGTTTGATTGACTACTTAATTAAGTTGATCAAGTTAATTAACCTCTCCCCCTCTGGTAAACACCCTCCCCTCCGACCCTCTCCTCCCTCCTGGAAAATGGCGGAAAAGAGACACAGTTGATCGGTCATTTGGAGGGAAATAAATTGCTTTGTATGGAATATTGTTTAAACAATTTAGACAATGTATGGAATATATGGAAAGGGTATATTGGTTATTTATAAAAAATTCAGTTTGTGGGGGTTGGAATCCTCTTGCTCATAATTCTCTGCTGTTTGGAAACAGCTAGGTCTTACAAGAAGCAATTACGTGGAGCAATCATGTAGTGTAACCTAATGTTTGGCAATGTGCTCTGGGTGTCTTAACCTAATGTTTGGACCTTTGTTGGAACAAATCCTATTGTTCTGTTAAGTGTTTTTCCATGTCACCCCCTTTTCCTTAAGCTGTTGTACCGCCTTTGATAACTAATTAAGTAATTAGTTATCGCCTCCCACCATTTTCTGGTACACTTTTCGAATTTCACATGCTTTTGAACGCCATTTCTCGCGTATTCATCTCTGTCATCCACCCCCTTAAACTATTGTACTGCGTTTTACAGAAAAATTATTCAAATTAACTTAGTGTTCTGCACTTAAACTGCTGTTCTGCTCCATATCACCCACTCACACACAGCCTCCCCTTAACTATTGTACCGCTACCACCATGTCGATATACAACATTTATCCAAATTAATTAAATCGATATTCTTCACATGTATGGGGTAGTTTTTTTTTTTAATTTGCAGCGTCCTATTGGTCTTAGAGTATTGTTTGCCTATATTGGGGCCACTTACCAGTTGGGTCTGATTCAAGTGATTGAGAAGGTCCAAAGAGGAGCCGCAAGATTCGTGACTGGTACATTTAGCCATTGCAAGAGCATTACAATTCTCATTGAAAGTTTGAAGTGGGACACACTTGCAGATAGACAACGTGCTAAATGGAAGGGGCTGCTCACTAAATTTCAAAATCCTATCTTCGCTGAGGATGTAGAGCATATATTACTACCACTAACTTTCATATGGCGCAATGGTCACAATTCAAAGATAAGGGAAATTAGAGCTCATACTGAGGCGTTCAGACAGTCGTTTTTCTCTTGCGCGATCCGCGAGTGGAACAGAGGGTGGAAATATGACTTTGGCGGGAGTAGTGCACTCCACCACACACCGCTTGGTGGCTAGCGGAGTATAGATGTAGATGCAGATGTAGATGGAATATAGTTTAAACAAATGATCACTAATAAAAAACGCATCCTGACTCCCAAGGCCAACGCCGGGGTCGCGGTGCATCAGTGGTCCCCAGGAAGCTATGATGCGACCATTTGGGTCCCGCAACGATGAGGTGCCAGTATCTCTTTCATACTTGATACCTGAGAAATTCCTGTCGAAATACGTATTCACATAGGTACCATTTCTGGTGCAAAGAGGCATAGGGTCCAGTGCGGAAATGGCTCTGAGCACTATGGGACTTAACTTCTAAGGTCATCAGTCCCCTAGAACTTAGAACTACTTAAACCTAACTAACCTAAGGACATCACACACATCCATGCCCGAGGCAGGATTCGAACCTGCGACCGTAGCGGTCGCGCGGCTCCAGACTGTAGCGCCTTTAACCGCTTGGCCACTCTGGCCGGCGTCCAGTGCGGAGAGGGAGATGTTGCAATACTTCATAGAATAGCACAGGGTGCATTCCTAATGGTACAGCCCATCCGTCACTGAACTTACCCTTCAAACTGCAGCTGATACTGGTGTGGGAGCACCAACCACCCTTTTTTTCTGCAGACAAGACGTTCAATGGCAAAATTATTTTGCACAAATCGCTACATTGCACTGACAGTTAAACCTGCAAAAGTTGCCTACAGATCATCAAATACATACAAGACTCACAAGAATATTGGAAGCCAGGAACATATTTACCAGTCTAACTACAATTCAATATTACGATTTCTGCTGCATCTGTCACCGATTGACGTATAGGTAATGTCTCCTCTTGATGGCTGTGGTTCTGGAATGAGTCTCAGTATCTATAGCACACATAATTTCCCACGTAAAAAAAAATTTCTCTCCTACCCTCACAGTTTCAATGTCCTGAATCTATACGTCCGCCACAATAGGACACACATTTTTCTTCTCTGGTCATGCCACAACATAAACCACAGTAACTTTACACTGCAATATATTCACATTTTACATGAACAGTGCAGTTATCTTTTATATCCACACAGCACCCGAAAAAATTGTGGTATGCCTTCACTGACACCGGCTATATGTTTCAATTCTCCTGAGTCCTAGGAAATTATCTGACAAAGTCTTACAATCAGCACTTCTGGAAGGTGCTGCAGCCTGTCAAGATCCTCTCAAACAAGTGTTAGGAAAGACAGGCGTCCAGCACTATGTGTGATAATGAATACCACACCCACGAACATAATGCTTGGAAAGACATCACCGACACGAGTTGGTGTACTGTAACCATCATCACTATCAATAGAACAACAAGGAAAATGGGAATTCGTTCTTCCTCGTGGTCCTAATGTGACACCCCGTCCATCATGTGTTACGCTTCTTGCTTTCAACATACACAAACATTCTCACCGCTATGTAGAGACTCCTATATCCCAGCACAAAGGATGTCTTGTGAACAAGTGGGGGATTATGACTGACTCTTGTTGAATTTACCCACTGAATTACTGATGCCGCCAGTGTGGAAGCACCATTCTGTCAGCTTTTTTTTCTTTCTGCAGAGGAGACTTTCATCAGCAAAAAAAACTATTTTACACTGATCGCCATATTGCACTGACAACTAAATCTTGCAAAGTGCCCTACAAATTGTCAAATAAAGAAAGACTCTTACTCAGTTACACTTCTCTCCCACTGAGGAGAAGAGCTTGAATATTAGAGCATGAAACTGATCTCCATCCAGTGGCATGCCATGTCGATGTAGTAAACATAGAATTCATATCCTGCGCCATTGAAAACCAGCCCACTTACATCATTAGTACATATACTGCAGAGACAGACAGCACCGTATATACCCCTTGCAGCCCTGGATATTTCCCTGCGAGGTCAGTGGTTAACCACTCCTGACGGGCGACCAGAGCGCCCTCAGAGGACCAAAGTCACTCTCAGAACTTTCTACAAATTCAGGCTCATTCACCCTTGGCACAAACGCGTTTGTTTTTCTGGCCCGAACCTGCTTCCTTGCTTGCTTTTCTACACCCATCTGCAGACTCTGGAATTACAAGAATGCATGTATTTTTGCATGGTTTTCCATAAAATTATACCATTTTCGCGGTACTTCTCGATATCAAGTACACAGCAGTATCCTACCGATCGCTCACGCAACATAATTCTGAAGATTTAGACTGGAAATTATTTCTCCACAATCCCCAAACTTTAGAGAGGTGGAGTGTGCTCTAGACCACTGAGTAACTAGAAACTTATCCATATGAAGATTGTATTTGTTCTTTCGCACATGTCCAAAAGAACAGATACCATCAGTGACCATGCAGCTCTCTTAAAATGAAATGATAATTAAATCAAGACCCTAAGCTGTCGACAGGCGTTGATATACATCAATGGGAACAGTTGAAAATGTGTGCCCCGACCAGGACTCTAACCCAGGATCTCCTGCTTACATGGCAGATGCTCTATTGATTTGAGTCACCGAGAACACAGAGGATACTGCAACTGCTGGAAGTTATCACTTGGACACTCCCCGTGAGACCCACATTCCCAACTTAAAGTCCACACACTACATTTGTAGTGCCCCTACCCATTACACTCATTACTCATTGCAGATAATCTTACCGAGTCCCGTAAGAGTTTGGGCAATGCGTGTGCATCCAGCACGGTAGAAGAAGGTCAATTTTCGGTTAGCCTTAACTGTATGAAGATGGTATCTGTTCTTTCGGACATGTCCAAAGAAAAGAAATTATCTGTTTGCTCTGTTATATATATATATATATATATATATATATATATATATATATATATATATATATACACTCCTGGAAATTGAAATAAGAACACCGTGAATTCATTGTCCCAGGAAGGGGAAACTTTATTGACACATTCCTGGGGTCAGATACATCACATGATCACACTGACAGAACCACAGGCACATAGACACAGGCAACAGAGCATATACAATGTCGGCACTAGTACAGTGTATATCCACCTTTCGCAGCAATGCACGCTGCTATTCTCCCATGGAGACGATCGTACAGATGCTGGATGTAGTCCTGTGGAACGGCTTGCCATGCCATTTCCACCTGGCGCCTCAGTTGGACCAGCGTTCGTGCTGGACGTGCAGACCATGTGAGACGACGCTTCATCCAGTCCCAAACATGCTCAATGGGGGACAGATCCGGAGATCTTGCTGGCCAGAGTAGTTGACTTACACCTTCTAGAGCACGTTGGGTGGTACGGGATACATGCGGACGTGCATTGTCCTGTTGGAACAGCAAGTTCCCTTGCCGGTCTAGGAATGGTAGAACGATGGGTTCGATGACGGTTTGGATGTACCGTGCACTATTCAGTGTCCCCTCGACGATCACCAGTGGTGTACGGCCAGTGTAGGAGATCGCTCCCCACACCATGATGCCGGGTGTTGGCCCTGTGTGCCTCGGTCGTATGCAGTCCTGATTGTGGCGCTCACCTGCACGGCGCCAAACACGCATACGACCATCATTGGCACCAAGGCAGAAGCGACTCTCATCGCTGAAGACGACACGTCTCCATTCGTCCCTCCATTCACGCCTGTCGCGACACCACTGGAGGCGGGCTGCACGATGTTGGGGCGTGAGCGGAAGACGGCCTAAGGTGTGCGGGACCGTAGCCCAGCTTCATGGAGACGGTTGCGAATGGTCCTCGCCGATGCCCCAGGAGCAACAGTGTCCCTAATTTGCTGGGAAGTGGCGGTGCGGTCCCCTACGGCACTGCGTAGGATCCTACGGTCTTGGCGTGCATCCGTGCGTCGCTGTGGTCCGGTCCCAGGTCGACGGGCACGTGCACCTTCCGCCAACCACTGGCGACAACATCGATGTACTGTGGAGACCTCATGCCCCACGTGTTGAGCAATTCGGCGGTACGTCCACCCGGCCTCCCGCATGCCCACTATACGCCCTCGCTCAAAGTCCGTCAGCTGCACATACGGTTCACATCCACGCTGTCGCGGCATGCTACCAGTGTTAAAGACTGCGATGGAGCTCCGTATGCCACGGCAAACTGGCTGACACTGACGGCGGCGGTGCACAAATGCTGCGCAGCTAGCGCCATTCGACGGCCAACACCGCGGTTCCTGGTGTGTCCGCTGTGCCGTGCGTGTGATCATTGCTTGTACAGCCCTCTCGCAGTGTCCGGAGCAAGTATGGTGGGTCTGACACACCGGTGTCAATGTGTTCTTTTTTCCATTTCCAGGAGTATATATATATATATATATATATATATATATATATATAAATATCTGTGTGTGTGTGTGTGTGTGTGTGTGTCACAGATGGCTCCCAGGACCCGTAATAGATCCGAGTTAGCATCCAAGTGTGCCTGCTGTGCGTTATATCCAGAGTGATGTTGGTATGTGTATCATCAATATGCCGTGCATGGGATAGGGTTTTGAAGGTGGATCTGCCATGCACAATGTACAAAGCGGTGTTGGGATGCAGATCCACAATATACCACATCCAAGTTAGCATTTGAGTGATATATATATATATATATATATATATATATATATATATATATATATATGGAGGGATGTTCGGGGGCAGATCCACCACACGTCGCATCTGGGATAGAGCTCACATGTGGACCAATCACACGCTACATGCGAAAATGTGTTCTATGTTGGAAGTTTGGTCCACCAGAGGGAGGGGACTGGGTCCTGGGAGCCTTCCATGACACATGAATATACACATACATACAGAAAACAGAGCAAACGCTCTCCACTGTGGAGGTGACTGGATACAATCGAGTACAGTGCTATACTACACCTCCTGATCGGTGGATCTGGGCTAGGTTTTAGCATCTGTGCTACATTTACAAGCAATTTAAGAACACAGAACGAGAGGTTATATCATGATTGCATGGATAGATGTGACATAAAATCGATAGAATTGCGAAAAATGATGAGGGAATAGGTATAAATTGACTGAATATACACCGAAATGTGGGGAAATTGAGGAAGTGCTTGCGTATTTTCTGGTTCGAGCAGAACAGTTTGTACATGGGAACAAGTATGCGGCAGCAAGAGGAATCTGGGAAAATGTCGACATGGAAGCAAAGGTAATCAGGGAAGCAGTCAATTTTTCTCCGTCGAGAGAGCATTGTACTGTATGTCTATTGAGGTACCAGTGATACATGCGAGTTGACTGCTGTATTTGATGCTTTTCAGGAAGACAGAGAGCAATCTGTCTCTAAACTTACATGTATCTGCGTTAAAGGATGACAGAGAGTGGACAAGGTGGTCGACTGAGATGGAGCTGTAACGAGGTACGGTTTAATGGTAGACTGATGATGCATTCTAGAGAGGGAGAAGTTGCTGCAGGTCAATTTTTCCACTGTTCTGTCAGGATGCGTCAGTCACGTGACATAGCCTGCATTCTACTCATATACAGCCACGTGTTCTGCATGTGATTTAAAGCACTGTCCACTTGCGATCGTTAACGGGAAAGCTGTCAGTCACCAGAGGACTTCCATCTCACGTGTGATGAACCGTGACACATTCCTCTAAACGAGCTATGACTTATGCGATGTACACCATCTCCCTGTGACATCTTGGGCGTAAAATCAAGACTTCAGCTTCGTAACTAAGTTAGCGATAGGTGCTTGTGAAGCACTGCAATCCCCGTGTATACATTTACTTGACAGATGTGCTCTTTACAGAGTTAGTGGCGGAATGACTTGTAATTTTCACGTGTCGGACACTGCTGGTATGCGTGTACCTGTTTCCTTGTAAGAGGTATTCCCCATTACTAACTATCATTTTATATAGGGCTGAGGCAGGCATAGTATAATTTCTGAACCGTGATCAGATGTGAACAGTGGACACTATACATCTCTGGAAAGCTATAATGTGCTCGTATCACACAGAGCCGATGTTTTAAGGCACTAGTTTTTTCGTTTTACGAAGCATAGTTTATCGTAGAGAAACCAGGAAGAAGGGTGTATGTCATGCACTTGAAATATATTTCTTACGTTGGAATATTAACAGCGCCACATTCCATACGACTGATAGGTCGGAAACGCAAGCGATCTAACATTACAGCCCGCTTTAAGTGCGGAACATTGTAGCCTTAGGAGTGTATTTGTTTATGTTCTCTCTTACCAATACCTTCCAGAAGATACAGATCCTAGACTCTGGAATAATACTTTAAAATTGATAGATTGGTTGATTTACGTAAAAATGCTTCGAACTCCATCCGTCTGGAGCTCCATCACGCCTAAAAATAATGCTTGTCTTGTTCTTCTTCACCGTCTGCTATTACATGACAACACTTTCAAATATGTTACTGTACATCGATAAGGAGTGCTAACCTACTCGACATGGGCGCATCTCGAGAGATGTTGCGCACTTGGATGGGTGATTACTCAGCAAGCTCCATTCATTCATGAGACGTGGGATGTAGCAGCCTACTTCTGGTCGATTGCAGATCAAATCGGTAACGCTGCTGCATGGCGGGTTGGTCCATGACAGTTTGTGGGGTTTTTCAGTTTCTACTTTTACCCTAAGACTGCGAGAATGTTCAGCACAGAGGTAGATTGTAAATTAAGCACTATGCTCGAATTGTTAGAAATATGTCGAGCTCTGTCTGATATACTTTGATGATGAATGAGTTCAAGAATTGACAATGCATGGACGTACTGCACAGTCATTTATCCACATTTGCAACGATACTTGCAAAGTGGAGGATTGGGGTGTTTTAGCTATGATATTGAAATTGAGAAACATGCTGTCACATCATTGTTCGGTGTTGAACTTAGTGTGAAATCGGTAAAATTGTTCACGCGGACAACTGTAATGATTGTTATTTCAGTACATCAGGGGTGTCTTTTCCATCCCATTCATCCACTGGTACACTGTTGGTTACCACATAATGATTGACTGATATCGCTTGTTTGAGTTGGAGAAAGAGTTTTGGTGAAGGGACAACACCTTCTGGGGGTTGCTAGCACTGAAACAGTGATCGCGTACATGAGTGCAACATGAATGGAATGGAATGCAGAGCCACCAGCTTTCCATCACTGTGACAGATGAGTTTAAATATAGAGGTAGCCCAGTTGACCTATCTTCCCTCCAAAATTCAAACTTCCCATCAGGGGGGCTTGGCAGGGGGTGTGGCACTTGTCCGCCACCTTGGGTAATGGTACTCGCGTCATCAGCTGCCGTCACAGCAGCCATCTTGAATGACGTCAATCGTGTGACAGTGCAAAGTCTTGGATAACTGTACTTTGGGGTGATGTCCTTGTTGTCTGCGAGAGGCTGTGGATCACAACGTCTTAATTTCAGTTTAGAACCTCACACAAACCTCAAAGTCGTGTCATGAAAATAAAATGTTTGGCAGTGTACAAAGTGTGTTAGAAAATAATGTTTCAAATAATGAGACAGGGCCATGGGGGGGGGGGGGGGGGGGAGGGGTCGCTTGCAACTTATAGTATAGTCTGCGGAATACGATCATCCACCTAGAGTACAGGCGATGGAAATTTAAACTGGTCTGTGCAGTTGATCAATACCTGTATATTTAATAGGATCATCACATGTGCTTGATGCCTGCATGCATGTGGTATTTGCTTTCAATATATGGGCGCAGAGAGATGCATTAAAATCTTATCTAGTTCTCTATCAGATGAAGCTAGTTGGGCTTTTATAGTTCATAATTTTTCTCTGATGGATGGTGCAGAATAACGAAGATAGCATGTTGGAGAGATAGATGTGAATGGACTTTGATCTGTAGTATCTGTATCTAGTTTGGGACGAGTCACAATGCGCCCATTTCCACCAAATGGTCAAAACGCGGTCCAGTCGCACTAACTCAGGTCGCTCTGTTTCTACACGGGTTGCATGAGGTGGTGGATATGGCTTTCTCCGACTTCTGCCCAGTTCCGACTTAAATTGGAATGACCACATGTGCAAAACTGCGGAAGTGGCAGAAGACACTGGATGGGTATGGACTGACTGTTAGCAGACAGGTTCGAGAAAGGTGACTTGTTTCGAGATATGAGAGTGCCACAAATATGATTCACTTGTGGCTGTAATCGTTAAATGACTTCTCCATAGGATCGAACACAGGTATGTGGTTGAAAAAACATGGTTCAAATGGCTCTGAGCACTATGGGACTTAACATCTGTGGTCATCAGTCCCCTAGAACTTAGAACTACTTAAACCTAACTAACCTAAGGACATCACACACATCCATGCCCGAGGCAGGATTCGAACCTGCGACCGTAGCAGTCACGCGGTTCCGGACTGAGCGCCTAGAACCGCACGGCCACAGCGGCCGGCTATGTGGTTGAACGGAAAGACTTGATTCCAAATACCAGACAGTATTTCTAGTGGATAGCGTAGTATCATAGATCTGAAAAATTAGTCTACATTTCTTACGACCTCAATCAGCACACGATCTACTGTTTGCGATCCTTCTCAATCAACCATCGCCTATAGCTCAGTGGACATATCACCGAACCTCTGACATGGGATCGAGACAGAATGTGTTACGAATACTGTAGAAATATCTAGCTGCGGTGGCGTGAGGGATTCGCAAATACCGGTTCCATACCACGTTCCTTAGACGAACCACTTTCTAAATTGGGTAATTTTATTATGTTAATGCGTTACAAATACTATAGAAATATCTAGCTGCGGTGGCGTGAGGGATTCGCAAATACCGGTTTCATACCACATTCCTCAGCCAAACCACTTTCTAAACTGGGTAATTTTATTACGAGGGTGCACCGTCGGCGACGTATAAGCGCATTGTTGGTCTGATACCACATACTCCAGCGATCACCATCACGTTATTTGTCTGGACAAAAAAAACATCATTCAGAGGTAATATCGTACTTCGATTTGCAAGGTGGATTTATCTTTTAACATGGATACGTGTATGCACCTGTAGAACCAAGACTGCTTGTGACAGTAACATACAGTAGTTGTTGGGATTGGGTTTCTTAACATGTGGCTGTTTGTAAGACGATTAAACCTCTCTTTCTAAGACATGGTGGTAGCACTCGCAAGAAAAACTTATGAGACCTGTCCACCCATGGTTGATTTTCTCTCAGTTTTATTTCGTATCGCCGGCGATCAGTTATTGAAGTAGGGAGTGCGTGATAGGTTCGAATTTGAGCATCAGGCTTATAAAGTATGTGTTTGTATTCCGACATGTGCAAAGGAAATGACTTCGTCCAGTCGTAAGGAAGGTATGGATTTGACTTGAAGTACTGTGATAGCAAAGGGAAGAGTATGTCAATTCATAAGAATGGGTACCGATATTTCTATTTCCAGAGCCACAGCCGTCAGCAGGGTGTATTTCCGATACTTCGCTCATTGTCGAACGTCATTCAACTGAGACTGCAATGGTAACATTTAGTTGTAAGTACAGGGATAAAATATGTATGTGAACGATTTTGTAGCATCATTCTGTCTATGCATGCTTCGCCTGCAGCGCCGGTGTCCTGTGAGGGAATGATTCATGTTTCCCGTTGATGGCAGGAGCCGTCTGAATGCAAAGGCCTGTTGGAGTGTAGGAATGTAGCTGAGTTAACTGCATTATCCTCTAGACGGTTGAATTGCGAACTAATACTAAGTATCTGTTGGGCAGCTTTCGTGATCGCGTGGAAATTTGAGAAGAATGAATTGGGACTTGTGTTTGCACTGGACTGTTGTTCGGTTGACTGCTTTTGCACATTTCGCGCCTTTATTTAGTTGAGTGAACATGGGCTCTGATGTGTGCATCTAGCAGGTGAAAGACATGTTTGCTGGTTCTCTAGACATGAGAAAGACATTAGTTGACTTTCTTCAAATGGTTCAAATGGCTCTGAGCACTATGGGACTTATCTTCTGAGGTCATCCCCTAGAACTTAGAATACTTAAACCTAACTAACCTAAGGACATCACACACATCCATGTCCGAGGCAGCATTCGAACTTCCGACCATAGCGGTCGCGCGGTTTCAGACTGTAGCGCCTAGAACCGCTCGGTCACAACGACCAGCAGTTGACTTTGTAAATTACAGGGATGATAAGGAATCTGTTACATGGCTGACATTGGTATTCGAGAGTCGAAATATCAATTTCTTATATTTGTTTCGAGTTCTCACATAAAGGTCTTCGCAGACGGGATAAGTTTCTAGTTACTCAGTGGTCTAGAGCACACTCCACCTCGCTAAAGTTTGGGGATTGTGCAGAAATAATTTCCAGTCTATATCTTCGGAATTATGTTGCGTGAGCGATCGGTAGGATACTGCTGTGTACTTGATATCGAGAAGTACCGTGAAAATGGTATAATTTTTTGGAAAATCATGCGAAAATACAAGCGTTTTTGTAATCCCAGAATCTGTAGAGCGGTGTAGAAAAGCAAGCAAGGAAGCAAGTTTGCGTCATAAATGCAAACGCATTTGTGCCGAGGGTGAATGAGCCCGAATTTGTAGATAGTTTGAGAGTAACTTTGGTCCTCTGAGGGCGTTCTGGTCGCCCGTCAGGAGTGGATGACCACTGACCTCGCAGGGAAATATCTAGTGCTGCGAGGGGTATATACGGTGCTGTGTGTCTCTGCGGTATATGTACTAATGATGTAAGTGGGCTGGTTTTGTATGGCGCAGGATATGAATTGTATGTTTACTACATCGACATGGCATGCGGTGATATATTGCTGGATGGAGATAAGTTTCACGCTCTCATATTCAAGCTCTTGTCCTCAGTGGGAGAGCAGTGTAATTGAGTAAGAGTCTTTCTGTATTTGACAATTTGTAGGCCACTTTGCAAGGTTTAGTTGTCAGTGCAATATGGCGATCAGTGTAAAATAGTTTTTTTGCTGATGAAAGTCTCCTCTGCAGAAAGAAAAAAAAAAAGCAGATGGAACGGTGCTTCGACACTGGTGACATCAGTAATTCAGTTGGTAAATTCAACAAGAGTCAATCATAATCCCCCACTCATTCACAAGACATCCTTTGTGTTGGGATATAGGAGTCTCTACATAGCAGTGAGAACGTTTGCGTAAGTTGAAAGCAGGAAGGGTAACATGTGATGGACGGGGTGCTACATTAGGACCACGAGGAAGAATGAATTCGCATTTTCCTTGTTGTTCTATCGATAGTGATAATGGTTACAGTACACTAACTCATCTCGGTGATGTCTTTCGAAACATTATGTTCGTGGGTGCGGTATTCATTATCACACATAGTGCCGGACGCCTGTCCTTCATAACACTTGTTTGAGAGAATCTTGGCAGGCTGCAGCACCTTCCAGAAGCGCTGATTGTAAGACTTTCTCATATTTCATAAGACTGAGGAGAATCGAAATATATAGCCGGTGCCGTTGTAGGCATACCACAATTTTTTTGGGTGCTGTGCAGATATAAAAGATAACTGCACTGTTTGTGTAAAATGTGTATATATTGCAGTGTAAGTTACTGTTGCTTATGTTGTGGCATGACCAGAGAAGATAAGTGTGTGTCCTATTGTGAGGGACATATAAATTCAGGACATTGATAACTGTGGGGCTATGAAAGACCTTTTTTTTTACGTCGAAAATTATGTGTGCTATAGATACTGAGACTCGCTCCAGAACTACAGCTGTCAAGAGGAGACATTACCTGTACATAAATCGGTGTCACACTGCAGCTCCAATCGTAATATTGCATCGTAGTTAGACTGGTAAATATGTTCCTGGCTTCCAATATTCTTGTGAGTCTTGTATGTGTTTGATCTGTAGGCTACTTTTGCGGGTTTATGGTTCAAATGACTCTGAGCACTATGGGACTTAACTACTGAGGTCATCAGTTCCTTGGAACTTAGAACTACTTAAACCTAACCAACATAAGGACATCACACAAATCCATGCCCAATGCAGGATTCGAACCTGCGACCGTAGCGGTCGCGTGGTTCCAGACTGAAGCGCCTGGACCCGCTTGGCCACTCCCGCCAGTGCGGGTTTACCTGTCAGTGCAATGTAGTGATCTGTGCAAAATAATTTTGTCACTGAAAGTCTCGGCTGCAGAAAAAAAAGGGTGGATGGCGCTTCCACACCGGTAGCAGCTGCAGTTCGATGGGTAAGTTCAGTGATGCACGGGCTGTATCATTAGGAATGCACCTTGTGCTATTCTGGGAAATATTGCAACATCTCCCTCTCCGCGCTGGACCCTGTGTGTCATCGCACCAGCAACGGTACCTAGGTGAATACGTATTTCGACAAGAATTTCTCAGGTGTCAAGTATGAAAGAGATGCCGGCGCCTCATCCTTGCGGGACCCAAATGGTCGCATCATAGCTTCGCAGGACTACTGATGCACCCCGACTCCGGCGTTGGCGTCAGGTGGCAGGATGCATGTTTTATTAGTGATCATTTGTTTAAACTATATTCCATCTACATCTATACTCCGCTAGCCACCAAGCGGTGTGTGGTGGAGGGCACTATTTGCGCCAAAGTCATATTTCCCCATCTCTGTTCCACTCGCGGATCGCGCGAGAGAAAAACGACTGTCTGAACACCTCAGTACGAGCTCTTTGAATGGTGATCATTGTGCAATATGAAAGATGGTGGTAATAATATATGCTCTAGATCCTCAGCGAAGATAGGATTTTGGAATTTAGTGAGCAGCCCCTTCCATTTAACGCGTTGTCTATCTACAAGTGTTTCCCACTTCAAACTTTCAATGAGATTTGTAATGCTCTCGCAATGGCTAAATGTACGGGTCGCAAATCTTGCGGCTCCTCTTTGGGCCTTCTCAATCACTTGAATCAGACGCAACTGGTAAGGGCCCCCCATATAGACAAACAATACTCTAAGACCAATAGGATGCTGCGAATTAAAAAGAAACTACCCCACACATGTGAAGAATATCGATTTAATTAATTTGCATTAATTTTGTATATCAACGTGGTGGTAGCAGTACAATAATTAAGGGGAGGCTATGTGTGAGTGTGACATGGAGCAGAACAGCAGGTTAAGTGCAGAACACTAACAAGGGGAGGCCACAACGTTTGGAACGCGGATTTACGGCAAACTTCGTACACTCGTAGCACTCCATGAGGACAACAAAATGTGTAAGCAGTAGCACGTACTTCTCAAGAGTTATTGAGAAAATCGCAAGATAATTTCGGTCGTCGAATATACACTCCTGGAAATTGAAATAAGAACACCGTGAATTCATTGTCCCAGGAAGGGGAAACTTTATTGACACATTCCTGGGGTCAGATACATCACATGATCACACTGACAGAACCACAGGCACATAGACACAGGCAACAGAGCATGCACAATGTCGGCACTAGTACAGTGTATATCCACCTTTCGCAGCAATGCACGCTGCTATTCTCCCATGGAGACGATCGTAGAGATGCTGGATGTAGTCCTGTGGAACGGCTTGCCATGCCATTTCCACCTGGCGCCTCAGTTGGACCAGCGTTCGTGCTGGACGTGCAGACCGCGTGAGACGACGCTTCATCCAGTCCCAAACATGCTCAATGGGGGACAGATCCGGAGATCTTGCTGGCCAGGGTAGTTGACTTACACCTTCTAGAGCACGTTGGGTGGCACGGGATACATGCGGACGTGCATTGTCCTGTTGGAACAGCAAGTTCCCTTGCCGGT
Source organism: Schistocerca cancellata (assembly GCF_023864275.1). Taxonomy (NCBI): domain Eukaryota; kingdom Metazoa; phylum Arthropoda; class Insecta; order Orthoptera; family Acrididae; genus Schistocerca; species Schistocerca cancellata. The sequence goes on from NC_064629.1 coordinate 63,058,374, forward strand.
CTAGGAATGGTAGAACGATGGGTTCGATGACGGTTTGGATGTACCGTGCACTATTCAGTGTCCCCTCGACAATCACCAGTGGTGTACGGCCAGTGTAGGAGATCGCTCCCCACACCATGATGCCGGGTGTTGGCCCTGTGTGCCTCGGTCGTATGCAGTCCTGATTGTGGCGCTCACCTGCACGGCGCCAAACACGCATACGACCATCATTGGCACCAAGGCAGAAGCGACTCTCATCGCTGAAGACGACACATCTCCATTCGTCCCTCCATTCACGCCTGTCGCGACACCACTGGAGGCGGGCTGCACGATGTTGGGGCGTGAGCGGAAGACGGCCTAACGGTGTGCGGGACCGTAGCCCAGCTTCATGGAGGCGGTTGCGAATGGTCCTCGCCGATACCCCAGGAGCAACAGTGTCCCTAATTTGCTGGGAAGTGGCGGTGCGGTCCCCTACGGCACTGCGTAGGATCCTACGGTCTTGGCGTGCATCCATGCGTCGCTGCGGTCCGGTCCCAGGTCGACGGGCACGTGCACCTTCCGCCGACCACTGGCGACAACATCGATGTACTGTGGAGACCTCACGCCCCACGTGTTGAGCAATTCGGCGGTACGTCCACCCGGCCTCCCGCATGCCCACTATACGCCCTCGCTCAAAGTCCGTCAACTGCACATACGGTTCACGTCCACGCTGTCGCGGCATGCTACCAGTGTTAAAGACTGCGATGGAGCTCCGTATGCCATGGCAAACTGGCTGACACTGACGGCGGCGGTGCACAAATGCTGCGCAGCTAGCGCCATTCGACGGCCAACACCGCGGTTCCTGGTGTGTCCGCTGTGCCGTGCGTGTGATCATTGCTTGTACAGCCCTCTCGCAGTGTCCGGAGCAAGTATGGTGGGTCTGACACACCGGTGTCAATGTGTTCTTTTTTTCCATTTCCAGGAGTGTATATGTGTGCGTGGCCATTTTAAGCATGAAGCGGCTGCAGCCGAGTGGTGCCGGCGTGGTAGCTCAGTGTGTTCGGTCAGAGTGTTAGCTACTCTGTACAATAAAAAAACTGAGTGAGAGGATCATCGAACAAACTCGATGGGTGTCATCGGACGTCCGCCCTGAACGAATTCCACGAACAATGTAGAACAACTTTTTTTTTAAGTGTTTGGCGTTCAAGGCGCTGGATCGCTGCATCGAGTTCCGTTCGTCAGTTTATTTTTATTTTCAACACAGTCATTTTCTTTATTATTGATATTACAATTGATATAATTGGGAATTACGTGCAATCGGATGAACTTTTATTAAATTTACAATGTTTTTTGGCAGTCTACTAATTTTTACTATCACAAATAATGTAATGTTCATAACTATCGACTAGTAAACGACCAAACGCCTAAAGTGATGCTTAAAATGTATGCTTGTCCGTGATTTGAGAAATCCCTTATACCTGGAAGGAGCCCGAAACGACTTGTTACCTCCAACTTTTGACCGGCGCAGACGGCTTTCGAAAGATGTACAATTAATCGTCGCTTTCGACATTACGAGTACAAGTTGCAGGGTGGTATTTTTGGTAAAAACATGGAAAACATAAAGTTAAACGGCACCAGCTGCATTGAATAAATGCTATGTTTCCGCATGCACAAGGTCTTTTGACGTTTTCCGCACAAAAACAAACCTCCTTAACGTTTTCAAAAACCTCTCTTTCAGACGATAGTTTGGAAGCAAACCATGCATACCGCAGTATTTCCTTAAAAATAGGCGCTGATAATTGGTTATGCAGTATCGAGTGTATTTTAATAGTGTCTTCCGAGAAGCAAATTCCCGTTCTCTTTCGATTAAATACGAACAGTTTTGAAAACACGGACAAGCATACATTTTCAGTATCACTTTATGCGTTTGGTCGTTTACTAGTCGATAGTTATGAATATTATATTATTTGTGATAATAAAAATTAGTAGACTGCCAAATAACATTGTAAATTTATTAAACGTTCATCCGATTACACGTATTTTTCCCATTATATCAGTTGTAATATAAACAGTATAGAAAACGACTGTGTTAAAAATGAAAATAAACTGACGAACGGAACTCGATGCAGCGATCCAGCGGCTTGAACACCAACCACTTTTTTTTAAACAAGAAAAACATTTTTCTCTATATTGTTTGTTGAATTTGTTCAGGGTGGACGTCCGATGACACCCGTTTTGTTTGTTCGTTCATCCGTTCGCTCAGTTTTTTTATTATAAAGGGTAGCTAACGCTGTGACCGAACACACTGAGCTACCGTGCTGGCACTACTCAGCTGTAGCCGTTTCATGCCAATCACAGATATATATCTGACGACCGAAATTTTCCTGTGATTTTCTCACTAACACTTGAGAAGTACGTGCTACTGCTTACACATTTTGTTGTCCTCATGGAGAACTACGAGTGTAAGAAGTTTACAGTAAATCGGTGTTCCAAACGTCGTGGCCTCCCCTTGTAAGTAAATTTGAATAATTTTTATGTAAAACACGGTACAATAGTTTAAGGGGGTGAATGACAGAGAAGAATACGCGAGAAATGGCGTTTAAAAGCATGTGAAATTCGGAAAGTGTACCAGAAAATGGTGGGAGGCCATAACTAATTACTTAATTTGTTATCAAAGGCTGTACAATAGTTTAAGGAAATGGGAGTGACATGGTAAAACATTTACAGAACAATAGTTTAAGGACCTGTCAATCAAGGGAGAACAATAGGTTAAGTACCTGACAATCAAAGGAGAACAATAGGTTTGCCCCTGCGTGCATACCTGCCCCTGATGTAGGCAACCTGCACTAACAAAATGCACTCGCACCGGCCTAGCCCCACTACTGATGGAGGCAGCCATACGAACTGTGGCAAGGCACCTTTGATCGCACGGCATCTATTTTTGACAATGGCCTTGCTGACTGCAACATTATTTTCTGAGAGTCTTCTTGTTGAGGCTACCTGTAACTCAGCATCTCCGCTATATGGTGAGTAGCAATTATCATTTTCATAATATTGTTACATTCCTCCCTGGATTTTCCTTTGTTAGAAAACATGTTGTGAGAATATATTAAAAATTGTTTGAGGATGTTCAAAGGCCACTGAAGGTCCAGGATGTGTCAGTAAATTCACATTTTCACTACGTTTCTTTTCTTCTACTTTTCAACTGTTTATTTTTCAAGACATCACAAGAGGTACGCACTTTTCCGATTTCGAGTGGGAACTATAAATAAATGTGCAGCGGTTTTTCCCAATTACTTGTACAGTACTTTCTTGTATTGATCGACAGATTCGACAACAATGCAAACATGTTCATTTTTGTTGTCACTGTTCATCCTATTGCTATTTTTGTACGTTACACATTTTATACAGCCTTGTATTTTGAAGGCACACAGTTTGATAATATGACCTGCCTCACAAATGCATAAATCACTACTATTGTCACTTTTCTTATGTGCGTACATAACATTAATGTTCAGCAGTCAGTAGGTGACCGCAGAATGGAGCACAGTTAAGGTACATTGCAACAGATGACTGCCTCACCACTACTAACTACTGTCTGCACAAAGTCTCCTGCCACCTTCCACAATATGTGGCCTGCACTTCTACCACTGTTTACTCATGCTGCTACAGAAAGTGGTGGAACAAGCCAGGGAACTATGTAATAAGATTCTGGAGAGCCTTATTGTTTAAGTCATCACTATAGTCCAAGTAAAGGCTACATGTTGACACTTTTTTCTCCACATTAACTACAGCACAAACTTCTTGTAAATTATTTTTGAGAAGACTGTATGCGTTCTGGTGTCTGCTGTCACATTTAGCCCTCTTTCCATTCATGGTCAGTAGTATAGCTGAGCAGGTTCTGATGTAGTTTGCATTGCTGCCACGTTTCCAATGACATCATCAATGGTATCACCATGCACCATTGCCAGATTTCCTCCCCCTGCCCCAACTCTCTGACATCATAGGACAATTGCCCTATGTATAAAATGGTAGAACATTCAATAACTGGTAGGAAATTCATATTAGCCCAATTGTGTTACAGGGTTTTCCTCCACTCCTACGACATCACAGTTAAGAGTTCAATTGTCGTAAGTGCAAACTGGACAGAAAATCAAAGAAGAGGAGTTGTCCTAATGGTTGAAAATCGAAAATGGTGGCAGAAGGCCACTTAGGCTAAGTACAGAATCCAAGATGTTAGAACTGAGGATGTGCACCAGCCTGCATGGTTGTCAGATTTTCCACAGCCCTATGACATTAGAATCCAAGATACAGTTGAAGATGACCTTTGGGTTTTCCCTGGGCCTTATAAAATCAAATTCTAAGATGGCAGGCCCAGAGATGTGGGGAAAGCGTGTATAATTGTCAGATTTTGTGCAAGTTATGCATTAGAATCACATCCTATGTTTAAAATAGTGGGAAATTGAAAAATCATTGGTTTTCCCACTCCTATGATGTTACAGTTCACTGTTATTAGTTTAAAACAGCGTAGCTCACTGGAGAAGCCTGCATGTTTCAACAAGTTTCCCCACCCCTCTGACTTCATGCTGCTGGTTCATACCACCCCTTCAGTTATTTCCACAAAATTGCTGTCATTTCAATGTCAGGGGGCAACAAGGATGCTGCCCCACATTCCATTGTTGCCATATGTATCCCAGGATGGCGGCGATGACGCCATCCAAGATGGCGTCGTGTAGACTAGGCAACAACGCATGACATCATTCAAGATGGCGGGAAGTTTGAATTTTGACGGGAAAGTGCCACGTCCCCCCTCCCCCAAAAACATGGTGCGATGTTCAAATTCCAACAGGATAATGCATCACACCCAGGTTCTCTACTAAGCAAAAAACTGGCAGGAAGATATCTCAATTGGGCTACCTCCACTAACATAAGTCACCCAACCGCCACTTCCTCCTATGAACTGGCACAAAGTTCAAATTCCAACAGAATAATGCACCACACCACTGTTATCTATACTAAGCAAAGGAAATCGCGGGCAAATAGCTCACTTGGCCTACCTCCACTAACCTTAGTCACCCGACCGCCACCTCTTCCTACGAACTGGCACCAACTTTTAATTTTGGCTGTAAACAAAATTCAGTTCCCATATATCTAATAAGCTTAGAAAATTATCTCTACATCTGCATGGATGCTGCTGTTAGCAGGAAACGTGAATCAGTACCACCACGGACTTCTCGTACACATGAAAACAGATTGCATATATCTTATCATTATACTTACAATAAAATGTTGCGATCGCACTCTCAATTGAACAGCATTCGAGAATGCTGTTCTCTCTCTTACAAATACCTTTGAGGTACAGATCCTAGACTCTAGAACAATAATTTAGAGTTGAGAATGCTCTGTGACTCCCATACACAGAGAGATGGATCGTAAATTAAGTACGATGCTCGAGGTCTTACAAATATGTAGAGCGCTGTCTGGTATACTTTGATGTCCTTTGGACATGGTGTGGCGGAGGGTGCTTGCGCCTTTTGATTGCATTATTTTGCGAGCAGGTCTGTAGGCTGTGGTGTGCGCTATTTGGGCAGCTTACGAGTACTTAGCGTGTCTACAAATCACTGTGCTGTATTATTTAGGAGCAGTTTGAGGGTTTGTGCTGAAATTATTGCGGAAAATTAGGAGTTGTTTGAGACCAGAATGAGATTTTCACTCTGCAGCGGAGTGTGCGCTGATATGAAACTTCCTGGCAGATTAAAACTGTGTGCCAAACCATGACTCGAACTCGGGACCTTTGCCTTTCGCGGGCAAGTGCTCTACCATCTGAGCTACCGAAGCACGACTCACGCCCGGTCCTCACAGCTCTAGTTCTGCCAGTATCTCGTCTCCTACCTTCCAAACTTCACAGAAGCTCTCCTGCGAACCTTGCAGAACTAGCACTCCTGAAAAAAAGGATACTGCGGAGACATGGCTTAGCCACAGCCTGGGGGATGTTTCCAGAATGAAATATTCACTCTGCAGTGGAGTGTGCGCTGATATGAAACTTCCTGGCAGGGGAGTTTCTGTAAAATTTGGAAGGTAGGAGACGAGATACTGGCAGAACTAGAGCTGTGAGGACCGGGCGTGAGTCGTGCTTCAGTAGCTCAGATGGTAAAGCACTTGCCCATGAAAAGCAAAGGTCCTGAGTTCGAGTCTCGGTCAGGCACACAGTTTTAATCTGCCAGGAAGTTTCAGTTGTTTCAGTGTCTGAAGACTGTGTATTTGACGCCATGCGTGAGTGTGTTAAATATATTCAATGGCTAAATAAAATGTTCGAAAATAAATAGAGTGCACTCCTCCTTACTCTATCCAGCAGCCCAGTGCAGCCTGATTCGTTTTCTATTCATTTTACCCTCCAGACCACGATCTTGGATTACGTCACATGAGGGATGACAGCATCATCTGGTGGCAGTAATGTGTACTAGGTCAGTTGGAGTCTAGATCTTGTGATGGAGACACTGGCTGCAAAATTAAGGCTTGTGTTCAGATCTGTTATCCCACCATTTCGCCCCACCATCTTGGATGATGTCATGCGCTGTGCACGTTAGTACATTTTAGTGCGCGTTAGTACATGGTGTGGACTTTAACTATTTCCGCCCAAGTCCAAGTCGGCATGGCATTCGCGAAAATTCATTCCAAGTCCACATTAGTGCACTCTAAAGGTGTGAATATGTACTAGGCCTAGCCGGCCGCGGTGGTCTAGCGGTTCTGGCGCTGCAGTCCAGAACTGCGGGACTGCTACGGTCGCAGGTTCGAATCCTGCCTCGGGCATGGGTGTGTGTGATGTCCTTAGGTTAGTTAGGTTTAAGTAGTTCTAAGTTCTAGGGGACTTATGACCTAAGATGTTGAGTCCCATAGTGCTCAGAGCCATTTGAACCATTTTTTTTTGTACTAGGCCTCGTGGTGAACACATTGTATACTGCCATCTTGAATAAGAGTACTTGCATCATCAGTTGGTGGCACAACAGTGCCCTCTGGCGGTGGCAATGTGTACTGAGTCATTTGGAGTCTGGAGCTCTTGGTGAATGCACTGGATGTCGCCATCTTGGATTACGTCACAGATGAGAGCGCCCTCTAGTGTTGGCAATGTGCACTAAGTCAGTTGGAGTCCTGGCCTTGTGGTGAACGCACCTGCATGGAATTGTTTAAATAAATTCTTATGTCCAATTCCTTTTCCCACGAGTCCTTAGGAGGTGGTGGTGGTCTGGCGACTGAGGTTGGTACAAGTGTCTTTTCTTTCGCACCATTTTCTTAGCTTATTAGATATATGGGAACTGAATTTTGTTTACTGCCAAAGTTAAAAGTTGGTGCCAGCTCCTAGGAAGAGGTGGCAGTCGGGTGACTTATGTTAGTGGAGGTAGCCCAGTTGAGATATCTTCCCGCCAGTTTCTTTACTTAGTAGAGATAACTGGGGTGTGATGCATTACTTACTGTGTTGGAATTTGAACTTTGCACCAGGTTTTTTTTTTGGGGGGGGGGGATGGCACTTTCCCACCAAAATTCAAACTTCCCGCCATCTTGAAAGATGCCATGCGCTGTTGCCAAGTCTACACGATGCCATCTTGGAAGACGTCATAGCTGCCATCTTAGATACATTTGGCAACAATGCAATGTGGGACAGCGTCCTTGTTGTCTGCCTACTTGCAATGTCAGCAATTTTGTGGAAATAATAGTAGTGAACCAGAAGCAGTATTATGAGAATAATGGTAGGGGTGGTCTGGAAGCTAATAAGCACCTGTTAAACTCAAAAGGGAACCCCAGAAACGCCAAAAAAACATTACCCATTCAAGTGAATAAAGTAAATTTGAATGTAGAAGAGGACTGTAGAGTGTAAGGAATATAAGTTTTTGTTGGACACACATATGCATGTGTTGGTGGCATTGAGAGGCAATGGGATCCACAATGATATACTTTGTGTGGGGTAGGGAATAGTGATATATGGTCACTGGGGTCGATAATGATTAATTTGAAATTGCAGGGCAACCAAGTTTATGTAGTGCGTAGAAGTGGTGTCTCATGTAAGTAATGGCTACAGCAGGTCTGACAACCATATTGGATGCACTAGAGAGCTTGACATCATCTTAAGAATTTCGAAAAGTGGATTGTTTAAATTTCTGTGATATTAAATTTGGGACAAGTGAAGTTTTTGAATTTTGTACCATTTCAAACATAGGACATGCAGATTTTCTAAAAATATCCCACCATTTTAAACTTAAACTGAGTCAGCATTTTTGTTCCAAACTTAGTGTGGCAATTGTTTAAACATACAAGCTGTGTCAGTGAACTATGATGTGAGAGGGGTGGAGAAACTTCTTTAAACATGCAGGCTTCTCCAGTGAGAAACACTGTTTTAAACTAATAACATTGAACTGTAACATCATTGGGGTGGGGAAACCAATGATTTTTCAATTTCCCACTATTTTAAACGTAGGATGTGATTTTAAACTCAAAACATGCACAAAATCTGACAATCATGCAGGTTTCCCCAAATCTCTGAGTCTGCCATCTTAGATTCTGCTCTCATAGGGCCCAGGGAAAACCCAAAAGTCATCTTCAACTGTATCTTGGATTCTAATGTCATAGGGCTGGGAAACTCTGACAATCATGCAGGCTGGCGTACATCCTCAGTTCTAACATCTTGGATTCTGTACTTAGCCTAAGTGGCCTTCTGCCACCATTTTCGATTTTCAACCATTAGGACAACTCCCATTCTTCGATTTTCCATCCAGTTTGCACTTAGGACAATTGAACTCTTAGCTGTGATGTCATAGAAGTGGAGGAAAACCCTGTAACACAGTTGGGCTAATATGAATTTCCTACCAGTTATTGAATGTTCTACCATTTTATACATAGGGCAATTGTCCTATGATGTCAGAGAGTTGGGGCAGGGGGAGGAAATCTGGCAATGGTGCATGGTGATACCATTGATGATGTCATTGGAAACGTGGCAGCAATGCAAACTACATTAGAACCTGCTCAGCTATACTACTGAACGTGAATGGGAAGAGGGCTAAATGTGGCAGCAGACACCAAAAGGCATTCAGTCCTGTCAAAAATAATTTACAAGAAGTTTGTGCTGTAGTTAATGTGGTGAAAAAAGTGTCAACATGTAGCCTTTACTTGGTCTATAGTGATGACTTAAACAATAAGGCCCTCCAGAATCTTATTACATAGTTCCCTGGCTTGTTCCACCTCTTGCTGTAGCAGCATGAGAAAGAGGTGGTAGAAGTGCAGGTCACATAATGTGGAAGGTGGCAGGAGACTTTGTGCAGCCAGTAGTTAGTAGCGGTGAGGCAGTCATCTGTTGCAATGTACCTTAACTGTGCTCCATTCTGCTGTCACCTACTGACTGCCGACCATTAACGTTACGTACGCACATAAGAAAAGTGACAATCGCATTGATCTTTTTGGGGAGGGGGGGCGTGGCACTTTCCAAACAAAATTCAAACTTCCCGCTATCGTGAATGTGCTGTTGCGAAGTCTACATAACATCATCTTGGATGACGTCATCGCCGCCATCTTGGATACATCTGGCAACAATGGAATGTGGGGCAGCGTCCTTGTTGCCCCCCTACTATTGCATACCACCCCTATTATTCCACAGTTATTGGCACTGCCTCTGCATATACCCCATATGCCCACAATTAAAGCACTTTATATTCACTGTAAACACCTTTTCTCGATCCCTTACCCCTGATGCAACATCAGTGTCTTCATATTTCAATGCTAGCCTAACTGCTGCACGGATAATCCTAGGCACACCACTGCACAGCCTCCTAGCCATTTCTGGTGCTTAATATCTCCGGAAAACATCGAGTTCCCTCTGCTCAGGTGGTCCGCCGCTCGTGGTCTCGCGGTAGCGTTCTCGCTTCCCGAGCACGGGGTCCCGGGTTCGATTCCCGGCGGGGTCAGGGATTTTCACCTGCCTCGAGATGACTGGGTGTTTGTGTTGTCCTCATCATTTCATCATCATCCAAGAAAGTGGCGAACTTGGACTGAGCAAAGATTGGGTAATTGTACGGGCGCTGATAACCACGCAGTTGAGCGCCCCACAAACCAAACATCATCATCATCATCTGCTCAGCTTCTTGCAATAACATCTTGTTTCCCTCATCACCCTGTGTCAATTCATATGTATACCCATTAACTTTTCTATTCATGTCTGCAAAATCCTCTATGGCTTCATTAGGCCTCTTAGACACTGCAGTTAACTGCTCATGGAAAAACCACGCACTAGTCTGCTTCCTATATCTTTGCACCAGTCTCTGCCTGAGCTGCTCAAGAGTTTCCATCTTCTCCAGTGCCTCTGTGCAATGTACAAAAGGACTTTGCTTCTCCTTACAGGCACAATCTTGCTCTTTGCATCAACTGTTTGTCCAACCAACCTCCTGTGATAACTGATGACAAGCGATCCTCCACAAATGATAACAAATCCTCAGACACATTACTAGAAAACACGTAACAAGGTTCTTGATAGCTGGATCTACCCCTACAGCCTGCAGTTTCTACAACCCCAGATCCTCCCCTTTTTCTGATAGTTTAGCATAAGCAAAGGTACTCTCTGCTGTTAACTGCGCTATCTGATCAACTAATTATTGCATAGTGTCACTGATTTCGCAGTTGCATCACCCTTACTCATATTTACAAATTCAACAAAAACAATCAAACAATAATAAGAACAGAACACTCGTTAGTTAAGAACACCATCACACTTATTTCTTACGTCTAATCACGAGCCACCTGGACTCCCTCCAATGTGTTTCAAGATCGTCAAAATGATGACACGTGAAACAAACAACTGCAGAGATTCAGCACAAGGGTCAGAATGCCAAAGTAAATTGGGTTGTGCACATTGTACAGGCTCTAGCCATTGCTCCTCAGAATAACCCTTAAAGAAGTGCTACCAACTGTTGGGCATCACTATGAAAATATCAGCAAATCAATGTAGCAGTGAGCAGCAGCTCGTGCAATGCGCAATAGCTCATGACCACCAGAATACACGAATGTGGTTGTTCCACTATATTCCACTGTATGACTGAATATTGTTGTTATTTTGCATAGTAATTATTGAATCATCATTCACCACATAAATAAAACTTTTCCTCGATCTAGAATAAAATCACATTTGAAAGGGTTAATGCAGGAGGTGGCTGGCCTGACCTGGTCTCAAAACCGTGGCTGTAGCTGGCAGTGCCTCGTCTATCGTAACCCTGGGGCTTTGGTGATGCTGTTGGAATCTTAATGAATCAGCCTCAAAATTCATAGCTATTTACAAAGCTCCAAGACACATTTGATGCACAATTACCCAGTTCCCAGTCATGTAGCTCATAAAATAGTTCTTGCCATGATATGATGACGTCGCTCTGCCCACTTTAGCCATTACTGATGCACAGTGTGGTTTTGGTGAGAACGGCTAGCCTGCCTCACTACCATTTTGCGTACATTTTGCTAATCCTATATGTTGTCACACTTCACTAACCAGCCAGCAATAGCTAACGCAATGGTTCGTGATGGCTTTCTTAAAATTAAAAATAAGTTTCACTTAAAACTAGGTAGCGACACTATAGTTGCGTTGGATTATTCCAGGTTTCCAGATGTATATGACATCACATGTTTTGCACAAAATCTAAAGACATAGAATGTCAGACATATGAGGAAGTGTGGCAGAACTACATATTTTGTGGAGTAGCTGGGAATAATATGATAATTTCACATGTTCAGCAACATACTTCATCTCAGCTATGCTACATTTATGTATATTGTTGGTAATGTACCTTTCGACTCCCTTAAATACTCCAGAATGGAACTTCATCTCAACTATACAAAATTTACTAACGTCAAGAGAGAATGCAACTTTATTTCTTTTATTTTGGATGGAAACCAGCGAATTTTATGCTGAAATTATTGAAGTTTGCATCGAATTCAGTAAATTTTGTGCCTAAATCAACGAATATTGCACATAAATTAATGAACTTTGCATTTATATAAGCAAGTTTTGCATCAAACCTGCTTGCCTACTGTTGAACCTGTACAGCAAACAAGCAAATGTAGTTAGTTATTCACTTGGCTTCGAGCTCTGCAATGAGACAGTACAGCAGACACATCATAGAATATTTACATCTAAGCGTTCTTGGTTCACTATGTGTTTTACATTATAATTATGGCATCCAGTGATCTAGGCCTGCTAGTATTATTTCTACAAACAAAGCCAAGCTGAGTTCACAGATGGCATTAGTGTTATACTGAGTTTGTGTGCACTACAAGTTGAATTTAAAGTTAAAAAAAACAATTATTTGTAAAATAACTGAAGAGTGATGAATAGGTTCCATATATAAAAAATAATTACAGTTTTTTATGATAGTGATTTATTTTCCACACTTAAAATACAAGAATGTATATTAACAATGTGTAAACGTTGTGTCGAGATCCACACCATAATAGTAAATAATATTTTTTTCAATTTAGAAACATGGTTTATTCCATCATCCACATCTCTCGTTAAGTCTTAACAGTTCAGCTGCTGGAGAGCGAATCTGAGCAATTCGTACATTTGCGGTGTCAGAGAGACCGTCCAATTCTTGCTATGTCAAAGACACTTTGTCTGGAAACACATTCATCGAATTTCGCTGCAACATAATGGTATATTGGGTAATATTCTCTTATTTTTGCTGTAGCATGAGGCATTTTGTTACGATTTTGCTGTAACAGGGTCGTTTTGTTACAATTTTTGCTGTAATGTGGAGAAATATGTTACAATTTCACTGTAACATGAGATAATTTCTTACAGTTTTGCTGCAACATGTAGACTGTAGATGTATAGGGTGAAGTGTTGTATAGTCTGCTCTGCACAGTACAAGAATTGTTCAATTTGTCACCATATTCCAGCTTGATATAAAGTATTCAAAGTCTGAACTTCATCCAATATGGTTCAGAGTAGCCCTCATAAAATAAAACTCCTCAACGCTTTGGATAACTCTAACTCCGACAATTTTTGGAACTATTTCAACGTTTAACTACTGTCAAACAAATTTCTCCAAGTCTGCACACACAGTTGTTTCACTGCTCATCTCCCAATATCATTACCATCTGCAACCTTGACCAGAAAAAAGATATCCTACCAGGCGCCCCTTTTGTAGGATTCACACCTAGAGTCGTCGGAAATTATTTGGAAATCCTGTGGAGATATCCACTGTCTATCCGCTTACAGATGAGTCTCTCGCAGGCCAATGTAGCTATCGCTTTTAATACAAGCTGCTGTCACTAGAAACACAGTGGAAACATTGGATGTCATATGTACAATATAAAACACATAGTGAAGCAATAACCATTAGATGTAGATGTAGACTCTGTGATGCAGCTGCCGTCATGTGCCACTGCAGTGTTTAAAACCAAGTGAATGACTACATTTGCTTCTTCAACGTACAGCTTTAGCAGTAGGCAAGCAGGTTTGACAGAAGATTCGCTGATATAAATACAAAATTCATTTACTCTGGTACAATATTCCTCGATTTCGGCACAAAACTGAAGAAATAAAGTTGCATTCCCTTGTCACGTTAGAGTCCACCAAACGAAGATGCAGGTGGGAGACGTGAATTACAACAGTTCTCTATAACATCTGGTGTACTTGCAAGAAGCTTGAACATAAACCATGTCGTTCAGTTTTATAGTTTAGCGATGCGTAGTCAGTGATAGGGACTGTTGAGCTAGTATTCTGTTATGTTCTTGTTTGAGATGTTAGTACAGCATCACAAGTGTAATGTGAAGTTCAGACCTCAAACACTGCCGCCCTGCACACATCTGTTTCTGTCAAGAAGCTCACTTTCATCGCATTGGTCACTGAGATGCATATTGATAATAGCTGTTTTTCGTAAGGATAGTTGATAATGAACTGTGACAAGATGGCATCTTACCACAGGCACTCATTGAAATCAAAGGCAGGTTTGAAATAAGTAAACCCTGTGTGGTTGAGATGAAGTACCATTCCCGAGACTTTCAGAGATTCGAGAGGTGCATTGCCAACAATGTGAGTAAACATAGTGTAATTGAGATGAAGTACCACCAGACATGTGAGATTTTCGTATCATTCCCGGCTACACTGCTAAGTATTTAGTTGTTCTGCACTTTCTTATACCTCTGATATGCTGTGTCGTTAGAATTTGCATAAAATATGTGATACCATATACCTCTAGAAACCTGAGAGAATCCACAGCAGCAGTGTTTTGCTAGCATGCTCGATCTCCTGATGGTTGTTAGCCACCCTGTGGCATAAGGTCTGCGCATCGAGTGGGATTTTTCGATGCAAATGACGGTAATTTCAATGAAAATTAAGGTAACTCTTACAGGTAACCATTCTTATTATGACGCTTCGTAATGGTATCTACAAAGAACGATGCATTTGTAGTATTAAGCAAACTTGACATTGGTGATAAGTTATTGCACCTGTAACATCCTGAACCTTTATACTGCCGAGTGTAAGTATTCTTATTTATGTTTTTTCCCTGTCAAGTAGCTCTGGCTGTGATTTTGCTGATGTTTCATTTATGGGCATAAGGCCGTGGTCCAGGGTATAATTATCTGCCTAACGTTTCGTCATCCACTGCTGGAGACTTCGTCAGAGGCTTTAACAACTCAGAAAGCAGCTTCAGACTCAAAACAAGTTCACCAAAGCAAACTGTTTATACAGGGCTATTACAAATGATTGAAGCGATTTCATAAATTCACTGTAGCTCCATTCATTGACATATGGTCACGACACACTACAGATACGTAGAAAAACTCATAAAGTTTTGTTCGACTGAAGCCGCACTTCAGGTTTCTGCCGCCAGATCGCTCGAGAGCGCAGTGAGACAAAATGGCGACAGGAGCCGAGAAAGCGTATGTCGTGCTTGAAATGCACTCACATCAGTCAGTCATAACAGTGCAACGACACTTCAGGACGAAGTTCAACAAAGATCCACCAACTGCTAACTCCATTCGGCGATGGTATGCGCAGGTTAAAGCTTCTGGATGCCTCTGTAAGGGGAAATCAACGGGTCGGCCTGCAGTGAGCGAAGAAACGGTTGAACGCGTGCGGGCAAGTTCCACGCGTAGCTCGCGGAAGTCGACGAATAAAGCAAGCAGGGAGCTAAACATACCACAGGATGGTGCTCCACCGCACTTCCATCATGATGTTCGGCATTTCTTAAACAGGAGATTGGAAAACCGATGGATCGGTCGTGATGGAGATCATGATCAGCAATTCATGTCATGGACTCCACGCTCTGCTGACTTAACCCCATGCGATTTCTTTCTGTGGGGTTATGTGAAAGATTCAGCGTTTAAACCTCCTCTACCAAGAAACGTGCCAGAACTGAGAGCTCGCATCAACGATGCTTTCGAACTCATTGATGGTGACATGCTGCGCCGAGTGTGGGAGGAACTTGATTATCGGCTTGATGGCTGCCGAATCACTAAAGGGGCACATATCGAACATTTGTGAATGCCCAAAAAAACTTTTTGAGTTTTTGTATGTGTGTGCAAAGCATTGTGAAAATATCTCAAATAATAAAGTTATTGTAGAGCTGTGAAATCGCTTCAATCATTTGTAATAACCCTGTATTTATACTCACAACGGTCGGTCGTGACGTCAGACAACACGGAGTCACACTGACGCATGTTATGGACCTTTTAGAGGGGAAGAGTGGGCGCTGTTTGATTTATTTAGCACTAGGGCCACAACTTGTCTAGTTCCAATTAATTCTTCTTTACTCATGAAATTGTTTTGTGCTTTTTAATTTCTTTGTCCTTTCTGTACATTCTAGCTTTGTAGTTATTAGATCTTTATAAAATCTCCATTCTGCTGCGATGAAAACACACCACGACAACACCAAATTTTCTGAGGCTGAAGAATAACTTCATTTCGGCGGCTACACATCGTATCTACGAACACACAGAGTCAGCACATGACCTGGCCATTGTGAACTGTAAGTTAAGGGAGCTACCACCTCATTAATAAGTCGTGTCATGATGTGGAGGAACAAGAGCGATAGTTTAACGTTATGAACCATGGAAGGAGATTCTGCAGTATCAGTTAACAGACAGAAGGAGAAATTCAATACAGTATATTACAAAAGAAGAAAGTAAGCCGGCCGGGGTGGCCGAGCGCTACAGTTTGGAACCGCGTGACCGCTGCAGTCGCAGGTTCGAATCTTGCCTCGGGCACGGATGTGTGTGATGTCCTTAGGTTAGTTAGGTTTAAGTAGTTCTAAGTTCTAGGGGACTGATGACCTTAGGATTTAAGTTCCATAGTGATCAGAGCCATTTGAACCATTTTTGGAAGAATGTAACTTTCCTGTCCTCAGATATGAGTAATGCTGTTGTTCATAAGTCTGACAGGGCTTTTTTTGTAAGAATGAAATAGACGTGATTGACAAAGGAGGAAACAATGCAGCAGTACTTTCTAGAACACCAACAGAAGACATTGTTGCTAATATCAAAGCTGGAATCTGCCCGTTACCTATAACACCAACCCCAAGCAACACAAGAGCAGTTGTCGCCTGGGCAAGACGGCTAAATCAGCGGTACCTGGTCACGCACTAGGACCGGGAAACGACCAAATTCGTTTTTCTGACTCTTGTGATTTTAGCAAGATTTAATAATTACTACGCTAGGACGTATAGAGAGGCCATAGAAATTCAAAAGCACAAAAACAATTTCTACAGAAAAAAAGGAATATTGAAACTAGAGAGGCTGTGGGCCGTATTGTTAAATTAAACAAACAGCATCAACTCTTCCCTCTACAAGCTCCACAGCATGCACTGGCGCGATTCTGAACTTCGGCAGTTGTCCGATGACGTCATGAACCGACCATTGCGTGGATACATACAAATGTTTGGTAGGCTGTAGCAGCTTTCTGAATCGCTAAAGCCTCTGATGAAGTCTCCAGCAGTGGAAGACTAAAACATCAGGCAGAAAATTATGCCTTGGACCACGACCTTATGCCTTTTGCCCACAAATCAAATATCAGCAATATCGCGAATATGGCCCTGAAAACCTACATGGTATGGTTAAGAAGCGTATATGTTGTGATGCAAACGTCTGGCGTCTACACAATGCGTACAGAAGCATCTGTAGTTGACCGTGCACTGGATAGATATGTAACCAGTAGAACAGTCCGTAACGGGAGGGACCCTCCACAGAATACAGTGGTTGTAAAGAAACTTCTAATGAAACAGAGACTACTTTATGGACTAATAGGTATAAAACAACCCGTAAAGAGATGCTGAATGAAAGGCATTTCGCTGTCAAGAGGGCAATACGTGAGGTCTTCAGTGACTATCATAGCAGAATATTGTCAAATGATTTTCCACAAAATCCAAAGAAATTCTGGTCATATGTAAAGGCTGTTAGTGGTACCAAAGTTTATGTACAGTCCCTAGAGAATGAGACAGGAACAGAAATTTGGGGTAGCAAAGCAAAAGCTGAAATGCTTAATTCTGTTTTCCAATGTACCTTTACAGGGGAAAACACAGGAGAACTGCCCCAATTTAATCCTAATCCCACTGAAAAAAGATGAGTGAAATCAGTACCGGTATTAGTCTCACGTACCGTAGTATTGAGAAACGGCTGAAATCGCTAAAATTGAACAAAGCTCCAGAGCCATGTGGAATCCCTTTCAGGCTCTATACTGAATTTCTACAAGAAGGATATCATACCGTACTAGATGTGAAACACAACACTACCGTCCAATACCTTTGACATCGATTTCTTGTAGAATCCTAGAACATATTCTGAGCTCAAACCTAATGGGGTACTTTGCAAAAACAGATAACCACTATCAGTGGTTTTACAATGTTACTTATAATCCGTCTGGATTGCATAAAATGTTTATTCACATGGGCGGTTTCGGTTCCTCTAGAACGATCTTCAGATCTGTCATTTCGGTTACAGGAGTAACCCGTCCACACACCACAACCTTCACATGCTGTGTCACATAATGTGACGATTGCGGTGTGTTGATGGGTTACTTCTGTCACCGAAATTGCAGATCTGAAGATGGTTCTAGAGGAACCGAAACCGGTCATGTGAATAAACATTTTATACAATCAAGACGGATTATAAGTAACATTGCTAATGAGGTACCTTGAATAGAATGATTCCTCCATGCCAGATAGCGTGGGTTCTGAAAGCCTCCATCATATGAAACTCAACTCGCACTTTTCTCACATGACATACTGAAAGCTTTGGATCAAGCCACTCAGGTAGATGCAGTATTTTTTGATTTCCCTATGCTTATTGTCAAAAGTACAATCATATGGGGTATCAAGTGAAATTTGTGACTGGAATGATGGCTTTTTGGTAGGCAGGTCACAGCATGTTCTCTTGGATTGAGAGTCATTGTCATATGTGGAGGTAACTTTAGCTGTTCCCCAGGGAAGTGTGTTGGAACCCTTGCTGCTTATTTTCTATATTAATGACCTTGTGGCCAATATTAATAGAAAACTCAGACTTTTTGCATATGTTGCAGTTATCTGTAATGAAGTACTGTCTGAAAGAAGCTGCATAAATATTCAGTCAGGCCTTGATAATATTTCAAAGTGGTAGAAAGATTGGTGACTTGCTTTAAATGTGTAGAAATGCAAAACTGTGCACTTCACAGAACAAAAAAATGTATAATCCTATGACTATAATACCAATAAGTCAAAGCTGGAATTGGCCAACTCAAACAAATATCTGGGGTAACACTTAGTAGGGATATAAAATAGAATGATCACATAGGCTCACTTGTGGGTAAAGCAGGTGGAAGACTTCAGTTTATTGGTAGAATACTGGGGAAATGCAATCAGTTTACAAAGTAGATTGCTTAAAAATCGCTCATGCAACCCATTCTAGAACACTGCTCAAGTGAGTGGTACCCATACCAAATAGGACTAACAGGGGATATTGAACGTATACAGAGAAGACAGCACGAATGGTCACAGGTTTGTTTTCTCCATGGGAGAGTGTTACAGTAATACTGAAGAAACTGAACTGGCAGACTCTTGTAGATAGATGTGAACTATCCCAAGAGAGTCTACTAACGAAGTTTCAAGAACTGGCTTTAAATGATGACTTTCGGAATGTACTACAACCCCCTACATATCGCTCACATAGGAATGGTGAGGACAATGTTAGAATAATTATAGCACACACAGAAGTATTCAAAAATTCATTCTTTCCATGCTCCATATGTGAATGGAATGGGAAGAAACCCTAATAACTGGTATAATGGGGTATACACTCTGCCATGCACTTTGCGGTGGTTTCAGAGCATGGATGTAGATATAGAGGCAGATGTAGAACTCCAATGGATCAGTTCAGTTCTGCTCTGTTGATCCTACTTTAAGATATGGACCTAATGATTCCTGGATGACATTAAATCACCACCACATCTGCATTGGGAGTTCTGCATTCTCACCTTCTGTACGTACATCAGATTCGTTTGAATGTACACTCCTGGAAATGGAAAAAAGAACACATTGACACCGGTGTGTCAGACCCACCATACTTGCTCCGGACACTGCGAGAGGGCTGTACAAGCAATGATCACACGCACAGCACAGCGGACACACCAGGAACCGTGGTGTTGGCCGTCGAACGGCGCTAGCTGCGCAGCATTTGTGCACCGCCGCCGTCAGTGTCAGCCAGTTTGCCGTGGCATACGGGCTCCATCGCAGTCTTTAACACTGGTAGCATGCCGCGACAGTGTGGACGTGAACCGTATGTGCAGTTGACGGACTTTGAGCGAGGGCGTATAGTGGGCATGCGGGAGGCCGGGTGGACGTACCGCCGAATTGCTCAACACGTGGGGCGTGAGGTCTCCACAGTACATCGATGTTGTCGCCAGTGGTCGGCGGAAGGTGCACGTGCCTGTCGACCTGGGACCGGACCGCAGCGACGCACGGATGCACGCCAAGACCGTAGGATCCTACGCAGTGCCGTAGGGGACCGCACCGACACTTCCCAGCAAATTAGGGACACTGTTGCTCCTGGGGTATCGGCGAGGACCATTCGCAACCGTCTCCATGAAGCTGGGCTACGGTCCCGCACACCGTTAGGCCGTCTTCCGCTCACGCCCCAACATCGTGCAGCCCGCCTCCAGTGGTGTCGCGACGTGAATGGAGCGACGAATGGAGACGTGTCGTCTTCAGCGATGAGAGTCGCTTCTGCCTTGGGGCCAATGATGGTCGTATGCGTGTTTGGCGCCGTGCAGGTGAGCGCCACAATCAGGACTGCATACGACCGAGGCACACAGGGCCAACACCCGGCATCATGGTGTGGGGAGCGATCTCCTACACTGGCCGTACACCACTGGTGATCGTCGAGGGGACACTGAATAGTGCACGGTACATCCAAACCGTCATCGAACCCATCGTTCTACCATTCCTAGACCGGCAAGGGAACTTGCTGTTCCAACAGGACAATGCACGTCCGCATGTATCCCGTGCCACCCAACGTGCTCTAGAAGGTGTAAGTCAACTACCCTGGCCAGCAAGATCTCCGGATCTGTCCCCCATTGAGCATGTTTGGGACTGGATGAAGCGTCGTCTCACGCGGTCTGCACGTCCAGCACGAACGCTGGTCCAACTGAGGCGCCAGGTGGAAATGGCATGGCAAGCCGTTCCACAGGACTACATCCAGCATCTCTACGATCGTCTCCATGGGAGAATAGCAGCCTGCATTGCTGCGAAAGGTGGATATACACTGTACTAGTGCCGACATTGTGCATGCTCTGTTGCCTGTGTCTATGTGCCTGTGGTTCTGTCAGTGTGATCATGTGATGTATCTGACCCCAGGAATGTGTCAATAAAGTTTCCCCTTCCTGGGACAATGAATTCACGGTGTTCTTATTTCAATTTCCAGGAGTGTATTTCACTCAAGAAAGGTGAAGAATTGCCTACCAATTTAAAAATCATACATTTCAGTATCTTTCAACTTATCATGGATTTGTACAATCCAGAATCGACCAACACAGTCATTCCCATTTCCAAGGACAATAATGAAGCTAATACATGTAACCAATGGCCTATATCAGTAACATCAGTTGCCTATGTCACTTTGGAACATGTCTTATGCTCATGTGTTATGATCTTTCTGGAGATGGAATACCAACATACATTCCATAAATAATGATAGTGTAAAATCCAGAGTGCTCTGTTCCTCCACGAATCCACGATGGCAGTAGATGCCAGTACCTAAGTTGATACAGTGTTCCTTGGCTTGTTGTCAGTGTCCTCTACAGTTCTGCACAGCCTTCACACGAACAGATACCAGACAAGATTTGTGTACTGAAGAGTTCCTAGCAACAGCGAGGAAGTTCCAGGCTTAAAAGTAGCTTCAGGCATTCATCTAGTCAGAGTTGTAGCACCTAGCAACAGTGCCTCTGGTGCAGTGACCGCTGTTTTGTTGGGCTGGTGTAACTACGAACTTTCATCAGTACATGGTTTGTAACAGTCAGAACCTCACAGCAGTTCATGTAGTGCAATAGGACACCATACAGTTTTAAATTAGAGCACAGTTACGTGTTAAGTTGTGTAGTCTGGAACCACAGTGGCATGGTGTGGTGCAGTATCCACAGGAGACAGTAGGTGACAGGCATCTGCCTGAATTCCAAACTGCACGACATGGGATCCCAACGAGAAGATATTCTGGGGGCTCTGACATTAAAGGGTGAAAGCATCTGTCTCAGTGCCTGTGGAAGGATAATTCAGTGAGACTACAGCCCATATTCCATTATGAATATGGTACTGCAGAGGTAAAATGCCATAGAGCATGCACTGCAACTTGTCTGAGGCTGACTGCAGCAGCAGCCAACTGCATGGTGCAGATTCATGAGTTGGTCTCTGTGGTGGCACAGAGTGGCTGATGACTGGCGCAGTGTGAGGCATCTGGAGATCTTGCAAGTTCTATGAGCAGACTGGATTGAACTGCAAATGTTTAAACAAATAAAATACAAGTGTATACCTATCCCATTCCTAGCCTATCCTGCTATACACAGCAGTGGCAACTGTTTGACAACCATGCAGGTTGCACCAGTGAGCTACACTGTGGACTGCTGGAACAACTGAACTGTAATATCTTAAGAATGTAGAAGGTAAGAAGGAAAAGTTTTTGTTGGACACAGAGGCAATTCTGTTGGTGGTATTTGGAGCTTTATTGGTTAAGAGGCAATGGGACCCACCATGTTATAATTTTTGTGGGGTAGGATACAACAATATATGGTCACTGGGGTCAGTTGGGGAAGAGGGTGGTGGGAGGGGGGAACAAAGTTAAGGCAGTGCTTAGAAGTGGTGTCTCATGTAAGCAATGGTTATAGCGGTTCTGACAACCGTATAGGATGCACCAGAGAGCTTGACATCATCTTAAAAATTCGAGAAAGTGATTTTTTTAATTTTCTGCCATGTTAAACTTGGGATAAGTTAAGTTTTTTAATTTCATACCACATTAAAGAAAGGACATGCAGATTTTTTTTTTAATATCCCACCATTTTAAACAAGGTGAGTCAGCATTTTGATTCCAAACTTAGTTTGGCAACTGTTTAACCGTGCAAGCTGTGTCAGTGAACTGTGAAGTCAGAGGGGTGTGGGAACTTGTTCTAACATGCAGGCTTCACCAGTGAGATACACGTTTTAAACTTAGAACACTGAACTGTAATGACATAAGAGTGGGAAAAACCAGTACTTTATTTTAAATTTCCCATCATTTTAAACATAGAATGTGAGTCTAAACTTAAAACATGCATGAAAGCTGACAGCTTTGCCCATATCCCTGAGTCTGCCATCTCAGATTCTGATCTCATGGGGTTAAGTAAAAATCCAGTGGTCATCTTCAGTTGCCGTCTTGGATTCTAATGCCATAGGGCTGGGAAATCTGACAACCTTGTAGGCTGGGCCCACATTCTCAGTTCCATCATCTTGGATTCTATACTTAGACCAAGTGGCCTTCTTCCACCATCTTGGATTTTCATCCATTTCTTCAATTTCTGTCAGTCCATTATGGGCAGGGGACACCAGCTGGTACGTACTTATCAAATCAATAAGCTTTTCTAACAGCGGTACACTTTAAGATATTTTATTTTATTTCGAATGCAGCCAGTTTCAGCAATTCATTTTGCCATCTTCAGACCCCATATGCTCTTTTCAAATCAACGAGCTTATTGTATAGCTCCATAAAACTGGATAGTGTGAATCCCAACCATTGTGCAGCTGATTGTGCTGTCATGCTTTCACATGTACCAGCTGCACAATGCTTGGAATTTACGACATCCAGTTTTATGGTGCTACACAGTAAGCTTGTTGATTCGAAAAGAGCGTATGGAGCCTGAAGATGGCAAAATGAATTGCCGAAACTGGTTGTGTTTGAAATAAAATAAAAGATCTTAAAGTGTACAGCTGTTGGTAAAGTTTATTGAATTAAACAATTTCTTCGATTTTCCCAGCAGTTTACACATCGGACAACTGAACTCTTAGCTATGAGAGTGGAGGAAAACACTCTAGCAGAATTGGGCTATTTTGAGTTTCCCACCAATTATTTAATTGCCTGCCATTTTATACGTGGACAACTATCCTATAATGTCAGAGGGATGGGGAAGGGGATGGGAAATTTGTCAAACATTGGATGTTGATGTTATTGATGACATCATATGTCTGGCAATAATGCAGACAGCACCCAAATCCACTCAGTCACACTACTCATGTCCTATTTTCTAAGAGATTTATAATTCTATCAAACAGGATGTACCTTTAAAATAGGGCCCTTACAGGCAAAGATGCAGGGCTCTCCCCTGTGATACAGGTTTTTATTCCAGTTCCCACCAATGCTGTTTGTGTAGAAGAGTTTCCCATGGTCCCCCCTGGATCATGACAAATAGTGAGCAACTCAGGGAATTTAGCTTGGGAAAGAGACTGGTGGAACTGTGGTTGCCAAGTGGGGGACTGGTGAATGCTGCTAGATCTCTATAACCATAAGTGCTGCACATGCTTCACTGACCAGAATGGAGAGGAACATGTTGTTTAAAAAGGAGTGAGAAGCTTGTCTTAAAAGCTTGGATTGGTATGATGGTACAAACTTTTATTTAAAAGGTAATCTCAAGCTGTGCTACATGCTGAAAGGGTGAATCAAGTGTTTAGCAGAAAACCTGTGGGAAGCCTTCCACACGTCAGTTGTATCAGGTTTACCCAGAAAAATGGACCATTCTCTTGGTGGACCCCTTTTTCTGTAGCTGCTCCTGAGAACGCCATGGCATGTATTTCCATAAGCAAGAGCACTCTTAATGAGATGGATGTATTGTCTGGGAACAACTACACTCAACCAACCAGAATGGTCTTTGGAGGACAGCCCTCCAAGGACATCAGCATTTATGAAAGCAATGTAATGTGACTGAATGGTTTCAATACCTCAGAATGTTTTCCTAATATTGAAAAATAATGGAGTGTCTTTTAAACTGTCTCTCTTTTCCTTAAAAAATGCATTGCAAAGAACAGAAAGAACCATTATATTAGTAAAGTGGCTCAAAAATGAAACACTTTTTGTAGAACTATCTACTTCCCTGATGCCATCCAGTTACAAACTTTGAAATTACACAATGAGTATCCAGTAACTACGAGAGGGAGCAGGGATCAAAGCTATATTCATCCAGTTTAAGAGAGAACCTGTGTGTAAAATTCAATGAGAAGTTGCAAATGGCAACACACTGGGTACACCCATTAATTTGAAAGGTCAGCATGCTTGTGGTGAAGTGGCATATTAACCTGGTATACTGTTTTCATCTCAAGTTTTCAGCATTCATTGAGGAGAAGAAAATTACAGTCACAAAGCGAATCCCTTATGCTCAGGCTAAAAAAAAACCTTGCAGACTATGAAAAATCCAGTGTTTCCAACTACTTTTACCACTTTGACTAAAAGGTTGTAAGAGACAAGGAACTCCTCTATACATACAAACAAGTGTGGAAGCTGTAGAAAATATCTGGACCAGCAAGCGATCCTGCAAAACGACACTTCTGGTAAAATTAGTTGTCCTTCTCGAATCATCAGTAAATGCACAAGAAGCAGTAAACAGTCAAGGTGCCAATTTCAGACTCTAAACACAAAACACAAAAAAGTAATAGGACTAACGAAGCCAGATCATATTCATCTAATACCAAGTCAGATTGTGCTCTATCACATCCATTTATGGAATTCAAAGAATCTATAAGCAAACCAACAAGTCCCTCATCCAAAGCCCCTACTGCACTAGGTCCACCAATCCAGTCATGGCCAAAATACAGACAGAGAAATAAATCAAAATTAAAAACGGCTCCCACATCATAGTGGAATATTAACAGATTCAAGAACCACATAGGAAGAATAATAGATTTGGTACAGGGATGAACCCTGTGTCTTTGCATGGAGAAAGCCATTTTAAAGAGACTGACACACATATTCTAAGAGGTTTAAAGTCAAATAAGATGATACAGTTCCCCACAGTCGTTTATTGAACAAAGTAAGAGCATATGGACTATCAGACCAATTGTGTGATTGGATTGAGGAGTTCCTAGATAACAGGACGCAGCATGTTATTCTCAATGGAGAGAAGTCTTCCGAAGTAAGAGTAATTTCAGGTGTGCCGCAGGGGAGTGTCATAGGACCGTTGCTGTTCACAATATACATAAATGACCTGGTGGATGACATCGAAAGTTCACTGAGGCTTTTTGCAGATGATGCTGTGGTGTATCGAGAGGTTGTAACAATGGAAAATTGTACTGAAATGCAGGAGGATCTGCAGCGAATTGACGCATGGTGCAGGGAATGGCAACTGAATCTCAATGTAGACAAGTGTAATGTGCTGCGGATACACAGAAAGATAGATCCTTTATCATTTAGCTACAAAATAGTAGGTCAGCAACTGGAAGCAGTTAATACCATAAATTATCTGGGAGTACGCATTAGGAGTGATTTAAAATGGAATGATCATATAATGTTGATTGTCGGTAAAGCAGATGCCAGACTGAGATTCATTGGAAGAATCCTAAGGAAATGCAATCCCAAAACAAAGGAAGTAGGTTACAGTACGCTTGTTCGCCCACTGCTTGAATACTGCTCAGCAGTGTGGGATCCGTACCAGATAGGGTTGATACAAGAGATAGAGAAGATCCAACGGAGAGCAGCGCGCTTCGTTACAGGATCATTTAGTAATCGCGAAAGCGTTACGGAGATGATAGATAAACTCCAGTGGAAGACTCTGCAGGAGAGACGCTCAGTAGCTCGGTACGGGCTTTTGTCAAAGTTTCGAGAACATACCTTCACCGAAGAGTCAAGCAGTATATTGCTCCCTCCTACGTATATCTCGCGAAGAGACCATGAGGATAAAATCAGAGAGATTAGAGCCCACACAGAGGCATACCGACAATCCTTCTTTCCACGAACAATATGAGACTGGAATAGAAGGGAGAACCGATAGAGGTACTGAAGGCACCCTCCGCCACACACCGTCAGGTGGCTTGCGGAGTATGGATGTAGATGTAGATGTAGACCTCAGTGGGAACAGGGGTCATTACCCCTGGTGGTGCATTCGTTATGAAGTTACCGTATTTCATCTCTTCCCATTAAGATCAACTTACAAGCAGTTGCTGTGGTACTTCACATGTCAAATAAGATTAGGAGGGTAGTTCAGTAAAAAATTCCTCAATTTTTTTCAGTTATGGATATACACTGCCTGACAGCAAAATATAAGCACCCAGAAGGGGAGGAGGAAACAAAATGAAACTTCACAGGTTGAGAAGATATCTGACTTCACTTCAGTGATTACAAAATGGAGTCAATTTCATAAGGAACTTGCAGTATTATCCCACTTATCAGTACGATGTTGGGTGCCCTCTGGTCTCAATGTATGCAATGACTTGGTAGGAAGGGTGTCATAAAGCCATTGTATCCTCTCATGAAGCAAGCTGGCCCACTGGCCCCAACTTTTGTAACTGGTCCTTGATATCCTAGATCCTGGTACTGGAAAGCAGTTGACATCCAAACCGGTTCCACACATGTTCTGCTGGAGACAGATCTGGGGATCTTACTGGCCACAGGAGTACCTCAACATCACACACTCATTCATAGAGAAACATGCCACATGTGGATGAGCATTGTCTTGTTAAAAAATGGCATCATGATACTGTCGCATGAGGGATAACACATGAGGATGGAGAATTCCCTTGACATACTGTTGTATCTTCAGTTCCCTCAGTCACTACCAGCTGTGGCCTGAAGTCATACCTGATGGTTCACCATACTATGATGCCAAGAGTAACAGCCCTTCCTCTCTCCAAAATATTTGAAGAAAGGGACCTCTCCCTAGGTCGCTACCATACACGCCAACTATGGCCATCCAGTGAAGCACTTAATTGTGATTCATTGCTGAAAATGCAGTGCCATCCATTGGCAGTCCATGCTTCCCTGTCATGGCACCACTCCATATCCATTAATGTTATGGTATCAATGGCAGCCAAAGCATGGGACAGCAATTTCCTAGTTTGGCTGCTGCTAGTCTTCAATTAATGGTGTAGGATGACACAGAATATTGCAAGAAGTTCATTACTTGTTCTCAGACAGTAGCCGCAGATGTGGAGGGATCATGATGTTCTTTGTTTACAATAAACCAATCCTCTCTTGTGGTGGTCAGACATGGTTGACTGGAACCTTGATGATGACTATGCCAACATCAGGCCACTCTGAATATCTCACAAATCTGGATACTGCATGATTCGACCAACTGGCCAAATAAAGGTCTACAAGAAGGCTTGTTCAAATCTTTCAGGTGTTGATAATGCTGACACGAGTATGTGGCATCTCCGTGTCCTTCACAGTGATTACTCAACATCTGACACCGATTACACCCCTTATGAAATGCCTGGTTAAATCTGCAGGACAGAACAGGTAGTTGGAATTGTGGAAAGGGTCCTAAACTGAGCGGCTGTCAGTTACACTCGAACACATATAACTTTATTTAGTTGCCCAAACATTACAGTGCAAATTTCCAGCCTTAACTATCAACTGAATATGTCACACAATCTTATGGCTTAAGGGCACAACCTCTTTAATTTTTAAAATGGCTGAAGGCCCATGATTTAAAACACAACTACAATACATTTTCAAAAGGCAGAAAGTGCAAGGTTTTATCCTTAAATAATATTTCAAATGAGGCTGAAGGCCAAAACAATTACAGGCTTGACAAGTAAGGAATTTAAATTTTAAGACGGCTGAAGGCCCACGATTGAAAAACACAACTACAATAAATTTTCAAAAGGCAGAAGGCCCAAAGCTTTATCCAGAAAAAAATATTTTAAATGAGGCTGAAGGCCCAAACAATGCAAGACTTGACAAGTAAGGAACTTTCAATTTTAAAATGGCTGAAGGCCCATTATTTAAAACCTAACTAAAAGCATACAAATTCAAACCATTGGCTATGAGCCATTACAATACACAATCAAACACCAATAAGAAAGGCAGTACAGCCAGTGGCGCTCAGAAGTTTCTTGGGGATCACTCTGCACTGGAAATATTAATGTTCGCTTAGGGGAGACAGGTAGTCAGCCCAACTATATCCGATCCGCCAGCATCCCAACCAAGAGACAGACAACTTACTTTCCACCTGACCAGTACACAAGGAACTCCAATGCCAAAACGTAAAAGGCGTAGCCGCCCACAACCAAGTATGCATAAGCTGTCAAAACTACACACACGTGTTGGACAGCAACAACACGGTGAGGATAGGACACTGCCTGAATTTTATGTCAGCGGCCAGGGTAGGTTACTCGAACGCTAACGACCAAAGGCAGAAAATTCCGCTGGTGCATTTGGACTTCAAATAACCAAAATACAGTTAAACTCCACCAGATGGTGGCCAAACTTTTGTCAACTCAAACACTCGCTGTTGCTCATGGGAATCCCCCCCAACAGCCAACCATGAAAACCAACGGCACAATGTGAACAGACTGGCTTCAGTAATTAAATCACCACTCAACTTTGATGTCCTGGGTCAGTGAGCCACAAACCTTGTAGCAATTGTAAAAGCTCCCACACACTCCGACACTGTGTAGAGACCACCAGTGGGCCCGGCCCACTGTGCCGCATGGAGATTTCCTGGTTGATCCACACCAACCGACAGACGCTCAGGGCCAGTACACCGATAACATTTAAAATAAATTGTCACTCAAAATCACACAAACTACACACAGTTTCACAAACACTTGCATGAAGAACCAGACAATGCAAACATCAGTGACTGTACAATAACAGGGATGAATCACAAGTTGGCACACACAGCCAACCCATAAGCGATCACCAGCCAAATACACGTCATCCAGCAAGACGACCGACCGATGACGAACCAAAGTTGTCACCACTACAATCATGTGTGTCGGCAACCGTTGGGCAAGTCATGGCAGTCCAGACCTCACTGCTGCCACACCTCAACTGAACTTGTGCCGCGTGCCAACTGAAACACTGCCAGGTCCGAACTGACTGGTCGACACACGATGACTGGGAAGTAATGGAAGTCGAGCAAAGATAATATGGCAGGGCTTATATCGATAAGCGCTGCTGCTGCTGCTCATGGACAGGCAAGGTGGCAACTCAGTGACACCAGTAATTGAAATTAAGATAACAAGGTGGTAGTACAGTAAAACAGGATGTCAAATGAGATATGGCACTAATACAAGCCACGCACGGCTCACCTTACATACCCTATCAGGTCTAGTAACAAAACTAAACACCAACACCACTAATGCCCCCTGGTGGCCCTTCCATTGTAACAGAGAACTGAATCTCTAATTATTTACATACCTGGTAATAGTGCATACAAGTATGAAGTTACACTGACATCCCCATTTTGTCTTCTGGGTGCTTCGTTTTTTTTGTCAGGCAGCGTATATAGGAAAACGTTCTTTTAGACACTTCAAATTTGACGTTTCTTTTGCACATTAATAATTCTGAGAGATGAAAGAGGCATAATGACCCATAAAAAGACACTCAATACAAGTAAAGTGTTTAACTGAATTCTTGCTAGTGGAATAAGAAACTGTGGTGAATATACATAAATGTTTGTATGCAGTGTATGTTAATGATGCAGTTGATGGGAGTATGTTGGGTGATGGGTAAACAAAGTTAAAGTGCCAGGAAGTGCAGAATCTGAGCTCTATGGTCAGCCATGTTCAGGACATCCTGTCACAGCCATTGCTCTAGGCATGGTGAACCACACTGTCGCCATTACTTGTGCAGACCAATTCATTACAAATTGACGAATGGCTCAGCAACTATCACTGAGGATTGTAAGTGGGTGTGTAGTGATGACACATGGTGTGCTCACCATGACTTCCATGAATGCTCACAACATTCAAATGTGTCCAAGGTTGGCACCATCGCTGAAAAGCATCGCTGAAGCAGAGAAGGAAACTGGATCATTTGACTGGAGCGGATGTATGTACATATGGTACATATGAATGTGTGTGTGTGTGTGTGTGCTCTCTCTCTCTCTCTCTCTCTCTCTCTCACTCACATACACACACACACACACACACACACACACATTTTCCCTTGAGTAGAGACTTAGGCACCTACTTCAAGCATAATGGTCATTGGTTTGCTCCATACTGACACATGTTATAGTGAGGTGGACTCAACATGACACTGAATTTTCATGGTATGTTCCATTTGTTTGCCATTAGTGGCACTTTATGGGCATTGGTAGGGCAGTACAAGTTGTGGATTCATTCTATATAGGGATGCCATCTTGTTAAATCAAAATACTTACCAATGATATGCGACTGTTTCACAACTATCTTTCTAGCTTTGCTTTCACAATGGTGAGCAATTATTGGGGTATGATATCTAGTTTGAGAACACTGACTGCAAAACTGTATTGTGGGTGTGTGTATACCAATCATTTGAATTGTTCCTAATTGAATTGTTTCATCTGCACTCAAGTAAGATAACAATCTTGTTCACATGTATAAGGAGCATCTTGTTGATGTGGATATCCAGAAGTAATAGATCCTGACCTGCAAAGCTTCTGAAGCAAGTTCTGAATAATTTCAATAAGAGGGAGCTACTATGGACATGTTGCTGATGTTGTTAATCCTTTTATGGAATGTACTCTAATTACTGTAATTTTTTATTCCTTCTGGAGGGTTTCGGTTTTAATCAAAAGGTGATATAAAAGCATTGGTCAGCATAAATAATATCTTGACTATATTGCTTGTATATGGCCAACTTACCTCATTGAAAGATATCTTTTTAAGGTAATAAACACTTGAAAGTAGTCAATCTGCTACGGTATATTCTCCAGGCATTATTGCGCTTCAAAAAAAAAAATTACTTTTTTTAAATAAATTGATAAACTGTTGGGAACTTGGTTGTGTGTGTCTATCCTTTTCCAAAATCAGCTGCTGCCAGTAGGTTTGGTCTCACTAGCAGCACACAAAGGAAAGCCATTTTATCTGAACTGTTGGAGCAGTTTGTTGCCAATGGAGAGAGGCCTTCCTGTCAGAGATCATTACACATGATGAAACCTGCATGCATCACTTTGAACTGGAAACAAAAAGGCAGTCCCTGGTGTGGCACCACCTGCCATCACCAAAAAAGAAGAAATTCAATGCAGCAGTTTCTGCTGGCAATGTCATGATGACAGTCTCTTGGGATAGCAATGGTATCATTATTGTTGATGCATTATCAAAAGGGTCAACCATTAATTCAGAGGCATATGTGAAGAATCTTAAGAATTGTTTATGAAATGTTCAGTCTGACAAGAATCCAAAAGCAGTCTTGCTACAACATGAAAATGCATGCGCATACACAAGTCTCTTAACTTGAGAACACATCACCAAACTGGGCTGGACATCAATGTCTCGTACACCCTATAGTTCAGACGTAGAGCACTCGGATTTCCATGTGTTTTGGGCACTTAAAGATTCTCTAAATGAGACACACTTCGAAGATAATGATAACATAATTCAAGCAGTGAAAACAAGGCTAGAAACACAAAACAAGGGCTTTTACCAACACAGAATACATGCTCTTACACAACACTGGTGTAAGGCCATAGAACATCATGGAGACTATGTACTCATAGAAAAACAGCACACATAAAAGAAATGTTAACTAAAGCTGTAACCAGATTCTCTTAAGAATAAATATGTTCTAAGAAAAAATAAGTTACTGAACAACCGTGTTATGTTAAATAGCATTTTCCTGCCCCCTACCAATTCTCTGGACAGTGACTCTCTCTGCAACCTTACATTAAAGATTACCCAACTGTCCCTCTTCTGTGGGTATTTTAATGCACAACATGCCTTATAGAGATCCACTATGACCTGCCTCTAGGGTCAAGTTATCAATAGTCACTTGTTGAAAGAAAACTGTGCCTTCTGAACATGGACAAAGCACACATTTTAACACTGCTATGTGTTCGTTAACTGTGACTGCTATATTTTCACATTCTCAAAACCTCATATACATTGCAAGGTAGGAAGTGGTTGACAATCTATACTCCAGTGACCACTTCACACTCAGGATACATTTACCAGACTGAACACCAGCTGAAACAAAATCACCAAGGTGGGTACTTGGCAAGGCAAACTGGATGCTATACAGCCAACTGCTTGTGTTTGAATGTAAAGCCAGCATCCAGGGATATGTAAATCATAATACCAAAATGATCCACCACACAACTGATCAGCCAGAATGTTATGACCACCAACATACTATCAATATAAACCCATCCACAGGATAGCAGTGTCACCTGGTGAAGAAAGACAGCTAGTCAGACACATGCATGGAGTATGTAGTATCAGTGAGCATGGGGAACACACACAATCTATCTAAGTTTGACCGAGGGCAGATTTTGATGGTCCAGAGGCTTGGCATGAGCATTTTGGAAACAGCAAGACTTGTCAGGTGTTTAAGGAGTGCTGTGGTGACTTCAACATGTGGCGAAACCAAGGTGAAACCACGTCCGGAAGTCATGGGGATAGGTGGCCACCACTCATTACAGATGTTGGACGCTGTAGGCTGGCAGACTGGTATAAAAGGAGAGGCAGCAAACTGTGGTGGGACTAACACCAGACTTTAGTGCTGGGCAGACTACAAGTGTTTCTGAACACACAGTGCACTGAACATTCCTAACGATGGGCCTCCACAGCTCACGACCCATGCATGTGTCAATGTTAACACCATGATATCGGCAACTACAACTGAAATGGGCACATGGCCATAGACATTGGACATTGGCACAGTAGCAGAGAGTTTCATGGTTTGATGAATCCCAGTACCTTCTTCATCATGCAGATGGAAGGGTGCGAATCCATCATCTTCCAGGGGAACACCTTCTTGACACCTGCAGTGCGGGATGGAGACAAGCTGGTGGTAGCTGCATTATGCCCTGGGGAACATTCACATGGGTGTCCATTGGTGCAGTGGAGCTCGTGTAAGGCATTGTGATGACCGAGGAGTATCATGCACTGGTTGCAGACCACGTACATCCCATCATGAAGATCATGTTCCCTGATGGCAGTGGCATTTTTCAACAAGATAATGCACCATGTCACAAGGCCAGGATTGTGATGGATTAGTTCATAGAAGGCAGTGACAAGTTACAATTGATGTGATGGCCCCCCCAAATCACCAAATGTGAACCTGATCAAACATATCTGGGATGTGACTGAACATGGCGTCAGAGGTCATCGCACTCCTCCCCAAAATTTACAGGAATTAGGTCACCTGTGTTTGCAGATGTGATGCCAACTCTCTCCACTGACCTACCAAGGCCTCAATGCTTCCATACCATGATGCGCTGTTGGTGTTATCCATGCTAGAGATGGACAGCACTTGTCCCTTGGCAAAATGATGAATGCCATTCTGCAATCCAGGGCAGGTGAATGAGTGGCTCTGTGGAGCTTAAAAGTGTAGGCTATCTTGTGAGAATCTTGCAGCCTCTTGTGTGGTGAGAGCTAACAAAAGTGTATTGTTATACAAAGGATGGAAAAGAGATGGTGGCAACAGTTCCACAACTCTGTCAGTCATACTACTAAATCAAGGGGGTATGGACAGGTATTAGAAGGATTTCAGCGGGTGAGATGGGAGGTGCTTCATTAAAACTGTAAAAAAAGACTGTGAACCATTTGAGCAACAAGAGGGGTTTTGTGCAGACCACACCAGAGCATTTTGTTCAAATCATCATCACTGTTCTGAGACTTTGGTTCCATTAATGATGAAGTTTACAGTGGTTCTTTCTTTGTGTGGGAACTGGATTTGGCTTTTTTGCAGCCTATGACATGGCTCCAAGTCTTGATAAAATTTATTACAGAATTCTGCAGTACCACATCATAAATGTGAATGAAATCTTGCTTGAAATTTTTACTTACTATAGGAAAGTGGATGATTCCCAAACTCATGGGAGGAAACTGTTTTAATTTCCCTCTTTAAGCGAGTAAAGAATCGGACATGACCAAATAGCTATCATAGTGTTTCCTTCAAGAGCTGAATGGGAAATAAATTCAAGTGAACTGCCAACCATCACCATGTCTAAATGCTAGACTCCAGGCCACTATAAGCAAGGCTTCAGGAGGTATCATTCTACTGCTGATAACCCTACCCTGTTGAAAATGGCTATATAACAGGTTTTCCTGTGCAAGTAACACCTAATTTGTACTTTCCTTACCTTCTAATGATCTATGATGCTACTTGCAATCACAGTATCCTCTAACAGTTCCATACATGAGACTTCTGGGGACATATTCCTGTTTTTTCATAGTTTTTCCTCTTCCCACGTTTCTTAGATATTAAGATATGCCTTATTATATCATTTTGTATGAGATAATGGTGTCCCTCAAGGTTGTGTATTAAGTGTGGCCCAGCTTTTAATATGTTGATAATATTATGAGCACATGACTGTCTAATGCTCTTTATTGTAGGCAATTTTTCACTTTTTACTCCCTCTTCCAATTTTGCAGCAGGTATATATCAGCTGCAGATGACTATTAAGAGGCTGGGAAGCTGAAAGAATGGCCACCAAAAACAGGTCTTCAACATAAAATTCTGAGTCTGTTGTTTTTAACCATTACTGTTAGGTTTTAATCTTCTTGAATTTAAGTTCAGGGACACCACAAAATTTTAAAGGTTTGGTAAGACTCCTGGGCCAGCCTAACTTTATATCAGAAGGTAACACAGCTACCATGTCTGAGATACCTGAGTACTCACTCCCTCAAGCATCTTAAAATTTTAAAATGTATTGCATATATCACAAATGGGGTGCAGATGAGCCTGCTTACTACAGTTTTATATAGCTTTTGTGGAGTCTTGGGGTGTTTATGGATGCATGGTGTGTGGACCAGCAAGACTATCATACTGGATATATTGCATTATGAGGGTATTAGGTTGGCCACAGGGAATTCGAAATGAACCCCATTGTCAGCCTCTGCACTGACCTGCCACTTCATATTAAGGGACAGTTATTCATGATGAGACAAGCGTACAAATTAAACTGCTCAAAAAACGTTTTGCACCACACGTATACACTGATGAGCCAAAACATTATGACCACCTGCTTAACAGCTAGTATGTCCATCTTTGGAACAAAATACATCACAGATTCTGCATACCAGGGATGCACCAGTTTGTTGGTAGGTTTATCAAGGTATGTGGCATTATATGTCTATGCACATGTCACATAATTCATGTAAATAATCAGCTGCTGATTTATGTATGCAGTGATGGCACCTGATAGTGACCCAGATGAGTTCCATAGGATTTACATCAGGCAAATTTGGTGGCTGAGACATCAATGTGAATTCACTCCTCAAACCAATGCAGCATAGTGCTGGCTCCAAGATAATGACAATTAATGCTCATGCTAATGATCTCACTGTTGGGAAAGACATCAAGCATGAAGGGATGCAGGTAGTTTGCAGCTGTCAGTGTGTCTTCGATTACTGCCACAGGTCCCATGCAAGTGCAGGAGAACGTCTCTCATAGCACAATACTACTGCCACTAGCCTGTGTCCATGGTGCACTGCACATTTTGAGCCACTGTTCGCCTTGACAGTGACATTTGTGGAGGCAATTAGTGACCTAGTGTAGCAAAAATGTAATTCACCAGAAGAGCGCACGTTTCCATTGATCAACAGTCAAATCCCAATGGTCCAATGCCCACTGCAATCATAAATGATGATGTCATTAGGTTAGCATGTGAAACATATGGGTGGTCTGCTGCAGAGCTCCATGGTCAACAATGCACAATGAACAGCATGCTCTTAAACAATTTTACGTGCACCAGCATTGTGCTACTTCGGCAGAAGTGCCACAGATCACCATCTATCCCACTTTACACAGAAGACAAGCATCCAAACCCTATGTTCTGTGAAGAGTCATGAACGTCCAACCATTTAGTGCCTAGTGATAGTTTCATTATCCTACCCGTTTTCACAGATGCTTGCGACAGTAGCATGTGAATATTCGACCAGCTCCGTCATTTGTGAGATACTCATTCACAGGATCTATGTAATAATAATGTGCCCCTTTGTCAAAGTCACTTATCTCAATGGATTCCCCTGTTTGCAGCCCATGTATTCACTAGGGTGATCCCTGTCCATGTCTGCTCCACTTAGGTACTTTTGTTACCATGTCATGTGTCCACAACACCTAAAGGCGGCATCCAATGTTGCACTGAGCAGTGGTCATAATGTCTTGGCTTATCAGTGTGTATGTGAATGTGTACAGATAGACCTCAACAGCAACAGGAAATGAAAGAATAAGCCTTACTGAAGCAAAATAAAAATTACTTTATTGAAATAAAAACAAAAACTGCAGTCTGTTCAAAGGTCCATATCTTTGCGCAAATTCAAAATTAAAATCTGCTGCTAGATAACATTCAACACCATGTACTCTATACTAGGCAGTGCAACATGTGCCATTCCTCCTCAGATTGCTATCTACAGAGATGTCCAAGCATTGCTGCTCAAGCCTGTTCCACTTTTTAGCAGCAAGCCTCCTGAGGTCACTTGGTGTGTGATAAAGTTTTCCTGTGTGACACACTGCAAGTTTAAACCAATGTCAAATAAGCTGAGGTACACTAAGTGATCAAGTATCCGGACACCTGGCTGAAAATGACTTACAAGTTTGTGACGCCCTCCATCGATAATGCTGGAATTCAATATGGTGTTGGCCCACCCTTAACCCTGATGACAGCTTCCACTCTTGCAGTAATATGTTCAATCAGGTGCTGGAAGATTTCTTGGGGAATGGCAGCCCATTCGTCATGGAGTGCTGCACTGAGGAGAGATATCGATGTTGGTTGGTGAGGCCTGGTGTGAAGTCGGCGTTCCAAAACATCCCAAAGGTCTTCTATAGGATTCAGGTTAGGACTCTGTGCATGCCAGTCCATTACAGGGATGTTATTGTCATGTAACCACTCCGTCACAGGTCATGCATTATATGAACAGGTGCTCGATGGTGTTCAAAGATGCAATCACCATCCCCGAATTGCTTTTCAACAGTGGGAAGCAAGAAGGTACTTAAAACATCAATGTAGGCCTGTGATGTGATAAGGGATGCAAGCCCCCTCCATGAAAAACACGACCACACCATAATGCCACTGCCTCCGAATTTTACTGTTGGCGCTACATATGCTGGCAGATGATGTACACCGGGCATTCACTATACCTACACCCTGTCATCGGATCGCCACATTGTGTACCGTGATTCATCACTCCACACAACAATTGTCCAATGTTTACGCTCCTTACAACAAGTGAGGCATTGTTTGGCATTTACCGCCTTGATGTGTGGCTTATGAGCAGCCGCTCAACCATGAAATCCAAGTTTTCTCACCACTCGCCTAACTGTCATAGTACTTGCATGGATCCTGATGCAGTTTGGAATTCCTATGTGTTGGTCTGAGTAGATGTCTACCTACTGCACATTACGACCCTCTTCAACTGTCAGCGGTTTCTGTCAGTCAACAGACGAGATCGGCCAGTATGCTTTTGTGCTGTACATGTCCCTTCACATTTCCGCTTCATAATCACATTGGAAACGGTGGAGCTAGGGATGTTTAGGACTGTGGTAATCTCGCTCACAGACGTATGACACAAGTGACACCCAATCACCTGACCACGTTCGAAGTCCGTGAGTTCTGCGGAGTGCCCCATTCTACTCTCTCACGATGTCTAATGACTACTGACGTCACTGATATGGAGTACCCGGCAGCAGGTGACAGCACAATGCACCTAATATGAAAAAAAATGTTTTTGGTAGTGTCTGGATACTTTTGATCACATAGTGTAGGTTCATGTCATCGGATGGCATAGGCCATGCATTTATTTCATTCCTACCTCCTGGAGGAATGTGTTCAAATTATGGGTGCACTGTGATCAAGTACTATCATCTTAAAAGATGAACCAGTAGCTGAAATGTCAACTGTAGGGCTGACAATAAGTTGGAGGATCTTGTCCTGATACTGTTACAGTGTCTTCAAAATAGTCACAAAGGCAGTGAGATACCAGGCCAAAACATGACTGACCCACCTGCCAGCAAAACTCATGTGACTGAATACTTGAGATGTGCATTATTACCTGGTCATCTCCACGTACTTCAATAACAATAATCGGGACTCACAGAAACCCTGCACTCTTCATTGAAGAGCACCCAATACCAATGATTTAGATTCTATTCTACAGTCCTCTGCCCACCGTCTTCACACAGAGTAGTGCGGAGTTTGGTTTGTACTATTGTTTGGAATGTTCACCTAGAGACCAGACTGTCCTCTGTCTTGTCAGACAACCCATTTGTGTAAAAAAAAAGACAGTATGCAGTTCTTTTGCATTCTACTTGGGGTATGTATCAGCCATTATTTGTAGATTGCATTCATCAGTTGCATATGTGTGTCCCCATAACACAAGTGGATGCACGTCATCGTTTCCTGTGGTCAAACAGAGATTTCTAATTTAAAAACTATCTAACTCATGAGAGTGGGTTAATCATTTTTAGAGTCTATATTCCAAATACCCTAGGCACCTGCATACCATTGTGTTGCTTTCCCACCCACGAAGCAATCTTCCAATAATCATCTGCAAACAACAAGACCATTTGGGATATAGGTAAAGAGATGAATTCTGGAAATGTGTGTGGTGAATAGTAATGTTTTATGCCAAGGTTGGTGCAAACTACCAGTTTGGCTTCTTAAGAAGCCAAGAGTTGTTTTAATTTTTACTAATTTTAGAAATGTTATTTTTTGTATTGTTTTATAATACAGGGTGTCCCAGCTATCTTGTCCACTCAAAATATCTCTGGAACAATAACAGCTATGGGAAAACGACTTTCACCGGTATCAATATAGGGCTGGGGCCCATGAATGTACATATTTGGAAACATTCTAAAACGAAAGCATATGTGTTTTTTAACACAAACTTATGTTTTTTTTTTTTAAATGCACCTCCTATATTTTTTCTTCAGCAATCCATAGCATGACAAAGCACATACACAATGGCGTTGATTGCATCGCAATATTCCCATTACATCCCGAGATATTAAGACGCGAAGTTGACGCTTGAAACACCTGACATGCACTGCTAGTGCGCATCCTGAGGCTCAGGCGTGAACCCCATGCTGCCCGTAATCGCGATGTGATTGACATGCGTAATCACACTTCCATACTTATCTAGAGGTCCAAAACGAATAATACGGTCTGCTGCCATCCTGCGTTAACGTCGTACATTCCAGCAGGTAATTATTCCATAGGCTAGGGGTGATGCGGTTCTGTAACATATCTGTGTACCGCAACGTTAGTCACAAAGTTAACTTCGCTTATCGTTAACCTGTTACTAAAAAGGTAATGCCGTTCAACATTAAAACTTTACTTTACTGTAGATGTAGTGCAAGTGACAGTTAATCATTCACTCGTAATAGTAAAATTCATGTTGATGGTTTTAGTGAAACGAGCAAGTGGACTAAAAGTTTTACCGTTGTTTAGGTAAAAATGTTTTGATTTGGAAAGTTCAGGTAGGACATAGAAGATGAATATAAACATGTTTAACCAATTAGTTTTATTATCACATAATTATCAATGTTATGTTTATCTAATGCATTAAATGACAAATTGTTGCAAACAAATGTTTCTTAACATCACTGGGTAAGATGGTCCTTTGTAGAAACTTCCACTGTGATACCAGCACTACAATACTAAACATAGCGTTCACATCTTATGCTCAAAGTGATGCCCATTGGCTTGCATACATAGGGTCACTCTGCGAATGAAGGATGCCCTACTTCGTGCTACTGTTTCCTCTTTGATGGCTGTACAAGCATCAATAATGCGTTGCTTCATGTCCTCTGGTGTTATTGGTTCCTGTTGGTAAACAGCATCCTTCACTGCTCCCCAAAGAAAATAATCCAGCGGTGTAAGGTCCAGAGATTGGGCAGGCCACCTAACTGGGCCACCTCGTCCAATCTACCTACCAGGGAACTTACGGTTCAGAAGTTGTCGTGCTCGTAAGGTGTTATGTGCAGGGCATCCGTCATGCTGATACCACATGACCATTGTCCGGTTCAGAGGTACTGTGTCCAAGAGAACAGGAAGATTGTGTCGTATAAATCTGGAGTATTGTCTGCCATTTTGGATGCCATTTATAAAGAAAGGTCCGATAATGGTATCTCCAATAATCCCACACAAAACATTAACTTTCCATGGACGTTGATGCTCTACCTGACGGAGCCATTTTGGATTGTCTGCGGACCAATAATGCATATTCCTCATACTGACAATTCCTTTGTTGGAGAATGATGCCTCGTCGGTAAAGAGAACATCTGCAAAAAAATTTGGATTAGTCAGAAGTTTTTGCTGAGCCCACTGACAAAATGTTACCCTATTGCGGAAGTCATTTCCATGAAGATCCTGGTGTAAATGAACATGGTAAGGATGAAATTTGTGACGTTTAAGAATACGCTGTGCACTTGATTTCGACACACCAACTTCACGTTCAATTTGATGTGTGCTGATTTGAGGATTCACAGCTATGGTAGCGGGCACAGCAGCTTCAGTATGTTCATCTGTGCGTGTTCTAGGACGATGTCGAGGTCTTGGATTTAAGCTTCCCGTTTCACGTAGACGAGATGTGAGACGACCAAACATCCGGCGTGAAGGTGATGGCTTGTCAGGGAATCGTCTTCTGTACAGTCATTCTGCCTGAACAGCATTTCATCCACCTACAACAGGGTACAGTACAGGTATGTAGAGTAGGGTAGAAAACAGACATATTAACTTAATAATCATAATGTTCACTAACAGTACTATCAACAAACAAGCAATTTCATAATGTATTTCCCATCAACGTACATTCTCCATAGATCAGCAGCATTTCTACCATATCTTCATGTGTGTGCATTATACTATACAGTATAAGTTCCACAACGCAACGTTTATTCACAATGTGTACTACCTCCGTGCCGTCACTAGATTACTCTGATGCACGACTGCACTGGCACGTGGTGTACTGCACGCCAAAGCAACAACAAATGGGATGCTCGGAGGGTGGTGGAGTACAGGAGTTTGCATGGGTCGCAAATCATAAACAAGGCGAAGTGGTAACTGTGGCAGTAGTGGGATCTACGTTGGACACTTGACTAGGTAGAGCCAGGCCCTGCGCGACGGGCACAATGGGTCATATAATGCATTAGATAAATCTTATTTTGGGTGTGCAGGATAAATAAGACAACCTGATGGGTGTACACCGATCGGTACTGGTTCATATTGTGTACGTAGATACGTAAAATGTGCAAGAGGGAAACCACTATGTGCTTATGAGAGTTGATGGCAGCAGACCGTATCATTCGTTTCGGACCTCTTGATAAGTATGGAGGTGTGATTACACATGTCAATCAGATCGCAATTACGGGCAGCATGGGGTTCACGCCTGAGCCTCAGGACGTGCGCTAGCAGCGCATGTCGGGTGTTTGAAGTGTCAACTTCGCGTCTCAATATCTCAGGATATAATGGGAATATTGCGATGCAATCAACGCCATTGTGTATGTGCTTTGTCATGCTATGGATTGCTGAAGAAAAAATATAGGAGGTCCATTTAAAAAAACATAATTTTGTGTTAAAAAACACATATGCTTTCGTTTTAGAATGTTTCCAAATATGTAAATTAATGGGCCCCAGCCCTACATTGATACCAGTGAAAGTCGTTTTCCAATAGCTGTTATTGTTCCAGAGATATTTTGGGTGGACAAGATAGCTGGGACACCCTGTATTTTAGATAAACACCACATTCTTTAAGATTGTGTATAAAGGTGGTGCATAAAGGTAGAATCCTTCAACTGCTTAAAAGTTTTCCCTGACTATGTCTTCAGGAACCACTTGACACACGTGTTTACAGTATAACATCCTGAACTATAAGTGATTCTGAAGGCCCTAGAGGAAATGAATTGAAACTAAATGACAAAGTTTCTTGTCTGTTCTGGTTACCTTAGGGCTCTTCAAGCATTTCAACAGATGTACACAGAACACACTTACTAAAAAAACATAGAAAGAATACCAGGGCACACGGGAATAAAGGGAAATGGAATAGCAGCCAAAGAGATTTCAAGACATGTAAGGGGTGACAAGAGTTGAACATTGTGCCATTCCCCTATAGACTGTAAATGTGCTGTTGAGTCAGAGAGTGAATGAAAGTGAGGGACTACAAGTTGTGTGGCTGTGAAACCAATTATCTGACTGTGGTGTTCATCCTTCTGATCATAGAGATGAGAAGAGCTCTCACTCACCAACCTCTATGTAGGACAGGGCCTACGTACGTCTAAGAGAATCCTCCAGAAGAATCAATGTGGAATGAAGTGGGATACTGAAGAATGATGAGGTGCTTTTAAAGTTCTCCAAGGCTGTACATACTGCAATAATGAATACCACACAAGACAGTTCAGTTGGATGTCTCTTAACAGGACAATCAATGTAAGTTGGACAGACAAATGTAGGTACAAGAAAGGTAACTGAAGAAACCTTGTGTAAAACAAGAAATACTTCAATTGGTTGACAAAAGAAGAAAGTACTGTACAAAAATGTTCAGGAAAAGACAGGAATACAGCACCATCAGTCGTTTAGAAATTAAATAACTAAAAAGTGAATCCAAGGCAAAATGGATGCAAAAAAAAATGAAGAAATTGAAAAAGAAATGGTCATCAGAAAGACTAAGGCGGTACACAAAAATGTCAAAACATCCTTTGGTAAAATTAAAAGCAAATGCATCAACATTAAGACAGCAGAAGAAAGTCCATTGTTAAATGCAAAGAGAGTGGATAGCTGGAAAGAGTACACTGATGGTCCATCTGTCTGTCTGGCAGTCAGTCAGTTTCATGTTCCATGGATCATTTGCACAATAAATAGTAATGATGTGGAACAAATCATTCTAGGTGTCTGGTAACATGATAGAAGAAGAAGAAGAAGAAGAAGAAGAAGAAGGAGCAAGAGTTGACATCGAAGACATAGAGGATCCAATACTAGAGTTAGAATATAACAGAATTTTGAAAGACACGAACAAATAAAGTGGAAGCCACAGATAATATTCCTTTAGAACTTCTAAAATCATTGAGGGGAGTGGCAATGATTATTCAAGTTCATCTGCAGAGTCTGCAGAAATAACATCACAGCTTTGTAAACTATCATCCACACAATCCCAAAAACACCAAGGGCAGATTGTGTGATAGTTCTCCCACTATCAGATTAACTTCTCATGCATCCAAGTTGCTGACCAAAATAAAATACTGGAGCACAAGAATGGAAAATAAAACCGAGGATCTGTCAGATGACAAATTTGGTTTTATGAAAGGCAAAGGCACTAGTGAGACAGTTCTGCTGATGCACTTGATAGTGTAAGTAATACTTAAGAAAAATGAAGGCATGTTCATAGGACTAGTCAACCTAGAAAAAGTGTTCAACAATGTGAAATGTGCTACATGTTTCAAATTCTGAGGAAAAAAAAAACTAATAAAAACCAAGAATGAAGTGTTTGAATTAAAACAGATATATGACATCAACATAGTGTTTTGTTCTTACTTTTCAATCTTTACATCAAAGAAGCAATGACTAAAA
Organism: Schistocerca cancellata; assembly: GCF_023864275.1. Classification (NCBI taxonomy): domain Eukaryota; kingdom Metazoa; phylum Arthropoda; class Insecta; order Orthoptera; family Acrididae; genus Schistocerca; species Schistocerca cancellata. The sequence goes on from NC_064629.1 coordinate 63,102,490, forward strand.
TTAAAGAAAGGTTCCAGAGTGTGATTAAAATTCAGAGTGAAAGGATATCAATTATAAGATTTGTGGATGACATTGCTATTGTTAGTGAAACTGAGAAAGAACTGCTGGATCTGTTAAATGGAATGAAATACATGATGGATTGAGAGTAAACAGACAAAAGTAATGAGGAGCAACTGAAATGAGATTAGATAAAAACTTAACATCGAACTTGGGGACCATAAAGTACACAAGGTGAAGGCATTCTGCTATCCTGGAAGTAAAATTACCTATGTTGGATGAAGCAAGGGGGATGTAAAAAGACAGACGTATTTAAGTTCTTATTTAAAGAATTCTTTCTCTATTCATTCTCTTATCTTAACAACAATGTATGGGCACTAAAGACTGCTGCTCCTGAGAAGAATGTGCGTGACAGAATGTGGCAAAGCCTAGTGGGGCTTGTGATACGGTCTAGAGCAGAATAGCACGTATCACTCTAAAGAAATGTTCAAGAATGCAGTTATATAAAGATTGCGGCTGCTACTGACAAGATGAGGTTTGGACAAGATAAGTATATTAAATCATCTCACCTCTTCTGCCTGCTAACACGTCCAGAATAATATTGGTCAAATTCTCCATCTGCATAGACATGCTACACATAGCTGCTGCAAGAATAGTTTATTAACACTGGCACCATGTATTATGCTACTGCTACTGCTACTGCTACTACTACTACTACTACTACTACTACTGAAAATTGGTTTTTTCATCATGGCACACATTTCATTTTATTCAGTTAAAACATAGCCAATGGTAGTGTTTTCTTGCCCAGTTCTTGTTTACAATAGGTAAGTGACATCTGCATGCACATTTCACTAGACATGTCCTGGCATTGATGCTGTTCATAAAATTAAAAGAAACTTTGAGACCATAAATAGTGAACAAAACCCAACAAGGCTGACAATAAAGTCTATTAGTATGGTAACATTTTTCAGATGGCCAATAAAAAGTCTAAGTTAACGCAGATGAGTAGGAAAACCAAACCTGTAATGTTTGAATACACCATTAGTACTGTGACACTTGACACAGTTATATCATTTAAATATCTCGGCATAACATTACAAATCAATATGAAATGGAATGAGCACATAATTATTGTAGCAGGGAAGGCGAATGGTCAACTTCAGTTCATTGAGATAATTTTAGGAATTTGTGGCTCATCCGTAAAGGAGACCACGTACAGGACAGTAGTGTGACCTGTTCTTGAATACTGCTAGTGTGTTCGGCATCTGCACCAGGTCAGACTATAGGAAGAAATTGAAGCAATTGAGAGATGGTCTGATAAATTTGTTACTGTCAGGTTCAAACTACATTGAACTATTGGGGAATTCAAATGGCAATTGCTGGAGGAAAGGCAACATTCTTTTCGAGGAACAATACTGAGAAACCTTAGAGAAATGGGGTTTGAAACCGACTGCACAACAATTCTACTGCTGCCAACGTATATTTCGCATAAAGACTATGAAGATAAGATAAGAGAAATTAGTGCTCATATGGAGGCATACAGACAGTTTTTTTTCCCCTTGGTCTATTTGTGAGTGGAACAGGAAAGAAAATGACTAGTATTGGTACAGATACCTTCTGCCACTCACCCTACAGTGGCTTGCAGAGTATGAATGTAGATGTAGATGTAGATGTATATGTAGATGTACAACACTGACAATGGACAGTTGTGGTGGTAGAAGGAGCACTGAGGAGGACTGTTTCCCCAATAATTCCTTCCCCAACCACTCGTAGACACTCTTCTGAGCTGCCTGCTTTAGCTGCTCCCTAACAAATATATCGTTGTCATTGTCAATGGTGGTTATGAACACACAGTTACAAGATTACATGTCACTTTACCATAAGTTGCTTGACCTTTTTACTCCCTGGTGGTGCACTCACAGTGTTACTTTTTAAAACATCTCACTAGATTCAGCACATATGGTCACAATTTAAGATGGAGAAAACTAGCCTAAACATTTATCGGTAACACCAGCATGCTGAAGCTAAGTATAAATGCAGCTATTTTCTCAAGATTACCATTCACCCACTTAATTGCATTTCTCACATCAACAGCACATTTTTCATCTCACTTGTCTTTCAACTCTTGCATACACATCCCCATTAGATCTCTGAAAGACAATAATTTTGCTGAAGTTCTTGGCCCACTGCTTTCTCATCCCTTCAAGAGATGTGTAAAGACTGGGCCTCATACACAGGACAATTAGATATGCATTTCACAGCTTGCCAGGTACATGTTCCAGACATACATAAAACTATTTTCTTGTCTTGGGTAGGTTCTAACACTTATGTGTACATGATGATGAGCGGAATGTGTGAGCATCACAAGGGAGACGGTGAAATAGGAGTTAATTAAAGAAAACTTGGGACATATTCTCAGTGGTGGAACACAGAAAGGGCTCACACTGGTGGCAGAGGTAAAGACCGACTACCAGTCTCGAATATAAACTTAGGCTTCTGCGGCCATTGTCTCAGCCAATAAAATTTTTCTGGATTTGTGACCACATTGTCAATATGTAAAACTACTGACATTTCGGTCACTATTGCAAGTGACCTCCTTCAGGATGTTTTTGTTTAAACAAAAACACCCCAAAGAAGGTCACTTGCAACAGTGACCGAAATGTCGGTAGTTTTACATATTGACAAAAACCCAGAAAAATTTTATTGACTGCCAGCCTAGAAGATTGAACAAAATATAGGAACAGGGAATGGGAGAGGCGTTGGTTCTCATTTGTGTGGCTGGTAGCCGATCCTAGTGAGCAGAGTCAGAGACTGGTGGCGTGAGGCCTTTCACTCTGTACGAAGCCTGTAACAGTAAGGAGTATCTGTTCGGTATCAAAATTGGAAACCAAGCGAGTGCAACCACTGTGCTTTACATTCTAAGACCCTCAAAAAATAAATAAAAAAATAAAAAAGGCCACCTCCCATGTTCCCTCTAGGTTAAAACAGAAGCATGGGTATGCCAGTCTATTCAGCAGAGATGTGATGTGGAATTCAGCATCTTATTCTGGATTGAACTGCATCTGTCCTGAAAGGCACGATGAGGTGGCATGTAGATACTGAGAGAGTACTTGAAAAAGTCAATGGAAAACTAAGTTTGAAATTAAATTTTGCAAAAATCCTAAATATCCACAGAATGGTGGGCCACCCTGTTCATTTGGCTTGTTAAAAAATTTAGCTCCACTAACAAACCAACCAGCATAATCTTTCAACAAAATTTTTGTTGCTAAGTTTATATTATACAAATAACAGCCATATTGTTGTGAGCAGCATAGAATTCCACCAGCTACTAAAAACAACAGGACATAATTGTCAAACTACATAGATTAAGACATAGGTGCAATTTTGAATATGATAGCCCTGAGCATCAATGGTCCTATGCTGACTCTCATATTCATTACAACATTGTCTATTTAGTCCTGATGGGGGAGTTCATTGGGATGCCTTATGATTAGTGAACCTCAACTAGAGGGGGACTGGCTATTGGCTTTGAAGTGTCACAAGCAGTGGAGCAACAGTTCAAATATTTATATGAAGTTGCAGTGGTACTTCCGGTATCTCAGCAGCACAGACAGTCAATACCATCATAAACATGTAACACCAATGCAAGTAAGCAGTGTACCAGCTCTCCTACACCAGTAAAACCATATCCCACTATAGTTGTCCATTACCACAAGTACCATTATAATTTCAAGTCAATAAGAATGCAACAAAATCCCTCACAAATCTAGAAATGCATTGTCTTTTGTGACTTCAGCCATTGACAAATGAGCAGTATCTTTAATCAGTTACAACTAACTAACCCCGATCAAAGAAAAATTCACAATCTATAAATTAAGTCACTCACCCATTCACATTTCTAGTTGAAAAGAATTTCACATCTAAAAATACCTTTGAACATGATGCTTTCAATATCATCAGGTTTGAAATCAAGGATTCAATCAACATAGTTTCCAATGAAATTCTTTTAAAAGTAGTGGGTGACCAATACCATTAATTTCTGGGATTATTTTTCTGGGATTAGGTTGTGCAGCAGACAACATAAAAAGGCCAAAACTTTGTTGTGTATAACATTCTCATTGGAATCAAACCAAGATTCATGGTGGTACTGAATTTGTTTCATCTAGCCAGTAGGCATTTTCCCTCATTGTTTGAAAACCCCATCACCGATTCCTACCAAACTCCATAGCCAGAAGAATTTCTAGAGGGAAGAGTTGCTCAAAAATAGATTTGTCCAATGTATGCTCGTAGCTACCGCTCAATGAAGCCTCACAAACTCCAGAAATAAACACACCAGTCAGCCTTTATTGCTGTAATGGCCTACCTTTCAGGGCAGCCAGTGAACTGGTGTCTTTCAAAGGTATTTAGAACATCTTATATACAAATTTCATCCTGAAATTACCCAGATTATGTAGTAGAAACTGGCAGCACCACTCAGGAACGTATCATCAATCTAAGAACACTCCCGGAATTGGAATGACTCCTTACCCTCTCCCTTAAAACCCAAATCCTTTCATCTTTCCCTCTCCTTCCCTCTTTCCTGACAAGGCAACCGTTGGTTGCGAAAGCTAGAATTTTGTGTGTATGTTTGTGTTTGTTTGAGTGTCTATCAACGAGCCAGCGCTTTCGTTTGGTAAGTCACATCATCTTTGATTTTAGATAAAATGTCTTAATGGTTAGACAATTTTAACTCCCCCATGGAAGACAACTTTGTTGGGTATCTAAACTTTGGAGGAAGACTGGCTGCAATACCCTCACAGGGTAATGTAATCCAGACAATACACAATAGCATTTCAAGAAACAAAAGTGATGAATAAGACCAACAGCAAGACAAAAGGAAGGAAATGAATGTGGTAGAAAGTTATGAAGCAGGTATAAATTTATTTTCATTCCACATCTGTAGGTACAATTTATTTGTAAAGTGACTTCTGAAGCTTCATATCATACACTGTGTTTTTCAATATCTCCAGCTGCAAACCAATATGATGTCCATGTGGTTATATTTGCTAATATCACAGGATTTCATAGCCAAAATACTGTTTTTCAGTAATCACACATCAATTATACCAACAAAACAACAGATAAACAATAACTTTCCTTTAATGTACAACTACCTTAAGGCTACACTACAACAAGGAGCTGAACAAGTGTGTCTTAATGTGCTGATATGAACAGAGAAATGAAGTATTACTCTCAGAGTAAATTACTTACTCTCACATGATTTACCAATTAAAAGCCTTATGAAGTATTCTAATTTTTTTAATGAGAGCAATTTTTTAATATTCTCTGTCCTCTAGAGATCTTACATAATTTCCTGTGAATCTGCCTAAAGGTCTGCATAACATTATTTTCCATGAGAAATGTCAAAACAGTTAAATTCACTTTAGCATGAACACTCAGCCAGTGGCAGTCATAGGATCCAGTTTACAAAAATTAAATAGCTTCCTTGTAGACCAGCCCATTACTAAATTTACAAACAATGCTCCTTATAATATCCAGTGATCAACTAGTTAATTAAATAATTTAGATATAATAATCTGTGCCAATCATATCTGAAAAATCAAAAATCTGTCACCTGCCAGTTACTTATTTTCATTTTCCTTTGACAATCCACTGTGACCTTGTCAAGTGACTACAATAACATCAGAACACGTCTTGTATATGAAACAAACAAAATAACATAGTGCAGATGCGACAAAATCAGGATCAGAACTGCTATTTCCACAATACTGAACACAAACATCATAAATAAATATTATTATTTTATATGGCAAGACTGACATGATGCTCTTCACATATTAATTATAAGTCAGACGCTTTAACTGTAAGGTTTGGGCAACACATGGGGCGACCTCAAAAATATAACCTTGCCTTTCTTCTGGGAATGCATTTTTGAGGAATAATGGAGACTCAGTCAAGCATCCACAGGTATGAAAAAAATATTACAATACACTTGCAATATAGCTGCAGTGAAAACTGTCCCAGCTTCAATACTGATTAAAAATTATAAACTAGTACATCAAGTAATACAATTTTCAGTCACAGCACTATTTCACCATTTTAACTCACTAAAGCTACCAAAATAATCCGTATCACCATAAAATGCCATTTAACACAAACTATCTCAATTTTTAAACAGAGATAGCTGAAGAACTTAATATCCAAACCACCTTTTGAACATTTCTCAGTGCTACCTTTACTTAATTATCAGGGCCTTTGTGTGATGTTTATGATTTCTCCTTGTACAATGTCCATGAAATAAGGCTGCAGTTTAAAGTGCATTTACTCACTAAATCATCACACTGAAATACTTCCCTCTCTAAACTTTGTATTACCAATTAGAACATTTATCAAAACTGTGTGGTCCTTGCTGTGCAGATCTACTGCCTTTTTAAGAGAGGAAATTAAATCATCAGATGAGCTTGATATCAGAATTCCCTTCCCACCATAACCCTCTGCAACTTGTTCATAGTTGGTGTGCTGTTAGGAGAAGAACATAGATAAATATCAGTCTTCATACTGTTTAACAAAGACAGAAATACACCTTTTTAATAAACATATTTCTGTAAAATAAATAACATCAATCACAGAAGCAACGAATACTAATGAATGACAAAATGATCAGGTTATGAAATTTCAGCTGAACTTTGTTCAGTTTCATAGACAAATTTATGCACTGAAAGGTCTTCATAAATTACTTTTTGTATTAGATGCAACATAATGAATTAAATGTCTGAAATGAATAGAGCCCAAATATATTCCAAAAAATAACAGAAATTATTTATTTTACAAATGAGTTACAAAATATTACATATTCAAACAAAAATTAGGGACAGAGCACAAACTTGGATAGGAGAAGAAAACCAGCCATGACATTTCTGAGTAACTGTCCAGGCATTTGCCTTTATCAATTTATGGCAACTACACAAAACTTACACATGGATCTGTTGATGGGGACTGGAGCATAGTTCCTCTGGCATACAAGCCCAGTGTTTTGACCACTTCACAGCCATGCACACTACATACCAGTATTTGAAAAAACCACACATGCTACAGCAAAACCTTACAGAGTGTAGCAGGAAAACAAATTAATTTTCACTGAGTCCTTAAGAAACAGCATTTCACATACCTTCTACACAAGTTAAAAGTTAATCATTATCAGCGGGCAGCGTGCCTCACTGGTAGACTGCTAATGTCATTGCAAACTCACTCTCTCTCTCTCTCTCTCTCTTTTTTCTTTTTTTTTTTTACAATTGGTCAATACGATTGTAAAAAAAAGGGGGGTGTTGGGCATGAGGCCAGTATACTGATGCAAGCTTTTTGATTTGATGTCACATCAGTGGTTTGGATGTCAATGTCACTATTTATTTATTCATGTAGCTTCTCAGTTTCACAGAAGTTCAGCACTGTCAGACTGGGCTAACACTTGGATGGGTGACATTCAGTCTGCCGAGTGCTGTTGGCAAGCCCTTGTGAGGCAAACTGTGAAGCTACTTGATTGAGAAGTAGTGGTTCCAGTCTCGTAAACTGATATATGGCTGGGAGAGCATATCCACATCCAGTGACAATTGTGGGCTAAGGATGACACAGTGGCTGGTCGGTACCGTTGGGCCTTCATGGGGAGAAAGTGAACCTGCTGCCATTTTATCTATTCACTTCATAGGCAGGGGTTCTTACAGATTAGGCCAAATGCTTAAGAAATATGGGTTTAAGGTAGCATTTTCAACCAATAAAAATCTGAAAAAACTTCGGTCCATACACTGCAATCATCATATGACAAACTATTTCGCTCGGGGGTTTATAAAATCACCTGTAGGGATTGCCCAAACTATTATATAGGTCAAACAGGCAGAGCCATTGCTACTAGATATAAGGAGCACATTCCAACCAAAAGTGGTGACGGCACACGAGGTTCCTCCTTCGCCGAACACCTGATCCAAAATGCACATGCGCCTAATCCCCTAACCAGCACGGAGCTACTTCATCATGAGATTAAAGGTACTAGATTAGACATCCTAGAAGAAATGGAGATTTTTAAACATCTGCAATTTGAGGAGGATAACCTCCTTAATGATCAACTTCAGTTAAAAAACAAGAATTTTTTTGAATGTTTTATGCCATTATTTAGAATATCATGACCAGATAATGGTTGATTGGTAGGAGCTGAGCAGTATTTCAGTGGTGGTGTGACACAGATGGTCGGTGTTTGATGTACTTTATTTTAGACATCCTGTAAGGTAGTGGCTAGCATGCGTGCATTTGAGCACGTGACATTTTGGTATATGATTCCCATCAGGTGGTCTTTCCACATACGGTGCTTGCATAATGTGGCACACATGGTTTTTAAATAATTAAGATGCCCGCATCTATCCCATAAACAATAGTTATATTCATATAAGTGGTTACTAGCCCACGAGCAGTGAAATGGAGCCTCAGGTGACAAGATGAAGTTTAGCTGGTCCGTCTCGACCTTTTGGGATTTAATTCCCTTTACATTTATTTATAGTTGCAATCCAGAGACAACTTCATCCTTGTCCATTTATGGCATGCACATGGGCATATTAGTAGCTACCTTTTATTTCTTTTTAATTCTTCCCTGTGAAGAACATGCCGTTTTCCCATGTCAAGTGTCCATAAAATTTTCCTATGTGTCTTTTCAGGTCAAGCACATTTTATCATATCATATCTATTTAATAATAGCCTTTAATATAAGAGGCGTTAATTCTCTTTTGTAGCGTGTAGTGAAATTGACCTCTGTTGGCCGACAGAGTATAAGGGCGATGAAACGGCATTGCACGTCCATTCATGCAATTACCATATTTTTTACATGTAAAACATAATTTGACCTATGCTGGTCATTTGCTATTACATGGCAATGAAGTGTTGTCGTTCGTTCACTCACGCGTTATTTTTAGTAATAAGATAAAAAATTAATCTTGATAATAGTCTTCATTCAGTGTGTGTCAGCAATAAGAAGTATATCTACATCAACTCATAAAACCAACAACTCAACCATCTGTACACAGGTTAACCAAGATTACTGCATAATGGCACTTACATACTACAGTTTCGCTGTTTTATGTCCTATGTCATCTTTCATTAATAACAATGGATGCGTTATGCAGCATTCATTGTGAAAGGGCCAATATATTCCTTTAACAGTTATGGTCTCAGTTAGACATGCGCAATGTTCCCCGCCACGTTGATTTGCAGAGCATTATCTAGTCCTACTTAGTTTCAGGTGAGGTCCCGAGGTGCACCGCACGGCATCCATGGAGACGAGGTGTGCACGCCACAGCTTAAGTCAAATCTTGGTATTAACTTAGTACTTATGTACCGTGTTTTTAAAATGTGATTACGCCTATTCAGGCTGTTTTAGTTTTATTTCTAGAGCATGCCCTCTTAGACAAATTATAGATTCAGATATAGCTCCTGAAGAAGGCTGAATTATTTGGGCTGAAACCTAGGTAAAGGCTGGTTTCATTACCGCAATCGAGGCTGATAGTTTCTTATATATTAGATTATCATGATTGCTGACTGTGCTGCAATGTTGAAAGTACAAAAAATAGCCAACTATGTTGGCCCAAATGTTCAATGAGAAACATGTTACGTAAATGGCAAGATAAGCAAGCAGTAGTGTTGTAAACTTATAGTGTGAGTGCGCATAAAACAGCAAGTCATAGACGTACCCACTCAGCCAGCCTAGGCAGGTCACCTCACAACCTGGACACACAGTGCAGCAAGCGCTGTGCCATGTGCACAACATCCCAATATAAGCCCAGCATGCTGGGCCATCAGCCTCATTTATATTTATTTGCTTACTGTATGCTCACCTATCACACTGTATATCGATGTGTTTTATAGTTATGAGACTTTGTACTGTTCTATACTTTATTCAGTGTTATTCTGGATTTCTTGGCGTGGAAGCAGAACAAAATTTGGTTGGTGTTACTTCTCATATTGTGTCTGTCCACTGTTACAACATACTTGGTAATGAGGATGGGATTCTACTCCATGTATTTACTTTCTTTGGTTCGATATACAGCCAGCAAGTCAGTGGAAGAAGTTCTTCAACAATATAAAACTCTCACCAACCAACAGTGGGTTCTTTCTGTGATACTAAACAATTTGGCCCCAGATGCCACCACCACTAATGCAACCCACACTGTTTTGGGATGCACGTGAAAAATGACTTCAGCGATATTTTCAAGCCTCTAGAGTCGCTAACTACAATTTGTATAAGCCTTTATTTTTGGCATGGATTTCTTCTCCTCACATTTACCACCTTTTGTGCCATGGAGCTCCTCTTCAGGAACCTGCCAGCATCCCTTTTGATGAAATGTGTCCACTGCTTTCTAATTATCATTGCAAACATACCCATGTTACAGCTGCTTGTACTGAGTTCTACCATTGTCAAAACTGGCTGCAACAGTCATACAGAGCTTGGGCAGTGGAACTTCATTGGCTTAGCCATATTTACCAGTTTGTTACTGAGGCTCACTGGGATTCATATGCTGATAGGGAAGTTCATGCATGTGCTTTACGATGTGAAAATCTCTCTCTCACAGATGTTCTGAACATTGCTCAGTCTTTTTAAGTATCTAGGGCAGCAGAATCAGGTAGAGGTATGGTGTGAAGTAGGCACCTCCTCAGCTGCTGTTTGTTAGCTCACATGGAGATTACATCATGGCATGCAACCACAGCTTCCTGGATGCATTGGGCAGTGCCATTCTAGGTAGCAGCAGTCAGCATCACCAAAGCAGTTGCACATTCATCTTCCATCGCGCCCTTATTGTTTTGTTCAATATGAGAGGGCCATGTGCTCAAAGCGTTGGGCGACGTGCAACCATTGTAAAAAAAAAGAGAGAGAGAGAGAGAGAGAGAGAGAGAGAGAGAGAGAGAGAGAGAGAGAGAGAGAGTGAGAGAGGAAGAAGAGGAAGAAGAGGAGGACATATTGTGTCTGTGTGCAACTCTCGACTTCCTTCATCAAACATGAAGATGGATGTGAACAGTGTTTCCTACGTGATGGTAGCCCCAAACAAACTCTACATTGAAGTATGTGTGATGGACAAGATGTTAAAAATGCATGTGGACACAGGAGCAGCAGTGACTTTGTTAAATTCTCAAACCAGAGCGAATCTTGGATCAATTGCAGTGTCCCCTGTATCTCGTCGGTTGGCATGTTACAACAAACAACAAATACCCATATTGGAACAGGCTTCTACTTCCACAGTGCACGAAGCAGTTGTATGGCCTTTGACCTTTCTTGTAGAGGATGGCATCAACATGGAAAACTTATTTGGATCGGACGTCGTCAGAATTTTTGGGTTCTCTATTTCTGAGGAAGTGTATCTGGTATTGGATCAAGTTCCATAGCAACAACTGGACGTGCTTTGCTCAGAATATTGCTCCTCGTTCTTGGGAGTTCTGGGATGTGGTACAGAAGGCTCACAGTCCCAGGAGCTTTATGGGAGCAAGTCAAATTGTAACTAGATTGACCTATGTCTTTCGATGTTATCGTGCTTGTCTCCCTCTAGTGAATGGTCTAGTCCATTGGTAACTGTCAAAAATCTTAATGGCAACCTTCGGCTCTGTGGTGATTTTAAAGTATCTGTAAATTCACAGTCTACTATTGATACCTGTATCTTACCCCATACTCATGAACTCTTCGCACAGCCTGCTGGGGGCCAACATTTTTCCAAAACAGACTTCCAAAAGCTGACTTACAACTGCCTGTGGATGACGATTCTAAACATGTCCTCATAGCGAATAACCCCTTTGGGTTATATCAATACCAGCACCTGCCACGCAATGCGACTAGCACCTCCACCATTTTACAGTGATTTTTGGAGCAACTCATAGCCTCTGTGCCGGGGTGCTTTAGCCACCTGTATGATACTGTGGTCTCATCTTCCTCAACAGATGAACATTTGCGAACATTTATGTCTTGTTTATAGTGCTACAGGCTGCTGGTTTGAAATGTAACTTGGGCAAATCACTTTTTTTTTCAGCCATCTATGTCTATCTCAGTTTTGAAGTCTTGCATGCTGGTCAAGCCTTTACCTCAGCATATTGATGCCATTACAGCTTTACTGCATCAAAGAGTTGCAGGCCTTTCTCAGAAAGATGGCATACTACCATAAATTTCTTTCTGTTGGAGCCACATTAGCCCAGCCACTTTGTGCTCTCTTACATAAAGATGTTACTTTTTCACTGGTAACCCACCTTTGTGCGTGCTTTCACCCTATTAAGGTCAAAATCATGCTCAGCACCCTGCTTGGCTACCTTTGAACCAGGCCAACATCTTGCTTCGGCCACATACACCTCCCAGAATAGCCTCAGGGCTGTTCTTGCACACAAATATGAAGACGGTTTCAAACCCCGTATTGTGCATGCTTTCAAGACTCTGAATAAGGTGCAACAGCACTACTCACAGATAGAAAAAGACGCCTTTGCTATTGTGTATGCACTCCAAAAATTTCACACTTTCCTATATGGTTCAATGTGTTATTTGATTACTGATCATAAACTTCTGGCTTCTCTTTTCAATCCTTTGGTACCTTTACTGGTCGAAGTGAACCATTGCCTGCAATGCTGGGCACTTTTTTGTCCTGTTATAACTATGAGATTCATTTCTGGCCCACAGTACAACACACTAATGAGGGTGCTCTTTCACGATTGCCGATTGGCTCCAATCCAGCAATTGATCGTGATGAACTGTTGTGTTTCAGTTTAGACATTGAAGCTCAAAACACCGTCGATGACTTTCCTGTCACCAGTTCTCACATTTTGGTGGCTGTTGTGGCTGATTTTATCTTACATAAAGTTGTTCAGTTTGTCCACCATGGCTGCCTGGATGAACCACAAGGCTGGGTGTGAGATTCTTTACCTAATTATTATGCTCTCCACCACCACCTCTCCGTTCCTGATGGTGCACTACTGTCGGCTACTGAAGTGTCAGCACTCATGGTTGTGATCCCTTCTGCACTGCAACAGGGCACCATGCGCCTTCTCCACCTAGACCATAGGATTGTTTCTCATATGAAATTGCTGGCCCACTCCCACATGTTATGGCCGGGTATTGTCAATGAAATCGTGCACATTGCTACAGCCTACCAACAGCATGTCACCCATCAAGTGGCAACCTGGGCCTCTGTTTCCCTGTGGCCCACAACTCAGTGCCCCTGGGAGCATTTTTATGCTGATTTTGTGGGAGCATTTTTATGCTGATTTTGTGGGATCATTTTGGCTTGTAGTAGTTGATGTTTTCTCAAAATTTTCTTAAGTGGTTCATTGCCCATCCTCATCCATGGTGACTACTCTCCTGGCCATCTCAAAGATTTTTTTCCTCAGCAGGATTTCGGTATATGCTTGTGACAGACAATGGCCCACAGTTTGTGTCTCAAGATTTTGAAGATTTCTGCACAAAGAGTGGCATTCAGTATGTTACAGCCCCTCCCTTTCACCCAGTCAAATGGAGGGGTGGAGTAGCTGGTGATCTGTATGTACAAAACCCAGAAAAAATATATCATTCAACCTTCTACCAAGGAAACCCCTCAAGTTGATATAGGTTCACTCCAGTCGATGACCATAGCCCAGCAGAGCTGCTTCGTAGCCACCAGCTGCAGATGTTGCATCATCTGCTCTGGCCACTGTGCAGGCACCCACTGGTGCCTGCTGCGCAGTGATTCCATCTGGGCTGCGCCATCTGGGTGCACAGGTTTGACCGGTGCCCTATGTGAATACCAGCGACTGTCCACTGATGCTGATGCCACCAGTTCTGCGTCATGCGCACCTCTGATGCCTTTGAGTCATGACACTATGCCCAGCTCAGTCTGTGCACCAGAGAGCCCTCCACCCTGTGGCCGCCTTCACCGGCCCCATCGGCATGGGCCACAGTCCATGCCTCCTCTGGCCCTGGCCCGTCTTTGCCCTCTAGTGCCGCCACCACCAGGCAGAGTAGTCAGTGCTGGGCTGCCTCTGTCTCTGTAACACCTGTTTCTGCTGCCATCTTCTCTATTGCTTCCATCACAGAGTGCCTGCCTGGATGTGGCCATGGATACAGCACCAGCATCACCAGTGCGCCATTATGGCCTCTCAAAGGGGAAGGGGCACTGCGCCTGTCCATGCCTGCACCATTTCAAATGATATTCTGCTGTGACAGCACAACACCTGCTCCAGCAGGCATCACCTCTAATGATGAAGGCATGAACATCTCTACAGTGAACACTTTTCTCCAAGGGGGAAATGAGAAACATGTTACTTAAATTGGAAGAGCAGCTAGCAGTACTGCTGTAAATATATAGTGAGAGTGTGCATAATCAAACAGCATGCAATATGAGTGCCTCCTCAGCCAGTCTAAAGAGGTTGCCTCACAACCTGGACAGATGGTGCAGGACGTACTGTGCTGCGTGCACAACAGTCTGATATAAGGCTGGCACCCCAGGCCCTTGGCCTCACTTATATTTACTTGCTTTTCATATGCTCACCTTCATGACTGTATATCAATGTGTTCTATAGTTATGAGACTTTGTACTGCTCTATACTTCATTCAGAGTTATTGTGGTTCTATTCATGTGAAAGCTGAATAAAACTTGGTTGTTGTTACGTCTGATATTGTGTCTGTACAATGTTAACCAAGTAGCTGTCTCTACATTTATGTTACTTTTTTTTTTTAATTTCTTGAAATAGATAGGTACACTTAGTCCAGTTGAAATATGGCTTCAGCTGTCCAATGAAGAAAGAGTACCACTCCAGACTCAACAACTTCATTGAAAGAGAGCTCAAATTCAGAGCAGCTTGGTTGCGTATGATACCTAATGGAGCCAGGCACCATTACATCAGTTATTCATACAGTATAGTGCTGGATAATGCAATGTGAGAAAAGCGATTCACAGAATCTGAATATTATTATCCCCTTACACACATACACAAATCATTAATTTAACATACAGTTATCATTCGTGGTAATTCTCATTGTTCAAACTGAAACAACACTTATTAATCAGACAGTTTTCTGCCATTCGACACATCACTGGCTCCATTAATTTTACACAAAGGGTATTCTGAGTGAAGAGGGTGAGATGATTGATGGATATATCTCACACACACACATACAGAGAGTGTGTGTGTGTGTGTGTGTGTGTGTGTGTGTGTGTGTGTGTGTGTGTGTGTGTACACACATTCATGAAATCATAATTTTCATAAACTACATTTTGTAAAAAGTAACCCACACTCAGATCACAGATAAAAACTTACCACTAGTTTACAGGCAACATTACTGCCAAAGAGAGGCACTTGTTCTCTGGCAATCTGTGTCCAACCAGCATCATTGCCCACAAGAGCTACCACAGGAAGCTTATGACGCACCATTGTATCTATCTCTGCAATGCTGTACCCACAAGAACCATCTCCATATATCAGCCACACTTGTGCATCAGGTTTTGCCAGCTTTGCACCTAATGCAAAACCTCCACCAACTCCCAAAGTACCAAATGCGCCAGGATCCAACCAACACAGTGGTCCCCTAGGTCTGTAAAAGAGCCGTTGTAAGATATTTTGGACAATTTGTCACATTAAACTTAACAGAAAGATTTCATTTTCATGAGAACAACTACTGTTTATACCAACAATTACAACTGTACATGTGCAGACTAGTGAACATGTGAAAATCAAAGTCCCATTAACAGTTATAAACGAGGATGGGAGCATCAACAGGTGTAACTATTTATTTATGTTGAGTATAAAACACATACATGCTTGAAGGTTTTTGTGTCTTTTCATATAGAGCCTTCTGACCAGGAAATTCGACATTAAGCAGTACTTAGCATGATGCATCCTTGAGTCCCTTGTTGAACATTATTTCCCATCCCATCACTCTTTTTGTGAAGCAATGCAGATTCCTTGCAAGCATGTACATTTGCATTTTACCAAACCATTCTTCACATGAGGAATTTCCATTGAATTATTTTCTTGCCCTCTCACTCATCCACTTTTTCATTCCATACCTTATCTGTCCATATAACTTATTATATCCTATAGTAGCACATTTCAATTTCAGTTTATTTTACTATTTTCCTATAACTGGCTTCCTATAAATAGCATCTTTAAACATACCATCAATCTCCCTCCTGACCACCACATCAATGGAGGGAAGGTAGCCAGCCCCATCGTGAAATGAATATTGGGGGGATTGAGTTCAGGTGTTCTAAAAAGCCATTCAAATTCTCACTGCCAAGAGGCCAAACAACAAAAGCATCTTCTATATATTTGAAAAACATAGTTTTCATAGCCACTGACTCCAAAGCATGTTCCTCGATGTCTTCCATAAACAAATTTGCAATAATAGGTGACGAGGGGCATCCCATCCCAACTCCATTTATCTGCTCATAGTACTGGTCATTGCATAAAAAGTAAGTGAAGTTGATACATGTCAAAATGGGTTTGTTAATTTAATACCAAACCTAATGCATCCTCTCTAATTGATGTAAGAAATCCGCTGAGTTCTTCTGTGATGCTCAGACTGACCAACTAGTGGACTCAACAGAATTTTATCCAGTTCCTGTACTTTTGATTCTACATTTAAAAATTGTTGTTGCACACTCAGGAGAAATAACAGAATTTTTATTCTGTTTGCTCAAATCTTTACCAGAACTCTCCCGTTATTTGTTACCACACTGTGCAGTGGGGCTTGTTTCACAATTTCATGTGGTAAGTTTACTTGGGCCTGTACCATAGTTACATCTGCTTGTTCTTCTGACAATGTGTCTTAACCTCGCACACTGAGCAAGGTACCATACTGGACTCGCATTCGGGAGGACAACAGTTTAAACCTGCATCCAGCCATCCGGATTTAGGTTTTCCATGATTTCCCTAAATCACTTCAGGCAAATACCAGGATGGTTCCTTTGAAAGGGTATGGCCAATTTCCTTTCCCATCCTTCCCTAATCCAAGCTTGTACTCCACCTCTAATGACCTCATTGTCAACAGGATGTTAAACATTAATCTCCACCTCCCCCTCCTCCTAACCCAGTGCACTGATTCAAACAGTTGCATGCTGTGTGATTTGCTACATTCCTTTGTAAAATTACTGAACAGACCCTGCACATCATTATGAATGTCCATAACTTTTGGATCCAACATTTTGTTCAAACCTGTCTTCAAATCTTGCTTAGCATTATCTAGTTTTTTTTTTTTTTTTTTTTTTTTATCAAGTTTTAGTTACCAACATTTAACTTTTGACTATCTGCTTTCAAATATGCACTCAGTTTTTTTTTAATTGCATTGACCAATCTTCCCTTCCTACATTATCAACACAACTATTGTCTACTCCTGCCTCTGCAATTCAATGTCTACATTCAAATTTGAACTTACACTTTCAGTTGCCTCTACAATCTGAATTCTGTTAATTAGTCCCAATTCATTAATGACATCCATAACAACACTATCCCAATCAATACTGTACTTCTCATTAATTATGGCATATTTCTCATTCTGGTTAGCTGTGTTATTCAAATACACATACAGCATACACAATTTATCTTTTCTCTTGTCCAACGTTTGTTGAAAAATCAAAGCACCACTGAAAATGTCAAATTCACACATCATACATTGCTGTTGGTGATTGCATGATGTCTGAAGATTGTTGCATGATGCGACATCATTATTACCTGTCTCCATACATAAGGCAATGAGTCGATGGTGCTTATATGAAACGATACTGCACTCTCTCTCTCTTATATTCAATGATTCAGTGATATACAGGGTGAACAGAAAAACAGGAACATTTCCATAACCCAGTAAAACTAGAAGTGATGAAGAAAAGACATTGCATTCATAGTAATTGAAACCTTACAACTTTTCCATTTACGAAACACTGATGGCACTTATCATTTTTTTAAAATTACGTACTTTAGATGGTGTCCTCCTGTACGAATACAAAGGTTTTTGGTCGAGTTGTGTAGACTTTGCTCTTGAAGTAGCCCCACAAGAAAAAAATCACAAGCAGATAAACCTGGGATCTAGGGGGCCAGGGAATGTAACCGAATCATGAGATCACACAGTTCCCAAACAATTCTTGCACATATGCCATTGATTGCTGTGCAGTGTGTGATGTCGCTCCACCCTGTTGACACAATTTTCTTGAAAAATTGAGATAGTTGTTCAATGAGGTGTAACAAAAGTTTGTAACATCTCCACATAACAATTGGCATAGACAGTTATTGTGTTTCCCTGTTCATTTGCAAAAAATACGGTCCAATAATCCCATGTGATGAAACACCACACCATACTGTCACTTTACTAACATGTAAAGGGTGCTCATGAAGGTCATTAGGATTTGTGTTTGTTCAGTAACAGTAGTCATGTTGATTCTCA
The DNA here is from genome assembly GCF_023864275.1 of Schistocerca cancellata. Lineage (NCBI taxonomy): Eukaryota > Metazoa > Arthropoda > Insecta > Orthoptera > Acrididae > Schistocerca > Schistocerca cancellata. Next base: position 63,120,905 of record NC_064629.1, read on the forward strand.
TAAATTGTGAGATGAAAATGTGCCTCATCTGACATCCATAACTTGTTTAGAAATTCATCATCATTGTTTATTTTTGTTATCATCTCTTGACAGAATCCTAATCATAACTGGTAATTGCTGTCCTTCAATTGTTCACCACCTGTAGTTTGTATGGATGAAATTTTAAATCACGATGGAGAATTCTGTGAACACTCTCCTGGGACATTCCAGCCACTGCTGCTTGCTTACAAATTGAACACCGTGGGCTCCGTTAGACAGACTCGCGTACAACATCAATGTTCGCTGGAGAACACACACTTCTTGGTCGTCCTGTTGGTTTCTTCTTGAGGGCAGATCCAGTCTCTTCAAAGTTATTAATCCAAGATTTTATCACATGTTTTGATGGAATGGCATCATGATATCCAAAATTATAAAAACATCAAAACTCCCTCTGTGCTGCTACCAAACTAACATTGTTTTTGTAAAACATTTTTATGGCTAACACACACTGTTGTCCATTCCAATGATCCATGATTACTAAAATGATGGACTGTTTGCTCACTAACTATCATGAACCCGCAGTGCTGTCACCTGCCCATGGCTGCAACTACTCACTTCGAACATTCCTGTTATTCTGGTAATTTTAGGAAGCATACAATGAGAGGTCTGACTGGATCACTAACCTGTTTTACGACACCCAGTTTTATCAACAGCCTGTTTGCCACAGTACAACATTAATCACTTCAAACTGAAATTTTAAGATGATCGGAACACAGCATGAACAATTAGCCCAAATATATTAGCAACTGCATCTGATCAACACTGACAGCAGCCACTGCCACACTCCTACACAATGCAATGCCAAGTATGCACACAAACCAACAATAACTATATCAGAATGATTGTCAGCATGCAAAGATTATTGTAAAATGCTGGACATGGCAAAAGCAATGGTGGCTGCATTAAAATAACATATACTCTGCAGTAACACGAAGCAGTGAACTTGGAAAAATCACAAAATATTGCAAATATTCTGACATGAGAGGATATAGGATGCTCACACTTTCAGGTTTCAAACTGATTATCACTGAGAAGACGTGGTATCTGCCTCCTGTACCTGTCAATAAGGATTTCTTTACGGCCATTGTTCTGATGCCTTGTTACATAGTTGTAAGTGGTACTGCATATCCTGTACACACAATGGACAGTACCCACTCGTACACCACCAAACTGAGCAACTTCATTCATGACGTGGCCATAGGCACGTCCATAGATAATAACCCCTTTCTAGTATCCTGGCACATCTCCACATTGATCTGTTTTACTGTGGTGATTACATACTGCAACCAACTCAATCTTACACACCACTTCACCACCATGACTTAAGTCATTTGCATGTTCTGTGGATCATAATTTATACTTCCCAGTATGATGTCGAATGAATCAATTTCACACTTTATCACACAAAAAATTAGACCACTGTGTTCTTTTACATAAGTAACTAATATTTTGTCCAGTGAGTTTATGTTAACCAAAAAACAATACTTCAAGAGACAGTGATTTGCAAAACTGGGAAATCACTTGTCACTTTTTCTACATGCCCTTTACATAACTGCATGTCAGATCAATGCATTGTCAGCAATCTTTATTGAAGAGTGCAACAATGTGTTTTATGTTTCAGAAGTTATTTATCTGTCTTCCTATGTTTTGAGGTACTATTAGCGTGATATGCCATAACTAACAGACAGAGAGCATCTGGTTTTGTAAATGTCTAATTGTTTTCAGAGTTTTACCAAATTGTTCCGGTCCCAATTCAATTAAAACAATCTGTTTCTGCCTATGAAGTACTTTAAGCACATCCCACAGAACTTAATGTTTCTTATCTTATTCCCTGGTGTAGTCAGGTTTGACAAACTTCTTTACCTTGTTGTTGGCTAACCCTCTATTCACAAATATGCAAGAAATGTCATTTACTGCAAATAAAATTTTTTGAACCTCTCCTAGGTTAGACCTGTTGTGGAGTCTTATAAATGCAGATTTAGTTAACTTGTATACTAGTGTTTCCTTAGGCAACATAGACTTTCTGAAATCAATTATATTCCAAACCCTATGCAAGACGTGTTTAAATTACAGTACCAACAGAAAGTATGTGGTTATGGAAAATACTCATACTCTCCCTGCTACCCCCAACTCAGATATAACGACAGATGATGTCCTATTTAAAAATTTTTTAAATGTGATTGGTTGAAATGCAACAAAGAACTTAATTCTGGCTCTTATACCAGGTGGTTTTAACTAAAGTGCAGCTACTCACAGAGCTCTAGTGTGGTCTGTAGTTACCCTACGTCTGCAAAGCTTGGTAGATATTCTAATGCACTGTGAATGCAAGAAGGATCTATAGAAATGTTTCCATATGCAATGGATTTTGAAAGGAATGTGGGCAGAAAAGATCAAACAAGTGAGAAAGACATAATGTTGATGTTATTAATCACTGCTTACATAGTTTGTTTCATATGAGCACCAGAGACATTGATGAAATGCTGTACAGTGGAAGATTTGCACCTGGCAGCCAAATTTGGAACTACTTTTTTCCAGTGTAAGTCAGTTCCACATTAAAGTATTAGCATATCTACCAAGTTTTGCTGTTATACAATAATTACAGCCCATGTGGGACCTAATCACCTGGTACAGTTGGCACGAACACTCCTTCAACTGCAAAAAAAAAAGTGGGAAAGGAAACTTAGAGAACCTTGAAACAGGCACAGCTGAAAGCAGGGTAAGTCACACCTACCATGTTGTGTGTGTGTGTGTGTGTGTGTGTGTGTACAAAAAGAAGGCACGTGAAAAGAGAAACAGTGGTTGAAGTGGGGCAGAAGGGAAGTTATTGAGAAGGGCCACAATACAAGCTACAATCACCTATGGAAAAGATCTATGAAACAGAGAATATACTCTGAGGTGACAAAAACAGATGGGGTACCTTCTAATACTGATGGTTACCTCCTAATATCATGTGGACCTCCTTTTGTCTGATGCACTGCAGCAACTCAACATGGCATGGTCTCAACAAGTCATTGGAAGTCTCCTGGAGAAGTATTGAGCCATATGGCTTAACAGTTGTGGAAGTGACACAGGCGCAGGATTTGTGCACAAACTGATCTCTCAATTATGTCCCATAAACATTTAACGGGATTCATGCTGGGCGACCTGGGTGGCCAATCATTTGCTCAAATTGTCCAGAATGCTATTCTACATCTACATCTACATCTATACTCCGCGAGCCACCTTACGGTGTGTGGCGGAGGGTACTTATTGTACCACTATCTGATCCCCCCTTCCCTGTTCCATTCACGAATTGTGCGTGGGAAGAACGACTGCTTGTAAGTCTCCGTATTTGCTCTAATTTCTCGGATCTTTTCATTGTGATCATTACGCGAGATATATGTGGGCAGTAGTAATATGTTGCCCATCTCTTCCCGGAATGTGCTCTCTCGTAATTTCGATAATAAACCTCTCCGTATTGCGTAACGCCTTTCTTGAAGTGTCCGCCACTGGAGCTTGTTCAGCATCTCCGTAACGCTCTCGCGCTGACTAAATGTCCCCATGACGAATCGCGCTGCTTTTCGCTGGATCATGTCTATCTCTTCTATTAATCCAACCTGGTAAGGGTCCCATACTGATGAGCAATACTCAAGAATCGGACGAACAAGCGTTTTGTAAGCTACTTCTTTCGTCGATGAGTCACATTTTCTTAGAATTCTTCCTATGAATCTCAACCTGGCGCCTGCTTTTCCCACTATTTGTTTTATGTGATCATTCCACTTCAGATCGCTCCGGATAGTAACTCCTAAGTATTTTACGGTCGTTACCGCTTCCAATGATTTACCACCTATGGCATAATCGTACTGGAATGGATTTCTGCCCCTATGAATGCGCATTATATTACATTTATCTACGTTTAGGGAAAGCTGCCAGCTGTCGCACCATGCATTAATCCTCTGCAGGTCTTCCTGGAGTACGTACGAGTCTTCTGATGTTGCTACTTTCTTGTAGACAACCGTGTCATCTGCAAATAGCCTCACAGAGCTACCGATGTTGTCAACTAAGTCATTTATGTATATTGTAAACAATAAAGGTCCTATCACGCTTCCTTGCGGTACTCCCGAAATTACCTCTACATCTGCAGATTTTGAACCGTTAAGAATGACATGTTGTGTTCTTTCTTCTAGGAAATCCTGAATCCAATCACAAACCTGGTCCGATATTCCGTAAGCTCGTATTTTTTTCATTAAACGTAAGTGCGGAACTGTATCAAATGCCTTCCTGAAGTCCAGGAATACAGCATCAATCTGCTCGCCAGTGTCTACGGCACTGTGAATTTCTTGGGCAAATAGGGCGAGCTGAGTTTCACATGATCTCTGTTTGCGGAATCCATGTTGGTTATGATGAAGGAGATTTGTATTATCTAAGAACGTCATAATACGAGAACACAAAACATGTTCCATTATTCTACAACAGATTGACGTAAGCGAAATAGGCCTATAATTATTCGCATCTGATTTATGACCCTTCTTGAAAATGGGAACGACCTGCGCTTTCTTCCAGTCGCTAGGTACTTTACGTTCTTCCAGCGATCTACGATAAATTGCTGATAGAAAGGGGGCAAGTTCTTTAGCATAATCACTGTAGAATCTTAAGGGTATCTCGTCTGGTCCGGATGCTTTTCCGCTACTAAGTGATAGCAGTTGTTTTTCAATTCCGATATCGTTTATTTCAATATTTTCCATTTTGGTGTCCGTGCGACGGCTGAAGTCAGGGACCGTGTTACGATTTTCCGCAGTGAAACAGTTTCGGAACACTGAATTCAGTATTTCTGCCTTTCTTCGGTCGTCCTCTGTTTCGGTGCCATCGTGGTTAACGAGTGACTGAATAGGGGATTTAGATCCGCTTACCGATTTTACATATGACCAAAACTTTTTAGGGTTCTTGTTTAGATTGTTTGCCAATGTTTTATGTTCGAATTCGTTGAATGCTTCTCTCATTGCTCTCTTTACGCTCTTTTTCGCTTCGTTCAGCTTTTCCTTATCAGCTATGATTCGACTACTCTTAAACCTATGATGAAGCTTTCTTTGTTTCCGTAGTACCTTTCGTACATGATTGTTATACCACGGTGGATCTTTCCCCTCGCTTTGGACCTTAGTCGGTACGAACTTATCTAAGGCGTACTGGACGATGTTTCTGAATTTTTTCCATTTTTGTTCCACATCCTCTTCCTCAGAAATGAACGTTTGATGGTGGTCACTCAGATATTCTGCGATTTGTGCCCTATCACTCTTGTTAAGCAAATATATTTTCCTTCCTTTCTTGGCATTTCTTATTACACTTGTAGTCATTGATGCAACCACTGACTTATGATCACTGATACCCTCTTCTACATTCACGGAGTCGAAAAGTTCCGGTCTATTTGTTGCTATGAGGTCTAAAACGTTAGCTTCACGAGTTGGTTCTCTAACTATCTGCTCGAAGTAATTCTCGGACAAGGCAGTCAGGATAATGTCACAAGAGTCTCTGTCCCTGGCTCCAGTTCTGATTGTGTGACTATCCCATTCTATACCTGGTAGATTGAAGTCTCCCCCTATTACAATAGTATGATCACGAAACTTCTTCACGACGTTCTGCAGGTTCTCTCTGAGGCGCTCAACTACTACGGTTGCTGATGCAGGTGGTCTATAGAAGCATCCGACTATCATATCTGACCCACCTTTGATACTTAGCTTAACCCAGATTATTTCACATTCGCATTCGCTAATAACTTCACTGGATATTATTGAATTCTTTACTGCTATAAATACTCCTCCACCATTGGCGTTTATCCTATCCTTGTGGTATATATTCCATTCTGTGTCTAGGATTTCGTTACTGTTCACTTCCGGTTTTAACCAACTTTCCGTTCCTAATACTATATGCGCACTATTTCCTTCAATAAGAGATACTAATTCAGGAACCTTGCCCTGGATACTCCTGCAGTTTACCAATATCACGTTAACTTTTCCTGTTTTTGGTCTCTGAGGACGGACGTTCTTTATCAACGATGATAATGTCCTCTCTGGTAAGCCGTCAGGTATTTTATCGTTTCGCCCAAGGGGGGGTCCCTCTAACCTAAAAAAAACCCCGTGTGCACGCCACACGTACTCTGCTACCCTAGTAGCTGCTTCCGGTGTGTAGTGCACGCCTGACCTGTCTAGGGGGGCCCTACAGTTCTCCACCCAATAACGGAGGTCGATGAATTTGCAACCATTATAGTCGCACTATTCAAACCAATCACTAAAAATTGTGGCCCAGTGACATGGTGCATTGTCATTCATAAAATTTCCATCATTGTTTGGGAACATGAAGTCCATGAATGGCTACAAATGGTCTCCAAGAAGCCAGACATAATCATTTCCAGTCAACGATCGGTTCAGTTGGACCAGAGGACCCTGTCCATTCCGTGTAAACTCACCCCACACCATTATGGAGCCACCGCCAGCTTGCACAGTGTCTTGATGACAACAGCTGCACCACACTTGAACCCTACCATCATCTCTTAGCAACTAAAACTGGGGACCCATCTGACCAGGCTATGGTTTTCCAGTCTTCTAGGATCCAACTGATATGGTCAGGAGCCCAGGACAGGCCCTGAAGGCAATGTCATGCGGTTAGTAAAGGTATTTGTACCAATCATCTGCTGCCATACAGTAGAACCTCATTAATCCATCCTCTATGATACCAGGTGTATGTTTGGAATGCAAAAAAGGCCGGATTAAGGAACACTTTTACTAATGCATAACATAACAATACAGTACAGAAAAACTTTAAAATTAAACTGGAAATACTTTCTGAAATATTGTTCCATGTTGTAACAATAACAAAATGAAAATGTAATTTTATCCATATTTTGCAGCTTAAAACATGACTGTATTCAAAACATTGGAGGTATGAATTAAGCAATGCCTTCAGTCACAACATTTTCGTGTTTTATTGACTACACAAACATCTGTGATGTGTTTATAAATGTGTGTGCAAATGTACATCCTGAATGAAGTGACATGTACTAAAACGACAGAGGAAAGAATGTTTGCTGGTACTAAAATGTTGAAAATGCTTTCCTTGGATTACATGGAATATGCATTTCACCTCATTCAGGAGAAGAAATAAAACATGTATTAAGAGAAATTACACTTAACGATGGACCCACAGGGTCCAAAATGCATCGTGTAGTTAACAAAACGCGAAAAAGTTGTGACTGAAGGCGTTGTTTAATTCATACCTCCAACAAAATGAAAAGTTTAAATCTTCTTAAAGAACAAAGTTTCACTCACCGCAAAATATATGCTGCTGAGCCCACAAAATCTCCACCATCTACTACCAAAATAGAGTTTTCTGGTAAAATATTTTCCACTTCTTTCAATATCTTTAATGGATTAACATATTCTCCTGTATGTTCCTCAGCCATCTAAACATAAATTGTTTTTGTGTAATCCATTAAGCAATTCAATAACAACACAATATCTATGATGAGATACTTGCCTTTGTGTTGGAAATTTCCTTTAGTCTATCCTCTTCTTTTAATGTTTCCTGCCATTCAGGATCACATTTAAAACCACCTATTACAAGGGAGAGTTCGGTTAAAAAGGTTCCAGCATCACCACATACAGCCAATGTTGGTTTCCAAAATAAGTCTGAATTCTGGAAAAGAAAGTGTTATTGTTAGATGACCTATAATTAATGTCAAAGCTTAGGAATCACTCAGCTATGTACAGTCATAAAAAAAAAAAAACAAAAACTTCAAAATACACACAAAAATGTCAAAAGTTAAAGATACAGTCATACATATTTTTACTATATGTGTTCGCTAAATTTAAGAATAGCACTCAAGTGGATGGCAACAGAATTATGCCAGTTTTTGCAATTAGAGGTCGATCTCAAGTAGCTAAAGCAGAAAAGAGCAAAAATGAGAATTTGTAATAAGATGACTACTAAAATTCATCTACAACTGCGTGTCAAAGTAAACATAAATAAAAGGAATGCACTGCAGGCAACTTAACATAATTAGTAAAAATTTTATAAAATAGAAATTTCAACATATGGAAAGAAGAAAATTTAAATTGTTTTTGTCCCACATTGACACAGGGTCGACATGGCTAATTTGAGGGGTGACTAAATGTCCTTCCTGTCATCACCCCATAACTCCCCCCCCCCCCCCCCCTTCTCCCAAGGACAGAATACATGTACCTCAACTGTCTGTGAGTAGTGTTATTCATGTGAAAGTGCGCAAATTATGTATCTGAGGCAGGACTTGAATACCAGCCTGATACCCAAGAAACCACATTTAGGCTGGCCAGCACATACCCCTTGTCATCACCCCACCAAATAGATTTGATCCTTGGTGGGCTCACTTCCCCATCCCAGAAACAGTGCTTTAACACACACTGCTATCTGGGGAGGAGGCGGGTGGGGGGTGGGGGGGGTGGGGGGGAGAGGTGTTGCCTTTTCAAAGGAATCATCCCAGTATTTGCCTAAAATGATTAAGGAAAACATGGAAAACATCATTCACATTGGCCAGATGATGTTTCAAACCTACACCTCTCAAATGAGAATCCAGTGCCTTAACCACTGCAACAGGTAACTCTCCAATACCACAGAAATAGGGGTGCACTGATCTCACTTACACCTAAAAGTATCTGCACCTTATTCCTGTGGATTATCTGTATTTCCCTCTGTAGTGAACTGAATGACTTCCTTTCTTTTTACCACCTTTATGGACGTAAATTGGGTTCTGCGAGACACAATGAACATTAGTTGTCTCATACTGTCTTTCAGAAAATTACTAAGTGGTTCCTTGTAAACGGACTCTCACTGAATTTTGATAAGACACAGTACATACAGTTCCGTACAGTGAATGGTATGACACCATTAATAAATATAGACCTTAATCAGAAGCATATAGCTAAGGTAGAATATTCCAAATTTTTGGGTATGTCCATTGATGAGAGATTAAATTGGAAGAAACACATTGATGATCTGCTGAAACGTTTGAGTTCAGCTACTTATGCAATAAGGGTCATTGCAAATTTTGGTGATAAACATCTTAGTAAATTAGCTTACTACGCCTATTTTCACTCATTGCTTTCATATGGCATCATATTTTGGGGTAATTCATCACTGAGGAATAAAGTATTTATTGCACAAAAGCGTGTAATCAGAATAATAGCTGGAGTCCACCCAAGATCATCCTGCAGACATTTATTTAAGGATCTAGGGATATTCACAGTAGCTTCTCAGTATATATACTCTCTTATGAAATTTGTTATTAACAACCAAACCCAATTCAAAAGTAATAGCAGTGTGCATAACTACAATACTAGGAGAAAGGACGATCTTCACTATTCAAGATTAAATCTAACTTTGGCACAGAAAGGGGTGAATTATACTGGCACTAAAGTCTTTGGCCACTTACCAAATAGTATCAAAAGTCTGACAGATAACCAACAAGTATTTAAGAAGAAATTAAAAGAATTTCTGAATGACAACTCCTTCTACTCCATAGAGGAATTTTTAGATATAAATTAAGAAAAAAAATTTATTAAAAAATAAAAAAAAAATAAAAATAAAATAAAAATAAAAATAAAGAAAAATAAAAAAACACACAAAAAAATAAAGTTGTTATATTAACTTAAGTATGTTGTTAAATTAACCTAATTATGTCATGTATTGGAAAATTCGACTCGTTCCACATCATTACGAAATATCGTATTCATGATCCATGGAACTAGTATTAATCTAATCTAATCTAATCTAATCTAATCATATATGTGTCCTGTTCCCTTCTCTTTTAATTGTCACCCGATATGGAATGTTTGTTTAAGAAGTATGATACCCCACAATTACATGTCACTATTTACACAGTCGCAGTTTCTATACATCCTCATCTGTCATTGGCACTAAGTGAGATGTTCGTCAGTAATACTGATTTATTAGCACCAGAACTGAATGAAAAGTAATGCCTACAGTACAAAGTTTTTATGTGAAAACTCTTCAAGTGTTTTATTTAAAACAAACATTATTAACAGTTTACATCTTTGTTCTTCATGTCTACATATTTACAGCCCTCTGCCACTAGAGGGCTCCAAATGGTAGTAAGTAACATGACAGTGTGTACTGTAACTATGTCAGTGCATAAGAAACAGAATGCTGTAATCAAGTTTCAAATCCAAAGAGTTCATCTACGCATGGAGCACCCTCTCCTTCAGCATGACACTGCCAATCCACATACGAGTGCTGCAACATCTGCAACAATGTGACACCTTGGGTTCACTGTTGTGGATCAACCATCATACAGTCCTGACTAAGACCCATCCAATTTTCATAAATTTCCTACACATAAAGAACACCTTCAAGGACTTCACTTTGATAATGACAAAGTGGTGCAAGCAGAGGTGAGATTGTGGCTCCATAACAAAGTTAAATATTCTACAGTGACTGTATCAAAAAACTAGTGTCTTACTGGGAGAAATGCATTCATTGCCAGGGTGAATACACTGAGATATAAATATGAAGACCTGAAGGATACAGATGTAGAATGTAAATAATGTTTGTTTTATTTAAAAAGCTTCAAGAGTTTTACATACAACATTTGGAGGCATTACTTTCCAACATGCTCTTATAAATCCATACCTGGAAGACTTGACAACAGGACAACTAGGGGAGCGGCCTTAATAGTGTATCTTTTGGCATCCTCTATGCCTTTCCCAGTGTTTTCAAATTTGGTTGCTGAAGGTGAAATAGTTATACCATACATTTGAGTGATTGTGACTGAGGTCATGCGAACAGGTATCTCTGTGGACATTGGAAGAAAAATTGATCAAGATGGAGAACCTGAGGACAACTGAGCTCTTTCTGGAGACAGAAGTTAATGTCACTTGTGAATAGAAGAAGCAGAAAAAGACTGTCACAGAAATTTATTTTATGGAGTTATATGAACATTAATGAGTGGGAATGTTAACTTCTCAGGAGTGATTCAGTCATTTCAGTTAGGCTACAACAATCAAGTAATTAAGACAATTACTAGTATATAATATTCTGAGAAAAAAGGTAGTCAAACAAGAAGGACAGAGTGTTATGCTGGTGGTAGTACATGAATGATTATTAGCTGAAAGAAGCAGAGGACTACTGCTGGGAAGTCTCTAGCAGTAATTCAGATAATGTATGGTGGGTTGTTTAAACATACTGCTGGCCTTGGGAATCCAGTATTGCTAGAACAATAAGCAGACATATAAATGACCTTATGTAATGTTACAATTAATTTTCAGTATCATAATAACTAATGTTAGTGGCAAATGGTAACTGTAGTAATAACCTTTTTAGTAAAGGGTTACTTTGAGTCAGTTAGTGGAGAAATTAGGAAAACAACCAATATTGTATAAGAAAATGCATTCATAGTAAATACTAGTGACACATATAATGTAGTCACCGTTTAAGTGTACCTTATAAAGTTGTTCACGGCTCCTGTTGACAGCAATGATTTTAGCTGTGCGAGGCAGTGCTCGACCGTACTTCAAACGAAAATCACAGACTGTGCCCACAAGAAGAATGAGGTCAGCCCTGCGAAGTGCCCCTGAACGATTATGACGGAGCTGTAGTGGGCTTTCTTTGCCAAGAAGGCCTCGTGCCATTCCACCAAGGAAGCATGGCACTCCCAGCCTCTCAACAGCTTTGCGAACTGATTCAGCAGATACTGGTGGCAACGTCACCTGGCTGCCAAGTACCAGCAATGGTTTTCGGGAACAAGACAGCAGCTCAACTGCTTTCTGAACTGATTTTTGTAGAAGAAAAAAAATAATTTTAGCAAAATTTACAATTCACAAAATGTTCTCTTAAAACTATTTTCCACGACAATTATGATAACAAAAGGAACTATTTATGATAACAAAAGGAACTATTTATGAGAATGCAGGCTTTCTCGGCGAATCTCGATGATAAAATCTTCTCGGGTTGACAGCCGAGTCAATGCGTTGTTCTCCAGCAACGTTTCAGTAAGTTTCTTACTTGCGATCTTCAGGTGAAGTGTCGGGTTCACATCTTGTCCGAATCTTTATAGCCACTGGACCACGGGCTTCTCTGCATCCTCGGCACTGGCTGGGCCAATCAGGCATGAGCGGAATATGCGCAGCGGAGCATGGTGGTGTGTATGTGGGGGGAGGGGGGAGGGAGGAGCCACGGGTGACTGGTCATGGCGTCTCGTCTCAGTGCAGCCTGTTTATTCCACCTGCTGCCACTGACCTGCCTCCATCGGTGTGCTCTCGTCTTATTCTAGATAATGTTGTGTTCCATGTGGTGCTGAGTTGGAAGCCACTATCTCGATTAACCATGTTATCAATGACCCGTATCTTCACTGCCTCTTTAATAATAGAGTCCTAGAAACCTTTCGCTCTACACAGTCTCTTGGTTTCTTCAAACAGAAACATATGTTCTTCACTGAGGCTGTGCTCCGCTACCACGGATTTTTGTTTTTGTCCGAGGCAATTGCTTCTCACATGTTGACAGATGCGTTGTGTTATGCAATGCTGCGTGTGTCCAATATATTGTTTCCCACATTCACAGGAAATGCTATAGACACCTGGTGTTCTTAGACCCGAAGATGTCCTTCATTGAGCGCAGCATATTTTTTATTTTTGCTGGAGGATAGAAGTTGGATTTTATCTTGTTCTTCTCCAGTATCCTGGCAATCTTGGCCATGGGCTGAACAGCATACACGTGAACATCAAGATCACAATGGAATTGGAAGAAAATGGGTGCCTACCCTTGATATCCTAATAAAGAAGAAAACAGACGGTACACTGGAATACTAGGTCTACCGAAAGAAAACACACACAGGTCTGTACCTCAACGCCAACACCTGTCATCACCCAGCACAACGGAAATCCGTGCTCACTACCCTTGCCACAGAGCTCATGATATATGCGACAAGGACAGTTTACTTACTGAGATTCAGCACCTGAAGCAAACCTTCCAGAAGAATGGATACACCGAAATGCAGATTAGACATGCTCTCAAGATGAGCAAGAAGAAGAAGGAGGAGGAGGAGGAGGATCTTCAGGAAGAAGAGAACAACAAAGGTATGGTGTTCCTCCCATATTCAGTGCCACTCATGGCCAAGATTGGCAGTATAGTGGAGAAGAACAAGATAAAATCCATCTTCCAGCAAAAATCAGAAACATGCTGGGCTCAATGAAGGACCACTTGGGTCTAAGAACACCAGGTGTCTATAGCATTTCCTGTGAATGTGGAAAACAATAAATTGGACAGATGCAGCGTCGCATAACACAACGCATCTCTGAACATTTGAGAAGCGTTCGCCTCAAACAAAAAGAAAAATCCACAGTAGCAGAGCACAGCCTCAGTGAAGAACACACGTTTCAGATTGAAGAAACCAAGAGACTGTGCAGAGCGAAAGGTTTCTGGGACTCTATTATTAAAGAGGTAGTAGAGATACGGGTCAGTGATAACCTGGTCAATCGGGATAGTGGCTTCCAACTCAGCATCGCGTGGAACACAACAACACCAAGAATAAGACGAGAGCGCACCAATGGAGGCAGGTCAGTGGCAGCAGATGAAATAAACAGGCCACACCGAGACGAGACACCAGGACCCGTCACCCACAGCTCCCTCCCACCACGTGCTGCCGCACCGATTCCGCTCGCGCCTGATTTTCCCAACTGGTGCCGAGGATGCAGAGAAGCCCGTGGTCCAGCAACTATAAAGATTCAGACAAGATGTGAACCTGACACTTCGCCTGAAGATGGCAAGTAAGAAACTTGCTGAAGCGCTGGAGAACTACGCATTTATTCGGCTGGCAACGCGAGAAGATTTTATCAAAAAGAACTATTTTTGAAACAAAACATTTTATCCTATATAATCTGCTTAAAATACTGTACGTTGCGTGGGTTTGTTCAGTAGGCTTGGTATTTGAGGTAATGTGGTAAATATTATACTTATGTCAATCTATCACATCATTGTTATACAATAAGCACTAGCCTTTTGCCTACAGCTTCGCTCACATATGCATCTGGAACATATACTGCACACATCTCCTCCTCCCCCCTCTCCCTGTCCATCTTTTCCTCCCTCTGTGTCTCTATGCACCTCATCCTCCCACCTCTTCCTGTCCATCTCCTTATCCCCACTCTCCCTGTCTCTCTATCTCCTCCTCCACCCTCTCTTTTCCAGCCCCTCCAATTATATCTTCCTCCTGTCTCTGCTTGTGTATGTGTTCAACACATATACTGTATGCATCTCCTCCTCCCCCCCTCTCTGTGTCCACATCTTCCTCCTCTGTCTCTCTTTCCACTTCATCCACCCACCTCCATCCGTCCAACATCTCCTCCCCACTATCTCTTTCTCTCCATCTCCTCCACTGCTCTCTTTGTCCATCTTCTCCACCTCCTCTCTCCAACCATATCTTCCTCCTCCTACCTCTGTCCACATCTTTCTCCCCCCTCTTCCACCTGTGTTCTACTACTGTGCACCTTCCACTAACCTCCTGCATCCCACCTTCCTCCCCCTCTCTCTGTCCATCCCATCTTCCTCCCTCTCTCTCTGTTGATCTCTTCCTCTCCCTATCCATTTCCTCCTGTCCCTCTCCCTACCCACCTCCTCCTCCTGCTCTCTCTATCAATCTCCGCCACCCCTCTCCCTATCCTCCTCCTCCTCCTCCTCCTCCGCCGCCTCCTCCTCCTCCTCCTCCTCCTCCTCCTCTCCCTATCCATTTCCTCCTCTCCCCCTCTCTGTCCAATCCCTCCTGCCCACTCTCTGGCCATTCCCTACTGCCACCTCTCTGACCATCCCCTCCTGTCCCCTTTCTCCACCCATTCACCCTCCTTTGCCCCCTCTCTCTGTCTATCCCCTCTTCTAGTCATCTCAACCTTCCACCAGTCACACTCATCTAGACATGCACTCGCTACAAAACTGGTTGATAAAGCAGGTCAATAGTACAACAACACAACACGCCCGTCGTGTAGGACAGATGCTGTATAATTGTTTTTCGCCCGTGTCTCCATTCCTATGGGAGTTAGGAGGCTTTTTACAGCTCTATTGTCCAAGAGAATGAAGTCTAAGCTAACATTCCTTGAATTCACTAGCTAACTGAAGTAACATCAGGCAAATTTGTCCAGTGTTCTGAAAGAATGCTTCCTACAAGGTCAGGTGATTAGATTTTTTTAATGCACACTGTATAAGATGAATATCAGTGACAGTTTACTGCCCCTGAAGATATTTTGAAGATACCATAACAACTGGTAAAAAATAAGGACTATTTCAGAAAATGAGGATGGACTGAAGCTCTATAGCTTGTGTCCTTTTTTACTTGTTTGATGTCAGTAGATATGTCCATAGTTACTCGGTACCCAAACTTTGAACAAGCTAGAAATTGAGTAAAATTTCGGTTTATCCTGGCCACAAACCAAGAAAATTTCTACATGATGAAAGGACAATAAATAAATTAGGATCTCAGGAATTGCAGTCCTTTGGATTTGTAAATGAACAGGGTGAGTCAAAAGTCATAGAACACCCTGTTACGTCAAAAACCATGCACAAATGGGAAAACCTGAATATTCCAATAAGGTATGGATGAGGTGGTCTATCTTTTATTGTAAGTACTGAACATGGGTGCCAGCTTGAAAGTGGTCATCTTGAATCTAAGTCCATTTTCTGACAAGTTCACTCCTTAAACAGATTTAAAGTAGAAGTTATGGTTCAATAGTTACAATAATTTTTTCTGTTGCAGGTAACTGAAGATAGCTTTGACCAAGGAGGAGAGAACTATGTCTGTAGAATGGAGTTTCCATGTCAGAGCAGCAGATTTTAGCAACCGGCACCCAGAAAGACCTCCAGTTTCACATAACACTGTCAGGTACTTCATTTCCAAATTCTGAGAAACTTGAACTGTGGCTCGTCCAACAAGTGCTAGTGATGAGACAACTTCAACAATTGTTTTGGCGTCCTTTGTGAAGAGCCCACACCACAACACATGACGTTTGTCAGTAAAATGTGGAATCAGCCGAACACTGATCATGCGAATCTTCATGCTGATCAATGGCATCCATTCAAGATTCAGCTATTCCAGCATCTAGCAGAGGTTGACCCAGCCAGACATATGCAGTTTTGCAAGTGGGCCCTAGGCAAGTTCAACAAGATCTCTCTTTTGCACAAGGTATTTTGTTCAGCGTTGAGACAAACTTTTTTGTCAATGGTGAAGTCAACCACGACAACCACAGATACTGGAGTGGTCAGACTCTACACTGTATGGAACCTTTCAAGGCAGATGGTGATGTAAAGGTTATAAAGTAGTGGGGAATAGGGGGCACCCATGTAATTGAGCCCATTTTCAATGACCAGAACCTAAATGCACAATACTACCTGGAAATGCTGTAAGAAGTGGTGTTTCCCTTAGTTCTGAATGAAGATGGCAGCTATCTCTCTTACTTTCAACAAGATGGAGCTCCATCACACTACAGAGCAGTTGTTCATCAGTAGTTTGATGGTTATTTTCCTGGTCATTGGATTGGCTGTCATGGTTATGTGGAATTGCCACCCAGATCAATGATTGCACACCACTTGACTTTTATCTTTGGAGTCATTTAAAGCAACTCGCATGTCCAGAGAAAATAAGAAACAGACACCATCATGAGCACTGCACTAAAGAAGCATGTGCCAGCATTTCTGCAGAAATCTTTCTGTGAGCGCATGATGATTGAACTGAGCACCTTCAAATGTATGTTGACTGAGAGGGACACCATTCTGAACACATCAAATGACTGTCCTTTATGGAGAACAGTCCAGCCTGTAATTCCAACCAAAATGTATTGTAACTTTTGAACCACAACTGCTACTTTCAACCGGTTTGCCGGAAGGAACTTATCAGGAAATGCTGATGTTATCTGATATATGACACAACCCCTTTCCCATTTTAAAAAAAAATGGCTAATTTCAAGATGGTACCCAAGTTTGGTACATACTGTAAAAGACAGACCATCTCATACATACCTTACTGGAATATTCATGTTTCCCCATTCCTGCATGGTTTTTGACATAACAGGGTGTACTGTGCAACTTTTGATTCACCCAATACAGCTAAATCAAATATTATGTACAGAGTCTTCACAGTAGTGTTATAGCAAAAAGCATACAAAATTTTGAATATGAATAAATAGCATTTGCAGCTGTATACAGCTAATGTCAAACAGTTATGAAGATGGAGCGTTTATGAAGGCTTGGAAGTTAGACACTCATGAAGATAGGAAAGTTAGACACACACAGTAGCATAATGAAACAGAGCTAGTGTTGAAAGAAAAACTCTGAAGCACTAGATGACATCAGAGTTCAGAAATTTGCATTTTACCATGCCCAAGAACTGTAGATAAGTACAGTACTCAGATGATAAAAGTATAAATTACCAAAAAGACTGCAAATCATTATATAAACTGAAGATAATGATTTATTTTGAAACAGCACAGTAACATAATTAAATTACAGTAAGTTCATTTTAACAGCTTGCAATTTGACCATAACTGGAAACAAAACCAATTTTGTTATAAGGAGACAACTATGAATGTTGAGTATCAGTCTATGGGATCAAATAAACTACCTCACAGTTTTCCATGTGTAACAAAGTACAGCAGCTGAATCTAAACTCATCTATATGGTGAGGAAAAAAATGTAAGTTTCCACATTTGATTCAAAAGCCCCAAATAGATGCTGGAGGCAACATTTTGATGTAATCAGCATAAAATTTGGAGAGACCGTAACAGTGTAGACTAGCATGTTGATAGTAGTATGACACATTAATGCCAGCAAAAATCTGTCCTTCATTGTTGTAAATAATTCTGATACCAAAAATGTAAATTATAAATCATTTTTTCCATTGCTGTGAAATTTCCATCCTGAGACACACACACACACACACACACACACACACACACACACACACACACACACACACCAAAAAGGAGAAATCACAAAACTTTTATACAGAGATATATCAAATACATAATTTCCAAGCAACAGCAGAAAAATGGAAAAAAAGACATAAAAGCATAATTCCTGATTAGCTTCTATTAGGAATTTCAACCGAAAAAAATCTGGACACACAAATGTTTAGTAAAGAGGAAAAATGAAATTAACAACAGAAACAACAACATACTCTCAGAATCTTGTGGAAGAGGAATGTTTAGTTTTAGTGGTGTAACTTCACGAGGTTCCCACGCACCAGCAAATATGTTGTCCAAGTAATTATTTAGATACCTAAAAAAAGGAAACTGAAAATTAGTAACAAACAAGACATGCCAACAAAGTGCATTCATGACCCTGCACAAGCAACCAGGGCAGTCCCAAATCTTATAACAGCACAGCATTAAGGCATAAGACACTTTAAGACAGCAAGTGTTAACTCTGCTTGTGTACAATAAGAAGGCCTTTAATAAAAGATTTCAGACAAAAGGAAGAGTGTTTCCAAGCCACAGCACCTCAACAAAAGACGAAATAGTTTAGTCTTATTTTCAAAACTTTAAATGTTGTTCATCAATTTAATAGAAATTTACAAACTAGATTCCTCTTAAAACACTAATTCAATGCAAAAAAATTCAGATATATAACCCAAGTTCCTCATTTCGGGCGTGGGGAAGCCTAAAATAGGAATAATTACATCAGGGTTACCTAAAATAATATACAACTCAATCTAGCCCCACTAAATTCCAGTTAAGTAATATCATATTTCCACTGCAAATTTATAAAGCACCACTGCAAAATGAATGGAACAGAGGTTTTGCAACATACCCTACTCAAAAAAGCAATAAAAAGAGTCTTGGTCATCAGTAACGGAATACATATAAAGATTTGACGCCTTCCACAATGCTCATAAATTTCTCAGATGAAGTAATCTCACACAGCAATGTTTGATCTTGGAACACTTCATAGAACTTTTCACATTTCATGATCCATTTTTTCCTTGGAAACAGCAAGATGCTCACTGTCTCAGCAATTTCTCTTCATTTCTTCAATAGTTTCGCACTGTTCCGAACTTTATGGAACATGTGGAACAAATTTTTTGATACTACAGAAGACTTACAAATTTATGAATTTTTCATTTGCATCACAAAAAGATACACATATATCCCTTACTCCATAAATACAACTGTGTACAGAGGTCCAATGGCTCAAACCCAACTTCTGATTTTTGTTTCTAGCACTGTGTCAATTTCCTTTATCAGTATTTATAGTATGCTCTTCCAATGACAAATGTTCTTCAGCCAAACGCATTCAGTTACCTTAACTATTCTTCCTTCTGATGATACATTATAAGCTGGTTTCTTACAAATTTTCCAGGTCTCACACCATAATACATTTCATACTAACAAAAAAAAAAAAAAAAAAAAGGAATGATGATACTCAAAACTTGTAAAATGATTATATTTATTTTTTCCAAAAGCAATAATCTTAATTCCACACTTTCAGCAAAGCCACAGATGTTACACAATTCTAAGATGTCGAATGTGCACACATTGAAGTATCACCTAATTTTCAGTGAAAGATATTCAGTATATACAATTGAATAGGAGGTCTGCACCATTTGTTCTTCATAGCAAACATTCACACAAACCATATTCTCTTTCCTTTCACATCAATATTTTTTATGTAAAAATAAAATTGGTCAAAAAGCAACAACTTTGATTAATTTTTCTTGTCAGTTTCTCGTGGCATTTTAAAACACTGACTTAAATGCAAAATTTCCAAACAGACAGAGCTTATCAGTTGCAAATCTGTCAATCATAAACTCTGTTACTAACCTTCTCCTCAGAAAATGACTGAAAAAGTTGGACCATTACTGATTAGATAACAATAATTCTGTATTTCATAACACCAAATCAGTCACTACACTCTCAGTAATGGAATGTTGATGATCTTATAGGTTTACCTCACAAGCAACATCAAAATGTTTACTTATTGGCTGAATACGGAATATGTCAAAGGTACCAATGATATCACAGAATTCAATTCACACTCTCCAGAACTATGATAGTAACAGTCCCAATATTACAACTACCACAAAATAAATAAACAATAAATTACTTACAGTACTTGTGGTTAATATGAACTACTTTCAAGAATTAAGGTGTCAATTTCTGAGGCTTTTCTGGTATGACTGATAGAATGTATATTTTAAGTTGTCCACTCAAGGTCAAGATTCCCCCCCCCCCCCCACTCCCCCTTGAAACCATCCATTAAAAAAAAAAAAAAAAAAACTCTGTACTCATATTTGTCATGTGGGGTGAGTGATGGCCTAAAAAGTGGTCACCTCTTAGACTACTTCAAATATGTGAGATACTTTATGTAACATGCTGCTGTTTATGTCAGAGTTCGACTGTTGGCACCTCTTAATCCCCTTGAAGTGCACTTGTTTTCTGGTGCCTTTGCTGGCATTCTGTGACCCATATATCCCCACAGGCTCTTTGCTCTGACAGTTGAGCTGGCTGGTGAGATCTTAATAAACTGTGTTCCAAACAAGTATTGATCAAACTGAAATCACTATCAATGGTCATTAAGCTTTCTAAAATCATTATTTTACAGATACATCTTAATCAGGTTGACTCAAAAGTTTAGTACTTGCATCATTGTACTGGTCTTGCCCTATCTATTTCAAGATTACACTTCAGGCAGTCAAGGCTGAAATTCAGTTAAGTGTGTCATTGACATTGCATACATTACCTATTATGTATTTTTACAGAGACTAGTTGAGCATAAACTAAGCAAGAGGGCCTTGATTTTTTTATTTGTTGGTCTTGATCTATTCCACTGGTCCTATTGATTTTCCTCACAATACCCACTTGAAGTGTTAGGCTGTGTAGTCATTCCTTTAGAAAATTATACGTAATTCTTTAGCAAGGTCGTTCAGACCTAATAATGTGTAAGCTCGAAGGACCTGGGTAATTGGCGTGTCTGTTTATGTTCTTATAAAATTTCTGCCAATAACTGGAACTCAAATTTTAGTAATTCCCTTCCAATAAGAACTTACATTATATATCGCCAGCTACATAAAAAGAAAGATTAAGATTTAAAAAACAATTAATGTTAAATAACTACCATTGTCTGAGTAAATCATCACTCAACAGCAGGTGAAGGGAGAATGTTAGAGTAGAAAAGGCAGGATGACAGATTCCAAATCATCATAGGATTTATTTTTCATTTTATCTGGATAAAACATAGCAGACAGCTACATTTAATGATGGGCAATAGATTTACATAAACCACCAGAGTCATGATTTATCACTTATAGTTATAAATTATTAGGTTGGTGCATAAGTTCAAAGTGTTTTTGTTTTGCATGCGGGCATTCCAGTTGCTATGGGTTTATTTATTGATTGTCATTTTTTATTTGTAGTTCACAGTTGCTATTTGAGTTTACACATTGCCATTTTGTCATCTGGATAAAGAGCAGAGGTGTGTATGCTAGAAAATGGACTACCAAGTGGAGAAATCGGATATTTCCAACATATTTTCTGTTTGAGTTCAATAGAGAGGTGACAGCAGCTGAGGCAGCCAGAAACATTTATGCCTTGTATGTGGATACAGTCGTTGGACAGAGCACGGCATGGTTTCCTCGTTTTAAGGAGGATCATTTTGACATTACTGATTTTCCAAATTCAAATTCAGGAAGACCTTTGGGGTTTCATGAAGATTGTTTAAACAAATTAGTCCACATCATTGTCCTCTCAAACTGGTATATTTGATGAACTGTGATCATTCCACCATTGTGCAATGAGGAAGGTCCAAAAATCAGGTGTCTGTGTACCACATACTCTAAGTCAAAAACACAAAAATCAGTGAGTGGCCTCATGTGCTCGTCTGCTTGCTCATCATCAATTGGCTTGGATACAATACTGACTATTCTCATGCTGTATAGTTATTGGTGACAAGAAATGGTGTCTTTATGCTAACATAAGGAATACAAAGGAATGGTTGAGCCGAAAGACCTGTGTGCATCCACAAAAGACAATCTTATGCTTCTGGTGGAGCAGAAGTGGTGTGGTGTACTATGAATTGCTTCTCTGAGGTGTAACCATCACTGCTGACATTTGTTGTCAACAACTTAGATGTCTTGCAGACACAGTCCAAAAACAACAACCTAGAAGACTGCATGAAGTGATGCTGCTACATGAAAACGTCCACTGCATTCTGCTAGACTGCCAAAAAACACTATACTTCAGATTTTCACCATTTCCACTCTCTATCGAGGAACTTTCAAGGAACTTCCTTTCTAGATAAAAATGTGCTTCAAACCTTTTCTTCCCTGGCCAGTGGATCAGATGAGGGGTCCAGTTGCATGGCCTGCTCATTCATCGGATCTCAACACACGTGATTTCTGGTTATGGGGCCATATCAAAAGTATCATGTATGCAGAGCCTATTCCACATGTGAAGACACTGGAGCAGCATATTAAAGCTGCTTTTGACACTGTTCAGAAGCAGCCTGGCTGATGTGAACATGTGAGATAGAATGTGCTACTGTACACACATGCATTGAAGCACATGGAAACCGTTTTCCACACATACTGCAACTGTGGCTGCATGGTACAGCTTGTATTAGACCACAATCTCTCTAACAATGTATGATTGAATAAATGCTCTATAGCATGGAAACCATGCATTTCCAGACATAAGTTCATTAGACCTTTTTTGTTCCATACCCTCTCATCGATCAATCGCTAGAGATTGTACACAATGGAAAAAATCACCCTGTGTTATTGATGACTATAGTCCAACCCAATATTTGTAAGCAACTGGTTTTGAAGAACAATTACAACTGTGTTATAAAGGAGAAAAGTATAATTTTGAGCAAATTTGTACTTTCCCTTTCAATACTGTATCAATGGCCAGCAAAGCCATGGTACACTAACTATAATTTTACATATCCCTGAGATGAAGGACAAACATAAGGAATTACATACCAAAAATTATCGCACTGTATATTGAACACTTTCCTATGACAACATATTCACTCTCAGCACATTTATTAATCTTTTACTATGGTTTCCAAATTTTATTTTTAAACAGTAGCAATAGCAAATGGGAACTAAACAAGAATATCAACTGAATTCATCCATATCCAGTAGTGAGAAACTATGGATATCACTAGGTACATACATCAATCACAGATTTGACCACTGTATTCTACATTCAACTATAATTTCATATTTAACAAAAATTAAAAGAATGGAAAACAAAGTGGTCAGCTGACATTGAACACTTAAATGCTAGGTGTCCAATGCCAACCAATGTTATACATAATTTTCTGTCTCTACAGTTGTTTTAAGAAGTGAGCCACTCTCATCTCATCGTCACTAAATATATGAGGCTGTACCAAAGCTGAGGATTGCTGTCTACTGAAAAAATAAAATACAATAAACTAAAATGTGGTGCATTGAGAGCAGTATATTACAGGCCTAACTAACTTACAACTTGATGCTCTAACCTAGGCAGTTCCAGATTGAGTGCCCGGCTGTGGGCAGCCTGGCACCCATGGGCTCAGAAGGGCAGTCACGAACAAACAGCTGAGGAATGGGCAAGAAGGCAACTGGCTGGAATTTTTTTTTTTATTTTGAGTCATTAGTCTTATGACTGGTTTGATGTGGCTCACCAAGAATTCCTCTCTTGTGTCAACCGTTTCATCTCAGAGGGGCACTTGCAACCTATGTCCTCAATTATTTGCTGGATGTATTCCAATCTCTGTCCTCCTCTACAGTTTTTACCCTCTACAGCTCCCTCTAGTACCATGGAAGTTATTCCCCGATGTCATAACAGATGTCCTTTCATCCTGTCCATTCTTCTTGTCAGTGTTTTCCATATATCCCTTTCCTCGCCAATTCTGTGTAGAACCACCTCATTTCTTACCTTATCAGTCCACCTAATTTCAACATTCTTCTGTGCATCTCAAACGATTCTCTTCTACTCCAGATTCCCCCACAGTCCATGACTCACTACCATACAATGCAGTACCCCAAAGTTACATTCTCATTCTCAGAAACTTCTTCCTCAAATTAAGACCAATTTTTATACTAGCAGACTTCTCTTGGCCAGGAATGCCCTTTTGGTTGTGGTAGTATGCCTTTTATGTTCTCTTTGCTCCGTCTTTTGCTGCCTAGCTAGCAGAATTCTGTAATTTTATCTACTTCTTGATTACCAATTCTGATGCTTAGTTTCTCACTGTTCACATTTCTACTACTTCTTGTTACTTTCATCTTTCTTTGATTTACTCTCAATCCATATTCTGTACTCATTAAACTGTTCATTCCATTCAAAAGATCCTGAAATTCTTCTCCAGTTTCACTGCAATGTCATCAGCAAATCTTGTCACTGATATCTTTTCACCTGCCATTGCTTCTTCAATGTATAGATTGAACAGTAGGGGCGAAAGTCTGCATTCTTCTTAAGCCAAGCACTTTGTTCTCGGTCTTCCACTCTTTGTTGTTCCCTCTTGGGAATACCTGGTAATATTCATTCCTGAATGATTCTGATAGTCTCTTCTATTGGTACATTGATGAAGAGAGACTTTATATCACAGTTGACAATTATATTGGTGTGCTGTATGTTCTATCCCTGTGTAAGTCAAACAAAGTGAGTCAAATACACACATGATGCTGTGTGTCCGAGGAGTCTTAATTTTCCAGAAAGATGTTCACTGGATTTTGATTGATGAGCCAGTTCCATTAAAGATAGGCTTGAGGGAACTGCTTTTCTTGTGGATTTTGGGTACTCCATAAATTATTGGTGTTACCACAACTTTTGGTGATAGGCACTATCACAATTAAGAGCAGGCTATCGAGTTTCAGGAAGCATGAATGCTTGCAAGACAGCCATGGCTGTCACACACAAAATAAGACAGACAATTGAAATCCTAAAGCAGCCTGAATACATCAACTGGGAACAAGGCTACAGGATCCCACTGCATTGGCTGCCAGCAATCCTGGTATGACAGAGCGAGTGTGATGGCAGGGCAGTCGCCCCATTGGACACAGCCACAACCAGCTAAACAAACAGCACATGAACAACTGGTGTCCTTTCTCTGCAACTAAGTAGCATGAAAACATGACTAGCAGAAGCTTGTCACAGACTCATAGCAGTGATAGGACTCTGCATTTCAACAGTTAATAGTTGTGTTAATGTTTCTCTAATCTTTTCATTATTCTGCATGCAGTTACCAGATAATGTAATTTTTGTCTATGTCGTGACTGCCAATAAAGAGTGTAGATACAGCAGTTTCAGTGACAAGGTAGTTCATTCTGCACGTCTTTCATGAGTGAAAGGGATCAAGTGATGGTTCAGTTGCTACATCAACAACAGCAACAGATTGAGCAGCAACAGCAGCACTTAGACTTGTTTTTTCAATTATTTACAAATTCACTAGGAGCACCAGCCCTCCTCCCCCCCGCCCCCTCCTCCCCTCCCATCCACTGCCACTAATGTGCTCAAGCCTCCAGCTTTTCACCATTCCAAGAAGCAAAGGAAGATTGGGACACACACATGTAATGTCTGCAGCAGCATTTCAGGTAGAGGCTCCAGTGTTGAAAAAACTGTTTCTCTTGTCATGAATTGCAGCTGAAACATTTCATTTGCTTTGAAAACTTGCCCCAATGAAAGACCCATCAGCATTATCATTTTCTGAAACATGTGACTTGCTTAGTGCTTATTATCTTAAGCAAACCCACATGGTGGTTTCCCATTTGGAGTTCCACAAAAGGCAGAAGAAGCCAGCAGAACTATCAGGCATGGGTATCCAGATAGTTTGCACAACAGGGGATGTTGCATATTAACTGTTCAAAGAGTCGCTGAAAAATTGAAAAATAATGGGGGTACTCGTAATGCCAAATGGCAAGTGCGTGTAACAGTATTACCCAAACGGGGTGTCAGTAACCATAATCGGTTGGGGAGTGGAATCCAGATGAAGCTATAGATATGCCTCTGCCAAATAACTCATTGAAAAACATTCACCAACCACCAGTTTTGCGAGGATTTCATCAGTCTGTGGAATCAGGTAAGAATCCACTACAGAGTGAGCATTAATGGTGGACTTGAAATTTCCACACAAATGAAACGCCTCTGAAATTTAGCAAATGACAGCCAATGGTATTGCCCATTAGCTAGAGGTGACTGGTTCAGTGGTATCCAGATGCTGCAACCTATGAAGTTACTTAGTGACTGCCGATCTCAGAGTGAAGGGGAGAGGCTGGGCATGACAAAATTTAAACATGGCTGTCAGTTTGAGGGTGATGTGTACCTCTAAATCCTTTGCCGCCCCCAAACCTGTCGAAAACAGGACCAAACTCATGGCGGGAGGTGTCCAGTTCCTGGAACAGAATACAGACAGAAGCAATATGCACTGCATCTTGAATTGCAACCCAAAGACCATGAATATATTGAGACCAAAAATGTTCTCCAACATTGCACTGTCTGCTGCCAAAAAATGTGATCACCCTCATGATAAATTGATACTTGACATTGATCGTGAACTCTACTTGAACAGGAATGGGCTGGTTTCCGTAACCAACCAAACAGTGATTAGTGGAGGAGAGAGCTGGTCAGCTCAGACAATGATATCTTTCCAAGTTCACGATTGTTGCTGAATCAACAGTGTAATGTAAATCATGCTGGGGATGTCGAGCCATGGACAGGTGTAACAATATGCACTTCTGTGAACTCCACAAAGTGTAGTAACACTGTTCATGTTTACGTTGCACTTCACTTAGCGTAGACCGGGACTGTGTCCTAGGCATGCCTGATGTTAACTGACTGGGAACGGCCCGTGCTGCTGGAGTTGTTGTTGTTGTTGTTGTTGTTGTTATGCTGGCAGAGGTCGCGTCCGAATTCTCGCGTGCCCTCTGGTGGACGGGACTCTACTTGCGGCAACTACCGTCCGTGACGTGCCGTGCCCATGTGCGCCTCCCGCGATCTTTCTGCTGGCTACTGCACAAAGGAACATCCGATTGCGAACCGAATGAATTAGAGGAACAGATTGAGGGCATCAGGGAATGCTGCCAATTTTGTGCCAGTGAGCACACTGATGCAACATCCATGACATCCTCAAACTGTTCCAATGCAGCTTGTAATACTTTGAAAGCATTAGCAATAACCAAAATCTCCTCAACCACTGGGTCTTCTGAACGCAATGCCTCCTGACTGACCTCTCTGTCCAGGACAGAATAAATGACGACATTGCAAGTCAGGGAATCAGTCTAGGAGTGTTGGTAGTGAGTACACACAAATTTACACTTCCTGCTTAGCCCAAAACTGGTGGTTGGTGAATGTTTTTCAACGAGTTATTTGGCAGAGGCATATATATAGCTTCATGTGGATTCCACTCCCCAACTGATTATGGTTACTGACACCCCATTTGGGTAATACTGTTACATGCACTTGCCTTTTGCATTACGAGTACCCCCATTATTTTTCAATATTTCAGCGACTCCTTGAACAGTTAATATGCAACATCCCCTGTTGTGCAAACTATCTGGATAACACTGTCACCACAGTCTACTCTGGCAGGAACATCATGACAACCTTCAAACTCTTTTTACTAAACTGCGAGAGGCAGACCTTAAGTGAAACATGTGGAAATCACAGTTTTTTTCAGGCAGAAGCAGAATATGCGGGGGATCTTCTTTCAAAGGATGGTATTTGCCATATGCAGCATCACCTAGTGACTATTACTAACCTTTCTAAGCTGCAAAACCTGCAAGAATTCCAAGCATTTTTGGGAAATCTGAGTTACTATTCAAAATTTATCCCCAATGCCAAAGGTTTCATTCATCTCTTAAACAACATGCAGGTGAAAAGTTAGCCTTTTGTTTGGTCAGTGGACTGTGATAAGGCATTCACCCATGTCAAGTCGTTGCTAATGTCTTCCGCATGTCTCGGGACCTTTACACAGGGTAAACAGTCGGTTCTTGCCACAGACCTGTCCCAGTACAGACTCGGGGTGGTTTGTCTCGCAGGGATGCTGATGGATCTGAACAACCTCTGGCATATGCCTCAAAGCCACTGACAGCTGCTCAATACAATTAATCACAAACAGAAAAGAAGGCATTTGATGATTGTCTATGTGGTCCACAAGATCCACATTTTCCTTTGCGGACGTAAATTGCATCTTTTCACAAACCATAAACCCTTATTGCACTTTTTGGGCCCCGTTTTCTGCTTCCGGACAGGACCGCACAGACTTCAGTGGAGGGCTTTATTTATGAGTGCTTATCTATGTCAGATTTATTACTGTCCCACTGTTCATGGCAATGCAGATGTGCTATCATGCTTCCTGACCAGGAATTCAACAAAATGGAAGTTTTGTGTTTCCAAATCAATGATCACGTGCATCAGTCATTGGATAGGCTCCCAGTCTCAGTAAAGTACATAGAAAAAGCCACTCCACAAGATCCAGTGCTCCATTAGGTGTCGCATTTTGTGTTGGAGGGTTGGGCCAAAGAGCTGCCTGCTATGGAGTCAGACCTGCTCCCCAATTTTGTCTTTTTTCATAATTAGCTGGCAGTGGTTCATAGAAAACTCATCCTTAGTACCAATTTGGATAAAGTCTGAATTGTCATTCTCCGGGTCCTGCAGTCCCGGATTCTTATGCCGCTCCACTGTGGCCTCTGAGCATAACCCACATGAAGATGTTAGCAATACATTTTGTCTACTGGCCCAGTACTGATTCAGCAGTTGAGAAGCTTGTCTGGGGGTTGCAGACAGTGTGCTGACTACCCCCCCCCCCCCCCCATGAACTTCTGCTCCATGGCCCACTCCTGCTCAGCCATAGCACCGGGTCCACATCCATTTTGAGAGTCCTGTGTGTCATTCCATGTAGTTAATAGAGGTGGACACACTATAACATTATCCACATGTCATTTGCATATGCTCCACCTCAACAGGAGCTACTGAGTGAACTCTAACACAGAGTTTTGCAATTGAAAGATTTTCTCTGATAATGGCCCACAGTTTGCCTTGAAACTGTTCCACAATTTCTGCATTCAGAATGATATTACTCACCTCATATCTGTACCATTTCACCCCCAGTCAAATGGTGAGGTGGTGGCACTTGCATGTAAGGTGCAGTTGGCAAAGTGCTTGGCAGACTCACCTGTCGATACAGTGCTGCCTCTGTTCCAAAGCAGCTACAGGACTACCCTGCAAAACAACCGTAGCCCAGCGGAGGCTCTTCACGGCCGATAACCACAGATGCTGCTATACCTGCTCTGTCCTGCACTGTGGTCTGTGGCGCAGCTGCATCCTTCACAATATGCTGAGGACCATCCAGCACACACCTTCAGTCGATGGCTGGGATGAGGGGTGGCTACAATTCAGGAGACATATGGCTGGCAAATGTTCACTGTGGATGCTGGTGAGGTGTTACTCTCCTGCCACTGGAATCAACTATCCCCTGGGTGGTGCAACAACTTGCCGGCAGCTGCAGCAGACACGGTCGGAGGGCCCTCCTGCAGGCTACACCCCTCCACGGGCCAGGTGCTATGGAGTCTCCTTCCCTGGGCATGCTGGTGGGCGTCAACAACATCAAGATGGATCTGCTGCCTGCCCCGGACCCTCAACCAGTATATGACAGTGTCTGCCTAGATACTGCCCGCTCATCAGAGCACCAGGCAGATGTCCCCCTGTCATTGCTGCTTATGTCTCTTGCCATTGCATGACTCACCACGCCTCCACGTGCTGGGTCATCACTGCGGCCAGCTTACCATCATCCGAACCACTTCCACTTGTACACCTTGCCATGCCAGAGACAGCTGCCAGCCAATTCCTGCAAATGCAATGCCTCTTCAGATGCTGATGAGCCACTGGAAGCCAGTGCCACTGCACCACTGTCATAGTCATCGTCATCATCGTCACGTAACCTGGGCAGATCAGGTGGCTTCCTTGCCATTGCCGACCTTCTGCCAGCAGCAATTCAGCTGGCGTGGTCCTTCTTTTTCATACACTGACATCTGTGGCACTGGCTCCATGGAACAGGGAAGGGATGTGGTGGTGCAGCTGTGCAATCCACCACAGTGTTCATATCTGGCACCAGCAGCAGCTGGGTGAAGCAAGTGTGCCACTGTAGCCCACAGCCAGCACCCCAGCCAGCAAATACAAACACATTGGTGCACTGCCAATGGGGCCTTGTTCACTTGCATCTTCTCCACCATATGCAAACATTCTCAAGTCAGACCAGCTCATTGCTGATGTACATTGAGTTGTCAGTGATAGGAATCTGTACTTGAACAATTAATAGATGTGTTAAAGTTGCTCCAACCTAGATATTATTCTACGTGCAATTATATGCCATGTACTTTTGTGTCTGTAGTGACTGAATAAAAAGTGTAGATACAGCAGAAACTACAGAAAATTGAAAGAAGTCTCAGTGGCACAAAAATCTGAAACTTCCCCTCCTGATTATGAGTCTAGTGGCATAACCACTGTGGCAGCTTGCATTGTTTCCAAAGCTGAAGAAAGAGGTGATGAGCAGTATGTGTTACTGATAAGCACGGCTAATCTGTCTTTCAACCCACTATCATTTAAATCCTGTTGACCCTGTAATTTTGTAATACTCTCATGTAACAGAGTTTAAAGTGAGTCTCTTGGAAATTGTTCATAAAGGCCTTCTCTCTATTATGGCTTTCAGTCCTGCATGCTGCAGTCCTGCATGATAGACACTGCTTGTTGTCACTGATTTTTGATCCTCCCAAGTCCTGTAATATATATTGTATTATCCAGTTCTTTTGACTTGGTTACTCTAACTGATCTTTTGCAGGCAGTGGGTAGAGCAGCTGCATCAACTGCTTGGGTCTGCATTGAGAGTGTCATTATCATTATAATATCATAGTAACTATGCTGAATATAAAATAATTCCTTATCACATTTAATAATCCATAAAAATTGAGTTATCAAATTAAGTTGGTATCATATAACCAGTTGTCCACTTTTGATCAGGAGTTTACTTGAAACTTCCTGTCACATTAAAACTGTGTGCTGGACCAAGACTCAAACCTGGGACCTTTGCCCTTCAGGGTATAATTCTCTGCCAACTGAGCAATCCAAGCACAATTCACAATGCACAATCACAGCTCTACACTGCCAGTACCTCATTTCCTCCCTTTAAAACTTTACAGAAGTTGTCCTGCTTACGTCACAGGACTATACTCATATTATAATTACTTTATGATTGATGTTTCCAAGAGTCCAGTGGTAGCAGTTGGGCATCAGCCAATTACAGCTGTTTCTTGGGCCCCTTGTGCTTGCTGTGTCGCCTGATCTGTGGGCATGAAAAGCAGACCCTTGCCAAGTGACACAGTCTACACAGTTCGGAGAGGGATACGTAGAGCTGGTCACAAAGGTGGGCGAGAAGGGGAAGGACCATCAAATATGCAGTGGTTTATGCATTTTCCATAGTGACACAGTAAAAATATTTAGTAATTTCCAAGATCACTGGGAAATAAGGCAAAAGTGCATAAGCTGCTGAAGTTAGCCTTTGGTAAACATTTTAGTTTGTGCACAAAAACGTTGAAAAGAAAAATGTCAGATTCACAATCTCTACCACATAATCATAAATAAACTATTTGGTTAAAAGCTTCAATACTTTCACGACTTATAGTCTCACATTGTAGCTTGCCTTTAGTGGTCACACTTATGACTTCTGAAATCAAGAGACCTACAGCAGTTAATCCTGAGAGCTTGCAGTGGAAAACCATCACAACAAAATTGTTTTTAAGGATGAAAGGAGAGCCATACCTCACTACAATGTGGATCAAATATAATTTTTATATATTCACAGTGTGCCACTGTGCAGCTAATCCAAGTTCTCCCTGCGTATTATACCAAATTCATGTTTCATGTTTCTGGTTCTTACACAATTTATCACATCAGTGGCATCTGCAATTTAAGTTCGCATTACAGTTACAGTGTGCTGCAGTGGGATTAAATGAAATGGAATTGTCTGTTGGACACATTAACATAAAAGCAAAGCACTGGACTGTTAACAAAATGTTGAATTGAAATACACATTCAACCTTTTATTTAAGCTTACTGTTATTTTATCTAAGAAAACTATGTTCACATAGTAATGCAGTCACAAAATTAATAGCTCTCAATTTAGTTAATACAACACTTTTAACAATGTAGTAAACAGTTCCATTTTATTTCTACATCCATGAACATAAAAAGCTGAGAATTTATATAAGTTATTCTTCATTGGTTTTAGTTGTTGATTAATGTATTAAAATGCAATGGAGATTTGTCTCACCTAAAGGAATACAAAATTTGAATCCGTGACACATTCTGAAGCTCTTGTAGATATCACAGAGCCATCAAAAACATATTCACATCTTCAGTAATAGTTATGGACAACATCTCATTTCATTTGACTATTGTTTGTAAGGTGCCTACAGTAACTTCCAGAAAACAATACTGTCAACTGGCTACAACAGGAAAACATTCACATCTCAGATGACTGTAGAAAGAGAGAATTTCATGGCTCAGAATAAAGCACATTTACCTCTACATGTTTTGATGAACTATCTATCACATCAATGCCATTTCAATTCCAGTGAACTCTTGTGGGCTGAAGTTACAGGTTATGTGGCAAGGAACAACAAAAATTTATGCTGGCAGAAGTAGAAAGATTGACATATTATGTTATGAACCACACTTCATCACCAGATTGGCATAATTTTGCAAGGCACGTGAAGGAAGAAATGACGAAAGCATGGGAGAATGAATTTGTAGTCGATAATAACATGGAACAACTTCCTTCATTTAATTCTGACAGCAGTTCTACTGATTACACAGATGATAGTGAAAGTGATTTAGATATAACTGCTGTGCATCCATTAGTGGTCTGTTGGTTATCAATAATTCAGTTGTGTTCACACCATACAATTTTCTCCAATTATTTAGATAATTTGTTACGTTGTTCCCCACTACTACCATCTCTCAACCAGAGAGTAATTTTAATTGGAGTATAGCACTCCTGGAAGAAAGGATATTGTGGATACATGGCTTAGTCATAGCCTGGGGGAGTGTTTCCAAAATTAACTTTCACTCTGCAGCAGAGTGTCACTGATTTGAAACTTCCTGACAGACTAAGGTAGGAGATGAGGTACTGCTGGAAGTAGAGCTGTGAGGGCACATTGTGAGTCATGCATTTGCCCTGAAAGGCAAAGGTCCCAGGTTCCAGTCCCCATCCGGCACACAGTTTTAATCTGGCGGGAAGTTTCAAATCCATGCATACTCTGCTGCAGAGTGGCAATTCATTCTGGACACAAATAACTTGTTCAAAACATAGTAAAAAGTTCACTGGTTTTAAAAACCATTCTAAATCAACAATTTAGTACATTGTACAAATGGCAGTTAGACTACTGAAGCAAAAATCAAACTTATTCAGCTATGAAGACATAGTATTTCATGCATCAATTTAGTCTGAGTGATGAAGTCACATACCAGTTGATAGCCTTTGCCAATATATTCCCCGGTTTTGTACCTGATGCAACTTCTTTCTTAACAAGTTTGTATGGATATAGCACATCCACTGGAAGTTCCACAAAAACAGGACCTGTAAATAATATGCATCAGTCAATTTCTCTCATTCAACAAGAAATGGGAAAAATGCAACAGATGAGAGTAATACACACATCACCACCTGGAAGTTTAAACTTGTACAATAATTTGATAAACGAACAGTAATTAACAAAACAGGATCATATAAAATGTAACTCAAAAGCTTATCAACTTTACTCAAAATGAACATACTTTTCAGAGCAACAAGAGACACAATGAACCCATAATACATCAATCTAAATTCCCCATCAAAGAAAATCAGTTGTGTGACACATCAGAAGGGACTGTGTGTCTTTGACTGTTTTGTTTATTTCCACATGAAACAAGCATGTTCCATATAACTGAATCATTTATTTACACACTGTAAGGTGAACAGAATGTCTACTTGGCTTCTGTTAATACAGGAACAACTGCTATATGGAAGAAAGACATGAAAGCAGAAAAATAAGATATCAGTACTGAACTGCCTTCAGAATTCAGAATGTAAAAAATAACTCCTTGCTCACAAGGAAAGCCACCTGTGTAATTCTATTTATCCACAGTCTGTTTTGTACATGTCTCTTTTTATGCTTTTTATCATCACTGAAACACCAAAGAAACTGGTATAGGCAAGCACATTCAAATACAGATACGTAAACAGGCAGATTACGGCACTGCGGTTGGCAACATCTATATAAGGCAACAAGCATCTGGCACAGTTGTTAGATCAGTTACTGCTGCTACAATGACAGGTTATCAAGATTTAACTGAGTTTATAATCAGCACACAAGTGATGGGACACAGCATCTCCGAGGTAGCGATGAAGTGGAGATTTTCCCCTACAACCATTTTGTGAGTGTACTGTGAATATCAGGAATCTGGTAAAACATAAAACCTCTGACATCACTGTGACCGGAAAAAGATCCTGCAAGAACGGGACCAATGACAACTAAAGAGAATCATTCAACATGACAGAAGTGCAACCCTTCCACAAATTGCTGGAGATTTCAATGCTGGGCCATCAACAAGTGTCAGCATGCAAACCACTCAAGGAAACATCATCGATATGGGCTTTCAGAGCTGAAGGCCCACTTGTGTACCCTTGATGACTGCAAGACAAAGCTTTACACCTCACCTGGACTTGTCAACACTGACATTGGACTGTCGACGTGTACGGGTATGGAGACAACCTCATGAATCCATGGACCCTGCATATCAGCAGAGGACTGTTCAAGCTGATGGAGGCTCTGTAGTGGTGTGGGGCGGTGCAGTTGGAGTGATATTGGACCCCTGATATGTCTAGATATGACTGACAGGTGATATGTACGTAAGCATCCTGTCTGATCACCTGCATTCATTCATGTCCATTATGCATTCTGACAGACTTGGGCAATTATAGCAGGACAATGCAACATCCCACATGTCCAGAATTGCTACAGAGTGGTTCCAGAAACATTCTTCTGAGTTTAAATACTTCTGGTGGTCACCAAACTCTGCAGACATGAACATTATTGAGCATATCTGGGATGCCTTGCAATGTGCTGTTCAGAAGAGATCTCCACCCCTCGCACTCTTATGGATTTATGGACAGCCCTATAGGCGTCATGGTGTCAGTTCCCTACAGCACTACTTCAGACATTAGTTGAGTCCACATCTTGTTGTGGCACTTCTGTGTGCTGGCAGGGGCCCTACATATTAGGCAGTTGTAGCAGTTTCTTTGGCTCTTAGTGTAATTCTACATTTTGTCTTGAGTATCACATAGGTATGATCTCTTGCTATTACATTTGTCACATGCTATTCTTGTGAATAGTTCTCCATTTAATTCCTAGATATAGTTTCTACATAAAATTTGAATCCAAAATAGCATCAAAAACAGCATTTGGACATAAACATATGTATGCTGCTACAATGTAACCCCCTTGTGTATAGGTAAACTAATAAGCCAAAACATTATAACTACTGCCCACAGAAACTTTGGACACTGCCTGGTGATGTTGGGGGCATGTGACATGGTAACAAAAGTGTGTAATTGGGGCAGACACGGACGGAGGATCAGCCTAGTGAAGATATGGGCTGCAAATGGGGAAATCCATTGAGATAAGTAACTTTGACAAAGGGTAGACTATTATTACGCAGAGTCTGCTAATGAGTATCTTGAAAATGGTGAAGCTGGTCGAATGTTCACATACTACTGTTATGAGCATCTATGGAATGAGATAGAAGGACAGTAGAACTACCACTAGGCGCTAAATGGTTGGACATCTAGTACTCTTCACAGGACGTGGTGTCCAGAGACTTGTCTGCTCTGTAAAGTAGGATAGATTGCTGAAATAGCACAATGCTGGTGCATGCACAAGTGTTTCAGAGCACACCGTTCATTGTACATTGTTGAACATGGAGCTCTGCAACAGACCACCCCTTTGTGTTCACTTGCTAACCCAATAACATTGTCAATTATGATGCAGTGGGAACGGGACCATCGGGATTTGACTGTTCATCAGTGGAAACGTGGGCTTTTAGGGTGAATCACATTTTAGCTACACTAGGTCACTGATCGTCTCCACAAACATCACCATCGAGGTGAACGGTGGCTCAAAATGTGCAGTGCACCATGGACACAGACTGGTGGGAGTCATATTATTGTGCTATGGGAGACATTCTCCTGCCCTTGCATGGGACCTGTGGTAGTAATCGAAGAGACACTGGCAGCTGCGAACCACCTCCACCCTTCATGCTTGACATCTTCCCTGACAGTGACATCACTTTCAGCAGTATAATTGTCCAGGTCTTGGAGCCAGAAGCATGCTACAGTGGTTTGAGGAGCACCGTTGTAAACTCATGTTGATGTTTCAGTGAGCAAATTTCTACATCTCATCTACATTTATGCTCTGCAAGCCACCCAACGGTGTGTGGCAGAGGGCACATTACGTGCCACTGTCATTACCTCTCTTTCCTGTTCCAGTCGCGTACGGTTCGCGGGAAGAACGACTGCCAGAAAGCCTCTGTGCGCATTTGAATCTCTCTAATTTTACATTCATGATCTCCTTGGGAGGTATAAGTAGGGGGAAGCAATATATTCGATACCTCATCCAGAAACACACCCTCTCGAAACCTGGAAAGCAAGCTACACTGGGATGCAGAGCACTTCTCTTGGAGAGTCTGCCACTTGAGTTTGCTAAACATCTCCGTTACACTATCACGCATGATATAAATGCTATGGAACCCATCTTGGTCACTATCAGGCACCGTCATCGTGTACGCAAATCAGTGGCTCATTACTTATGAAAATTACATGACCTGTGTGTAGACATCTAATGCCACAGAGCTCATATGCAGAATCAGTGACGTATTTCATTCCAAAGATGGACAAACAAGCTATTAAGCAAGTAGTCATAATGTCTTGGGTCATAAGTGTATAAGCATTTGTGTCACACAAAAATTTGCATGAAAATGTTTAAAATGTCACATCAGATATTTGCAATTCACTGTGGAATCCTACAAACTTTATAGCATACAATTATAGTAAAATCTACTGAGTACTCCCAGTTATTATTTTTACTGTCAGATGTCTCCTTACTCTTTGTGGCTAAAGCATTTCTTCTACATATAAATACATCTACATATATACTCTGCTAGCTACCAAGTGGTGTGTGGCGGAGGGCACTATTCGCGCCAAAGTCATACACCCCCCCCCCCCCCACCCCCCTCTGTTCCACTTGTGGCTCGCGCGGGGGAAAAACTATAATTTCCCTTATCTATGAATGGTGATCATTGCAAGATTTGAAAGTTGGTGGTACTAATATATGCTCTACATCCTCAGGGAAGATCGGATTTTGAAATTTAGTGAGCAGCCCCTTACGTATAGCATGTCATCTAACTGCAAGTGTGTCCCACTACAAACTTTCTATGAGATTTGTAACACTCTCGCTATGGATAAATGTATCAGTCATGAATCCTGCCACTCTTCTTTGGACCTTCTCAGTCTCTTGAATCAGATCCAACTTGTAAGGGTCCCATACAGACGAACAATACTCTAAGACTGGACGAACTAATGTATTATAAGCAATTTCCTTTGTTGAAGGACTACATTGCTTCAGGATTCTATCAATAAACTGCAATATAGAGTTTGCCTTACCCATTACTTGTGTAATCTGATCGTTCCATTTGAGATTATTTCAAATAGTCACACCCAGATACTTGATGGATGTTACCGCTTCCAAAGACTGAGCATTTATTTTGTACTCGTACATTAATGGGCATTTTCACTTCGTTATACACAGTAGGTTACACTTACTAATATTGAGAGATAACTGCCAGTCATTACACCATCCATTTATTTCCTGCAAATCCTAATTGATTTGTTCACAACTTTCGTGTGATACTACTTTCTTGTAGACTACAGCATCATTGGCAAACAGTCTAATGCCGCTGTCAATACCGTCAACCAGATCGTTTATGTAAATCATAAAAAGCAGCAGACCTATTACACTGCCCTGGGACACACCTGATGTTATGCTTGTTTGTGTTGAAGTCTCCCCATTCAGGACGACATACTGCTCACTGCCTGTTAGAAAACTTTCTATCCAACCGCATATGTCATTGGATAGACCGTACAGGTGCATTTTTTGGAGCAAGCGACAGTGCGGAACTAAGTTGAATGCCTTTCAAAAGTTTAGGAATATGGCATCAACCTGGGAGCCGGTATCTAGAGCCTGTTGTATATCATGTACAAAGAGGGCCAGCTGTGTCTTGCATGACTGCTGTTTCCCAAAACCGAGATGGTTTCTGCAGATGAGCTTCTCAGAGTCTAGAAAGGTCATTATGTCTGAATGCAAAATATGTTCCATGATTCTAGAACAAATCAATGTCAGTGAAATTCGCTGGTAATTATGTGCATCTGATTGTCTACCCTTTTTATAGATTGCTATGAGCTAGGCCTTCTTCCAGTCCCATGGAACTTTCCGCTGTTACAATGATCTCTGACAGATGATGGGTAAGAATGGTGCTATATTTGTAGCATAGTCAAATGGTTCAAATGGCTCTGAGCACTATGGGACTTAACAGCTGAGGTCATCAGTCCCCTAGAACTTCGAACTACTTAAACCTAACTAACCTAAGGACATCACACACATCCACGCCCGAGGCAGGATTCGAACCTGAGACCGTAGCGGTCGCACGGTTCCAGACTGAAGTGCCTAGAACCACTTGGCCACCATGGCCGGTGTAGCACAGTCAACATAAAATATTACGGGGATACTGTCTGTGCCAGATGCCTTCCTCGCGTCTAAGGATCTTAACTGTTTTACAATCCCAGATATGCTAAACACTATGTCAGCCACCCTCGTGTTTGTTCAATAATTGAAAGGAGGAATGGTGCTGCAGTCCTCTACCATAAATGAGTTTTTGAAAGCTATGGTTAGAATTTCGGCCTTCTGTTTATCATCATCTGTTACATTACCCATAATGTCAGCAAGAGAACATATTGAATTATTTGTAGCGTTCATAGATTTTACATATGACCAACATTTTTTGGGGCTATTTTTAGAATCTGCAGATAAAATATTGCTTTCAATTTCGTTAAAAGAATCTCCCATTTATCTTTTGACAGATGCTTTCATTTTGCATAATTTCTGTTTGTCAGCGGGGCAGTGACCACATTTAAAATGACTGTGCAAAATTCTCTGCTTTATCAGCAACTTCCTAATACGTTTGTTGAACCAAGGTGGATCCTTTCCCTCCCCTATATTTTTGCTAAGCACATATTTCTCTAGCATGTGGTGGACAATACCTTTAAATTCCAACCAAAGATGCTCAGTATCTTTGTGTCCCGTAGTGAATGCTTGGAGCTGACTATGAAGATATTCATTAATGACACTTTTACTTGCTTTCCCAAACAAGAAAACTCTACGCAGTTTTTTTTTTTTTTTTTCTGCACTGACATAGAAGCCACGACGACATTATGGTCACTAATACCTTCTTCCAGATTAACTTCCTCAAAATGATCAGGTCTGTTTGCCGCCAAGATATCTAATATGTTCCCATCTCGAGTTGGTTTTCTATGTATGTGTGGTATAGTCTTATGAGGCCTACATTTTATTCTTGACTCCAGCCAGTCACCTGCTTCATTCATCTCACCTTTCACTCCATACTGCACTCACACAGGCCATCCTTAGCACATGTTCCTCCATTTCTGTGAAGTAGCTCTGGCATAAATATTCCCCAAAATAATAAGTAATGGGAAACTTTCAATAGTTTCATAACTGTGGATTTTATCCATTTTCATTCTTTCAACAAAAACAAATGTCTCCAAGACCAGTTTTATGTACTTATAGTAATGTTTTACCAATTTACAGGCAACAAAGTGAATAAACAGAAGCAACAAATTACGTTAGAGAAAAAAGTATTTTATATGTGGAAAACCAAGTTGGAAGGTATTAAATTCCAAGACATTATAACAAAAATTTCCTTCTTAATAAGCTGAAACTAAAAACAGAAGATATAGTGTTAGGAGGAGGTAACAGAAAAAGTCTGCATTTCGTTTTTCCCTTTATCTGTTGCCTCTCTTCTAACTCAAGAGTTCAAGTCACATATCCACCTTTCATCATACCAGATTTTCTTTGCTTGTTCTTTCCATTAAGCTTTTGAGGGCAATCATTTTTATTTTGTAAACTTAAGACAGTAGCAGCCATTGTATGTTGCTGTAAGTCCAATGGTAAACTATATCCTGAACATATGATTTCTTTTCTCTTGCAGTATGGCTTTTACAGCATAAAGTATTATATGCATAATTTACAACTGAGAACAAAATGTCAGAAAAATAACTTCACAGCCATAACAGATGGTAGCTAATGCTACTCAGTATCATTTCATACTTCATGCAGTACCTGGGGTTCCTGACTGTGCCTCTTTTAATGCCTGCCTTAGAGTTGGAGCAATGTCACGAACTGCTGAAACTGCAGCACAGAATTTGCAAAGTGGGGTAAACAATGACATCTGATCAATATCCTGCAGAGCCCCTCGTCCTTTTAAGAGTCCTGCAGAAGCTCCTCCTGAAATAAATGAGAATTCATGTCAAGTCATGATATAGTTTCATGTTATGAGACCACACACACACACACACACACACACACACACACACACACACACACAACTACAAAGGATGCTGAAACTAGTCAACATGATACAGGGGAAGGAATATCTAACAAGCAACTACTTAATGTCTTCATGATGTATTCCCAGTTTTTATCAATACAATACACAGTTTACTGAGTATTTCCATGTAATGGTATCATTTAGCGATCTGTTGTATGTTAACTTAATTGAGCCACTATGTACTGTGACATAATGAACTGAAGAGTAAAATGGTGAAATAAATTAATTGCTGTGCTACCGCTATGTTTGTCCTACATAGAAGAATGAGCTGCCAAGTTTTTTGTTTTTTATGTGTAATGACACTATAGTTCTAAAATAAATATTCCAACAGCAATTAAAGTGCCAATAGCAATTCATCTAGAGAGATTGCAGGAAAGTGGCAGACGGCCATATTATTATGAGGTGGATCGGTTTTCCAATATAGCTGGTATTGGCTTTCAACTACAAATAAAATTTTGGTGTTTTATTTGGTGTCTTTCATAATTACCACCAGATTACTCTATATGGCTCGAAGTACATGACTGTTGCGATTCTCTTACAAGACAACCTGCTCATATCTTGTCATGCTGGTTAATGGTGAGTTAACCATAGAGAACACACTAAGTATGATGCCAAAATTGGGATGTTATTATTAGAGGTCTCATTTCAGAGACTTCTCCAAGACATAACACAGAATTTTGCTATACAATTTCTCTACACAAGAGAACGGTCTGGGAAGGTAAACACACACACACACACACACACACACACACACACACACACACACACACAGAGCCAAAACAGACGAATGAACAAATTTAACAATGGAGAATGATATTATTATTATTGTTGTTGTTGTTGTTGTTGTTGGACATACATGGTAAACAAGCCCAGAAGGGGGCCTCGTCGTGTAGTCCTATGTGCCTACTATCAGGCACCTCAATTGACAGCTAATTCAAAACAAAGATGTACCATTTTAATTTCTGAATGCCGTGGCTAATAAAGGCATCTGTCTCCTTTTATTAAAGCAGCTGGCCAGCAAGTCAAATCTGTGTGCTTCTATTGCAATTTTGAATGACTGAGCCACATTTATGGTGAGCTTGACCCTTTGTGATACATTCACCATTTTCTGTTGTTATCTATTGTTCTGCCTCACTTTGCTGCCCCTGTGGGCGAAAGTTAATTTAAGGATTTTCTGTTTCCATTCCTGGTCATTCCACATTAACTGCTAACCCTTTTGTTATTTATTATCAATAATGTCATTTATTTTTAAAAATCTTGTTGTCACATGGCATCTTACCTGATTTATTACTTTGGTGCCACAAGGCATTTTACTTAATTATCTAGGTTGTAAGGTCCCATTAGTGGTATGTATTTGCTACTACATTTTTGCTTTTTATTGCTCTAAGGTGCTTGTTCTAAGCCTACTTGTAAATGGCTGCTGATTGCAGTTCCTTTTGGTTAAAAACACTAAAATAAATCTTTAGTAGTTCTATCGTGAGATGGTTTTCAGTCTCTAACCTGCACCTGGCTGTTGTTGGTAAATTTTGACTTCCTTTCTTATCCTACGTGGGCCTCGCCTATATTCCAGTCTGAGATCCTGTGTATGTTAAGTAAAATTTTGAGGCATCCCAATTCCTAAAAACTTATAATTGGCCATTGGTTGTAATTTTTTTAATCATTATTTTTTCATTTGCCAGAAGGCCTCGGTCATTTTTAAAATTTTGGAATACTATGTTTATTGAAATATTGCCATGAGCGGTTCATGTTGTTATTAAGCTTGTATTTATGTGTGATGCTAAAAGAACAGTAATCACCTGTCTTTCTAAATTACTTTCTCAGTGGAGAATATTTATTTATTCTGCCTTGCACGGCACTTTCTCAAGAACCATTGGAGCTTCCACATTAAGTTTTACTATTTGTTTATTCTTTCACTCTTAATGTTAATAAATTTTTGTTAAAATTTTATATTCTTTTATTGGCCTAGCACCTTACCACTCACCCTACCAGCTCTCTGTCACTTCAAAGTCAATCTAGACATACCAAATACATAAATAGCCACAGTCACCACTACCTTGCACATATTCTTTTGTACTGAAAAGACCATGGCACATAATAAATTCAATCTGACATACCAAAAGCCTGAGCCCCAACCAGATATTTTTAAAACCTGCTCACAACAAACTTCAGACTTTGTTAAGACAAGGGCATTAGAGACAGAGTTTCACATCTGAATATCAAAGAGGTCATGTAGTGGTAAATATAGCTACCATTTTAAGATACAATAATGGCAAATATATGCTAAGTGCTGAAGAAATGTAATAACATATTCACCTTTTAGCTGCCTCTGAAAGATAACATTGGCCCTCATACATGTGCCATCTACAAAATTCCTTGTCAATGTTGTCAAAAGATGACAGACTACCAAACAAGAACACAATCAACAT
Source organism: Schistocerca cancellata (assembly GCF_023864275.1). Classification (NCBI taxonomy): domain Eukaryota; kingdom Metazoa; phylum Arthropoda; class Insecta; order Orthoptera; family Acrididae; genus Schistocerca; species Schistocerca cancellata. The sequence goes on from NC_064629.1 coordinate 63,164,115, forward strand.
GAAATGCATTCCTGCCTCTGCTACTTCAGAAAACCGGTTTTTCCAGAACAAAATAGCCACAAAATTACATTTGAGGAAACATTTTAAAAAGAGCCACTAACACCTTGGAAAGTGTTGTATCAAAATTAAAATATGTAATAACACTGAAACAGGATACTGGCATACAGCTAAGTAACACATGGGTGGCTGCTATAACAAACTTCAAATTTAAATGGCAGATACAGATCAGAAACATGACCCTGTATGGAGATAGCAAAGTGACAACATCAATATTACTCTGAGCAGCATCTAGGCTTGTATATGAACTATAAGGTTTGAACCTCAAGAATGTTTTAAGTCCTTTGACATTAATTGTCATAGACATCAATTTTCACTGTCTTTGACATAAATTCCACTTGGTAAAAGCACTGATTTTTCTAATTTTTAATTCAATCACAGAGCAAAAGTCGGAAAGTTGATCAAGATTTCAGTTGATTTGGAGAACAAATAAAGAAGAAACAACTTCACATTTATCATATTTAAACCACAATATTTATCAAGATTCTGCACATTTCAATTATATTGCTCGCTGTTGAATCAAAGTAATTTCAAATATTCAGTACTTTCTTTCTCCACCCAATGATTCCAGAATATGAGAGCTTATACAGCTGAGAATCTTCAGTTTTTGGCCTATCCTTCCGTTAGGCTACATTGTTCCAAAAAAGGCACAGTGTAATGGTAGTAGTAGTCTGGCAACAAAATACTTACGTGTTACAAACAAATAAAAACAGTGTGAGGACCTAGGTAGCATGACGGCAGAAGCATCAGAGATATCAAGGCAAAACTAGCTGATGCAAGGAACTATAAGAACACTTTTGCTTCTTGTATAGACACTAGGGTAATGTCACACTATGGGTATGAACTATCTGCAAGTGATGAAGTGGCCTCATAGTCTTTTACAGCATCACACCTGTATAAAATCTTCTCAGTTTTCAAGCCACATTATTTTGAATAAAACACTCCAGCTTTCAATAGCTACCTCCACCATCATCATCATGAGTAAAACTGACTGCCAGGCCTGGCTTTTTCAATTATATACACAAGACTGCCGCATCTGGCACCAACCAGAAAGGCCCAAAGCGATGCAAACATGGAAGATGAGTTGGGCCCACCACAGGACTGAGCAGTGTCAGGTGATGTGAGGAGCCACCACCATATCTGAAACTGCTGCTCTCCCCTACAAGCATCTGCATTTGGTGTCTTTCAACACCCAAAGCCTGCCCATATGTGCTACTAATTGTGTACCCCTGGTCTCTGCTAAAATTGTTGCTGTTTATTCTAATTTTGGCCACCTCCTTTATAACGAAATCCCAATACGTTGATGCTCGAGGCAAAATTTCATATTTTCAAATTGTATTTTGAGTCTCATTTCCATGCAATGCTCAGCTATGGCTGACTTATCAAGCTCCCTTCACTTACAAGGGAACCTCCCCATCGCACCCCCTTCAGATTTAGTTATAAGTTGGCACAGTGGATAGGCCTTGAAAAACTGAACACAGATCAATCGAGAAAACAGGAAGAAGTTGTGTGGAACTGTGAAAAAATAAGCAAAATATACAAACTGAGTAGTCCATGCCCAAGATAGGCAACAACAAGGAACAGTAAGGACACGGTTGCCGTGGTCCCGTGGTTAGCGTGAGCAGCTGCGGAACGAGAGGTCCTTGGTTCAAGCCTTCCCTCGGGTGAAAATTTTAACATTTTATTTTCAGTTTATGTGACATACGCTTATGTTTTCATCACTTTTTTAGGAGTGATTATTACATCCACAAGAAAACCTAAATCGGGCAAGGTAGAAGAACCTTTTTATCCATTCGCCAAGTGTACAAGTTAGGTGAGTCGACAACATATTCCTGTCATGTGACGCACATGCCGTCACCAGTGTCGTATAGAATATATCAGATGTGTTTTCCTGTGGAGGAATCGGTTGACCTATGACCTTGCGATCAAATGTTTTCAGTTCCCACTGGAGAGGCACGTCCTTTCGTCTAATAATCACACGGTTTTGCGGTGCGGTCGCAAAACACAGACACTAAACTTATTACAGTGAACAGAGACGTCAATGAACGAACGGACAGATCATAACTTTGTGAAAGTAAAGAAAGTAAACTTTTCACCTGAGGGAAGACTTGAACCAAGGACCTCTCATTCCGCAGCTGCTCACGCTAACCACGAGACCAGGGCACTCCTTAGCTCACACTATCCTTGAAGTTGCCTATCTTGCACATGGACTACTCAGTTTGTATATTTTGCTTATTTTTTCATAGTTCCACACAACTTCTTCCTGTTTTCTCGATTGATCTGTGTTTAGTTTTTCAAGGCCTATCGAATGTGCCAACTTATAACTAAATCTGAGGGGCGTGCGATGGAGAGGTTCCCTTGTTAGTATACTGAATGTGCTCAGTACAATGCTCCGCAATTGTTTGACCTGAACAGATGCCACCGCATTTTCAAGGGACAGCATACACACCAGGCACATGAACAACTATGTCATCTTTAACAACGCACAACATGTCTCTTATCTCATATCTTGGGGATGGACCAGAACACTGGTCTCAGTTCATGTCTGCAGCACGTGTCCTAACTTGCTGCTTGTTGCCCTACAGTATCGCAGGCAAGCAGTTGGCTTGGTCTCTTCTGCCAATTCACAAGGCATCCTGCATTGGTAGCACCTCAAATTATTTGCAATGTCTCTCTTGCTATAACCATTCTCTCTGAACACACATCTCAGATGCTGCATTTCGAACTGTAGGTAGTCGCCATCAAAAATAATCTATGCTCTGTGTGCTAACGTGTTCAGGAGCTTTCTCGTGTACAGAATGGTGAAAACTACTGGCTTTCAAATATCAGCACTTGTTGGGAGGAGAGAGCAACAGTTTCAAACATGGTGATGGTCCCTCACATCACCTAGTCCTGTGGTGAGCTGGAGCTGCTATGATCTGCCTAATTCACCTTCCATGCTCAAATAACATTAGCTCCCTCTGATTTGTGCCAAATGCTGCAATCATGCCTACATAAGTGTAGAACCATGCTTGCCCCATATACAGTGGTTTTTACCTCTGATGATACTGGCAAAGATAACTACTGAAAGCTTGAGTGTGTTATTCAGAATGACATGGCTTAAAAATAGAGAAGCTTTTGTTTCAGGTATGATGCTGTGAAAGACTCCAAGGACACACTTATATCCTCTATGATGAGGACACAACACACAGTGTGAGGCTGATAGAAAACTGCGGGAAAATATATTACATCTTGTGAATTTACAAAACTGCCAAGACAAGGGGGTAATTCCTCACTTTGCTGTAGTCAAGCAACAAATTTGAGCTGCTGTAGTGGACATAATTCTGAAGAGGACTAGTCATGCCTCAGTGAGACAGCAGATACAACAGACAAGGTATGTGCTTTAGCTTAATGCCAGAAAACTATTTGATTGTCATCAATTTTTGTCATCAACCTTGTTGCCATTTGTCTGGGAGTGGGTGGACATGGCCATGGCAGCACAACAATGTGCAAGTTTGTGCAAGACACCATCTAAGCAATGTAACATCTAAGCAATGTAACATCGACTGACTGCTTAACTCACAGAGGAACTGATATGGAGAATGATAAGGGCCATAGAACTGTTGTCAATCTCTCCAACCAAGAGCTGGATCACAACTCTATGGTAGTGCTGAGAAGACACCTTAATTTCTCTCCAGTCCTGTGATGTCTGCCAATATTGGATATCGTTATTGGAATAGAGCAGTGCATTCAGAATCTCTCGTATGACACAACTGAGTACATCAGGCTAATCACCAGCTGTATACTGGCGAAAGCTAACCCACAAAATCTGATATTTGTCAGGAGGAATGACATGGCTTACACTTACTACATGAGAGCAAGGACATGGTGGTCTTGCCAGCTGACAAAGGAAATGCCACAGTGGTTCTGAACACTGAAGACTACCGTCTGAATGTGCTACATTTATTAGAAGATAATACATACCATTAGTTTAGTCATGATCCGACACAGGCCATTGCCAAAAAGACAGGGAAGTTATTAAAGGACTGTGGATGACCAGATGAAGTGTCCAAGAAAATAACGGCTTGCCCCACTAGACATCCTAGGCTTTATGGATTGCCGAGATACACAAGGAAAATGTCCCTCTTAGGCCCACTGTTAATGCAATCAGTTCACTCACTTACAGGCTGGAAAAACATTTGGCAGGGTTATTAGCACTCAGATTGAGACATTGTGAACACTATGTTGTAAACCCACAGATATTAGCTGACAGGCTCAAGAAAATAAAAATAGGCCAAAACGATATAATGGTAGACTGGATGTGGTGTCACTTTTTATGAGGGGCAGTACAAACACAATGGATATTTTGACTCAGGACAGCTGCCATCCAGAATCATCAAGTTGTTCCATCATCTTCTGATGACTACATACTGCTTGTACCATGACAAATATTATTAGATGATGGATGGCACAGCAATAGGTACGTCACTGTCTCCAGCAGACATGAATTTCTTCATACAGCTGTTTGAGGAGCAGGCTCTGAACTCTTCAATGTTGTGCCCATCTTGCTTCCTACAGTTACACTGATGACACTATCACGACATGGCCTGACAGTGAAAATGCACTGCAGCAGTTCATCCATCACATAATGGAGAAGGATGGCAAGTTACCATTCTTGGTCATTTTAGTTGAGTGGAAGGCAAGAGGCCAGCTTGGGCATTAATGTACAGGAAACCAACACACACTGATTGATACTTGAATGTCAAAAGTTTTCACTACCCTGTTCACAAAACAGCAGTCTTGAACACACAAGCACACAAAGCAAAGATTATGTCTGACAATGGCCACCTATAGTCCAAACTGCAGCATTTGTGATGCATGTTCAGAAAGAATGGTTATGGCAAGAGAGACATTGCAGACACTTTAGGTGCCACTGACAAAAGACGACTTGTGAGCCAGCAGAAGAGGTCATGCGTGCTGCTTTCCTTAAATACTGTAGAGCAATGAGCAGCAGATTAGGATGTGTGCTGCAGGGACATGGACTGAGACCAGTATTCCAGACCACCCCCAAGATTTAAGATAAGAAATATGGTGCACCCTGTTAAAGATGATATAGCTCTCCATGTACCTCATGTATGGTGGCCCTTGTGAATGTGGCAGCATCTATATATGGTGAACAATTTGCACAGCTGCAGTTGTACTGAGCACAAGCAACATGATAAACAAAGAGAGCTTGATAAATCAGCCATAGCTCAGCAATGCCTGGAAAGCAGACACAAAGTACAATTTGAAAAGATGAGAGTCTTGGTTCATGTGTCAAAATATTGGGATTCCATTATAAAGGAGGTGGTCGAGATTAGAATAAACAGCAACAGTTTTAATGCAGACCAGACAACTGAGTAGGGCGCAGAGGCTGGCTCTGGATATCTAAAGAGAGCAAAGGTGGATGAGTTACACTTGTAGGGAGGTGGGAGCGGCAGTTTCAAATGAAGTGCCAAACACTTGCGCCACCTGATGTCACTCAGTCCTGCAGCGGGCCAGGGCTGCTACCAGCTGCCCAACATGTCTTCCACACATGCATCACTTCAGCCCTCTATGATTGGTGCAAGATGTTGCAATCCTGCTTATATAAGCAGAAAACCTTGCTAGTCCTGGCAGTCAGTTGTCTTTACTTCTGATGACCATGGCACAAATAGCCACTGAAAGCTCAAGTGCTATATTTTAAATAACATAGCCTGAAAATTGAGAAGATTTTGTTCATTGTGATGTTCTGTCATATGTAGCAACTGACAACAAGTATATGACATTTTGCATCAATAAAAATTTGTTGACAGAATACCTGTTTAGAAATAGGTGAACAATCCACTAAAGAAACTGTACTGTAAGTCAGAATTCTTCTGAGTAGGACTTTTTCAACTAGAAGGTACTAAAACCATCAATGTGGTTACTATTTATGTTAAAGCTAATTTTGAATTACAGCTTCTAAAAAAGAAGTTTTTTGTATATATTACATCAAAGCAAAATAAAACTTACAATTTTGAGAGCAGAACCTTGAAAAAAGTGTTTTCCTTCTTTGCCCCTTTATGTAAAATGGATATATTTATTACCTCATGGAAAGATAGGGAAACACTTATTGTTGCTCAACTGCAGCCACTTAATATATTTTTAATGCCACAAGAAACTGTTACCACACTGCATACACAGTACAAATGGAGAACCTTATACTGTGTTTTATGTTCATTGCACAGGAAGGATCACAGTTATTTGACACATTCAACAGAGAATTTTGTTCACAGAGTGTCGAGAAACAAAGTAACTTATTTTTGAAAATATAATACAACTGGACAGATAAAAAAAACTCTAATCACCTAATGGCAGCAGGAGGAAACTCATTAAAAGTAATGGAATGTGTGCAAGCTTTTGGAGTCATTGCTCCTTCTTCTGGCATAAAGATTGAGGGGAAAGGAAGAGGGATTGAGCAGAAGGACTGGCAAGGTTTAGGAAATGGGGAGTTATGGGAAAGTCATCCAGAACCATAGGTCAGGGGAGACTTACTGAATGGGATGAGAGGGAAAGATTCTTCTACCCTGACCTGGGGCTCTGGCAACTTTTCCGTATCTCTCCCCATTTCCTAAATCTCACCACCCCTTTGTCTTCAACCCTCTTCCTTTACTGGCAATAGGCTCACATTAAAATACACTGCACAATCCTGCCTGCTTTAGGTGCCTGAGTAACCTGCCATACCTTTTAAACCCTCACCTACCTATCCTTCCTCCCCTCCATGAGGGACGAAATATTAGTTTCAAAATCTGGGACAGTGTCATGTATTTTTATTGACAGCACTGATACTTTGCCTCCTGAAATTAAATACTGACCAGAAATTCCGTCTCACAATTTTAAAGTAAGTGATTTCATGGCCACAGTATGAAAGTTACTTTACAAATTTAAGCACATGTGTTACAAAATATTTTTGAGTCATTTCACATTGATATTAACACCTTCTCTGTTGTTAGAGATAATACTCTGCTGCAGATTTTACCTAACAGAAGAACTGGAGATTCAGCCAGCTGAGCATTCTTAATAGCAGTAACAGTATTTGTTAAGCCCGGTCCAGCAGTTACAGCAACAACTCCAACTGTCTGTGATAGCCTCGCAACTGCGTCTGCAGCGAAGACAGCTGATGCCTGCATTAACCAAACATGTATGTAATGTAAGAGATAATTATTTCTTAATATTATGACAGATTCCATTGTACCCCAGCCTTACACCTATTAACAAAAGATTAAAGCAAAATATGACAAATATACAATAATTCAAAAACAAATTGTAGCACTGATATTTAGCAACTATTTGTGGATAAACAATTGTGTGATATTATTTATGTACTTTTTCTTAGTAACTAACTCAGTGGGACGCAGGGAGCAGAGGCAGTGAACTCTGCCTACCATGTAGGTTTCTGTGGGGAGGGGAGAGATGTGGAAGGAACAACTTCTCCTTTCTTGTACGACACTGCAACTGCATATATGCTCTGTGCTTTATACTGAACACCTACAAAAACTGATAAACAGAAGTAACAAATATTTAAACATTTTATAAGTGCACATTACTGGCATGTTTATTATTAACAATGGTCCTTATGACTATAAATCAGTATCTGTCATCACAAAGTGTAGATCACTTACATAATGGTTACTACAATACTATACACAATATTGATATTGTTAGACTGCTCAGACTAGCAATATGTGTACACAAAATAAGAATAGCTTGCCATCTTCTACTTCTAACAATCATAGATATGATGCCCGGATATCAAGAAATGGTTTAAAAATAGTGCACTAATTAAGTATTTCTTTAGAAATTTTGTTAAGTGATAAACCAATTTTTAAACCAAATCTTTTTCATACAGCTTGTACAATGCCAAACATAAATTTTAAAATAGTGTGTAAATCTTAGAATTATACGAACATGGTAAGAGCACAAGGTTCATCCACAAATTACTACAGCGCAGCAAATATGTATCAGTATTGACAAGATCCAGAGTCACTTTATGTTAAGAATATTCTAATTCCTTACCTCATGTCTTGTATCCACTATTCTGATGCCCAGTTTCTCAGCACCAACAAGTATAGGTGAAATGTGGCCTCCCACCAGAGTAAAAATGTATTTAACTCCATGTGCTTTGAGGACTTCAGCAACAATCTCACCGCCATGATGATCAGAGTCTGTGTCTACCTAAAATAAACACATAAATGTGTTGAAGAAATTCATGAAAGACAAATTTTAAAAAAAGAACGTGGTAATTAGGTAAAAATGGGAGAAATTGTAGCGGTGGTAGAGCAGTGGATGAGGGTACAGAAGTTACCCAAAACAGGAAGGTAACACACTTACGGTCAACAGTGTCTTTTCCCATATCCAAAAATCTGGCTGCTGCAATCTGCTATGAATAAGTACAAATTGAGTTGGTACTCAGAGCCAGATTCAAAGCTACTTATAGGAAACACACATGATGCATAGGTAATGATTGTCTGTGACAAGTACAGTAATTCATGTAGGTATTATTGAACATAATTTACATATACTAATGCATATAATCTGCTATATAGATGTACCGGGTGATCAAAAAGTCAGTATAAATTTAAAAACTGAATACATCACGGAATAATGTAGATAGAGAGGTACAAATTGACACACATGCTTGGAAAAACATGGGTTTTTATTATAACCAAAAAAAAAAAAAAAAAAAAAAAAAAAAATACAAAAGTTCAATAAATGTCCGACAGATGGCACTTCATCTGATCAGAATGGCAATAATTTGCATAACAAAGTAAGACAAAGCATAGATGACATTCTTTACAGGAAATGCTCAATATGTCCACCATTATTCCTCAACAATAGCTGTAGTCGAGGAATAATGTTGTGAACAGCACTGTAAAGCATGTCCGGAGTTATGGTGAGTCATTGGCGTTGGATGTTGTCTTTCAGCATCCCTAGAGATGTCAGTCGATCACGATACACTTGCGACTTCAGGTAACCCCAAAGCCAATAATCTCTCTGACTGGGGTCTGGGGACCTGAGAGGCCAAGCGTGACGAAAGTGGCGGCTGAGCGGCACGATTGTCACCAAACGACGTGTGCAAGAGATCTTTCACGCGTCAAGCAATACTTTTTTTTTTTGTTCTAATAAAACCCCATGTCATTCCAAGCATGTGTGTCAATTTTTACCTCTCTATCTACATTTTTCTGTGGTTTATTAAGTTTTCAAATTTATACTGACTTTTTGATCACCCGGTATAATTTAACACAATTAAGAGTAATAATATTAAAGATTTTGTATTTTTATATGTCTTGAACTATTTTTCCTGCAAATCAAGCAAAAGTATTGAGATTCACTGTCTTTTATTGTATTGAGTGCACACTTTTAGGATGATTATGGCATCTGATAATGAATTCTGACTTCTGTTCCAGTTTTTTTCTTTCTGTATGAATAGCACCCATGTGTGAACAGTTCTCATCCAAGTGTGAATAGTTTTCTTTTTTTTAAAAAAAAAAAAAAAAAAAAAAAAAAAAAAAAAAAAAAAAAAAAAAAAAAAACGGAGATCTGACAATGATTACAATTTCTTGCAGGTAAAACAAAGCTCCAGCTGCCGAAGCAAGAGCAGCAGCCAGAACCAGCTGCAGCAGCAGCAGCAGCAGCAGCAGTTTCCTTGTATGTAGTAACCACTGTTTATAATAGATACTTCTCTGAAGAAGTGAATAATATCTGTGTATTTATTTGAGTTGACTGTTAGTCAAAATAGGCTGTTTCTAAGTACATTTGATTTTTTTTTATTTTAGCTTTAGCATTTGCGTGACCTACCTCCTTGGGAACAGCAGCTGTTTATACAACTGTTCTAGGTAGTGTTATTTATTTTGTTTTAAAAGTTTGCACATTGTGCAATCTTTACTGTAAAGTGAGAACTTTGTAGAAAAGACTTTAATGCTATTTTTTATTTTTCTTGTTTATATTTTGTGTGCATTGCAAATCAGTCTCCAACTGATTTTGTTAGTATATTCTTTCATGTGTTTTATACCTTTTACACAGAAGGATATAGATAGGGACAGTGGTGGTTGTGTGTTGACACAAGGAGAATTGCCTGCTGTCCAGAAATAGCTGTAAGCTGCATTCGCCATGACTGACAAGCTTCAGACTGCTGCTCTAAACTGCAGATATGTTGGAGCACCAGTGGCAAAAGCTGTAACATCTTTGATCTGGTGGAATACTCTGGAAACCTTGTTGCTGTTGTTGTTGTTGTTGTTGTTGTTGTTGTTGTGTTTCTCTTGACGAAGGGTGAAAGTGCAAAATGGGTACACGGCTGCCTCCTTATGCCTTATCAGGTACAATATGCTTCCCAGTGTTGATAAAACTGAACCAGCATGGGATACCTTTTCCATTCGACCATTGGCCAATTTTTCTGTCAAGTCCAGACAAACACAAGGGTGGGTGTGCTGGTTACTGGGAGCTCTAATGTCAGACAGATAATGGAGCTCCTCAGGGTACAGAAGGTTATCAGTGTGCATTCAGACATTTGTCAGGCGGTCTCATCCAAGGTGATGTGGGCAGCTATTGAATACAATGGGTGCAAATGGCTGAAAATCTTAGCCCTTTTTGGCATGACTGGAGCTTGCCTCATGGATTCTGTGACTATCCTTTAGGTGGCTGGCTGGAGTAGTGAAGCTTCACAAACAGGGTACAAACACAGCTTACTATTTTTGTCACTGTATCCAGAATCAATAGCAATCCTCTGGTTTGGAGATAAGCAGGAATCCTAAACCAAAGAAAGGCTCAGATGATTTTAAGTCAATCTAGGATGCAAATTTCTGGAACTCCATATTGTAGGGTCCCTCAATAGGACAGGTGTGCACCACACAAACGAAGCAGCTACTTTGGCAATAGAGTACATATGCTGTGTACATAGGGTTTTTTAGGTTATTGTAACCCCTCCTTGGGATCAATGGTGAAATGTCCACTGTCAACCACATTACTACGACAGAACTTATATCCTTTCAGATCAGGAAGAGAAAAGGTTAATGTGATGTTAGAAAACTGCAGTAGCACTGATGGTAAAGTTCCACAATTAGTATCACATATTAAAAAATAAGGTAATAGTGCAATTTAGTCATTAGAGACAGAAAGTTGATTGAACACAAAAGCGGATAGCAGTGAAATAATAAATTCTGATTAGAATATATATTGCAGGGATAGGTTACATACAAATTGTGGTGGCACATTTATTTCCTAACCAATTTGATAATATCTAGTGAGGCTATAGATTCCAAATGTGAAATAATCTGGGAGTAGTTAAGCATCAAAGCTGGGTCAAATAAGGTAATTAGATGCTTTTGCATACTAGCTGCCTCAGGAGCTGTAATGGTGGAGAACTTCAGAGAGAACTTATGCAGAATAATGCGAGTAAATTTCCTGATCATGCAACTGTAATAGGGGAAGACTTCAATCTGCCAGCTATAGAACAAGTCTTGCAATAAAAACTGGTACCAGACACGAGGATTCGTGTAAGAATCATCTGAATGTCTTGTCTGAAAATTACTTTGAGTGTATAATTAGAGAATCAACTCATAAGGGCAACATCTTACACATCCTAGCAACAAACTGATCTGAACTTTTCAAATCAGTCACTGTAGAGGAGTGCTTCAATGATTGTAAGGCTGTAATAACACCATCAATAACTATGGGTCTTATAAGAAATATCCAGAAAGTTGCGAAAATATTTTTGCTTAACAAGACTGACACGATACAAATTGCAGAGTATCTGAATAGGCAACATAAAATATTCAGCTCTGAGGAAGAATATATGGAGCATAAATGCATAAAATATGAAAGTATTGCTCAATACACCTTAGGGCAGATCCACCGAGCAAGATTTTGAGTAATGGTAAATGTCCACTGTGGTTCAACAACCGTATTAGAATGTTACGACAAAATCAAAGAGAGTTTCATCAAAGATTTAAGAGAAGACAAAGCCTATTTTGACAAACAAAACTGGAACAAATCCAAAACGACTGTAATGATAGCAATGTCGGAAGCAGTTGACGAATGTGAACCTAAAATTTTGCCAATCAATCTGACTAAATAGCCTAAGAAGTTTTGGTCTTACATAAGCAGATCAAAATCATTTATTAAGTCTCTCAGTGACCATACTAGCACCAAAACAGAGGATGACAGACACAAGGCTAAAAACTGAATTCAGTTTTCTGAAACTGTTTCACCCCAAAGATCAATTGTCGTACGAATGCTGAAATGGCAAATATTCAGTGAGGTAAGTGATCGTGGAATAGAAAATCAACTAAAATCACTCAGTTGTGGAAAGGTATCTGAATGGGATGTGATGCCTACGAGATCAAAAAATCAAACTTGCTCTACTCCTTCAATAGTTTGTCATAGGTTGCTGGAGCGACAAAACGTACCTAGTGATCGGGAACAAAAGAGTTGTCATTCCCATTTTTGAGAATGGTCACAGGACACATTATTATAGGCCTGTGATGTCAATCTGTTGCAGAGTTATGAAACATGTGTTATGCTCAAGCATTATGATATTCTGGAGAACAAAAATCACCTACATAAAAATCAACATGAATCCTGCAGAATTCTTGCAATAGTCAGCTCACTGTGTTCATCTACAAGATCCAGAGTGCCATAGACAATGATACCCACATTGATGCACACTCCCTCGACTTTAGGAAGGCATGTGATGAAGTTTTGCCTTGTTAATTAGTGAACAAAATGTGAGCTTACTGCATATCAGACCAGATTTGGGATGGGATTCAGGACTTCCTTGCAGATTGAGCTCAAAATCATTGAAAACAGTAACTATCATATAATGGCTAGGATTAACCATCCAGAGTGACCTAAAGTGGAATAATCACATAAAACAATTTGTAGGGAAAAGAGATGATAGGCTGATTCATTAGAAGAATCTTAAGGAAACAAAATTCATTCACAAAATGAGTTGGCACCTTTCAACTTATTCAACTGCTGAGCATTCTGAGAGTGTACATTCCTGGAAGTCAGACAATATACTACCTCTTCCCACATACGTCTCATAAAATGACCACAACAAAAAAATCAGAGAGGTTACAGCTTGTATTGCAATTTAACAAGAATTATTCCTCCCACATGCCATTCGGTAATGAAACAGGAAAACCAGAAGTTCATGATGTGCACAGATAAATTGCCATCTGGTGGCTCATGGGCTCCTATATGCAGTATTCTGTATCACTGGAGTGATAAAAAACTGTTCACCACAAGAACTGCTTATAGACAATGGAGAAAAGAACAGCGAATCATGAAATCTGTCATTTTATTACTGCTGATTTAGATTTCAGCTATTACAAAGGTATCTTCTGTGCTAAAAATTACAAAACAGGAGAATCACGGACAAATATAAGATATTTGACACCGTATCATAAGTGCAAACATAAACACCACATAGTTACATACCATAAACCAACAGGTGACATTAGTCCAAAGAGTCACGTAGTAAAAAATATTGGTGTAGAGCTAACAGGAGCCTTAGATGAATTGAAGCCGTTGAAACATGGTTGAACAGGAGGAAAAAAGTGATGTCAGAGTCATGTTGTACCCTCTATAAAGGTACCAGTGAATAGTTACATAATAGTAAATCTATTTAATTTTTTTTAATGTGCTGAACAATCAAACCACAAGTACTGGTTAAACATGGAAAGCATATCACATGTGTGGAGACCTAAGTATAGACCACTCAATGACAGTAAGTACAGGATAGCATGTCATATATTTTTGCATTACAAATTAGTGGAAAAGGATCTCCACCTGCCCAATGAGCAGGAAGAACAACCACGTCTGGGAACTTTCTGAGACCCAGTTCAGTATGTCTGCACCCATGTCACATACTTATTTTCCCAATTAATAGGTCAATTCTCATGTACAGTCTTCTCATTTACATTGCTGCTGTTTTTGCCCATTGAAAGACTACTATATCTAACTATGTGATATATTTAACATTAATTGAAAATGTCACACTGTTCATTACGGCCCACAATGAGATCCGTCTCTTTGCTTAATGTATTGCCAGCATTTCTGTTATCACCACAATATGGATCATATTGGTAGTACAGATCAAGTCCGTATGTTGTTAGACACTTCAAGTCGGTACAATGGTACATCATACCTTTTATGGATACCCTTTTAACTTACTACACTATTTTTATATTTTCATTTGCTTTTGAAGGTCATAAAAATAGCACTAAGCATGTTTATCTTATTCCTTGGCTGGTTTTGTGACTTGCATTAACCCAGAGAGGGTGCACATTTGAAAATAACCACATTCCCACTTAATCCCAGTTGTCTGCACATATTTTATTTCCCATAACTCTGTTAAATCCTTTTATTTTACTTATTTGTTCATTTTTTATGTACCGCTGGTTAGCTCCATACTTTTCCATATTGTATGCTGTTTTATTCCACATATTTATACTGTAAGCCCTGAGATGGTGCTAATGTATTTTTACGATCTGTACAATTTTAATTTGTGTGCAAAGAGGGCATACAAATTTCCTTTAAATTTTAATTTGTACTTTCTGTGTTGTATAGGACTATAAATGGTTCATCCTCTTCCTTCTTTTGTATTGTATTGTATTGTTTTCAATCCTTTGTTTTACTTACATGATCATTTATGTGCCACTGGCTAGCTTCATGTCTTTCAACATTGAGCTGCTACTTTACTACACTTGTTTATACTATAAGCCCTGAGATGGCACAATTGTATTTTTACGAGTTGTACGATGTTAGTTTATGCCCAGAGAGGGCACACTCATTTCCCTTAAATTTTAGATATTTTGGTACATTATTTTCACATTGTACTTTCTGTGTTCTATAGAATTGTAAATAGATCCTCTTCCATTAGTTTGTAATGCAAAAATATATGACATACTATCCCATACTTACTGTCATTGAACAGTCTATACTTATGGCACACATGATTTGTTCTCCATGTTTAACCATTATTTATGGTTTCATTGTTCAGTACATTCTTAAAAAAATTAAAAAACATATAGGTTTTCTATCTTGTAACTATACACTGGCACCTCAACAGAGGGCACTACATGGCTCTCAAATCACTTTTTCTTCTTGTTCAACCATGTAAGCAATGGTTTCAGCTCATGTTAGACTCCTATCAGCTCTACACCAATATGTTTTACTATGTGACACTTTGCACTTTGGAATATGGTATTAACTATGTAGTGCTTATGTTTGAACTTATGATATGGTGTCGAATATCTTATATTTGTTTCTGATTCTCCTGTTTTGTAATTTTAGCATGGAAAATGACTATGTAATAATTGAAATCTAGATCTCCCGTAGTAAAATGATGGATTTTGCGACTGAGTGCAGTCTTTTCTCCACTGTCTTTATGCAATGATCACAGTGCATGACAGGATCACATGGATTCCAATCTGATTAGAACTGCTTGAGTGGCAAAGATTATGAATTCAGGGGATGGCTCAAAAGGAAGAAGCTCCACAAATCAGACTTTAAAAACAAACTTCAATGACCAGCTCTTGTCAAAAATGGGCTATATTTTAGGATATAAAATCCAATTGTAGAAACTGGTTTCAAAGCATTAGTAAAGACACTGGGTATCCCATGTGAGGCTGTAATTCTGCTGTACTCATACAATTTACCGGTTCCTCCTCATGCCATAGATAGTAGTCTTTACAGTGATGCTGTACGTTGTAGACCATGTCCCATCTTCCATACAGCACAATTCAGCCCCCAGTAATAACCTCTCCATGTGGACATCTAAATACTTCATTAAAAAAAATCATAAGCATTGAGTTGTTGATAGGCACACACAAAAGAAAGAAAACTTGCTAGCTTTTGGATTTATCCTTTGATGAGCTAGAAAACACACACACACACACACACACACACACACACACACACAGTGCCTGCTACACTGTGACAATGCTATTTTGTGGCAGGTGAACTTGTAGTAGGTGGAGTTAGTGTCAGGTGGGGTGGGTAGAGGGAGAGGGAGGTGGGAGGCAGGAAGTGGGTTGGGTGGCTAGTGGCTCAGAGGGAGGTGGCCAGTTTGATGGCTAGGAATGCGGGAGGGAAGGGTGGCATGTATGTGGGCTGGCACGATTGTAGTGGCCAGTGTAAAGCAGCAGATGCTGAAGGTGATGTGAGGACTTGAATTGGGAGGGTGTCACTGGACAGAGGAAGGGAAACTGTTGAGTAGAGGATGTGGGGACAGAGGATTACCCAAGATTGAGGCCAGGACGATTACAGGAGAGGAGAATGTGTTGCAAGGATAACTCCCATCTGCATAGTACAGAGAAGCTGGTGGTGTAAGGAAGGATCTAGATGGCTCAAGTTGCAAAGCAGTCATTGAAATTGAGCATGTTGCGCTCAGCTGAATGTTGTGCAACAGTGTGGTCAACTGTTATTGGCAACAGTTTGGCGGTGGCCATTAATCCTGATGGACAGCTGGTCAGTAATCATACCAACAGAAAAGACTGTGCAGTGTTTGCAGCACTGTTGGTATATGACATGGCTGCTTTTACAGATGGCCTGGTCTCTGATGGAGCAGGATAAGCCTGTGACAGGACTGGAGAATGAACTGCTCAGTAAGTGGAATGGGCAGGTCTTGAACCTTCGTCCACCACAAGGATTATGATCTCTATGGCAAGCAGCTGGGTTGGGGACTGGCATTGCCTTGACAAATGATATGGTTCAGTTGTTCCTTCCCTCCACCATCAGCTTCTCCGAACAACGCAAATGGGAGTTTTCCTTAAAACACATCCTCCTCTCCCTTAATCATCCTGGCTTCGATCTCAGGTAACCCACTGTCCCCGCACCCTCCACCCAACAGTTTCCCGTTCCTCCATCCAGTTGCCCCTTCCCAACTGATGTTGTCTTCAGAGTGTGCTGCTTCCCACAAGCCACTACAATCATGCCAGCCCTCCCTCATTCCTAGCCAGTTAATCAGCTATCCACATACTCCCTACTCCCTTTCCCTGCCTCCCACCTCCCTCCACCTCACTCCCCTTCTGCCCCCCCCCCCCCCCCTCCACCACCTGACACTACCTACACCACAACCAGTCTACCTGCCACAAAACAGCATTGGCACTGTTAGTTTAGTCAGCACCATTTAGGATCATAGGTGTGTGTGTGTGTGTGTGTGTGTGTGTGTGTGTGTGTCTGTGTGTGTGTGTGTGTGTGTGTAGGGGCTTTTTTTACTCAAACCTATCACAGGATAACTCCAAATGCCAGCAAGTTTTCTTTCTTTTGTGTGTGCCTATTGACAACTTAACACTTCTACTTTTCAGTGAAGGGTCTCTCTTAATTGTAAAGTATTTACATTCTACAAGAACTTTCCTACAACATTTATGTTGACAACTGCCATGTTTTTAACTACTGCTTGTATGATTCTTCTTCAAATTTGTTGAAAATAATTTTATCTTTTATGACAGTGTGTTATCTGTTACCCACAGCTGAAAAAAACATGACTATACTGAGTGCATTAAAAACAATGAGTAATATTTAGACCACTCATTTAAAAATACATTTTTAAATCATCAGGAGCCCAGAAATGCATAAGTTTATGAGATCTCTGGTATTGCGCCTGCTCATAAAACCAAACATATTTATAACAGAGAACTTTGAATACATCTTACACAAAATATCACCTGGTTACTTCAATGACGTACTATTAATGGTACTGAGGAATGTACTTCTTGTATGATGGTGCTACTGCACATTTCAGTTTGCAGGCCCTAGTGCACTGTAATGCTATTACTCTGATAAGTGGACATATAAAGATGGATCAGTTCCTTAACTTACATTTGTTACATGTTTATCTTAGTGTTTATGTCAGTGGTTTACGTAACAAATTACTATGAAGCTGTGTAACTTCTTTATAGTCTATGAAAACATACAAGACAGCATTTAGTATAATAGGTGTGTTCGAGTATGTTGGTGGTGATCTGAATCCTGCATTCAGGTATAAGGCAGGCACTCTGAACACTTTGTGTGAGGTGTTGTGAACAAATTGTAAAATCCAGCATAGAACCATAGAACCAGTTGCTTCAACATGTACAGTATGTGTGGCACTCCCCAATCAACACTGATACAAACATTTCTCTTATTTTTACATGAGTAATACAATTCCTGATTCCTGCCAGTATTTTTATATATTCTGCACTGAGTCATCAGATGTGCATCTCCTGTCACAAAGCAATTGTCTGGCTATGATACTATCTACGGTACCAAAATATTTCATCTCTAATAATATCATCAGCGGGATGTTAAACCTTAAACTTCCTTCAATTCACAAATGCACTTGCACACATTACAGAATGTTGCAGCTGAAAAATAAGTTCTTCTATTACAATTCATCAATTCTAAATTATTCTTCAATATGGTCAACTACATTATCTTAAAATCTGTTCTGAAATTTCAAGCTGTGCAGCCTTATTGTTAACACCACAGTATGTTTTAAACACAACTTGTACTGTTTGTTATACACTGAGTATAGCAGTGTTCATTGGCAGGCATCAGATGCCTCTTACTCCTGTCCTGAATAACATTTCTCAGATGTGTAATGCCTTACATAATGCTCGAGTCATTCATTTTGTGACCAGCATGATAATCTCTATGAACTGGCACTAAATTCTTTGTTCAAGCAGCCATTGTCCCGAGGGACAGACAGTACCCTTATATGGGGTGTCCCAGGAGGACTGCTCAATATTCAGGGAACTCACAAGAACAATAATTCAAAGCAAAAACGTCTAGTAAACCCAGGCTCTAAAATGTATACCTCAGTTATGAGCACATGTTCATCCCCACTTCTGTGAAACACATCTTTTCAATGTGTTCATAGCTCTTCAGGTACGCATTTTAGAGTCCATGTTTACTAGACTTTTTTGCTTCGAATGATTGTTCCTGTCATATCTGTGAATATTGACCATTCCTCCTAGGACACCCTGTAAACTGTACCAAAACAGGTGCTATATAACTCATATAGTAACTATAAAGTATATGTTTACTGCTGCTGTTACAGCCCCTTTCAGAGTCTTGTAAAATAACATCTTCATGTGTTAGCAAATCATAAGTGAACACCAGCATCAGCAGCAGCAGCAGAAGGTAAATGAAAAGAAAAGTTACTTTTATGTAACACTTTATTCTTCCATCAATATCTAAGTCTTGCAGGCATCTAACACACAATGAGATACTTGAAAAACACTAATAAGTTACAGATTTGTGTACAAAACTGAGATAAAAAAGATTTTCTTGCTCCTGCACAGTTCCATGCCCACTCATCCATCAATACAGTAACTCTGTTTTTACATAATTGAATCTTCTGCTCCAGATTTCTGATCATATGCAGATATTCTTCTCCAGGAGCATAAATTTCCACAACATTGTTATTTCGTGACTAGCTTGACATCCTGACATTGCGTGACCATTATCTGGCAATGCAATACAGATAAGCAAATGTCATCTGAAGCAGCACACTTGATTCTGTGTCTATTCTACCCCAGAACTATAGCTTGACAAACTACGAAAATATTCACTGAGGCTTTTTGCGGATGATGCTGTGGTATATCGAGAGGTTGTAACAATGGAAAATTGTACTGAAATGCAGGAGGATCTGCAGAGAATTGACGCATGGTGCAGGGAATGGCAACTGAATCTCAATGTAGACAAGTGTAATGTGCTGCGAATACATAGAAAGAAAGATCCCTTTTCATTTAGCTACAATATAGCAGGTCGCCAACTGGAAGCATTTAATTCCATAAATTATCGCCGAGTACGCATTAGGAGTGATTTAAAATGGCATGATCATATAAAATTGATCGTCGGTAAAGCAGATGCCAGACTGAGATTCATTGGAAGAATCCTAAGGAAATGCAATCCGAAAACAAAGGAAGTAGGTTACAGTACGCTTGTTCGCCCACTGCTTGAATACTGCTCAGCAGTGTGGGATCCGTACCAGATAGGGTTGATAGATGAGATAGAGAAGATCCAACGGAGAGCAGCGTGCTTCATTACAGGATCATTTAGTAATCGCGAAAGTGTTACGGAGATGGTAGATACACTCCAGTGGAAGACTCTACAGGAGAGATGCTCAGTAGCTCGGTACGGGCTTTTGTTGAAGTTTCGAGAACATACCTTCATCGAGGAGTCAAGCAGTATATTGCTCCCTCCTACGTATATCTCGCGAAGAGAACATGAGAATAAAATCAGAGAGATTAGAGCCCACACAGAGGCATACCGACAATCCTTCTTTCCACAAACAATACGAGACTGGAATAGAAGGGAGAACCGATAGAGGTATTCAAGGTACCCTCTGCCACACACTGTCAGGTGGCTTGCGGAAAATGGATGTAGATGCTGAAAGCACGGGGAAACTACAGCCATTATTTTTTCCTGTGGACATACAGCTTTACTGTATTGTTAAATGATAATGGTGTCCTCACAGGTAAAATATTCTGGAGGTAAAACAGTACCCCATTCCATTCTCCAGGCAGGGAACACTTAGAACGATGTCGAAACTAGTATTCTGTGGGTCAGGTAGATTAGAAAATTTAAAATGGGAAACTGATAGGTTGCAGTTTGACAGAGTGGAAATTAGTGAAGTTTGTTGGCAAGAGGAACAGAGCTTCTAGCCAAGTAAGTACAGGGTCATAAACATAGGGATAATGCAGTAGGTCTAATAATGAATGAGAAAATAGGAATGTGGGTAAGCTACTATAAAAAGCACAGTGAATGCTCTATCACAGCCAAGAAAAACAACAAAGTCAATATCTACCACAGCAGTAAACTGGCTCCACAGATGGTGAAGAAATTGAACAAATGTATGATGTGATAAAAAAAATTATTCAGATAGTTAAAGGAGAGAAACATTTAATTGTGTTGGGGATTGGAATTTGATTGTAGCAAAAGGAAGAGAGAAAAATTGTAAGTGAATATGGACTGTGGGGAAAGGAATGAAAGAGGAACCTGGCTGGTAGAATTTTGCACAGAGCATAATTGGTTTAAGATTCAGGAAAGAAAGTTGTATAAATGAAGGAGATCTGGAGACACCTGAGGGTTTCAGACCAATTATGTGAGGTACTGAGAATGATAGGGTTCTAAAGCACAGACAAAAAGTTTCAAGAAAAACAGACATTTGTGAAAATCTAATTTGTAGACTATCATGAATCTCAAAGGTCTGACTTTTTTTTTTTTTTTTTTTTTTTTTTTTTTTTTTTTTTTTTTTTTTTTTTTTTTTTAACCGAGTCTCAACATCCTATATTTCCTATGACAAAATAAAGTATCTACTTTACATTATGAAGTATTACCTAATATTTATTATTAATATTAATTCATAATATTTCCATATGTAGGCTATGGACGACAGTGTGTTTTGACAGTTTTAACATGTGTAATTAATGAGAAACTAAAATCAGAACATGAAGAACAAATAATAACTGCATCACACACACAATTAAACTGCATCACACACAATTATGACCTATTTCAACAATTGATAGTCCTGATTATCATTGTCTTCATTAAGCACATTCTATGGTTTGCAGTTCAAATAAAACTGCCAATATACCTCCGATTATGAAGTATTACTACTATGTACATGTTACAGACACTACATGTTGCAACCACAGATAACGAGAGCAGTTCAGAGCTACAATGCTTTGTCGTTTGAGACCATATGGAAATGAATATCCGAGAAATTGCTGGGGCAACATTTTGTGAATATTCATTTACACAACATGGTCTAACAGTAGAGGCAAAGCTGGTTCACCATAAGAGCCATAGATGTCAGGTGCATGCATAAATGGTACAATCTCAAAATTGACAATGGTGTACCTCAGGTCCTTATGGTTCTCAATGCCTCATATGCTGGTAAGATAGAGATTTTGAAACCAGATTTTAAACTGTATAATATTTCAAAGCCCAGGCGTGGGTTCTAACCACAATTTATTGGTTATGAACTGTAGATTAAAACTGAAGAAATTGCAAAATAGTAGTAAATTAATGAGATGAGACCTGGATAAGCTGAAAGAACCAGAGGTTCTTGCAAGTTTCAGAGAGAGCCTTAGGCAACAATTGTCTGAAACAGGGGAAAGGAATACAGCAGAAGACAAATGGGTAACTTAAGAGATGAGATAGTGAGGGTAGCACAGGATCACATATGTAAAAAGTCAGGGCCTAGTAGAAATCCTTGGATATTAAAAGAGAGATTGACCATATTTACTCGAATCTAAGCCGCACTCGAATCTAAACCTCACCTGAAAAATTAGACTCGAAATAAAGGGAAAAAAAATTCCCGAATCTAAGCCGCACCTGAAATTTGGGACTCGAAATTCAAGGGAAGAGAAAAGTTTTAGGCCGCACCTCCATATCGAAACAAACTTGGTCCATTGTAATATGAGACACAATTTAGGTCGAATGAATGACGATACAGCTACAGTAGTTTGGTTCGAGTCTTAAGCTTAGCAGTTAAGCTTTACCAGGTAGCTATTGCTATGCGTCAGGCGATCGCTTCCGTCAGTATTTATACGGGTACCCTTCCTTTTTCACGTGCTTCGTCTGGTTTGAATCGATTGCTTATTTTGCTTTGATCTGATAAGTGCCGTTTTCTTTATTATAGGTGTTTACGCCACTCTAAGCTGAAAATGCATTACTGCACTGTGTCATGCACTGTTTGTCGCATTCTGATAGAGCGTGTTTACAGCCTGTCGCCGCTCGCAGCATGGCTGGCTTTTGTGCGCGCTACCGCCGCTTACAATTAAAAAAAAGAGAGAGAGGAATCGTCTCATTAGCGAAACAATGGCAAGAGACTGCTATTTGTTGTAACTTACACTGCTGCTGTCTTTGATAATGATCAACAAGAACCAAATAATAGACTGCGTATGATAGAACATGTTCTGAACGAGAGTTAGGCGAAAATTTTTCTCCGTTTGAAAATCTTTGCGGCCGTTTCTTTAGTACATCAAATTCTGCGCAGAAATTAGTCATCTTAGATTTAAAAATCTAGTCAGTTGCCCTGCTTCATTTCTGACTGTATCGCTACTAGGCATAAAAATAATACGAATATAAACATGACACGATACGTATATTCTTCCGCGTTTGCTGTTGTCTCTCTCTCTAGTTTCGTAGATTATTAGGCAGACAGGATTTAAATGAGATAGCAGCAAACACGAAAGAATACATGGCAAAATGTTTATATTCATATTATTCTTATGGTGAAGAGAATAGTGCATGTGATTCACATTTCATCAGGTTCCTATTAGCAATCATCTCTTCTCACAGGTAGGAAAAAATTCAGAACGTAGAGTTGGCCATATTGACAAACATCCCAAACAGTCTTCCCAGTCGTATTTTCGTAGTACATTGAAATTCTGCTACATTTGAAGATGAACAATACGGAATTTGTATTTACTTCGTTGGATAATGTATGAAAATGGTCGAAACTCGGGACGGAGAAAAAAAGCTCGTCTTCCAACTTTTTTTTAAATTTATTTATTGACGCAGAGGTTCTGGCGCCAGTATTTATCTTTGTGTCTACAATGCATGCCTGTGTAGCGCTACATATATTCGACGGCAGAAGTTAGTTGTGGCGGCACCTACTAACATTTTTCAGAACTTCCGCTTGCTTTGCACTCGATTCTTAGCCGCAGGCGGTTTTTTGGATTACAAAAAGAGGAAAAAAAGTGCGGCTTAGATTCGAGTAAATACGGTGAATTTAATTGATGAAAGGAGAAAATATAAAAATGCAGTAAATGAAGTTGGCAAAAGGGAATACAAACATCTAAAAACTGAGATTGACAGGAAGTGCAAAATGGTATGCAGGAATGCCTAAATGGAAACCAGTAGTAAGCAAAGAAGGGAAAGCTGAGCGATCGAAGGACTATACAGAGAGGCTATACAAGGGAAATGAAATTGACGGCTCTAAAAGGATATAAGATAGGAGACATGATATAGCGAGAAGAATTTGACAGAGCACTGAAAGACCTAAGTAGAAACAAAGCCTCCTGGTGTAACTGACATTCTGTTAGAAATACTGATATTCGTGTGAGATTAAGTCATGACAAAACTATTCCACCTGGTATGCAGGATGTATGAGACAGGCAAAAAACTGCCAGACTTCAAGAGGAATGTAATAATTCCATTTCCAAAGAAAGCAACTGCTGACAGGTGCGAATATTTCCAAACTATCAGTTTAATAAGTGATGGTTGCAAAATAATAATACTATTTATTTACAGAAGAATGGAAACTGGTAGAAGGCTACCTCGGGGAAGATCAGTTTGGATTTCCGAGAAATGTAGGACCATGTGAGGTAATACTGACTCTACAACCTCTCTTAAAGGATAATTTAAGGAAAGACAAATCCATGGCTATAGCATTTGTAGACTCAGAGAAAGCTTTTGACAATGTCAACTGGAATAAACTCTTTGAAATTCTGGAGGTAGCAGGGGTAAAATACAGGGAAGGAAAGGTACAGAAACCAGACAGCAGTTACAAGAGTTAAGTGCACGAAAAGAAACCTGTGGTTGGGAAGAGAGTGAGACAGAGTTCTAACTTATCCCCGAAGTTCTTCAATCTGTACACTGAGATAGCACTAAAGGAAGCCAAAGAAAAATTTGGAGGCAGAATTAAAGTCCAGGGAGAAGAAATAAAAACTTTGAGAAAAAAAGCATATTTCCACCATGAGCTGTACAATTGTATATTTATTTTCTAGCAGTTTCAGTTATAACAACTAATATACATCAATGGATCAAAAATATATTTTAGTCAAATAAGACACAACCAAATGTAGGATGTTTATAACTGTCATAAGAATCTGTCTGAACATAATCCATATAAATGTGCCCTGTATCAGCACAATTTACAGTAATCATTACTGCAATTGTGCTAATATACAGCATGTTTCAATGGATCATGTTCAGACAGACTTTTATGATAGTTATGAATGTTCTACAAATGGTTGTGTTGAATTCGACGAAAATATATTTTTGATCCATTGACGAATACTGCTTTTTTCCTCTGAAAATGGTTGTTATAACTGAACTTGGTAGCGAATAAATATACAATTGTACAGCTGATGGAGCAAATAAACTTTCTCAAAATACTTAACAGCCATAGTCAGCCACGTAAGAAAAGTTTTAAAACCTTTGAGGTTTGCCAATGACAATGTAATTCTTCAGAGACTGCAAAAGACTTAGAAGAGCAGTTGAACAGAATTGAGATTGTCTTGAAAGGGAGATGTAAGATGAACATCAAAAAACGCAACATAACAGTAATGGAATGTAGTCAAATTAAATTAGGTTATGATGCGGGTATTAGATTAGGAAATGAAACAATAAAAGTAGTAGATGAGTTTTTCTACTTGGGCAGTAAAATAACTTATGATAGCCGAAGTGGAGAGGATATAAAATGTAGGCTGACAATGAAAGAAAACCATTTCTGAAGAAGTGAAATTTGTTAACAGTGATTATATATTTAAGTGTTGGGAAGTATTTTCTGTAGGTATTTGTCTGCAATGTAGCCTTATATGGATATGAAATGTGGACAGTAAACATTTCACACAAGAAGAGAACAGAAGTTTTTGAAATGTGGTGCTCTGGAAAAATGCTGAAGATTAGATGCATAGATCATGTAACTAATGAGGAGGTAAGGAACAGAATTGGGGAGAAAAGAAATTTGTGGTACAAGTTGACCAAAAGAAAGAATTGGCTGATATGACACATTCTGAGATGTCAAGGCATCACCAATTTGGTATTGGAGGTAAGTGTGGGATGTAAAAATTGTGGAGGCAGACCAAGAGATGAAAACAGTAAGCAGATTAGAAAGGATGGAGGTTGCAGCAGTTACTCTGAGATGATGATGCTTGCAACGGATTAAGTATCATGGAGAGCTGCATCAAACCAGTCTCCAGACTACAACAACAACAAAAACTACAAATAATTTATAAGATCCAGAAAACACAGTATTTCTGTGTATAGGAGGAATAACTGTTATGAAGTTTGCCTTTTTTTCCATTTGATTAAAATACATTCACATTCATTAACTCTTTTACTGAAGGCAGGTTTTAGAAGGATTGCTGAAGCAGATATCCTTCCTCTCCAGTGTCCCATCAAGACAATTGTTTCTTTTTTCAATAAATTACCTACATTTCTGATACAGTAAGGAATCGTGGTATGTACAAACCATAGAAGCAAAGTCTACTGGCACTAGACAAATGGTTCCATGAGGTGTCTGGCATGTGCTTCCTCACACTTAGGATACTCAGTGCCACGTGTTGAAGGGAAAAAGACATATTTCTTGGAATATGAATAACATTGTGTGATTTTTCCTCACAGGTGGAACAGAAAAGCCATACACGAAACATTTGCATAGGTGACAATTACATCTAACACACAAACTATGCCTGCAATATCCAGAATATTTATACATTTCTTCAACACAGAACTAATAATTTACCCAAACGAGGGTGTCACATCTGACAATTTAAAAAAAAAAAAATGTGTAGATGTATATAACTAAGGAAAATTGTGTAGAAGGTGTATATAACTGTTTTTCACAGTAGACATTATGGCTAAAAATCTGTCTGGTGGTTAAACCACAAAAAGTAAGATGTAGAATATGAGCTTTCAGTGACAATGATGATTAGTCTTTACTGGCTTCGTGGACAACCGAAACTTCTAATGATTTTTGTTGGATTGGTAGCAAAATATTAATTCATTGAATGCTTCTCGCAGTACTCTTCTTAGGTTCATTTTGGCTTAGTTCAGCTTACATTTACCATCTAGACTTTGATTTCATACATCTATAATGAAGTTCTCTTCACATTTATAGCAACTTTTTAACTTGGCCTCTCAGTAACGGTCCCTCAAAACCTTGCTCAGCACATACTTGTCTAAGGTATATTGTACAATGGTTTTGAATTTCATTCATTTGTGCTCTACATCTTCATCCTCAAAGCTGAATATTTGATAAGGGCTACTCAGTCTGCAATTTGTTTCCCATCATTCTTGCTAAGTGAAAATATTTTCTGGTCTGTTAGTTACTAGGCAGTTTCAGATGCTCTCAGCAGTCAGTTCTCTATCTGCCTGAAGTAATTTTAAGACAAGATATTCAGATCAATCTTACATGGAGCCCTCCATCTGACAGCAATTTCAGTCATACTGAACAAAGCTCCAGGCCCCGATGGAATCCCTGTCAGATTCTATGCTGAATTTGCAGCTGAATTAGCCCCTCTTCTCATTATAATCTATCATAGATCCCTCGAACAAAAAACTGTACACAGTTCTTGGATAAAGGCACAGGTCACGCCCGTCTAGAAGAAGTGAAGTAGAAATGATACACAAAATTACCATAAAATACCCTTGTGACATCAATTTGTTGTAGAATCTTAGATCATATTCTGAGCTCAAACATAATGTGGTTTCTTGAGGAGAATGAATCCTCAATGCCAACAAGTATGTTTTTTGAAAACATCCATCATGTGAAACACAACTCTCACTTTTCTCACATGACGTACTGAAAGATTTGAATCAAGGCAACCGGGTTGATGCAATGTTTCTCGATTTCTGAAAAGCATTTGATTCTGTACTGCACCTACACTTATTGTCAAAAGTACGGTCATATGGGGTGGTGTTGTTGTTGTGGTCTTCAGTCCTGAAACTGGTTTGATGCAGCTCTCCATGCTACTCTATCCTGTGCAAGCTTCTTCATCTCCTTTTACCTACTTGATCCTCTGATGCCTTCACTACTTCATCCCTCAAAGCTACCCATTCTTCTTCTACTGTATTTCTTTCCCCCATTCTTGTCAATTTTTCCCTTATGCTGTCCCTGAAACTGTACAACCTCTGGTTTAGTCAGTTTATCCAGGTCCCATCTCCTTAAATTCCCACATTTGTGCAGTTTCTTCAGTTTTAATGTACAGTTCATAACCAATAGATTGTGGTCAGAGTCCACATCTGCCCCTGGAAATGTCATACAATTTAAAACCTGGTTCCTAAATCTCTGTCTTACCATGATATAATCTGTCTGAAACCTGTCAGTATCTCCAGGCTTTTTCCATGTATACAACCTTCTTTTATGATTCTTGAACCAAGTGTCAGCTATGATTAAGTTATGCTCTGTGCAAAATTCTACCAGACGGCTTCCTCTTTCATTTCTTCTCCCCAGTCCATATTCACCTACTACATTTCCTTCTCTTCCTTTTCCTACTATCAAATTCCAGTCACCCATGACTATTAAATTTTCGTCTTCCTTCACTATCTGAATAATTTCTTTTATCTCATCATACACTTCATCTGCAGAGCTAGTTGGCATATAGACTTGTACTACTGTCGTACGCGTGGGCTTCGTGTCTATCTTGGCCACAATAATGCGTTACTATGTTGTTTGTAGTAGCTTACCCGAACTCCTATTTTTTTATTCATTATTAAACCTATTCCTGCATTACCCCTATTTGATTTTGTATTTATAACCCCGTATTCGCCTGACCAAAAGTCTTGTTCCTCCTGCCACCGAACTTCGCCAATTCCCCTATATCTAACTTTAACCTATCCATTTCCCTTTTTAAATTTTCTAATCTACCTGCCCAATTAAGGGATCTGACATTCCACGCTCCAATCCGTAGGACGCCAGTTTTCTTTCTCCTGATAATGATGTGCTCTTGAGTAGTCCCCGCCCGGAGATCCGAATGGGGGACTATTTTACCTCCGGAATATTTTATCCAAGAGGACGCCATCATCATTTATCCATACAGTAAAGCTGCATGCCCTCGGGAAAAATTACAGCTGTAGTTTCCCCTTGCTTTCAGCAGTTCACAGTACCAGCACAGCAAGGCCGTATTGATCAGTGTTACAAGGTCATATCAGTCAATCATCCAGACTGTTGCCCCTGCAACTACTGAAAAGGCTGCTGCCCCTCTTCAAGTGAAATTTGTGGCTAGATTGAGGAGTTTTTGGTAGGAAAGACACAGCATGTTATCTTGGATGGAGAATCATCGTCAGATGTATAAGTAACTTTCGGTGTGCCCCAGGGAATGCGTTGGGACCCTTGCTGTTCACATTATATATTAATGAGCTTACAGACAATATTAATAGTAAAATCAGGCATTTTGCAGATGCACTTATCTATAATGAAGTACTATCTGAGAGAAGCTGCATAAATATTCAGTCCGATCTTGGTAATATTTTAACATAGTGAAGAGATTTGCAACTTGCTCTAAATGTTCAGAAATGTAAAATTTTGCACTTCACAAAACAAAAAATGTAGTACTCTATGACTATAATATCAATGAGTCACTGTTGGAATCGGCCAACTCATACAAGTATCTGGGTGTAACACTTTTTAGGGAGAAATTTTAAACATTTGATTGGCTGTGATCCAGCAACTGTATGCTATTTAATTACAGTATGTATATACAGCAACTTTGGTTGCACTTTGTAGGGATATGAAATGGAATGATCAGATAAGTTCATTCATGGGTAAAGCAGTTGGTAGACTTTGGTTTATTGGTAGAATACAGGAGAAGTGCAATCAGTCTACAAAAGAGATCCCTGACACATCACTCATGCGACCCATCAGGGAATATTACTCAAGTGTGTGTAACCTGTACTGGAATATGGAACATATACAGAGAATAGCAGCACAAATGGTCACAGGTTTGTTTGATACATGGGAAAGTGTCACAGAGATACAGAAGGAACTGAAATGGCAGACTCTTGAAGACAGATGTAATCTATCCCAAGAAAGTCTATTAATAAAGTTTCAAGAACCTGCTTTAAATGATTACTCTAGGGACATATTACAAACCCCTGCGTATTGCTCACACAGGGATATTGAGGATAAGATTAGAATAATTACTGCATGCACAGAGGCATTCAAACAATAATTCTTCCCACTCTCCATACATGAATGGAACAGAAAGAAACCCTAATAACTGGTATAATGGAACATACCCTCTGCCATGCACCTCATGGTGGTTTGTGGAGTATAGGTGTAGATGTAGATATGACTCTTTCATTCTAGAGCTGGAAACTGAAGTCTGCCCCTATAACAACAGCATGATGATAAATTTTGTGATATTCTGCAAGTTCTCTCTGAAGCACTCTGTCACTGCGACTACCAAGGCAGGTTGTCTAAAAAAGCATCCTTTTACCATAAAGAATTTCCACTCTGCAGCAAGGTATGCATGGCCAGAAAGTTTCATCCTGTTACCATGATAGACCAATTTTGATGCTTACCCACACTCAGATTATTTCAAATGCATATTTGGCAACAACCTCACTATACCACAGAGTTCTTTACAGCAATAAATACAACACCACCATTCGCTTCTAGGCTATCGTTGTAATATCCATTTCAATCAAATTTAGGATTTCACAGATATTCACTTCAAGTTTCAGTCAGCTTTTAGTTGCTCAGACTATGTGGGCTTTATTACCTTTAAGAGGCAATTCAAATTTTGGGACCTTACTGTGAGTGCTCCTGCAGTGTACTAATAACATATAAATATTTTCTCTTGCTGATTTGCGCAGACTTACATTCTCCTCCAGGAATAACGCTGATATTATTTCTCAATTTACTGTACGGAATTCAATATTGATCCTTTGGATGTGTTATAACCTACACAAGCCCCACGTGCATACCACATTATATGCTATCCAAGTAACTACCTCCTTTGTATGATACACACCTGACCTATTGAAGAAGCCCCACAATTCTCCACATAGCAGCAGAATTCTAGAAATTTGCATCCAACATCAACTCAGTATTGTCTGAGTCACACTAGTTTAGATCTTCCACTCAGCTTCTAACTAGGGGAATGTGATCAATTCTGCTACAAATAGTGAGACAAGTTTCCTCCCTGAGTGGAAATCTATCAGTCTTCACCAAATCAGCAAAACCAACAAAAGAAGTGAGAATGGCCTCGGAACCCAGACAGTAACACCATACATGCTGATACAAAATACTATTGGGAGTTGTTTGCGCCCAGTGCACCAGTAGCCACCCAGCAAGCATACTGATTGCACACTGACCTCCTTTCCAGACCTGCCTGTTATTTCACGGAGTGACTCCATTATCTGCCTAATATTTGAGCTTCCAATGATAAACATACCTACCCCCTGTATTGTCAGGACTTGGCAGCAAAATGGGCTACTGATCCAATAAACAAGGCATCCAGTGATGGCTCAGATGTGTTACTAACACTGGGCAGCACCTCGCACCTGTTGCTAAGGCATAAGGGGACAGCTCTGTAGGCAGTTTCCACAGTCATCTTCTGTGGAGAATGTGAACTTTCCAATGTCTGCCACTCACTCTCAAGTAAGGGCAAATTAGACTAGTCAGACATGTTGTAGGAAGTAATATGTTTCTTCACTCATTTTGGAAGGTGGACACATGGAATTTTGTGAAGAACACTCCATGTAATGAATATCTTTCTTGTAAGGTCCTGTGACATATATACTGACTTAAACTCATGAAGAATTATATTTCAAAACTTTATCGAACAAGGGCTTCAGAAGCAACCTCTTTTGTGCTTGAATTAGAATTCCTTGGGATTCTTCCAATAAATCTGAGCCCGGCACCTGCCTTCACCAAATTAAATTTATATAGTCACTACATCTTAAATAACTCTGGAAAGAAGCTTCTAGATATGTGAATGTGTGACTGATTCCAGAGACTGGTCACTGATCATGTAGTCATATAGTATTGGATCCTTTCATCTGTTATCTATTACATTACATTTATTTATGTTGAAGGTCAGCTGTCAATATTTGCACTAGATACTGATCATTTAAAAGTTTTTGTTTTTATAAGTTATTGTGTGTAAACTGAGTATAAACAAAAGAACATTGTTCAACAGGGACCAATCGAATGAGGCAGTGTCTCTGTTAAAACACTGACATATTTGGAAGAAGGAAGTTTGCTCTGACCAGCCAGCTCGATTAGGTTTTCAGTGGTTTTCTCAAATCATATACGGCAAATGCTCGATGGTTCCTTCACCAAGGCCACAGCCAAGCAACTCATTTGTCCTTATGAAAACATCCTGATATATTCCATGTGTCTGTCTATTTGAACTACTTATTGTCAATGTACAACAACAATAAAACCTATATCACAATCAGATAATTCATGGGTGAATAAATTACTAAATAAATAAAAGTCTCTGCATTTCATAAGAAGTTAATAATGAAGTCATGTCCCAATAAACAACTGTTTTTTTCTTCAAACGAGGCAATGGTGTTGAACTGTTTAATCATAATAACTTTTACAGTGGGCTGTACCCTCTGCCATGCACCTCATGATGGTTTGCAGAATACAGATGTAGATGCAAATGTAGAATTGAAGGCCTTCTGCAAGAAGCATGACACCCACCTATGCTTTGTTATTTACTGCCTTCTGGATATTGTGAATGAATAGAGCAAGCTGGGTATAACAAGGCTGGTGCTTGCATGATACACTCCACTCTCAATAGTTTCAGAGGCACAGCTATTTGAAACTGTTGTAAACAGGAAGAGTGCAGGTGACAGTAAATTCCCAGGTTATGGTACACATTGTGTTTTAATGTCAATCTTTTTCACTAAAACTCAGGTTCTAAAATGCTACCCACCAAGTTCATTATGAGATGAAGCTTGTACAGGTAGCTGATGAGGTGCTAATCAGATATGGCAGCATATTAAAGAAGCTGAATTGAGCTATCTGATCTTACTTCACTGACTGACAATGAGCATAATAAGACTAGCATTCTCTGTAGGAACAATATGCAGAAGAATAATTTTACTAAAGAATTACGTTTCTGATCCTATATGACAGTTTTTGTATGCTAAAGCAAACCCTAGACAATAAATTAAAATTATCTGTTAGATCATTTTCAAACTCTGAGGATATTTATAGACTATGTTCTACTGACTGGGTCATCCACAATAAGCTTAAATATCATTGTGAAGTCTCAGACTGCCTGTATCTGCCACCTAAGACTCCAAACCCACAGATGTCATCCCACTAATGTTGCAGTTTAATACCGAATAGAAAACTTTGTACATGTTCTACAGCAAAATACTGAGTTATTGGTAAATGATTGAGTAATGAGAGTTAGTGCAGACCCGTGACAGATTTTAAATCCTATCTATGCCCATTATCTTAAAATGGGAGCACCTTAATTCCTCCCATATTATTACACTTTAGTTAAGTAGCAAGATATTTATGTCTATCAACCCTCTGTTGAGACTAGCATCACAGTGCTGTTTATTTGTGCCCTTGGTGGGACTTCTATGTTACTTTGCTACAGTGAAAACATTGAGTAACCCATAACACACCCCATATTCATTCACTACTACTGAAATAAGATTGAAATATGTTTTTTACCATATTTAAAGTTTACTGACTGAAACTTTCAATGGAAAATTTATCATTCACATGAGACATTTTCTAAATCACATATTACTGCCTCTATAGTCTTGTCCAACAGCATAAGGTTCCAAAGTATACATCTTCTATGTACCAAACAAAACAACTAGGATTTCTGTATTTTTATTATGTAAAGGAAACTGGCTGTCTATTAACTTATATTCTAAGCTATTACAATGGCTAATAGCCCACACATTCATCAATTCACAAACGAGATGCAGCAGTATAAGTTATTTATAATATTTACAGCACTCTTATTACTACAATCATTGCTGTTTATTCCCATGGCTTATTCATTTTTCTCGTGTTAGTTATCTATAGCAATTCGTAGCGACAACTTTTGGGGCAGTTAAGAAATTCGTGATACAGTGTCACTAAAGACTTCACGGTAAGTACTGTAATTATTTATTTCAATGAATGATTGTCTGCATGCGCCCCTGAATCCTTCGTCATGCTCAGTAACATGAAATTACAATCGCATAGCAGCAATAGTAATGTTTTCATCACCTGTCCTTCACTATCACATACAACACTTCATGAAAATTCTATTCATCCAACTTAAAACCAACTAATCGGTGGACTGTTCATTTAAATGAGGCGGTATGGTTCCTACTCTTATATTATTCGGAGCGCAAATATATGAAACACTTACTTCTAAGAACGCTATGTTTTCATAGTTACCTTGTGCAACCAAATATATATGATATTAAACCAGCTTGCAAAAAAACCGACAAATATTCCCACAAAAGCACAAAGAATAAACAGTATAATTAACGAAACTGAGTGTTCTTCAATCAGTTCTTCTTCTAACCCGCTGCCAAACGAGGTCATGTTTTCCCTTTCTCAAGTACGTAAAATCTGCTTAAACAGTACTGAAAAAATGCAGGTCATCTTTATTATTTTAAGTGATAATTAAAGAGATTGCCAACATTTGAAAACAGCTTAATACGTGCTATTGGGATTCAAGCTCTCCAAAGATGAGGATATGTGAGATACATGACACAGTAGTTTCAGTTTGTAGAGCGTCGCGGATATCGGTGTGGGATGCACGCACCGAACGACGGCAGCCGTAAAATTGAGTGATTTTTTGTAAAGAAAAACTAACTGATTGAAATGAGTAGGTAGCAATGGCAAGTGATATGGAACGAAAGCTATTGTATGCTTTTCGGGGATGGATTGCGTTTGTGGCGTTCATGGATTTGGGAACGACAGTTCGATGCTTCATTGAAAACCGATCCTTTATTGGAGAGCTTCCCACGAGTATAAGTAAACATGACCACAGTGAGTAACTCCACATGTGAAGTCAAAGCTGTTTAAGCTGCACCTTTATTTTATAGAGCTGTTTATTAAATTCGCACGTCACTTACAAATTCACTGGTGGGGACATGTTTTTAATCTCCAAACGCGAGTACTAAGTAAATTTACTTTAATATTTCAGGTCGTGGTTATTGAAACATGCTAGGCTAGGAACATTTCCATCGTGATTTAACAACTCGGCGCCGAGACACTATTTATTTATTTATTTATTTATTAGATTTCTGTGTAATTCTATTCCACCACCCCATGTTGGTCTTGAAAGGTTACGGTATTGAATGAGTAAATATTATTTGAGGCAAATGTGTTAGCAACAACTGTAGCAAGCCATATATGAATGACACAAGTGGAATTACACATATGAGTAAACAGTTGAGATACAAAATAGTGGCCTACTACTACTACTAAGCTGTCAACAAGCTGATCAATGAATACTTATTCAAGGCAACCTATGGATGGATATCTGGTTACATTTTGTAATTGAAGAGAATGGGGTGAGGGGAATTTATTATGATGCTATTCAAACTAGGTGAAACTCCTGCATAGATGAACAGTTGCATTTGTTGTTTCACCCTGTTCTCACATTTTGAGGTTTGTTTTAGACTGCATTATTAGTGTTATTCACTGCCTGGCTACACTTTATATTTCCAAAAATCCTGCATAATAGAAGCATTTCCTCTGTTATAATGTTTATCCCATTTGTATATAAATCTGTAGCAAAAGCATGACAGAAATATTACTTAACATTTGTAAGGTGACGTTAG
Source organism: Schistocerca cancellata (assembly GCF_023864275.1). Classification (NCBI taxonomy): domain Eukaryota; kingdom Metazoa; phylum Arthropoda; class Insecta; order Orthoptera; family Acrididae; genus Schistocerca; species Schistocerca cancellata. The sequence continues at coordinate 63,199,704 of NC_064629.1, forward strand.
TTGTTCCACATCTAAGTGGATCTTGTCGCTGTGTGTGTGAAACTTACAACTTATCTAATGAACAGTATTGTAACTTCTGATCAGAACTCTGTAGAGTTGTACAAACATATCATTATGTGATGACATTGTCAAGAAATTAACAGTTAGGTAGTCATAAATGGATTGAGTGAGTGACTTTGGTTTTGTTGTTGTGTGCATTGTTCAGCTGGCTTCTTGATCAGTACCTCTAAGCCACAGAATACATGAAAACATATTCAGAGCCAACTAGAATAAAATAAAAAAATCTGAAAAATGAAACAAAAACTGTAAACTTCAATATGAAAATAATAATATTACCCATAATAAACATTAACTGAATGGGTCAACGCCAGTTTGCCAACTCACAGCTAGTCACCTTTCAACAGAATGTTGACCTTGGGCTACATTAGAGATCAGCATGGCACCAAATCTAACATCCCATATTCACATTTGTTGGGTTTGCCAACTCTCAACCAAACTCATCTTCCAACTTAGCCAATGGACTACACTACAGATCAGTTGTCATCAAATGTACCTGACAGAAACTGATGTAAATGAAAAAGAAATCTGCCTCCACAATTTTTACATCCCACACTTACCTCCAATACAATTTTCCTTAGTTATATACATCTACACTTTTTTTTTAATTGTCAGGTGTGACACGCTCATTTGGGTAAATTATTAGTTCTGTGTGGAAGAAATGTATAAATATTCTGAATATTGCAGGCGTAGTTTCTGCTCTCCTATGACTTTTCCTTTTTTCTTCTTTTTCCTACAGTCAATTTCCAGTCAGTCATCACAATTAAATTTTCATCTCCCTTAACTATATGAATAATTTCTTTTATATCCACATATATTCTTCCAGTATCTTCATAATCTGCAGAGGTAACAGGCATACTTGTATAAATGTTTATTACTGTGGTGTGTGCTGGCATCATGTCTACCTTGGCTGCTATAATGTGTTCAATATGCTGTTTGTAGTAGTGCAGTACCTGCATTCTTATTTTCGTATGTTCTCACCTGCCCAGAGATCATGTTCTTCCTGCCACTGCACTTCACTAATTTCCTCTATTCTCTCTTCAACCTATTCATTTCTCTTTTCAAATTCTCTAAATTACCTACACAATTAAGGGATCCAACATTCCACAGTCCAACCCTTTGAATACTATTTTTGTTTTTCCTGATGACAACTATCTCCTGAGTAGCAATCACCCAGAGATCTGAATAGGTGACTGTTTTACCTCCAAAATATTTAACAACCATTCACAGTATCAACATAGTAAGACCATGTTGACCAATGTTACAAGGCCAGATTAGTCAGTCACCCAGACTGTTGCCTCTGGAGCTATTGCAAAGGCTGCTGTCCCTCTTCAGCAACCACAGTTTAGTCTGACCTCTCCACTAATACCCCTCTGCAGTTGCACATACGATACAACTGTCTGTATAGTTGAGGCTTTCAAGCCACCCTACCTCAGCAAGGTCCATGGTTCATCGGGGGGGGGGGGGGGGGGGGTGTACTTTCACAATGCTTGATATATTTGTTCTGACAAATTTATGCTGATTCACCAGTGTACAACCAGGACTAATCTTTGAGGCAGATCGTCATCTAGGGTTGTCCATCTGCAACTTTCTCATTCACTAAAACTGACGAAACATCAGTCAGAGAACGTGACATAGAACAACACAAACAAACTGGAGCAGCAGACCCTCCCTCAATAGGACCATTCAACACCAAGTGGTTTAATTTGGGAAAATGTTCCCACACGACCATCACACATGTTCTCAATGAATGTTGGTAAAGTTCTATTTTTGCCAATTTAATATTTGCAGAGAGAGAGTCATTTGTCTACCCCATAGGCTATCAACCGTGCACCCAAGAGTTTTCAGCAAGTGTGGGACGTTATATCTCAGGCAATATTGTCTTGAAAGAAACATAACTTGACCATGCTGTACAACTTTTTGCACTCCCTTAAGTGAAGTAATAAAAAATCTGAGTGATTTGTATATGGATAATTTGGAGCAAAGTCGGCCAAAAAAACAGATGCTCAAAAAATGTTTCTTTACTTGTTTCATTGAAAGGATTTTCCCTAAACAAGTTGCTATATTCTGTGCATAAGCCTGCCCAATCTGATGTGAGTCCAGGGATGTAAGATGTTCGACAACCACAAGTGATAGATATTTTGGGACCTCTCTTTGTGGCCATGGTGAAGTTGTTGTACCATTCTTGTGTTGGTTCTATAGAAGACATTTGGGCATCCAGTAAATTTGCAAATCTCGACCAGTCAGCCTTTCTAAAGTTAAATTGCCTCTGAAAATTGGCAGATTATTTGTGAATGTTGTGAATTTGGTATTGGAGGACAGACAGATTTTATACGCTATTGGCTAATGCTGTTGGTGGTGAATATGAGGTGATATAGGTAGTTTTGCATCGTGGATTAGGATAAGGTGATTCATTTCTGCCCACTCTAGTACTGCTGCCCCATTTTCATCTTAATTATCGTAGCCCCAAATGTCCCTATGGCTGCTGAAATTACCAATCTGTAATAGTTTATTTTGGTCGTTCGTTGGTTTGTTAACTCTTAATTCTTCACCGTGTGGTTTGTAGAGAGATGAAATGATACAATTAGGTGTTTGTACTGTAAGGATTTTGATGTTATTTTCTTCTGTGAGTGCTGTGGATAGAATTTGGACATCTGGATGAACAAAGATAGCACATCCGTATGTATCATGTGGTCTTTTGATGGCAAAGCGCATTCTGTTTATCTTCAGCCTACACATGTCGCAGTTCCTGTGTGTTTCACACAGTATATGAAATTGGTGCTGTCTGCAAAGTTCTTGTGGCAGTTCTTCTTTGGCCAATGTTATTCCTTCTGACAACTAAAATTGGAAAGAACACAGAAAATGTTGTGGGGAAGGCAAACCAAAGACTGGATTTTATTGGCAGAACACTTAGAAAATGTAACAGAACTACTAAAGAGACCCCCCTACACTACGCTTATCTGTCCTCTTTTAGAGTACTGCTGCACAGTCTGGGATTGCTACAAGATAAGATTAACTGAATCTATCGAAAAAGTTCAAAGAACAACAGCATGTTTTGTATTGTCACGAAATGGGGGACAGAGCGTCACTGACATGATACAGGATTTGGGATGGACATCATTAAAAAACAAAGACTTTGTTGTTGTGGTGGAATCTTCTCTCAAAATTTTAATCACCAACATTCTCCTCCGAATGTGAAAATATTTTGTTGACGCCGACCTACACAGGGAGAACCAATCAGCATAATAAAAAAAAGGGAAAATCTGAGCTTGCACGGAAAGATATAGGTGTTCATTTTTTCCACACACTTTTCAAAAGTAAGGTGGTTCGATTAACCCTCTGCCAGGTACTTAAGTGTGATTTGTGGAGTGTCCATGTAGATGTAGATCTATTACCTGGAAGTGAAGTCCCATGCTGCTGGACAGAGCATAGAGGAATGATGCGGGAGACCCGCACCGCTGTACTAGGTTAGGTCCTTATGGAAGTGATTTGCCGTTACCTTCCTCCGACTGTAATGGGGATGAATGCTGATGATGAAGAGGACACAAAAACACCCAGTGATCTCGGGGCAGGTGACAATCGCTGACCGTGCTGGGAATCAAACCCGGGACCCCGTGCTCGGGAAGCGAGAATGCTACCACAAGCTGCAGACGATGTATTACCTGAAAGGCAAAATAATGGTTCACTGATGCGATGTAAAATCATTTGTTTCACCCCCCATTTGGTGTTTCCAATGTATCTGTGCTGGGAATACTTTTTCACTGTACACAAATTACCTAATTTGTGGAGGCTGTGGATGGCTGCTACACAAGAACACTTTTGAGTAACCAACTGTCAGTATGTATCAACTACAGTGTGTTACATTTCCCCTTTGAATTGCTCCATTTTAAAGAAGAAAAGAATGATACAGGAGTACAAAAACCTTTAACTGTTTTTCATATTTTGAATTGAGGAAATAATATTAATGCTTATCCCAAGTTCAAATGACAGCAAATGCGGTGACCAATCTCTGTCCTTAGTAAGGGTGAGGATGTCCACAGTTCTGCCTATATCAGTCCCTGATGGCTGACTGAATACATCTGTTAGTGAGGGAACAATATCCCCCTCCCTCTCTGCTCCCATATGATGGGCCTCAGTTTCCTACGCCATGCCAGAACACCGTCCTACTCAACCGGCACACCCTGCAGACCTGCTCCGTAGCCTGCCTCGTAGCCTGTCAACCAGTGGTTTGAGGGCGGCATGAGCTATGGGCTATACAACAGTTCACTTGCCCTCCTTTCTATATACACACAAGATCCCCAACATATAAAACACAATAAGGAGAATGAAGTTGTTGCACGAAAGCCCACCAACCCACTGCTGACATTGAAACTATGCATGTAACATTATTCTCACAAAACAGGTGGTGCAAGCAGAGATCTAAATGTGACTCATGTTCTCACCTTCTTCTTACCAACCCTGTGTGTATCAACAGCCATCAACCATTGGAACTGTAATAGTTATTTTCACCACATAGTGAGATGCAGACAGCTAATACCGTGTAATCCAGCAATAGGTATTGCCCCATATATACATATATATATCTCGAGAACTCAAAATCAGGTGGAAAGTCAGAACAAAGCAAAGAAGGAAAAGCTGGAAGGAATATATAGGAGTGTGATACAAAGGAAACAGACTTGAAGACAGTATTATATAGAAAGGGAAGAGGAAGCAGACGAAGATGAGTTGGGTGATAGGGTACTGCAAGAAGAATTTGATAGAGGACTAAAATTTGAAGCAAGGTCCCTGACAAAACTATTCCACCTGGTGTTCAAGACATGAGACAGGAAAAATACCCTCAGATGTCAAGAAAAAAGTAATAATTCCAATTACAAAGAAGACAGTTGCTGACAAGTCCAAACTATCACTTTAAGACACGCTTGCAAAAACTGACAAGTTAGTTACAGAAGCTCAAGGAAAACCTGCTAAAAGCCAACCTTGGAGATGATCAGTTTGGGTTCTGCAGAAACATTGAAAGAAGTGAGGCGATAGTGACCCTACGATTTATCTTTGAAGATGAGTTAAAGAAAGGTAAACCAATTTTTATAGCATTTTTAGATTTAGAGAAAGCTTTTAACAATTGTGACTGGAATACACTAGTTGAAATTCTGAAGGTAGCAGGGATAAATTACTGGGAGGGAAAGGTTATTTAGAACTTATACAGAAGCCAGACTGCTGTTATAAGAGTTGAAGAACACAAAAGGGAAGCAGTGATTGAGAAGGAAGTGAGACAGGCTCATAGCCTATTCCTGGTGTTATTCAATCTGTACATTGAGCAAAAAGTAAAGGAAACCAAGAAGAAACTTGGAGGGAGTGTTAATGTTCGGGGACAAGAAGTAGAAGTTTTGTGGCTTTCCAGTTACATTGCCGTTCTGTTGGAGACAGCAAAGGAGTTGCAAGAGCAGTTGAATGGAATAGATAGCACCTTGAAAATAAGTTATAAGATGACCATTAACGAAAGTAAAACCACAGTAATGGAATGTAGTTAAATTTAATCAGGTGATGCTGAAGGAAGTAGATTAGGAAATGAGACGAGTTTTGCAATTTGGGCAACAAAATAACTGATGATGGCCAAAGCTGAGAGTGTATAAATTTCAGACTATTAATAGCAAGAATTTTTGAAAAATGAGAATTCGTTAACTTCTAATATAAACTTAAATGTGAGGAAATCTTTACTGGCGGCGTTTGTGGACATTAAACAGTTCAGAAAAGAAGATGATGAAGCTTTCAAATGTGGTGATACAGAATAATTCTGAAGATAAGATAGATAGATTGAGTAACTAAGGAGAAGGTACTGAACCAAATTCTGGAAAATATAAATTTATGCCACAACTTGACTAATAGAATGAATCCTTGGATAAGACACATTCCGACACGTGGAATCATCAGTTTGATAATGGAGAGAAGTGTGGCGGGTAAAAATTGTAGAGGAAGACCAAGGATTGAATTCATTAAACATGTTCAAATGGAAGTAGGTAGCAGTTGTTATTTGGAGATGATGAGGCTTGCACTGGGTAGAGCAGCATGGAGATCTGAATCAAACCAGTCTTCAGACGGAAGACTATAACAACAACAAATGTACCGGGTGCTCAAAAAGTCAGTATAAATTTGAAAACTTAATAAACCACAGAATAATGTAGATAGAGAGGTAAAAATTGGCACACATGCTTGGAATGACATGGGGTTTTATTACAACGAAGAGAGAAAAAAAAAAAACGAAGTTCACAAAATGTCCGACAGATGGGGCTGGACAGCAAAACATCAGTGACTGTGCATGACAATCGTGTATAAAAGGAGCTGTAATGAGAGACAGAATCAGATGTGCCAGCAGTCGCAGCATGTTGACATTACCTAAAAAGGAGCTTTTAGTGAAGCTGTATTATCAGAATGGGGAATGTGCCAGTTCAGCGTTACGAACCTATCGCCTTAGGAAGGGGATTCGAACGGGTAAAGGTCCGTTGACAAATGCAGCTGTGGCGAGAATGATTTCGAAGTTCGAAGCCACGGGTTGTTTAGACGATAGACCCCGTAGTGGCCGACTGAGCACAAGGCGTAATGCTGCTGAGACAGTTCAGGAAGAAATGGAGACTGTAGCGGGTTCGTCTACGCACAGGGAAGTCAGCGCTCGTGCAGTCACACGTCGCACCGGCATTCCATACACTACTGTTTGGTTGGCACTTAGGCATACCTCCCGAGGCTATCCGTACAAAATCCATTGGCATCAAGAACTGTTACCTGGCGATTTAGTGAAGCGGAGGGCATTTGCGGTGTGGGTGTTTCAAAAGATGGCGGAAGATGACGATTGGTTGAGTAACGTGTTGTGGACCGACGAAGCTCATTTCACACTCCGAGGGTCTGTCAACGCCCACAACTGCAGAATTTGGGCTACCGAAAATCCTGTAACTGTCGTGGAAACTCCATTGCATGACAAGAAAGTCACAGTATGGGTTGGATTTACCACATCTACCATTATCGGGCCTTTTTTCTTCGAGGAAATGCATGATTCTGGTTTTGTAACTGCTACCTACATCTACATCTATACTCCGCGAGCCACCTTACGGTGTGTGGCGGAGGGTACTTATTGTACCACTATCTGATCCCCCCTTCCCTGTTCCATTCACGAATTGTGCGTGGGAAGAACGACTGCTTGTAAGTCTCCGTATTTGCTCTAATTTCTCGGATCTTTTCGTTGTGATCATTACGCGAGATATATGTGGGCGGTAGTAATATGTTGCCCATCTCTTCCCGGAATGTGCTCTCTCGTAATTTCGATAATAAACCTCTCCGTATTGCGTAACGCCTTTCTTGAAGTGTCCGCCACTGGAGCTTGTTCAGCATCTCCGTAACGCTCTCGCGCTGACTAAATGTCCCCATGACGAATCGCGCTGCTTTTCGCTGGATCATGTCTATCTCTTCTATTAATCCAACCTGGTAAGGGTCCCATACTGATGAGCAATACTCAAGAATCGGATGAACAAGCGTTTTGTAAGCTACTTCTTTCGTCGATGAGTCACATTTTCTTAGAATTCTTCCTATGAATCTCAACCTGGCGCCTGCTTTTCCCACTATTTGTTTTATGTGATCATTCCACTTCAGATCGCTCCGGATAGTAACTCCTAAGTATTTTACGGTCGTTACCGCTTCCAATGATTTACCACCTATGGCATAATCGTACTGGAATGGATTTCTGCCCCTATGTATGCGCATTATATTACATTTATCTACGTTTAGGGAAAGCTGCCAGCTGTCGCACCATGCATTAATCCTCTGCAGGTCTTCCTGGAGTACGTACGAGTCTTCTGATGTTGCTACTTTCTTGTAGACAACCGTGTCATCTGCAAATAGCCTCACGGAGCTACCGATGTTGTCAACTAAGTCATTTATGTATATTGTAAACAATAAAGGTCCTATCACGCTTCCTTGCGGTACTCCCGAAATTACCTCTACATCTGCAGATTTTGAACCGTTAAGAATGACATGTTGAGTTCTTTCTTCTAGGAAATCCTGAATCCAATCACAAACCTGGTCCGATATTCCGTAAGCTCGTATTTTTTTCATTAAACGTAAGTGCGGAACCGTATCAAATGCCTTCCTGAAGTCCAGGAATACGGCATCAATCTGCTCGCCAGTGTCTACGGCACTGTGAATTTCTTGGGCAAATAGGGCGAGCTGAGTTTCACATGATCTCTGTTTGCGGAATCCATGTTGGTTATGATGAAGGAGATTTGTATTATCTAAGAACGTCATAATACGAGAACACAAAACATGTTCCATTATTCTACAACAGATTGACGTAAGCGAAATAGGCCTATAATTATTCGCATCTGATTTATGACCCTTCTTGAAAATGGGAACGACCTGCGCTTTCTTCCAGTCGCTAGGTACTTTACGTTCTTCCAGCGATCTACGATAAATTGCTGATAGAAAGGGGGCAATTTCTTTAGCATAATCACTGTAGAATCTTAAGGGTATCTCGTCTGGTCCGGATGCTTTTCCGCTACTAAGTGATAGCAGTTGTTTTTCAATTCCGATATCGTTTATTTCAATATTTTCCATTTTGGCGTCCGTGCGCCGGCTGAAGTCAGGGACCGTGTTACGATTTTCCGCAGTGAAACAGTTTCGGAACACTGAATTCAGTATTTCTGCCTTTCTTCGGTCGTCCTCTGTTTCGGTGCCATCGTGGTCAACGAGTGACTGAATAGGGGATTTAGATCCGCTTACCGATTTTACATATGACCAAAACTTTTTAGGGTTCTTGTTTAGATTGTTTGCCAATGTTTTATGTTCGAATTCGTTGAATGCTTCTCTCATTGCTCTCTTTACGCTCTTTTTCGCTTCGTTCAGCTTTTCCTTATCAGCTATGATTCGACTACTCTTAAACCTATGATGAAGCTTTCTTTGTTTCCGTAGTACCTTTCGTACATGATTGTTATACCACGGTGGATCTTTCCCCTCGCTTTGGACCTTAGTCGGTACGAACTTATCTAAGGCGTACTGGACGATGTTTCTGAATTTTTTCCATTTTTGTTCCACATCCTCTTCCTCAGAAATGAACGTTTGATGGTGGTCACTCAGATATTCTGCGATTTGTGCCCTATCACTCTTGTTAAGCAAATATATTTTCCTTCCTTTCTTGGCATTTCTTATTACACTTGTAGTCATTGATGCAACCACTGACTTATGATCACTGATACCCTCTTCTACATTCACGGAGTCGAAAAGTTCCGGTCTATTTGTTGCTATGAGGTCTAAAACGTTAGCTTCACGAGTTGGTTCTCTAACTATCTGCTCGAAGTAATTCTCGGACAAGGCAGTCAGGATAATGTCACAAGAGTCTCTGTCCCTGGCTCCAGTTCTGATTGTGTGACTATCCCATTCTATACCTGGTAGATTGAAGTCTCCCCCTATTACAATAGTATGATCACGAAACTTCTTCACGACGTTCTGCAGGTTCTCTCTGAGGCGCTCAACTACTACGGTTGCTGATGCAGGTGGTCTATAGAAGCATCCGACTATCATATCTGACCCACCTTTGATACTTAGCTTAACCCAGATTATTTCACATTCGCATTCGCTAATAACTTCACTGGATATTATTGAATTCTTTACTGCTATAAATACTCCTCCACCATTGGCGTTTATCCTATCCTTGTGGTATATATTCCATTCTGTGTCTAGGATTTCGTTACTGTTCACTTCCGGTTTTAACCAACTTTCCGTTCCTAATACTATATGCGCACTATTTCCTTCAATAAGAGATACTAATTCAGGAACCTTGCCCTGGATACTCCTGCAGTTTACCAATATCACGTTAACTTTTCCTGTTTTTGGTCTCTGAGGACGGACGTTCTTTATCAACGATGATAATGTCCTCTCTGGTAAGCCGTCAGGTATTTTATCGTTTCGCCCAAGGGGGGGTCCCTCTAACCTAAAAAACCCCCGTGTGCACGCCACACGTACTCTGCTACCCTAGTAGCTGCTTCCGGTGTGTAGTGCACGCCTGACCTGTCTAGGGGGGCCCTACAGTTCTCCACCCAATAACGGAGGTCGATGAATTTGCAACCATTATAGTCGCAGAGTCGTCTGAGCCTCTGGTTTAGACCCTCCACACGGCTCCAAACCAGAGGACCGCGATCGACTCTGGGCACTATGCTGCAGATATTAAGCTCAGCTTGCACTCCGCGTGCGATGCTGGTTGTCTTCACCAAATCAGCCAGCCGCCGGAAGGAACCAAGGATGGCCTCAGAACCCAAGCGGCAGGCGTCATTCGTTCCGACATGTGCTACTATCTGCAGCCGGTCACACCCAGTGCGTTCAATAGCTGCCGGAAGGGCCTCCTCCACATTACGGACGAGACCCCCCGGCAAGCACACCGAGTGCACACTGGCATTCTTCCCCGACCTACCCGCTATTTTCCTGAGGGGCTCCATAACCCGCCTAACGTTGGAGCTCCCTATAACTAATAGGCCCGCCCTCTGTGACTGTCGGGACCTTGCCGGAGAATCGGCCACTGGCCCAACAGGCGAGGCATCCTGTGGTGGCTCGGAAACGATGTCATCACCACTAGGAAGCACCCCGTACCTGTTGGAAAGGGGTAAGGCAGCTGCCACGCGGCCAGATCCCACCTTCGCCTTTCGGCCAGGCACGCGAGAGCCCACCACTGTCCGCCATTCACCCTGGAGTGATGGCTGACCGGTAAGATGCTCACTGCCGGAAGACGCAGCGACATCAGGGGTTCCATGTAATTCCAAGGCCACCGGAGTAGGCATAGGTCTCACCACAGTTGCCCCAACGCCACTACGAGCCGACGCCTGCGCCTCGAGCTCGATGAGCCTAACAGACAAAGCCTCCACCTGCCCCCGAAGAGTGGCCAATTCTCCTTGCGTCCGCTCACAACAACCACAGTCCCTACACATGACTATGTTTACCCTACCCTATACGGTGACAAATTCCCAAGATAATCTTCTGATGAGCTACTCTGATAATCAAGAAACACTCACTGAAATACGAGACGCGAAAACTACGCTAGGTTTTCCCAGAAAAACTATTTAAAAGCTAAGCGCAGCAAATAAGCACAAAAACGCTTTATACAAACAGTACTCGCTGCTGCTGGTGCTCTCGCTCTGGCTGTCACAAGACAACTGCTGATTCAAGTGACTAGTGGCTAACGGCCGCGAAACAAACAAAGACGGTTTTAGGGCGCTTTCTGTTCTAAACGATCAAGAAAACACTAAGAAATCTAACACGAAAACTACGTAAAGTTTTATCAAGAACTGTTAGTTACTATGCAGAGCAGATAAACACAAATAGAATCCCTTCCTTAGTGGAAGGTCGTAAACAAAATGCAAAATAAACGCTTTATACAAACAGTACTGTGCTGCTGCTGGTGCTCTCGCTCTCGCTGTCACAAGACAACTGCTGATTCAAGTGACTAGTGGCTAACGGCCGCGAAACAAACAAATGACGGTTTTAGGGCGCTTTCTGTTCTAAACGATCAAGAAAACACTAAGAAATCTAACACGAAAACTACGTAAAGTTTTATCAAGAACTGTTAGTTACTATGCAGAGCAGATAAACACAAATAGAATCCCTTCCTTAGTGGAAGGTCGTAAACAAAATGCAAAATAAACGCTTTATACAAACAGTACTGTGCTGCTGCTGGTGCTCTCGCTCTCGCTGTCACAAGACAACTGCTGATTCAAGTGACTAGTGGCTAACGGCCGCGAAACAAACAAATGACGGTTTTAGGGCGCTTTCTGTTCTAAACGATCAAGAAAACACTAAGAAATCTAACACGAAAACTACGTAAAGTTTTATCAAGAACTGTTAGTTACTATGCAGAGCAGATAAACACAAATAGAATCCCTTCCTTAGTGGAAGGTCGTAAACAAAATGCAAAATAAACACTTTATTACCGTGACGGGTGAGAGGTACGCTGATATGTTACAGAATCACATCATCTCCAGCATGGCTGATAAACACCTGCTGGAATGTACGATGTTTATGCAGGATGGCGCTCCACCCCATATTGCTAGACGTGTGAAAGATCTCTTGTGCGCGTCGTTTGGTGGTGATCATGTGCTCAGCCGCCACTTCCGTCATGCTTGGCCTCCCAGGTCCCCAGACCTCAGTCCGTGCGATTATTGGTTTTGGGGTTACCTGAAGTCGCAAGTTTATCGTGATCGACCGACATCTCTAGGGATGCTGAAAAACAACATCCTATGCTAATGCCTCATTGTAACTCCGGACATGCTTTACAGTGCTGTTCACAACATTATTTCTCGACTACAGCTATTGTTGAGGAATGATGGTGGACATATTGAGCACTTCCTGTAAAGAACATCATCTTTGCTTTGTCTTACTTTGTCATGCTCATTATTGCTATTCTGATCAGATGAAGCGCCATCTGTCGGACATTTTTCGAACGTTTGTATTTTTTTGGTTTTAGTAAAACCCCATGTCATTCCAAGAATGTGTGTCAATTTGTACCTCTCTATCTACATTATTCTATGATTTATTCAGTTTTCAAATTTATACTGACTTTTTGATCACCCGGTATTTCCCTACAGAAACTTTGTTCCCTGAAACATATGCACTGTCTGTACATTGGTACCTCCAGATATTTTAGTGATCAGGTATCATTCAGTACAGCATTAGAGGCTGTGGCAGTTTGTATATGGACGAATGTGGATTTTATTGTCCATAATGGACACCTGCCTTCTGTCAGGGAGCTGACATACCAAGAGATATCTTATCTGATCCATTAGCTTTCTCCACCTTTCCTCCTGCGTGATTTCAATGCTCACAACCCATTGTGGGGCAGTGTTAGAACATCTGACCAAGGCAGTCTAATGGAATAAGTTATCACAGATCTTGGCCTCTGCTTACTGAGCAGTGGCACTGCAACTCAATTTAGTCTGACAGATGGAATGTATACAGCTAGTGATTACTCAGTCTGATGTTCCAACTTCCCCTCCTCAATCCTGTGGAGGGTACATGACAATCTCTGTGAGAGTGGCTGTTTGCCAATTGTCATTTCCCTCACATGCAGTTAGCTGACAGAGCACCCACAATGATGGTCCCTTAAGAGAACTAATGGGCATGATTTACATAATAAGAGATACAATTGCTGCAATACTAAAAGTAGCAGCATTAATGATTAGTTTTGTCATCAGGACCACCTTATTTTAAACTAGTCCCATGATAGACGTAGGAAATTGCCAAGGCAATGAAACATTGTAGGTGAATGGAAAACCTTATTGTTTTTAAAAAGCACCCTATCTCATAAAACACCAGAAGAAAGAATGTTGGGAAAGATGTGTCATTGTAGGTACCCATGCCTCTTCTTTATAGGTGTAGATTAAGTTGTCAGCTAATAACCAGCACTCCAGGTATCTTTTGAGAAGGCAATGTTCATACTAACCTTCTCTTATTGCACAACTCAGCAGTGCATTTCACACAACCCTCTCCTTTGGACAACTGTCCCTCCACACCCCTCTACACAAAAGATGGCCATATGGCAGCAACATCTAGAACCATATAATGCTCCTTCCAGTGAATGGGAACTCATCAGGGCTGTGGCATCTGGCCATGCTACAGCCAGAGACCTGACAGAACCCACATTCAAAAATACAACACCTATCTGTGGTTTACTGATACCACATTCTTGCAGTCTAATCATATGTGGTGTGAGGATGAGTTCCCAATCCAGTGGAAGGAAAGTAGCATTATTCCAATCTTAAAACTAGATAAAAAATCTTTGAGATGGACAGCCATAGTCCTGTCAGCTTCACAGATGTTTTGTGTAAGTTGCTCAAATGAATGGTGAATCAGGTTCGGTATTGGTCTCTTGAGACAAGAAGTTGTTGTCCAACTCCTGGATTTTGAGAGGGTCAGTGAAGAACCTGTTACTCAATTCACCTGGAGTTCACTATAAAGATGACATCTTCCAGTCACCAACACCTCATTGCTGTCTTCTTTGTCTTAAAGTTCTATGGGACCTCATGGTGGTAACCCACGCTTACCACACTATACAAGTGTTGTTTCAGAGACCACCTCCCATTTGTTTATCTTAAATTTTCTCTCTCTTTGGTTGTTTTATTCTCTTACTTTTCTACAGCTGCATTACCTTCACTTTATTTTCAGTCTTTCAAATTAAACCATTAACATCTACATCTACATCCATACTCCGCAAGCCACCTGACGGTGCGTGGCGGAGGGTACCTTCAGTACCTCTATCGGTTCTCCCTTCTATTCCAGTCTCGTATTGTTCATGGAAAGAAGGATTGTCGGTATGCCTCTGTGTGGGCTCTAATCTCTCTGATTTTATTCTCATGGTCTCTTCGCGAGATATACGTAGGAGGGAGCAATATACTGCTTGACTCTTCGGTGAAGGTATGTTCTCGAAACTTTGACAAAAGCCCGTACCGAGCTACTGAGCGTCTCTCCTGCAGAGTCTTCCACTGGAGTTTATCTATCATCTCCGTAACGCTTTCGCGATTACTAAATGATCCTGTAACGAAGCGCGCTGCTCTCCGTTGGATCTTCTCTATGTCTTGTATCAACCCTATCTGGTACGGATCCCACACTGCTGAGCAGTATTCAAGCAGTGGGCGAACAAGCGTACTGTAACCTACTTCCTTTGTTTTCGGATTGCATTTCCTTAGGATTCTTCCAATGAATCTCAGTCTGGCATCTGCTTTACCGACAATCAACATTATATGATCATTCCATTTTAAATCACTCCTAATGCGTACTCCCAGATAATTTATGGTATTAACTGCTTCCAGTTGCTGACCTGCTATTTTGTAGCTAAATGATAAAGGATCTGTCTTTCTGTGTATTCGCAGCACATTACACTTGTCTACATTGAGATTCAGTTGCCATTCCCTGCACCATGCGTCAATTCGCTGCAGATCCTCCTGCATTTCAGTACAATTTTCCATTGTTACAACCTCTCGATACACCACAGCATCATCTGCAAAAAGCCTCAGTGAACTTCCGATGTCATCCACCAGGTCATTTATGTATATTGTGAATAGCAACGGTCCTATGACACTCCCCTGCGGCACACCTGAAATTACTCTTACTTCGGAAGACTTCTCTCCATTGAGAATAACATGCTGCGTCCTGTTATCTAGGAACTCCTCAATCCAATCACACAATTGGTCTGATAGTCCATATGCTCTTACTTTGTTCAATAAACGACTGTGGAGAACTGTATCGAACGCCTTGCGGAAGTCAAGAAACACGGCATCTACCTGTGAACCCGTGTCTATGGCCCTCTGAGTCTCGTGGACGAATAGCGCGAGCTGGGTTTCACATGACTGTCTTTTTCGAAACCCATGCTGATTCCTACAGAGTAGATTTCTAGTCTCCAGAAAAGTCATTATACTCGAACACAATACGTGTTCCAAAATTCTACAACTGATCGACGTTAGAGATATAGGTCTATAGTTCTGCACATCTGTTCGACGTCCCTTCTTGAAAACGGGGATGACCTGTGCCCTTTTCCAATCCTTTGGAACGCTACGCTCTTCTAGAGACCTACGGTACACCGCTGCAAGAAGGGGGGCAAGTTCCTTCGCGTACTCTGTGTAAAATTGAACTGGTATCCCATCAGGTCCAGAGGCCTTTCCTCTTTTGAGCGATTTTAATTGTTTCTCTATCCCGCTGTCGTCTATTTCGATATCTACCATTTTGTCATCTGTGCGACAATCTAGAGAAGGAACTACAGTGTAATCTTCCTCTATGAAACAACTTTGGAAAAAGACATTTAGTATTTCGGCCTTTAGTCTGTCATCCTCTGTTTCAGTACCATTTTGGTCACAGAGTGTCTGGACATTTTGTTTTGATCCACCTACCGCTTTGACATAAGACCAAAATTTCTTAGGATTTTCTGCCAAGTCAGTACATAGAACTTTACTTTCGAATTAATTGAATGCCTCTCGCATAGCTCTCTTCACCCTACATTTCGCTTCGCGTAATTTTTGTTTGTCTGCAAGGCTTTGGCTATGTTTATGTTTGCTGTGAAGTTCCCTTTGCTTCCGCAGCAGTTTTCTAACTCGGTTGTTGAACCACGGTGGCTCTTTTCCATCTCTTACGATCTTGCTTGGCACATACTCATCTAACGCATATTGTACGATGGTTTTGAACTTTGTCCACTGATCCTCAACACTATCAGTACTTGAGACAAAACTTTTGTGTTGAGCCAACAGGTACTCTGAAATCTGCTTTTTGTCACTTTTTCTAAACAGAAAAATCTTCCTACCCTTTTTAATATTCCTATTTACGGCTGAAATCATCGATGCCGTAACCGCTTTATGATCGCTGATTCCCTGTTCTGCGTTAACTTTTTCAAATAGTTCGGGTCTGTTTGTCACCAGAAGGTCTAATATGTTATCGCCACGAGTCGGTTCTCTGTTTAACTGCTCAAGGTAGTTTTCAGATAAAGCACTTAAAAAAATTTCACTGGATTCTTTGTCCCTGCCACCCGTTATGAACGTCTGAGTCTCCCAGTCTATATCCGGCAAATTAAAATCTCCACCCAGAACTATAACATGGTGGGGAAATCTACTCGAAATATTTTCCAAATTATCCTTCAGGTGCTCAGCCACAACAGCTGCTGAGCCAGGGGGCCTATAGAGACATCCAATTACCATGTCTGAGCCTGCTTTAACCGCGACCTTCACCCAAATCATTTCACATTTCGGATCTCCGTCAATTTCCTTCGATACTATTGCACTTCTTACCGCTATAAACACGCCTCCCCCTTCACTGTTCAGCCTGTCTCTGCGGTATACATTCCAATCTGAGTTTAGGATTTCGTTACTGTTTACGTCTGGTTTCAGCCAACTTTCTGTCCCTAGTACTATATGGGCGTTGGATGAATTGGCTGTCTAGCCATGACTGAAAAGCAGACTGGCCTGACTCGTGGCCTTTTCAACATTTTTATGCTTTTATTTTTGTCCTTGCATTCGTAATTGTTTGTTATTCCAGGTTTTTTTTTTCACTTTTCTGTGTCTTAAGCATTAGTCATTCCTGATGCCAGTTTCAGCTTGCCCAGCCTCTATCTCACAGCCCAGCCTGTATGGGCCACAGGTTAACCTGGTTGGCTCGCGGGACTCTGCAGTTGAGAGCAACTCACCAGGCCAAGTTAACACCCCCACCAATCCAACGATTCTCCAGCCGCAGGTTGCAGGCTGAGGTTACTCGCAGGGCCAGCCTGTTCTCTTTGCTGCTTACATTCTTTGCCCATCTGCAAATCCCTCTGCTTATCCTTCGTTATTATCATCATCTTGATCAAATATGCAGGGCAGTGGTTTCAACAAAAGTTTGAGCTTGCATGCTTTATGGTAGTGCCAGTTTATACCTTTTGTTTGCCTCCAGCCTGTTATAGAATCCATGTTGGTATTTTTTATTATTACTTATATCAGGAGATCAATAACAATTACAAAATGTCTTTCCGCTCGATAATTTCCAAATAGAGCAAGTCAAGTACATTTGACAGATTTGAAGGCCTGCACGTGTAACATGGCTTCACTGATAATCACAATGTAAGAATCAATTGACACACAGTAGGAATCAAGCAGTACATGTTGTCCAAGTCACCTCGTCTCCTCTGCAAGTTACAGGAGATTGCATCTGGAGGCCTGCAGCCGTTTCTGGCCAGCACACTACTCCACCTCACAGTACTTTGTTACTTTTTATGTCTGTTTCACCTTTGCTATTCTTCTTGCTAGGTTTTATGCCTGATTTCTTTGGGACATCATGGAGTAATTATGATTTCACCATGTATGTGGCAATGTCAATGCTTCTTACATATGTTCTGTTGTATTATCCTTTGAACTGTCCATTTCATCTTCTGAGCTACTTCCAGGAATTGGTTATTAAATATGTCGCCTCAAAGGGCATGGGGCAAATTCAGGATATGTGGGGACCAAGCAGCAATCGGTATTGTAATTGTAAACTGTTGAAGCTGCGTTGGTAAAGTACTGGAACTTCAAGCATTGGTAGAAAGCACTGAAGTTGAAATCGTTATAGGTACGAAAAGCTGGCTGAAGCCAGAGATAAATTCTGCAGAAATTTTTACAAAGGCACAGACGGTGTTTAGAAAGGATAGATTGCATGCAATTGGTGGTGGCGTGTTTGTCGCTGTTAGTAGTAGTTTATCCTGTAGTGAAGTAGAAGTAGATAGTTCCTGTGAATTATTATGGGTGGAGGTTACACTCAACAACCGAGCAAGGTTAATAATTGCCTCCTTTTACCGACCTCCCGACTCAGCAGCATTAGTGGCAGAACAACTGAGAGAAAATCTGGAATACATTTCACATAAATTTTCTCAGCATGTTATAGTCTTAGGTGGAGATTTCAGTTTACCAGATATATACTGGGACACTCAGATGTTTAGGACGAGTGGTAGGGACGGAGCATCGAGTGACATTATACTGAGTGCACTATCCGAAAATTACCTCGAGCAATTAAACAGAGAACCGACTTGTGGAGATAACATCTTGGACCTACTGATAACAAACAGACCCGAAGTTTTCGACTCTGTTAGCGCAGAACAGGGAATCAGTGATCATAAGGCCGTTGCAGGATCCCTGAATATGGAAGTCTATGTTGCTGTTGTTGTGGTCTTCAGTCCTGAGACTGGTTTGATGCAGCTCGCCATGCTACCCTATCCTGTGCAAGCTTCTTTGTCTCTCAGTAATTTTGCAACCTACATCCTTCTGAATCCGCTTAGTGTATCCATCTGTTGGTCTCCCTCTATGATTATTACCCTCCACGCTGCCCTCCAATGCTAAATTTGTGATCCCTTGATGCCTCAGAACATGTCCTACCAACCGGTCCCTTCTTCTTGTCAAGTTGTGCCACAAACTTCTCTTCTCCCCAATTCCATTCAATACCTCATCATTAGTTATGTGATCTACCCATCTAATCTTCAGCATTCTTCTGTAGCACCACATTTCGAAAGCTTCTATTCTCTTCTTGTCCAAACTATTTATCGTCCATGTTTCACTTCCATACATGGCTACACTCCATACAAATACTTTCAGAAGTGACTTCCTGACACTTAAATCTATACTCGATGTTAACAAATTTCTTTTCTTCAGAAACGCTTTCCTTTCCATTGCCAGTCTACATTTTATATCTTCTCTACTTTGACCATCATCAGTTATTTTGCTCCCCAAATAGCAAAACTCCTTTACTACTTTAAGTGTCTCATTTCCTAATCTAATTCCCTCAGCATCACCTGACTTAATTTGACTACATTCCATTGTCCTAGTTATGCTTTTGTTGATGTTCATCTTATGTCCTCCTTTCAAGACACTGTCCATTCCGTTCAACTGCTTTTCCAAGTCCTTTGCTGTCTCTGACAGAATTACAATGTCATCAGTGAACCTCAAAGTTTTTATTTCTTCTCCATGGATTTTAATACCTACTCCAAATTTTTCTTTTGTTCCCTTTACTGCTTGCTCAATATACAGATTGAATAACATTGGGGAGAGGCTACAACCCTGTCTCACTCCCTTCCCAACCACTGCTTCTCTTTCATGTCCCTCGACTCTTATAACTGCCA
Organism: Schistocerca cancellata; assembly: GCF_023864275.1. Lineage (NCBI taxonomy): Eukaryota > Metazoa > Arthropoda > Insecta > Orthoptera > Acrididae > Schistocerca > Schistocerca cancellata. Next base: position 63,219,382 of record NC_064629.1, read on the forward strand.
TCTGGTTTCTGTACAAATTGTAAATAGCCTTTCGCTCCCTGTATTTTATCCCTGCCACCTTTAGAATTTGAAAGAGAGTATTCCAGTCAACATTGTCAAAAGCTTTCTCTGAGTCTACAAATGTTAGAAACGTAGGTTTGCCTTTCCTTAATCTTTCTTTTAAGATAAGTCGTAACATGTCATTTCTGGAAACCCAGAATCTACTCTGTAGAAATCAACATGGATTCCGGAAACAGCGATTGTGTGAGAACCAACTCGCTTTATTTGTTCATGAGACTCAGAAAATATTAGATACAGGCTCCCAGGTAGATGCCATTTTCCTTGACTTCCGGAAGGCGTTCAATACAGTTCCGCACTGTCGCCTGATAAACAAAGTAAGAGCCTATGGAATATCAGACCAGTTGTGTGGCTGGATTGAAGAGTTTTTAGCAAACAGAACACAGCATGTTGTTCTCAATGGAGAGACGTCTACAGATGTTAAAGTAACCTCTGGTGTGCCACAGGGGAGTGTTATGGGACCATTGCTTTTCACAATATACATAAATGACCTAGTAGATAGTGTCGGAAGTTCCATGCGGCTTTTCGCGGATGATGCTGTAGTGTACAGAGAAGTTGCAGCATTAGAAAACTGCAGCGAAATGTCGGAAGATCTGCAGTGGATAGGCACTTGGTGCAGGGAGTGGCAACTGACCCTTAACATAGACAAATGTAATGTATTGCGAATACATAGAAAGAAGAATCCTTTATTGTATGATTATATGATAGCAGAACAAACACTGGTAGCAGTTACTTCTGTAAAATATCTGGGAATATGCGTGCAGAACGATTTGAAGTGGAATGATCATATAAAATTATTTGTTGGTAAGGCAGGTGCCAGGTTGAGATTCATTGGGAGAGTCCTTAGAAAATGTAGTCAATCAACAAAGGAGGTGGCTTACAAAACACTCGTTTGACGTATACTTGAGTATTGCTCATCAGTGTGGAATCTGTACAAGGTCGGGTTGACAGAGGAGATAGAGAAGATCCGAAGAAGAGTGACGCGTTTCGTCACAGGGTTATTTGGTTAGCGTGATAGCATTACGGAGATGTTTAGCAAACTCGAGTGGCAGACTCTGCAAGAGAGGCGCTCAGCATCGCAGTGTAGCTTGCTGTCCAGGTTTCAATAGGGTGCATTTCTGGATGAGGTATCGAATATATTGCTTCCCCATACTTATACCTCATGAGGAGATCACGAATGTAAAATTAGAGAGATTCAAGCGTGCTCAGAGGCTTTCCGGCAGTCATTCTTCCCGCGAACCATACACGACTGGAACAGGAAAGGGAGGTAATCACAGTGGCACGTAAAGTGCCCTCCGCCACACACCGTTGGGTGGCTTGTGGAGTATAAATGTAGATGTAGATGTGGATGTACCTGACTTCTATAATGTCGTATTTGAATATTGTCTTCAATAATAAAATTCTCACACTCCTTAACTGATTACTTGGCTGTTCTTTTTAACTGTTGCTTAGATAGATTTAATTTTACTATTTGAATTATTAATTTCCAGACTAGTCAGATTTTTTCCCATTTCTTCACTTTGTAACATGAATTGTGCCCTACTTCTTTGTTTGTCCTAAGCATTCATTTAATTTTCTTTTCCTTGCAATGATATTGATACCTCCTGTAATTGAAGGCTTCTTTTTATGTCTTATTCGTGCCACACTTTGTTTTTAAAAGTAGTTGATAAAGATTGATGGAAACCCATCTGTAAATACATTAGATGTACATGATGAAGCAGAATAGAAAAAAGTTTCACTTTCAGCAACTGGTATTATGATAAACTCGTACAGTGGACGTTTTCTTGTAAGTAATATTTATAAGGAAAGTTAATCTTGTGTCAGAGTGGATTGTGGTTTCTTAGATGACAACCAAGAAATACCCCACTGCAACCCTTTTGAAGCTTATATGTTGATAACAAGCATTTCAGGCAGATAAAATATGTACAGACAGGGGTGTGTACGTCATAATGTGACCAGTGATGATATTTTCATGTCAAGTATATTCAAATGTTTTAATGATCACGTAAATAATATTGAAATACAAAAAAATAACATTATCAGTGACAGAGGTATTGCACAATGCCATTGGTTGTGCTGCAAGAAAATGGAGTAAAGTGATGTCGTGCAGCCCTACTGTGTTATTAGTGTCCACTCTCATTGCTGTTGCTAAACCAGGTGTGGCCAGAAATTCTGATCAATAGCACTTCCATATCTCATGTAGGTTCTACAGCATTGCTGATTTTGTGCTACATTGTACCTGTGTCTTCTGCTCTTTCAAAATTGGGCAGATACCTCCCTTCAGGTTTTACTTTAAAGAAACAGTTGAATAACACCAGCTTTTTCTGTTTGAATTTCAGATGATCCTCTACTGTCGAGAATTCTTGGTATTTATTCAGTGCTTAAAGCCATCACCTTAATTCATTGCACACTCTTTATTCATTACAAGCCGTAAGTACACTTCATAAATCATGTAAGATTAAACATTTTGTTTAATTAAAATATTCACTTAGCTTCTAATTGATCCTAATGTTTATATGAAAATTAGTTGTTGTTTTGCAGAGTGGTCAGTATGGGAATGTGTGTGCTGTTGATCACAATCCTAATGTGCGGCTCAGAAGTACTTTACTTTCATTCAACTGCATTAACATTTTACATCATCTTTCCATGTGTGCTTAATGGTAAGAATAACTTCAATCAGATTTTGTTTGGCATGTAAAGTTTGAAGTCCGTAGAATTTAATTATCGGGCATATCATCTTGATGGAAAACATACAGGATCTCTCAGGAGGAATGACCAGTATTCAAAGATGTGGCAGGAATGATCATTTGAAGCAAAAATGTCTGGTAAACATGGTCTCTAAAATGTATACCTTTAAGAGCTACGAACATTGTTCAGTAGAAGAGATGGGTTTCACAGTGGTGAAGATGAACAACTGTTCATAGCTTTTAAGGTGTTCACATTAGAGCCCATGTTTACTGGCCATTTTTTTTCTTGTTTTGGTCCATACTACCACCTCTCAAAATACAAAAACCAAAGAGCATGCAGTAGAAGATATTATTTCAAAGTATCAGTAGTAGTGCTCATAGCTCTTATGGTATGCATTTTACAGACAGTGTTTGCTAGACTTTTTTGCTTTGAATGATCATTTCTGTCACATTCTTGAATATTTACCATTCCTCCTGGGACACCCTTTATTAGTAACGGATCAAGCCCATTCAGTATAAAACTTTGTATTTCTATCAGAAATTATAATTGTCACAACTTTGCATTCCTAAAATGGTTTTAAGATAAAAATTATTTTAAAATTTCAACTTTTTCCCTGTATTAATTCCTATTATTTACACCTGACAGCACAAAAATTGACCGACAGAAATCACAATGAGAGTTAGTCCAGTACAGTATCAACATATATGAAATTCAACATGCTATATTTTTCTATTTACCTTGGGAACATGCAGGTGAGGAAACATTACTTCAGAAATTACGAAAAACAGTTCTAGATATGTTCCAAGAAGGCACAAAATCTTTTCTGCAAGTATAAATGTTGGTATATCTAAAGATACAGTGAATGTTAACGGAATAGCTAGAAGTTCATAAATAGTCACTGCAACTGAATAAGCAACATGCAGACTTTTTGTGTAAAATGTCGACATTCTTCTGATTCAACAGTATTGTTGTCTATGAAGCTCTGCATTGTATAATGTGAAACACGTTTCAGTGGTATGCAGCTGCTTTCCCACAGAAGATGCAACAGAATTTTGGCTATAAATCAGTGAGAGTCACTTCTGGTGGAGAATGACCTCCTGTGCGGAGACGAAATGGACCTTGTGAGAAAACTGACCTGACCTCACAGTAAGAACTTGTGACCGTTGGAGTATCACCCTAGCCACACTGGCAGAGGTGGCAGAAAATGACAGATTGATAACCCATCTCATAGACTCCCTTCTTCACAGTTCGCAGGTATAGAATGAAGTTGAAGGCCTTTTGACAGAATATTAAGTGGTAAAGAAACTACATGCTGTGTCCTTTTGTGGGGCAAAGGTATCTTAATAAGAATTATGAACTGTTCATTCTATTAATTTTGGAATTTTGATAGATTAAACAAATCAGTGGGGTAATGCCTGCAAGGCCACTGACTATGCCGCTGAGATATGAACGCATTGTGCTACAGCTGCCGATAATTAGATACTCCTTACCATTCTTGACTCTGTGTCATGAAATGAAGTAGCTTTACTATGTCTGCAATGGTACGAATAAGGTGGCACAGTTTTCTCGCATGTTTTTAGAGGGTGTGTCATTATGCTAAGTGTCAGTATGGTGTTAATCCTTCTATTACACTCATAATTACAAGTGTTTTTTTTTTTTTACTTTTATGAGCAGATTTGCACCCCCTGTAATTGGCTCTTGCATTACATGGTGGGTAATTCAAATTTCAGCCACGGCCATCTTTTGTGCTGTCAGGTGTACACGTTAGACAGACTGATGACCATAGCTGTTAAGTCCCATAGCGCTCAGAGCCACGTTAGACAGAGCTAGATGGTGTATTGTGTTGTAGTCTGACAAGACAGCCAGTCCACAGTGACGGGTAACCGAAAGGCACGCGTACACACACGCCGGCTTGCGTGAGGTCTGAAACAGGATACGTTATGAATGCTATAAAGAAAAGTACGTAGCTTCTTTAATACTTAACTTTAATTCATCCTTGTGGTACATCGCTCTTGATAATACAAGTGAGACTCTCAGATATGGTTAATGGCGCCTTGCTAGGTCGTAGCCATGGACTTAGCTGAAGGCTATTCTAACTGTCTCTCGGCAAATGAGAGAAAGGCTTTGTCAGTGTAGTCGCTAGCAAAGTCGTCGTACAACTGGGGCGAGTGCTAGTACGTCTCTCTAGACCTGCCGTGTGGTGGCGCTCGGTCTGCAATTACTGACAGTGGCGACACGCGGGTCCGACATGTACTAATGGACCGCAGCCGATTTAAAGCTACCACCTAGCAAGTGTGGTGTCTGGCGGTGACACCACATATTGATTAAGACACACTAACAATTTAAATTTTCTGCAGTTCACCTAAATCACGTAATGTGATGGCTGATGAGGTGGTCCTTTAAAGAAGGTCCCAGCCTGCACCTCTCCCCTCCTCCTCCTCCTCCTCCTCCTCCTCCTCCTCCCCCCCCCCTCTCTGTCCATCCTTATACAATCAGAGCTTGTGCCCCAGCACTAACTACATTGATATCAACTCTAAACTTCCTTCATTTGTGCATTTGTCATATATTGATGACATAATGACTTGTAAGTTGTTATGCTTAAGGGTATTTGGAGCCATCAAGGGCACTCCAAGGTATGAAATCAGGGACACAATGCACAGAACAGGCAAGTGGTTGCATTTAGGTTACTGGAGAGATGGAGCCCTGCAAACTGCAGACGCTCTGGACAGCTGTCCCAGGGGAGAAGTTTCACTTCAGAGAATTAACTGGTAACTCCATCCACTGCCTAGCTGCTGTTGTAAGGCGTCGCTGTAGATGATGCCCACGGAAAGGCACATCCTAGTAGAGGCAGCAAGCTTGATACTTGCTCCTGAGAACTGCAACATCAGTGGATTTACACAGGTTAGACTGCTACTACAGCAGTCCCCACCCACAGGAGGATGGAAGGCAGGACCAAGTGACATAAAACACTGTTGTTGTTGGCCATACTAGACATGGCAGTGACGTTTATCTTTCAGCAGAACACTTTTGATACCAAACTTGGAGTTAGTTAATGTAAAATCCAGAAGCACCCCTACCTACTGAGTAGGAGAAGGGAGGAATCTAAATATGATGGGCTAGAGGTGCCCTGGAGGTGCAGAGAGATTTGCTGGATTGACCAAAGCTTGTTAAGTGCCAGTGGATTGGTGAGTCGACTATAGGAAGGGAGAAATGGTGCGCTGCTGTGATTCTTTAAAAACCCGCGTTTTTGTATTCAGAGGAGTTCTCGGTCAGATCGCTGAGGCACAGACTCAGTATCACTCGTGGCCAGCCTCGGTAAGCTCCGACATGTCTGGTTTCCTCACTCGGAGTGCTGCTCTCAAGTTTGTACTTAACATGCTACTAGTGTTCACTACGTCTGTTAGCACCTGCCCCCATGGCTTCAGACACTGACTTCTGTTGTGCAACAATAGGAAAAAATCTTTGCAATTAGCCTTCATTGTATTAGTTAGTCTGATTGAAAATAAATAGTGTTAGTCAGACCCCTGAATTCCACATCTCCTACTGCAAGCATCCTGTCGAGTCCAAGAATTTGCATCTCTTTCAGGTACCCTGTGACATTGTTTGGCGCTGATCCAAGTCATCAATCCGCCTTCATTGATAATTTGTCTTTCTGCATTTGATCCTCAGTGCCGGAAATTGCAGACTACTTACAAACTCCCAAATTTCCCTGTATCCTGTGTCAGGACATGACACATTTCAGAAGTGCAATTGTCTTATCACATGTGCACAACAGTAGACACATTTCGTTTGTAAATTTCTAAATTGGAGTGTTATGTCATGAGCCACATTTAGTCAACATTTTCAGATATTTGAAATATATGGCTCATTTCCTTATTCAAGGTTCACAGCTATTGAGAAAGCAATGAAAATTTTCACTTTTCCGTACAGTACACATCTTTTTTATATTACCCTCCTTCAGATTGTAAGCATTAGTGCAGCCTTGTAGTAAAGTGACTCCAGTATACTGTCTTGGGAAGTTTGTTGTGGGCACTTTGGAGGGATGTTTGCAGGAACTCAAAGTTTATATACACAGAAGGTTTATTTCTGTTTTAGAAAGTGAGAGAAACTGAATTGTGTAGTGCCAGATTTGTTCTGTAAGGTGCCTTCATGACTCCTCAAAAAGTAACTGAAATTGTTTGCGCACATTTTATGTTTTTATTTGCCTAGTTGGTTATCTTGTCCTGTATAAGTACACTGCGTAATGGAATTAAAGGATCACATTTTGGAAACTCGGTAGTCATTTCCCACTGCGGTGATAAGTTTGAAATTAAGCTCACAAGTGCCTACAATGCCTCTGTAATGATGCAAAAGCATGGCACCCTGCGACATCACCCTTTGACTCAGCAAGGCTTCAGGCAGCAAGATGTTGACTTGTGTGAAAAATAAGTCAAGTTCAGAAGTTCATGTGAGGTATAAGGTTGGTTAATGACTTTACATTGGCACCAAATTTCACCACAATTACTCCCAGTGCCACCACAGACATGTCACAGGATGGTAAGATAGTCGCACCCCCTCTTACCCACATTACACCCCTTATTTTGATGTATCCATTATAGAGATTAGAATGGTGAAACCCAGCATTGAAATCGTGTAGTTTTCTTACGTGTGGTCAAGAAAAATATTTCAGACACACTTCTGCTCAGAATCTATACATAAAGCCTGAGGGTGGCAAAGGACAATGTAACTACCAATGTAACCCTTGAGGCGTAGATTCCCACACATTTTGTGATCAAAAATGGCAGTTCAAAGTGCATTGAGCAGCAGGATAATGTTCTTGACAAACTTTCACATTGCTGACACCTCACGGATGCTTCAAAACCATTTGACAAAATGTGATGTGATCTGAAGCAGCAAAGGGTGCTTAAGCTTTTTCATCTCTCCTGTTCTGTGCCCTCCTATGGCATGATCATGATTGGGTGTGACACTGACACATGCATGAATAAAATGATGAAGCGTCTCTCTAAGGCCTGCTCCCCCCCCCCCTCCCTCCAGTTCAGCAACATGCTGCTCCCGGCCCCCTCTCCCCCCGTTGTTGAGCACTTTAAAATGATGTACCTGCACAGAGAAAACCTATGACGAGCAACCTAGATGCCTGCAGGTAGGCAACCACATGACACCTCCCTATATTGGCAGGCCTACTAGCAGGCGGCTAGGAACTGCCATGGGTTATCTGTGTGGAGATACATTTTTAAAGTGCTCAACGTAATGTAGGCAGGTGCCACTGAGAGTATTGTCGAACTGGAGGACCCTCAGAGGGACACGTGTCAATGTAGCACCCCTCTGTGATAATGCCACAGGAGTGTGTAAAACAGGAGGGCTGGAAAAGCATAAGCATCCCTTGCTACTTTTGACCACATTCAAATTACATTGAATTTTTGAATGGTCTGTTGTGGTTCCACACTGTGTACCCCAGAGAAAAAACTGGAATCACGCTGTACTCCAAAGGGGTGCAATCGTGTTCAGTGGGGTTGCTAGCTCACAATGTCCTTAGAAGAGAGTTGAAGCATCCGTAGGGTGTCAGTAGTGTCAGAGATTGTCAATAATGTTGTCCTGTTGCTCATTACACTGTGAACTGTCATTTTCGACTGCAAAATGCGTTGTAATCAATGCGTCAAGGTAAGAGATGGTTTCATTGACACCCATCATGCCATCCCATGAGGCCTTTTTGTGTCATTCTTTAAAGTATTTAAATGAAGGAAAAAAAAGAAACTGTTTATTTGACCTGTCCAAAGCGTTTTAGTGTGTTACTAATTTATTCCATTATATTACTGTATTTTTTTAAAAAATAAATTATAATCTGCTGCATTAGATACACAATTAGAATATGTTTGTCTCATATCGAACTACTATGAAACACGCATTTAAATCAGTGTGCGCACACATTCTCCCATTTTGGGATAAAGTATTGCAGCTATGGTGTAGGATTTGATATGGGACCCAATAACATTCCACAGTATTACACAGTGTTTTTTTTCCCCTAGGTGATGTTAATGTTACTATCCAGTGCATTTTTACACAACTTAAATTGTAGTACTTACATTTCTAGACTGTAAAAATCAGAACTTCACAGTGTCGTCGTAACTGCCATCTGCTTCATATCTGCTGTGCAGCGAGCTACATTAATTTAAGTATTAACTGTATTTTTCTTACTTGTCATTACTTCTTCCTTGTGTTTTTGCTTTTAGGAAGGTTTAATTTTCGAGTACTAGTGATAGTGTTCCATAGATTTCGTGTATGTTTTGAATACAGTCCCTTTAGTCAGCTGTAATGCCAGTAGTGCTAGCGTTTGTTTTGAATACAGTCGAGAGACAGGTAGTGCTTATTTTCATTGTTTTCAACAAGAAGTTTCTAGTAACCACAGTTTAGTCAGCTATCAGCCGCCTTCAGTGAATTAACAGTCTAGTTAAAAGTTGATTAACTCTCTACAGTAAATTCATTTCTTAGGATGGATAGGATGTGTGACTGCTGTGTACGGACGCAGGAGGAGCTGGTCACTGTTCGCGAACAGCTGAACGTGTTGATGGCCGCGGTCAGCTGTCTTCAGGCTGCTGCCTCAGAGTGTAGCGGCAGTGGGGAGTCCGGTGCGTCGCATGGTACACCTCAGATGTTACATGCTTCGCCCTCGGTCCCTGCTGTCGAGACATCTTTGTGCGTACCAGGTGCGATTGGGCCACCCTCTCCCCAAGGGGAGTGGCGGGTTCAGCAGCGTTCGGGGCGCACGAGGCGGAGGGTCAATGTGGAGGCTGGCCATGTGACATCACCTGCTCAGCCTGTGAGTGGACATGTGGCCACTTCTTCAGCAAGGTCCGAGCAGGCACACGGGGGGGGGGGGGGGGGGGGGGTTATTAGTGATTGGGAGTATCAACATTAGGCGAGTGATGGAGCCCTTAGGGAGATAGTGGAAAGGTCGGGGAAGGAGGCCAGTGTTCAATCTGTCTGCTTGCTGGGGGGTCTCATCCGAGATGTGGAGGAGGCCCTGCCGGCGGCGATAGAGAGCACTGGGTGCACCTGACTGCAAGTTGTTGCTCATGTCAGCACCAATGACTCCTGCAGTCTGGGTTCAGAGGTCATCCTCAGTTCAAACAGGCGGTTGCCGGAGTTGGTGAAGGCGGAAAGCCTCGCTCGCAGGGTGGAATCAGAGCTAACTATTTGCAGTATCGTTCCTAGAACCGATCGCGGTCCTCTGGTTTGGAGCCGAGTGGAAGGCTTAAACCAGAGGCTCAGACGATTCTGTGGAGATCTGGAGTGCAAATTTCTCGACCTCCACTATCAGGTGGAGAAATGTAAGGTCCCCCTGAATAGTTCAGGTGTGCACGACACGCAGGAAGCAGCTACAAGGTTAGCGGAGTATGTGTGGAGTGCACATGTGGGTTTTTTAGGTTAGAGAATTCCCTCCCTAGTCCCGACAAGATGCCTCCTTAGACGTGAAAAGGTAGTACTAGGCAAAACGCAACAGGGAATAACAATATTAATGTGCTAATAGTAAACTGCAGGAGCGTCTATAGAAAGGTCCCAGAACTGCTCTCATTAATAAATGGTCACAACACCCACATAGTACTAGGGACAGAAAGTTGGCTGAAACCAGATGTAAACAGTAATGAAATTCTAAACTCAGGTTGGAATGTATACCGCAGAGACAGGCTGGACAGTGAAGGGGGAGGCGTGTTTATAGCGATAAAAAGTACAATAGTATCAAAGGAAATTGACTGAGATCCGAAATGTAAAATAATTTGGGTGAAGGTCACGGTTAAAGCAGGCTCAAACATGGTAATTGGATGTCTCTATCGACCCTCTGGCTCAGCAGCTTTTGTGGCAAAGCACCTGAAGGAAAATTTGGAAAATATTTCGAGTAGATTTCCCGACCATGTTATAGTTGTGGGTGGAGATTTTAATTTGCTGGATATAGACTAGGAGACTCAAACATTTATAACGGGTGGCAGGGACAAAGAATCCAGTGAAATCTTTTTAAGTGCATTATCTGATAACTACCTTGAGCACTTAAACAGAGAACCAACTCGTGGCGATAACATATTAGACCTTCTGGTGACAAACAGACCCGAACTGTTTGAAACTGTCAATGCAGAACAGGGAATTAGCGATCATAAAGCGGTTACTGCATCAATGATTTCAGCCATAAATAGAAATATTAAAAAAGGTAGGACGATTTTTCTGTTTAGTAAAAGTGACAAAAAGCAGAATTCAGAGTACCTGATGGCTCAACACAAAAGTTTTGTCTCAAGTACAGATAGTGTTGAGGATCAGTGGACAAAGTTTAAAACCATCGTACAATATGCATTAGATGAGTATGTGCCAAGCAAGATCGTAAGAGATGGAAAAGAGCCCCTGTGGTACAACAACCGAGTCAGAAAACTGCTGCGGAAGCAAAGGGAACTTCACAGCAAACATAAACATAGCCAAAGCCCTGCAGACAAACAAAAATTACACGAAGCAAAATGTAATGTGAGGAGCGCTATGCGAGAGGTGTTCAATGAATTCGAAAGTAAAGTTCTATGTACTGACTTGGCAGAAAACCATAAGAAATTTTGGTCTTATGTCAAAGCGGTAGGTGGATCAAAACAAAATGTCCAGACACTCTGTGACCAAAATGGTACCGAAACAGAGGATGACAGATAAAGGCCGAAATACTAAATGTCTTTTTCCAAAGCTGTTTCACAGAGGAAGACAGCACTGTAGTTCGTTCCCTCTCTAGATTGTCGCTCAGATGACAGGATGGTAGACATCGAAATAAACGACAAAGGGATAGAGAAACAAGTAAAATCGCTCAAAAGAGGAAAGGCCACTGGACCTGATGAGATAAGAGTTCGATTTTACACAGAGTACGCGAAGGAACTTGCCCCCCCTTCTTGCAGCGGTGTACCGTAGGTCTCTAGAAGAGCGTAGCGTTCCAAAGGATTGGAAAATGGCACAGGTCATCCCCATTTTTAAGAAGGGACGTCGAACAGATGTGCAGAACTATAGACCTATATCTCTAATGTCGATCAGTTGTAGAATTTTGGAACACATATTATGTTAGAGTACAATGACTTTTCTGGAGACTAGAAATCTATTATGTAGGAATCAGCATGGAATTCGAAAAAGACGATCGTGTGAAACCTAGCTCGAGCTATTCGTCCACGAGACTCGGAGGGCCATAGACACAGGTTCCCAAGTAGATGCCATGTTTCTTGACTTCCACAAGGCATTAGATACAGTTCCGCACAGTTGTCTAATGAACAAAGTAAGAGCATATGGACTATCAGAGATAGTGATTGGATTGAAGAGTTCCTAGATAACAGGACGCAGCATGTTATTCTCAATGGAGAGAAGTCTTCCGAAGTAAGAGTAATTTCAGGTGTGCCGCAGGGGAGTGTCATAGGACCGTTGCTATTCACAATATACATAAATGACCTGGTGGATGACATCGGAAGTTCACTGAGGCTTTTTGCAGATGATGCTGTGGTGTATCGAGAGGTTGTAATAATGAAAAATTGTACTGAAATGCAGGAGGATCTGCAGCGAATTGACGCATGGTGCAGGGAATGGCAATTGAATCTCAATGTAGACAAGTGAAATGTGCTGCGAATACATAGAAAGACAGATCCTTTATCATTTAGCTACAATATAGCAGGTCAGAAACTGGAAGCAGTTAATTCCATAAATTATCTGGGAGTAGGCATTAGGAGTGATTTAAAATGGAATGATCATATAAAGTTGATTGTCGGTAAAGCAGGTGCCAGACTGAGATTCATTGGAAGAGTCCTAAGGAAAACAAAGGAAGTAGGTTACAGTACACTTGTCCGCCCACTGCTTGAGTATTTCTCACCAGTGTGGGGTCAGTACCAGGTAGGGTTGATAGAGGAGATAGACAAGATCCAACGGAGAGCAGCGCATTTCGTTACAGGATCTTTTGGTTATCGCAAAAGCGTTATGGAGATGATAGATAAACTCCAGTGGAAAACTTTGCAGGAGAGACGCTCCGTAGCTTGGTACGGGCTTTTGTTGAAGTTTTGAGAACATACCTTCACCGAGGAGTCAAGCAATATTGCTCCTGCCTACGTATATCTCGCGAAGAGACCATGAGGATAAAATCAGAGAGATTAGAGCCCTCACAGAGGCATACTGACAGTCTTTCTTTCCACGAACAATACGAGACTGGAGTAGAAGGGAGATCCAATAGAGGTACTTAAAGTACCCTCCACACACACCGCCAGGTGGCTTGCAGAGTATGGATGTGGATGTAGATGTAGATAAGCGTAGAGTATAAGGAAAAGCCAGTGATATATTAAAAATTTGTTTGTGCCTGTAGATTGATTAGAATTAGAGTTCGAAATGGAAATCATATGTTATAAGCCAACTTCTTTTGTATTATTTGCGACTTGATTTTGATGAGGAAAGTTTGCCTTGCATACTTGCACTCAGTAAACAATTCTGCAAAAATAATTTAAAGCATTTGACACCATATTAACAAATAATTCATTCCTCAATAATGTGTAATAAGAATATAATTGGGAATCACGTCAAAAATATTTACACAAAGTTATAGGTTACTATGCACACTAACAACTGCCTTTCAGTACTTTCAAGAAATTGGTTCTAAATGACAGCTCTTCGGCTACATAGTTACGTATATTAATTTCTGTTATACACTATTCAGAGACAAATGCTTCCAGCTGTGGTAGGATCATACAGTTGAGGCACTAAGTGGTAGACAGGCACATAAATAAGATTGGACTTGTACCTATGGTTTCAGAAAATGTGCTGCAAAGAGAAGGGAGGGCACTAGCTAGGATAGGAAGAGGCTGCTAAGGAATAGGATAGGATGTGTGAACAGTGTGCTCACTCAAGTGTAGGCAGGAGAAATCTCATTTGGTACAAGATAAAATAAAAAGAGGTGTGTGTGGGGGGGGGGGGGGGGGGGAGGGAGGCCACAGAGAGAACACTGTGGATGTAGGTTAATGGATAGGCGTATCAAATTAGACTGGGGGGGGGGGGGGGACAATCCTCATTTATACCGTTCAGAAAAGCTGGTGTTGGGAGAATCCATATGCTGCCGTTGGGTGGTCAACTTTACTTTTGGTCAAAATTTGGTAGGGGTCATTCATTCAGGCACACAGCTAGTTGATAATCATACCCAAATTAAAGGCTGTACAGAAGTTGCAGCAAAGTTGATATATTATGTGACTTCTTTCATGGGTAGCCCTGTCTGGGATGGGACTGAAGTAGGTTGTGTTTGGCAGGTGCCAGAGTTCTGTCACTACCCTGTTGCCCACCCTCACCCATTCTGCCATCTTCTGGTGCTCTCTCTTAGCCCATCACTTTATAATGTATAAATATGAGGAGAAACATTTCTTGCTCGAGCCTGAAGCTTTATTATTTTGTCATGTGGCAGTGAGTGGGTTGTGTTAAAAAATACTGTCTGTAAAAGCCTTTGTTTTAGGATTGACACTTCTTGGACTTTTGATGCTGCCAAGGAGACTACTGGACTCACCACCTGTTACTGAAGATGAAAACGTAGAGCTCCTAAAACAAGCTACAGCTTTCAAAAGACGTCGACCAAAGAAGAACAACTAAGAGAAGAATATGTGCCACTCGTGATTGAATTCCATTTATATCACTGGCCTGTATTAAATGTGTGATGGAACAAGTTGTTATCATTGAAAAAGCATTGTGTTCACTACTTGGATTTTATGATAACCTTAGAGAAGATTCCAAAGACTGGTAGCAATGTTCTTTGAGACATTTAATAGTGTGCAGTATTATTTTTACAGAATTTGGTGCCTAATTTTACATGTGTTTCACATGAGGTTACCTTCATGAGGGGTATGTACTGAAAATATAGCCAAAATAAAGACCTTCCTTTATTGCAGAGGTTTTTGAAGCACTGTAATGGTCATGCAGTGTGATAATATTCTAGTCACTAATTTATTACTGAAGTGGTATATTTAGTGTTAGGTGTAGGCATAGGTTTTATGTACTGAATGCTATTACTTACAAAAATTATGAAACATTTATACTGCTATTTGTTTATGTTAAATAAAGAAAAATTAAAACTGGTATCCAAGCCTGTAAAAATAAAAAAAAATTAAAAAAATACAAAAAAGTACATTTGATTGGAGATTAGATTCCATCTTCATTCCATAGATCCAAAAATGGGATGGTTCTTATGGGTGTGTAACAATTCAGAAAATACAACATAAAAAACATGAAACATTTGCATATAATACTCACTGCCCTGATCATTTGTCAGGAGATTGACAAAATAGGTGAATACATTACAGTAAACTGCAACTGCTTATATTTACAGCATTAATACACTGTCAGAACGAACCATAGTTATGCAGTTTGATAAATTTTTCATTTACAAAAACCTACACACACACACACACACACACACACACACACACACACACACTCTCTCTCTCTCTCTCTCTCTCTCTCTCTCTCTCTCACTCTCAGGTCATGGTACAGGTCTTGCATCTTAGGTCTATTACAGGGATATGAACCATGAGGTAAGGGATTGGGAGCAGGGGATGTGTAGGAATGGGCGAGTATATTGTGTAGATTCGGTGGACAGTCGAATACCACAGTGGGAGGGGGTGGGAAGGATAGTAGGCAGGACATTTCTCATTTCAGGGCACAACGAGAAGTAGTCGAAACCCTGGTGGAGAATGTAATTCATTTGCTCCAGTCCTGGGTGGTACTGAGTTACGAGAGGAATGCTCCTCTGTGGACATACGGTGAGAATTTGGGAGGTGGTGGGAGACTGGAAAGATAAGACAAGGGAGATTTGTTTTTGTACAAGGTTGGGAGGATAATTACAGTCTGTGAAGGCTGCAGTAAGACCCTCCTATATTTCAAGAGGGACCACTTGTGACTGCAGATGCATCAACCATAGGTGGCTAGGCTGTATGGAAGGGACTTCTTGGAATGTAACAGGTGGCAGCTGTCGAAGTGGAAGTATTGCTGGTGCTTAGTAGGTTTGATATGGACAGAGGCACTGATATAGCCATCTCTGAGTTGGAGGTCAACATCTAGGAAGGTGGCTGGTTGGGTTGAGTAGGACCAAATGAAACAAATGGTGGAGAAGCTGTTGACGTTCTGGAGAAATGTGGACAGGGTATCCTCACCCTCGATCCAGATTGCAAAGATGTCATGAATGAATCTGAACCAGGTGAGGGGTTTAGGATTCTAGGTGTTTACAAAGGATTCATCTAGATGGCTCGTGAATAGGTTTGCATAGGATGGTGCCATGCAGGTGCCCATAGCTGTACCCCAGATTTGTTTGTATGTAATGCCTTCTAAGGAGAAATAATTGTGGGTGAGGATATAGTTGGTCGTGGCAACTAGGAAAGAAGTTGTTGATTTGGAATCTGTCAGGTGTTGGGAAGGGTAGTGTTCAATAACGGTAAGGCCATGGGCATTAGGGATGTTAGTGTAAAGGGAGGTAGCATCAATAGTGATGAGCAGGGCACCGTGTGCTAAAGGGACAGGAACTGTGGAGAGTCGGTGGATGAAATGGTTGATATCTTTTATATAGGAGGGTAGGTTCTATGTAATAGGTTGAAGGTGTTGGTCTAAGAGAGCAGAGATTCTCTCAGTGGGGACACAGTAATCAGACACAATGGGGTGTTCTGGGTGGTTGGGTTTATGGACTTTAGGCAGCATGTGGAAGGTAGGAGTGTGGGGAGTGGTAGCAGTGAGCAGAGAATAGACTCCGGGGAGAGGTTCTGGGATGGGTCTAAGGATTTGAGGAGTGACTGGAGATCCTGTTGGATTTCTGAAATGGGGTCACAGTGGCAAGGTTTGTAGGTGGATGTATCTAACAGATGGTGGAGTCCTTCTGCCAGGTATTCTATGAGGTTCAAAACCACCCAATTGCCACTCCCATCATGAACTGCTGCTGGTTCTCACAGTGTGGCTTCAGCTGCCTTAGACTGCAGTCCTGTGTGTGTGTGTGTGTGTGTGTGTGTGTGTGTGTGTGTGTGTGTGTGTGTGTTTGTGTTTTTTCAACAGAGGTTATTTCTGACAGCCTTTTTCATTGTGCCTGTCTATGACTCGGCATCTCTGCTATATGGTGAGTACCAACTTTCCTTATCATAATATTGTTACACGTCTCTGTTAAGATATTCATCTGTAGAGTAGAAGGATTGCCTACAAAAAGTCTTTCAAACTGTGCTTCATCTGAAACCAGGTTTTTAATGGTTGCTGGCAATTTGTTGAAAATGTGCATTTTGGACTAAGGTAAGTCTTTTGGGTCTCTATGTAGATTGTTCTTTTTTCTAGTATTGATACTATGTATTGAGGTATTGTTTGGAAAGAGAGAGATATTACTTACAACAAATTTCATTAAGGAATAAATATACTGAGAAGCAGTGGTTAGACTACAAAGTTTCTTGAACAGGTTTGTACATGATGTACTTGAATTTACATGACAAATGAGTCTTACTACACACTTTCCCAGACCAAAAACTTTTGTTCGGTTTAACGAGTTACCCTAGGCTATGATCTGCTATGATGTAATAGAATGAAAGTAAGCAAAGTATGCAAGTTTTTTAATATTCATATCTCAGACAACTGATATCACTCACACTGTAAATACAGAGTTGTTTAGAAGCTTCAGCAGTTCTGTGATAAGCTCTTCCCCAATTAATTTAATATCGATCTGTAATCCCAGGAATTTAACAATGTCAATCTTTTCAATCTGCATGTCTTCATATGTTGTACCCATGTTGGAAGCAAATCTCTTACAGGTTCTGAAATGCATATAGTGGGTCTTTTCAAAGTTTTATGAGAGTGAGTTAGCCTTAAACCATTCTTTAATGTTTGTGAAAATTTGATTAGCAGCCATTTCTAAATCTGTACTTGACTTGCTACTTATTGCAATGTCTGTATCATCTGCAAACAAAACAAATTTAGCATCTGGTAGTAACAGTTGAGAGGTCATTAATGTACACAAGAAAAAGCAATGGACCCAATATGGAACCTTGAAGAACACCACATGTAATGAATTCCCAATCAGATGAAGACTGACTGCTTACTGCACAGGTATTTCGCAACGACGCCCTTTGTTTCCTGGTAGTCGGGTAAGACGAACAATTTCACAGCACTGCCTGTCACACCATAATAGGTATTCTAATTTACTTATGAGAATGCTGTGATTCAAATAGTTAAATGCTTTTGACAGGTCACAGAAAATGCCAGTAGCCTCTAATGAATTATGTACATTCTCACTGTACATGTAAATAGTTTTCTCTATATAAGAACCATTAAGGTACCTAAATGACTACATAGACAGAAAGTTATTTGCAGTCAGATACTTAAGAAGCTTGAACACAACCTTTTCGAATATTTTTGAAAAAGCCGGCATAAGTGAAATTGGTCAATAGTTTGGTGGTGTCTCTTTATCCCCCTTCTTGTAAAGAGGCGTAACTTCAGCATATTTTAGGCAGTCTGGAAATGTCCCACTGATAAGAGATTGGTTACACAAATAACTTAAGATAGAACTCAACTCGCATGGGCACTCTGTGATTAACTTCGTTGATATGTTATCATAACCACTAGAATACTTTCACTTCCATTATACTGAAGTTATTTGTAAAGACTGTTCTCAGATACTCCATTGTACTGGTTACCGAAACTGATAACCCCAAGTTGTCAGCAATAGAAACAAATAGCTTGTTTAAGTGGTTTGCAGCACTACATGCACTTGTTACAAATGTCTCATTTATTTTCAGAGCTATACGTTCCTCTTCCTTTTTGGCCCCACCTGTCTCTGTCTACATTATATCTCATATAGTTTTTATTTTTTTGCCTGATGTAATTATAATTTTTCTTATAAAAAAGCTGCTTAAATTTCTGAGTTACTTGCTTCAATATTTTGCAGTATTCTTTGTAATGTATTACAGTGCTAACATCAGAGCTGTTCCTAGATAGTAGATACAGTCTCCTTTTATGACATCTTTATTCCTTGTATAATTCATGGTTTGTTTTTAGACTTCTATTTGATTTGAATTACCTGTAGGGGAAAACAATTTTCAAAAGAGGAAGTAATTATATTAATTCATATTTTCCATTTGATTCGGAAGTACTGGACACAGTTCATGTATTTGAACAGTCTCCTAAAATTCTCAATTTGTGACTGATTTATTACCCTCCTGTACTCATATTTCATAGATTTTTTATCCTGGCAAGTTTCAACATTTAACACAAGGTGCTGTATGTCATGATCAGACACCTCATTTATCATTGGTTTTGTGATATGACCTTTTTCCCCTAGATTTGTCTACAAAGATGTTATTAATAGCAGTCTCCGAGCATTTTACATACTCTAATTGCAATGTTCACAGTAGGAATTAAGTTGAATGACAGTGTCACTGATAGCAATAATTGTTCACTGATAGAGCTTTTCAATAAATCTACATTAAAATCACCAGCAACCACTATTTCCTTGTTTTTTTACTGTGTGATGGGATAACAGAGCTCCCAGATTTTTTATGAAAATGTTAAAGTATCCTGAAGGTGCTCTGTACGTACTTACTAGTATAAAGGACTTTTTATGAAATACTACTTCTGTTGCACAAGCTTCTAAGTGCTTCTGTGAGGCAAAATTTATTAATATCAGTATGAGTATCGGGGAACATATTTATACTGCTTTTAGAGACTATTGATTATGGTTTTCAGATGAGGATGATCCTACCAATTTCACTAGTAATACAGTGTTGAATTGCAGCAAATTTCAGTTTTGTGAAAGTAATGGCAATGACTATTTGTATAGCAGCACAATGTAAGCTCCAACACCCATAAAGTAAGAAACACTTAGAAAACTAATATGTATGATGCAATTATTCCAGTGCTGCCATATAGATAAGAAAGTGACAGTGAACTCTCTAAGCAGCTTAGATGAGACAAGGAGTGTATTGGAAATAAGTCCCAGATATTTTGTATTAAAGAGCTCTGCTTCATTTGACATGAAATATGCTGTGTCCATAGGAGTTTCCATGAGGACCTGAATTATTTACATACAAAATTTATCTTGTTAATAAGTTGGTTGGTGCTACCTATGCCTTCACCAGCCATTTTTTTTACGTGTTTGATGTATGTGGATGACTATCTGGAAGATGTGAATTTTAAAATTTTCCCGGCGAATTGACTGTTCAAACAAATTTCGAGCTTGCAGCCGGTCGTCGTTCAATACTTCGCACGATATTTCAACTGGGCACCTGCCAGTCATCTTCAGGTGAGCCGTTGCAGACTGGCGATAACGTCCCCTCCTTTTTTTTTTTCCCCCCTCTCCTTTATTGGATTTCGATTCCCCCTAAATGGGGCAGGCTGGCAACAGCTTATTACGCCGCTCTTCAGCCTACAGAATTTGGTTTAAAAAGATGAAGATAATAAAAAATAATAACAGTTGGCGATAAAATCGGTGACTTAAAGGTAAAAATGGCAGAAAATTCTGGAGCGTAAAGCATAAAACACAGGGTCGATGAAGCTAATAAAACACACAGGAAGCAGAAAAACAATAGACAGACAATTAAAAAAACACGGCGACAGTCTGGGTTCTGTTCGCAAGAGATATAAAAAGCACACCCAGCGACAGCATGATTTCTGTTCGCAACACTGTGGAAGGACGCACAACACTGAACACTCACTTAAACACTGCGCTAAACGTTGGCACAAATACGACGTACCACACCCGAGAGCAGGTGGGGGGAAACTGGTCAGATGACGGGAAAAAGGGGGGGGGGAAGGAGAGGAAAAGTGAAGGGGGAGGGGGGAAATGAGCCAATGGAAGAGGAGGATCCATAAGAGGGGTGGGGGGTGTTGAGCAGACAGGCCAGGGATTGGGGAAGGCAGAGGAGGGGAGTACAAAAGGACTTGGGGGGGGGGGGGGAGGGGGAGAGAAAGGAGATGATAGGCAGGGAGAAAACACAGGATGGAAGGGGGGAGGAAGAGGGAGCCCAGGGAAAGGACGGAGGAAAGGAGGGGAGGGTTGAGGATCAGAGTTGATACGATAACGTCCTCCGCTCTGCAATATATAGCGTACTGTAACTATTCTGCGCATGCGTCGAAAACTTGATAGTTGAACCAACACTGCCCGCCAGCAGCGCCCTCGCTGGTGG